>NC_047172.1:25640063-26312018 GCF_009819705.1 Hippoglossus hippoglossus | reverse complement strand
AACTGGCCTCTGGCATCATCTTTGGACCTGTAACTGGCAGAACTTTGAAAACCGGGCTGAGCCACCAAGGGCCGCAGGGGAGAGCTCATCCAAAATTTCAGACCTCTCGCTGCTAAGGGGCCCAGACAGTTGCCCTTTTCAGTGTCCATTCAGTACAGGCCGTCTGTGCAGTCAGCAGCTGAGACAAAAGTTAGAGGTGTTTTTTTTACTTCTGGTTGAGGTAGAGACACCAGATTTGTCATGCACCTCCTGGATGCCTAGCTTAAGCTCTGCTGCGAATCTGGGGCCCCTGCGTGGTTCGGGGACCGAACTGCACCTGTGTGGATTTCAGGATCAACTGGCCTCTGGCATCATCTTTGGACCTGTAATTGGCAGAACTTTGAAAACCGGGCTGAGCCACCAAGGGCCGCAGGGGAGAGCTCATCCAAAATTTCAGACCTCTCGCTGCTAAGGGGCCCAGACAGTGGCCCTTTTCAGTGTCCATTCAGTACAGGCCGTCTGTGCAGTCAGCAGCTGAGACAAAAGTTAGAGGTTTTTTTTTTACTTCTGGTTGAGGTAGAGCCACCAGATTTTTCATGCACCTCCTGTGTGCCAAGCTTAAGCTGTGCTGCGAATATGGGATCCCTGGGTGGTTCGGGGACCGAACTGCACCTGTGTGGATTTCAGGATCAACTGGCCTCTGGCATCATCTTTGGACCTGTAACTGGCAGAACTTTGAAAACCGGGCTGAGCCACCAAGGGCCGCAGGGGAGAGCTCATCCAAAATTTCAGACCTCTCGCTGCTAAGGGGCCCAGACAGTGGCCCTTTTCAGTGTCCATTCAGTACAGGCCGTCTGTGCAGTCAGCAGCTGAGACAAAAGTTAGAGGTTTTTTTTTACTTCTGGTTGAGTTAGAGCCACCAGATTTTTCATGCACCTCCTGGGTGCCAAGCTTAAGCTCTGCTGCGAATATGGGGTCCCTGGGTGGTTCGGGGACCGAACTGCACCTGTGTGGATTTCAGGATCAACTGGCCTCTGGCATCATCTTTGGACCTGTAACTGGCAGAACTTTGAAAACCGGGCTGAGCCACCAAGGGCTGCAGGGGAGAGCTCATCCAAAATTTCAGACCTCTCGCTGCTAAGGGGCCCAGACAGTGGCCCTTTTCAGTGTCCATTCAGTACAGGCCGTCTGTGCAGTCAGCAGCTGAGACAAAAGTTAGAGGTTTTTTTTTACTTCTGGTTGAGGTAGAGCCACCAGATTTTTCATGCACCTCCTGTGTGCCAGGCTTAAGCTGCTGCTGCGAATATGGGGATCCCTGGGTGGTTCGGGGACCGAACTGCACCTGTGTGGATTTCAGGATCAACTGGCCTCTGGCATCATCTTTGGACCTGTAACTGGCAGAACTTTGAAAACCGGGCTGAGCCACCAAGGGCCGCAGGGGAGAGCTCATCCAAATTTCAGACCTCTCGCTGCTAAGGGGCCCAGACAGTGGCCCTTTTCAGTGTCCATTCAGTACAGGCCGTCTGTGCAGTCAGCAGCTGAGACAAAAGTTAGAGGTGTTTTTTTACTTCTGGTTGAGGTAGAGCCACCAGATTTTTCATGCACCTCCTGGGTGCAGGGCTTAAGCTCTGCTGCGAATATGGGGTCCCTGGGTGGTTCGGGGACCGAACTGCACCTGTGTGGATTTCAGGATCAACTGGCCTCTGGCATCATCTTTGGACCTGTAACTGGCAGAACTTTGAAAACCGGGCTGAGCCACCAAGGGCCGCAGGGGAGAGCTCATCCAAAATTTCAGACCTCTCGCTGCTAAGGGGCCCAGACAGTGGCCCTTTTCAGTGTCCATTCAGTACAGGCCGTCTGTGCAGTCAGCAGCTGAGACAAAAGTTAGAGGTGTTTTTTTTACTTCTGGTTGAGCTAGAGCCACCAGATTTTTCATGCACCTCCTGGGTGCCGAGCTTAAGCTCTGCTGCGAATATGGGGCCCCTGCGTGGTTCGGGGCCCGAACTGCACCTGTGTGGATTTCAGGATCAACTGGCCTCTGGCATCATCTTTGGACCTGTAACTGGCAGAACTTTGAAAACCGGGCTGAGCCACCAAGGGCCGCAGGGGAGAGCTCATCCAAAATTTCAGACCTCTCGCTGCTAAGGGGCCCAGACAGTGGCCCTTTTCAGTGTCCATTCAGTACAGGCCGTCTGTGCAGTCAGCAGCTGAGACAAAAGTTAGAGGTTTTTTTTTACTTCTGGTTGAGGTAGAGCCACCAGATTTTTCATGCACCTCCTGTGTGCCAAGGCTTAAGCTCGTGCTGCGAATATGGGGTCCCTGGGTGGTTCGGGGACCGAACTGCACCTGTGTGGATTTCAGGATCAACTGGCCTCTGGCATCATCTTTGGACCTGTAACTGGCAGAACTTTGAAAACCGGGCTGAGCCACCAAGGGCCGCAGGGGAGAGCTCATCCAAAATTTCAGACCTCTCGCTGCTAAGGGGCCCAGACAGTGGCCCTTTTCAGTGTCCATTCAGTACAGGCCGTCTGTGCAGTCAGCAGCTGAGACAAAAGTTAGAGGTGTTTTTTTACTTCTGGTTGAGGTAGAGCCACCAGATTTTTCATGCACCTCCTGGGTGCCGGGCTTAAGCTCTGCTGCGAATATGGGGTCCCTGGGTGGTTCGGGGACCGAACTGCACCTGTGTGGATTTCAGGATCAACTGGCCTCTGGCATCATCTTTGGACCTGTAACTGGCAGAACTTTGAAAACCGGGCTGAGCCACCAAGGGCCGCAGGGGAGAGCTCATCCAAAATTTCAGACCTCTCGCTGCTAAGGGGCCCAGACAGTGGCCCTTTTCAGTGTCCATTCAGTACAGGCCGTCTGTGCAGTCAGCAGCTGAGACAAAAGTTAGAGGTGTTTTTTTTACTTCTGGTTGAGCTAGAGCCACCAGATTTTTCATGCACCTCCTGGGTGCCGGGCTTAAGCTCTGCTGCGAATCTGGGGCCCCTGCGTGGTTCGGGGCCCGAACTGCACCTGTGTGGATTTCAGGATCAACTGGCCTCTGGCATCATCTTTGGACCTGTAACTGGCAGAACTTTGAAAACCGGGCTGAGCCACCAAGGGCCGCAGGGGAGAGCTCATCCAAAATTTCAGACCTCTCGCTGCTAAGGGGCCCAGACAGTGGCCCTTTTCAGTGTCCATTCAGTACAGGCCGTCTGTGCAGTCAGCAGCTGAGACAAAAGTTAGAGGTGTTTTTTTTACTTCTGGTTGAGGTAGAGCCACCAGATTTTTCATGCACCTCCTGGGTGCCGGGCTTAAGCTCTGCTGCGAATCTGGGGCCCCTGCGTGGTTCGGGGCCCGAACTGCACCTGTGTGGATTTCAGGATCAACTGGCCTCTGGCATCATCTTTGGACCTGTAACTGGCAGAACTTTGAAAACCGGGCTGAGCCACCAAGGGCCGCAGGGGAGAGCTCATCCAAAATTTCAGACCTCTCGCTGCTAAGGGGCCCAGACAGTGGCCCTTTTCAGTGTCCATTCAGTACAGGCCGTCTGTGCAGTCAGCAGCTGAGACAAAAGTTAGAGGTTTTTTTTTACTTCTGGTTGAGGTAGAGCCACCAGATTTTTCATGCACCTCCTGTGTGCCAAGCTTAAGCTGTGCTGCGAATATGGGATCCCTGGGTGGTTCGGGGACCGAACTGCACCTGTGTGGATTTCAGGATCAACTGGCCTCTGGCATCATCTTTGGACCTGTAACTGGCAGAACTTTGAAAACCGGGCTGAGCCACCAAGGGCTGTAGGGGAGAGCTCATCCAAAATTTCAGACCTCTCGCTGCTAAGGGGCCCAGACAGTGGCCCTTTTCAGTGTCCATTCAGTACAGGCCGTCTGTGCAGTCAGCAGCTGAGACAAAAGTTAGAGGTGTTTTTTTACTTCTGGTTGAGGTAGAGCCACCAGATTTTTCATGCACCTCCTGGGTGCCGAGCTTAAGCTCTGCTGCGAATCTGGGGCCCCTGGGTGGTTCGGGGCCCGAACTGCACCTGTGTGGATTTCAGGATCAACTGGCCTCTGGCATCATCTTTGGACCTGTAACTGGCAGAACTTTGAAAACCGGGCTGAGCCACCAAGGGCCGCAGGGGAGAGCTCATCCAAAATTTCAGACCTCTCGCTGCTAAGGGGCCCAGACAGTGGCCCTTTTCAGTGTCCATTCAGTACAGGCCGTCTGTGCAGTCAGCAGCTGAGACAAAAGTTAGAGGTTTTTTTTTACTTCTGGTTGAGGTAGAGCCACCAGATTTTTCATGCACCTCCTGTGTGCCAAGCTTAAGCTGTGCTGCGAATATGGGATCCCTGGGTGGTTCGGGGACCGAACTGCACCTGTGTGGATTTCAGGATCAACTGGCCTCTGGCATCATCTTTGGACCTGTAACTGGCAGAACTTTGAAAACCGGGCTGAGCCACCAAGGGCCGCAGGGGAGAGCTCATCCAAAATTTCAGACCTCTCGCTGCTAAGGGGCCCAGACAGTGGCCCTTTTCAGTGTCCATTCAGTACAGGCCGTCTGTGCAGTCAGCAGCTGAGACAAAAGTTAGAGGTGTTTTTTTTACTTCTGGTTGAGGTAGAGCCACCAGATTTTTCATGCACCTCCTGGGTGCCAGGCTTAAGCTCTGCTGCGAATATGGGGTCCCTGGGTGGTTCGGGGACCGAACTGCACCTGTGTGGATTTCAGGATCAACTGGCCTCTGGCATCATCTTTGGACCTGTAACTGGCAGAACTTTGAAAACCGGGCTGAGCCACCAAGGGCCGCAGGGGAGAGCTCATCCAAAATTTCAGACCTCTCGCTGCTAAGGGGCCCAGACAGTGGCCCTTTTCAGTGTCCATTCAGTACAGGCCGTCTGTGCAGTCAGCAGCTGAGACAAAAGTTAGAGGTGTTTTTTTTACTTCTGGTTGAGGTAGAGCCACCAGATTTTTCATGCACCTCCTGGGTGCCAGGCTTAAGCTCTGCTGCGAATATGGGGTCCCTGGGTGGTTCGGGGACCGAACTGCACCTGTGTGGATTTCAGGATCAACTGGCCTCTGGCATCATCTTTGGACCTGTAACTGGCAGAACTTTGAAAACCGGGCTGAGCCACCAAGGGCCGCAGGGGAGAGCTCATCCAAAATTTCAGACCTCTCGCTGCTAAGGGGCCCAGACAGTGGCCCTTTTCAGTGTCCATTCAGTACAGGCCGTCTGTGCAGTCAGCAGCTGAGACAAAAGTTAGAGGTTTTTTTTTAACTTCTGGTTGAGGTAGAGCCACCAGATTTTTCATGCACCTCCTGTGTGCCAAGCTTAAGCTGTGCTGCGAATATGGGGTCCCTGGGTGGTTCGGGGACCGAACTGCACCTGTGTGGATTTCAGGATCAACTGGCCTCTGGCATCATCTTTGGACCTGTAACTGGCAGAACTTTGAAAACCGGGCTGAGCCACCAAGGGCCGTAGGGGAGAGCTCATCCAAAATTTCAGACCTCTCGCTGCTAAGGGGCCCAGACAGTGGCCCTTTTCAGTGTCCATTCAGTACAGGCCGTCTGTGCAGTCAGCAGCTGAGACAAAAGTTAGAGGTTTTTTTTTTACTTCTGGTTGAGGTAGAGCCACCAGATTTTTCATGCACCTCCTGTGTGCCAAGCTTAAGCTGTGCTGCGAATATGGGATCCCTGGGTGGTTCGGGGACCGAACTGCACCTGTGTGGATTTCAGGATCAACTGGCCTCTGGCATCATCTTTGGACCTGTAACTGGCAGAACTTTGAAAACCGGGCTGAGCCACCAAGGGCCGCAGGGGAGAGCTCATCCAAAATTTCAGACCTCTCGCTGCTAAGGGGCCCAGACAGTGGCCCTTTTCAGTGTCCATTCAGTACAGGCCGTCTGTGCAGTCAGCAGCTGAGACAAAAGTTAGAGGTTTTTTTTTAACTTCTGGTTGAGGTAGAGCCACCAGATTTTTCATGCACCTCCTGTGTGCCAAGCTTAAGCTGTGCTGCGAATATGGGGTCCCTGGGTGGTTCGGGGACCGAACTGCACCTGTGTGGATTTCAGGATCAACTGGCCTCTGGCATCATCTTTGGACCTGTAACTGGCAGAACTTTGAAAACCGGGCTGAGCCACCAAGGGCCGTAGGGGAGAGCTCATCCAAAATTTCAGACCTCTCGCTGCTAAGGGGCCCAGACAGTGGCCCTTTTCAGTGTCCATTCAGTACAGGCCGTCTGTGCAGTCAGCAGCTGAGACAAAAGTTAGAGGTTTTTTTTTTACTTCTGGTTGAGGTAGAGCCACCAGATTTTCATGCACCTCCTGTGTGCCAAGCTTAAGCTGTGCTGCGAATATGGGATCCCTGGGTGGTTCGGGGACCGAACTGCACCTGTGTGGATTTCAGGATCAACTGGCCTCTGGCATCATCTTTGGACCTGTAACTGGCAGAACTTTGAAAACCGGGCTGAGCCACCAAGGGCCTCAGGGGAGAGCTCATCCAAAATTTCAGACCTCTCGCTGCTAAGGGGCCCAGACAGTGGCCCTTTTCAGTGTCCATTCAGTACAGGCCGTCTGTGCAGTCAGCAGCTGAGACAAAAGTTAGAGGTTTTTTTTAACTTCTGGTTGAGGTAGAGCCACCAGATTTTGCATGCACCTCCTGGGTGCCAGGCTTAAGCTCTGCTGCGAATATGGGGTCCCTGGGTGGTTCGGGGACCGAACTGCACCTGTGTGGATTTCAGGATCAACTGGCCTCTGGCATCATCTTTGGACCTGTAACTGGCAGAACTTTGAAAACCGGGCTGAGCCACCAAGGGCCGCAGGGGAGAGCTCATCCAAAATTTCAGACCTCTCGCTGCTAAGGGGCCCAGACAGTGGCCCTTTTCAGTGTCCATTCAGTACAGGCCGTCTGTGCAGTCAGCAGCTGAGACAAAAGTTAGAGGTGTTTTTTTACTTCTGGTTGAGCTAGAGCCACCAGATTTTGCATGCACCTCCTGGGTGCCAGGCTTAAGCTCTGCTGCGAATATGGGGTCCCTGGGTGGTTCGGGGACCGAACTGCACCTGTGTGGATTTCAGGATCAACTGGCCTCTGGCATCATCTTTGGACCTGTAACTGGCAGAACTTTGAAAACCGGGCTGAGCCACCAAGGGCCGCAGGGGAGAGCTCATCCAAAATTTCAGACCTCTCGCTGCTAAGGGGCCCAGACAGTGGCCCTTTTCAGTGTCCATTCAGTACAGGCCGTCTGTGCAGTCAGCAGCTGAGACAAAAGTTAGAGGTGTTTTTTTTACTTCTGGTTGAGCTAGAGCCACCAGATTTTTCATGCACCTCCTGGGTGCCGAGCTTAAGCTCTGCTGCGAATATGGGGCCCCTGCGTGGTTCGGGGCCCGAACTGCACCTGTGTGGATTTCAGGATCAACTGGCCTCTGGCATCATCTTTGGACCTGTAACTGGCAGAACTTTGAAAACCGGGCTGAGCCACCAAGGGCCGCAGGGGAGAGCTCATCCAAAATTTCAGACCTCTCGCTGCTAAGGGGCCCAGACAGTGGCCCTTTTCAGTGTCCATTCAGTACAGGCCGTCTGTGCAGTCAGCAGCTGAGACAAAAGTTAGAGGTTTTTTTTTACTTACTGGTTGAGCTAGAGCCACCAGATTTTGCATGCACCTCCTGGGTGCCGGGCTTAAGCTCTGCTGCGAATCTGGGGCCCCTGCGTGGTTCGGGGCCCGAACTGCACCTGTGTGGATTTCAGGATCAACTGGCCTCTGGCATCATCTTTGGACCTGTAACTGGCAGAACTTTGAAAACCGGGCTGAGCCACCAAGGGCCTCAGGGGAGAGCTCATCCAAAATTTCAGACCTCTCGCTGCTAAGGGGCCCAGACAGTGGCCCTTTTCAGTGTCCATTCAGTACAGGCCGTCTGTGCAGTCAGCAGCTGAGACAAAAGTTAGAGGGTTTTTTTTTACTTCTGGTTGAGGTAGAGCCACCAGATTTTTCATGCACCTCCTGTGTGCCAAGCTTAAGCTGTGCTGCGAATATGGGATCCCTGGGTGGTTCGGGGACCGAACTGCACCTGTGTGGATTTCAGGATCAACTGGCCTCTGGCATCATCTTTGGACCTGTAACTGGCAGAACTTTGAAAACCGGGCTGAGCCACCAAGGGCTGTAGGGGAGAGCTCATCCAAAATTTCAGACCTCTCGCTGCTAAGGGGCCCAGACAGTGGCCCTTTTCAGTGTCCATTCAGTACAGGCCGTCTGTGCAGTCAGCAGCTGAGACAAAAGTTAGAGGTGTTTTTTTTACTTCTGGTTGAGCTAGAGCCACCAGATTTTTCATGCACCTCCTGGGTGCCGAGCTTAAGCTCTGCTGCGAATCTGGGGCCCCTGAGTGGCTCGGGGCCCGAACTGCACCTGTGTGGATTTCAGGATCAACTGGCCTCTGGCATCATCTTTGGACCTGTAACTGGCAGAACTTTGAAAACCGGGCTGAGCCACCAAGGGCCGTAGGGGAGAGCTCATCCAAAATTTCAGACCTCTCGCTGCTAAGGGGCCCAGACAGTGGCCCTTTTCAGTGTCCATTCAGTACAGGCCGTCTGTGCAGTCAGCAGCTGAGACAAAAGTTAGAGGTTTTTTTTTAACTTCTGGTTGAGGTAGAGCCACCAGATTTTTCATGCACCTCCTGTGTGCCAAGCTTAAGCTGTGCTGCGAATATGGGATCCCTGGGTGGTTCGGGGACCGAACTGCACCTGTGTGGATTTCAGGATCAACTGGCCTCTGGCATCATCTTTGGACCTGTAACTGGCAGAACTTTGAAAACCGGGCTGAGCCACCAAGGCCTGTAGGGGAGAGCTCATCCAAAATTTCAGACCTCTCGCTGCTAAGGGGCCCAGACAGTGGCCCTTTTCAGTGTCCATTCAGTACAGGCCGTCTGTGCAGTCAGCAGCTGAGACAAAAGTTAGAGGTGTTTTTTTTACTTCTGGTTGAGGTAGAGCCACCAGATTTTTCATGCACCTCCTGGGTGCCAGGCTTAAGCTCTGCTGCGAATATGGGGTCCCTGGGTGGTTCGGGGACCGAACTGCACCTGTGTGGATTTCAGGATCAACTGGCCTCTGGCATCATCTTTGGACCTGTAACTGGCAGAACTTTGAAAACCGGGCTGAGCCACCAAGGGCCGCAGGGGAGAGCTCATCCAAAATTTCAGACCTCTCGCTGCTAAGGGGCCCAGACAGTGGCCCTTTTCAGTGTCCATTCAGTACAGGCCGTCTGTGCAGTCAGCAGCTGAGACAAAAGTTAGAGGTGTTTTTTTTACTTCTGGTTGAGGTAGAGCCACCAGATTTTTCATGCACCTCCTGGGTGCCTAGCTTAAGCTCTGCTGCGAATATGGGGTCCCTGGGTGGTTCGGGGACCGAACTGCACCTGTGTGGATTTCAGGATCAACTGGCCTCTGGCATCATCTTTGGACCTGTAACTGGCAGAACTTTGAAAACCGGGCTGAGCCACCAAGGGCCGCAGGGGAGAGCTCATCCAAAATTTCAGACCTCTCGCTGCTAAGGGGCCCAGACAGTGGCCCTTTTCAGTGTCCATTCAGTACAGGCCGTCTGTGCAGTCAGCAGCTGAGACAACAGTTAGAGTTTTTTTTTAACTTCTGGTTGAGGTAGAGCCATCAGATTTTTCATGCACCTCCTGTGTGCCAAGCTTAAGCTGTGCTGCGAATATGGGGTCCCTGGGTGGTTCGGGGACCGAACTGCACCTGTGTGGATTTCAGGATCAACTGGCCTCTGGCATCATCTTTGGACCTGTAACTGGCAGAACTTTGAAAACCCGGACTGAGCCACCAAGGGCCGTAGGGGAGAGCTCATCCAAAATTTCAGACCTCTCGCTGCTAAGGGGCCCAGACAGTGGCCCTTTTCAGTGTCCATTCAGTACAGGCCGTCTGTGCAGTCAGCAGCTGAGACAAAAGTTAGAGGTTTTTTTTTTACTTCTGGTTGAGGTAGAGCCACCAGATTTTTCATGCACCTCCTGTGTGCCAAGCTTAAGCTGTGCTGCGAATATGGGATCCCTGGGTGGTTCGGGGACCGAACTGCACCTGTGTGGATTTCAGGATCAACTGGCCTCTGGCATCATCTTTGGACCTGTAACTGGCAGAACTTTGAAAACCGGGCTGAGCCACCAAGGGCCGCAGGGGAGAGCTCATCCAAAATTTCAGACCTCTCGCTGCTAAGGGGCCCAGACAGTGGCCCTTTTCAGTGTCCATTCAGTACAGGCCGTCTGTGCAGTCAGCAGCTGAGACAACAGTTAGAGGTTTTTTTTAAACTTCTGGTTGAGGTAGAGCCATCAGATTTTTCATGCACCTCCTGTGTGCCAAGCTTAAGCTGTGCTGCGAATATGGGGTCCCTGGGTGGTTCGGGGACCGAACTGCACCTGTGTGGATTTCAGGATCAACTGGCCTCTGGCATCATCTTTGGACCTGTAACTGGCAGAACTTTGAAAACCGGGCTGAGCCACCAAGGGCCGTAGGGGAGAGCTCATCCAAAATTTCAGACCTCTCGCTGCTAAGGGGCCCAGACAGTGGCCCTTTTCAGTGTCCATTCAGTACAGGCCGTCTGTGCAGTCAGCAGCTGAGACAAAAGTTAGAGTTTTTTTTTTTACTTCTGGTTGAGGTAGAGCCACCAGATTTTTCATGCACCTCCTGTGTGCCAAGCTTAAGCTGTGCTGCGAATATGGGATCCCTGGGTGGTTCGGGGACCCGAACTGCACCTGTGTGGATTTCAGGATCAACTGGCCTCTGGCATCATCTTTGGACCTGTAACTGGCAGAACTTTGAAAACCGGGCTGAGCCACCAAGGGCTGTAGGGGAGAGCTCATCCAAAATTTCAGACCTCTCGCTGCTAAGGGGCCCAGACAGTGGCCCTTTTCAGTGTCCATTCAGTACAGGCCGTCTGTGCAGTCAGCAGCTGAGACAACAGTTAGAGGTTTTTTTAAAACTTCTGGTTGAGCTAGAGCCACCAGATTTTGCATGCACCTCCTGGGTGCCGTGCTTAAGCTCTGCTGCGAATATGGGGTCCCTGGGTGGTTCGGGGACCGAACTGCACCTGTGTGGATTTCAGGATCAACTGGCCTCTGGCATCATCTTTGGACCTGTAACTGGCAGAACTTTGAAAACCGGGCTGAGCCACCAAGGGCCGCAGGGGAGAGCTCATCCAAAATTTCAGACCTCTCGCTGCTAAGGGGCCCAGACAGTGGCCCTTTTCAGTGTCCATTCAGTACAGGCCGTCTGTGCAGTCAGCAGCTGAGACAAATGTTAGAGGTGTTATTTTTACTTCTGGTTGAGCTAGAGCCACCAGATTTTGCATGCACCTCCTGGGTGCCGGGCTTAAGCTCTGCTGCGAATATGGGGTCCCTGGGTGGTTCGGGGACCGAACTGCACCTGTGTGGATTTCAGGATCAACTGGCCTCTGGCATCATCTTTGGACCTGTAACTGGCAGAACTTTGAAAACCGGGCTGAGCCACCAAGGGCCGCAGGGGAGAGCTCATCCAAAATTTCAGACCTCTCGCTGCTAAGGGGCCCAGACAGTGGCCCTTTTCAGTGTCCATTCAGTACAGGCCGTCTGTGCAGTCAGCAGCTGAAACAAAGGTTAGAGGTGTTTTTTTTACTTCTGGTTGAGCTAGAGCCATCAGATATTTCATGCACCTCCAGGGTGCCGAGCTTAAGCTCTGCTGCGAATATGGGGCCCCTGCGTGGCTCGGGGCCCGAACTGCACCTGTGTGGATTTCAGGATCAACTGGCCTCTGGGATCATCTTTGGACCTGTATCTGGCAGAACTTTGAAAACCGGGCTGAGCCACGAAGGGCCGCAGGGGAGAGCTCATCCAAAATTTCAGACCTCTCGCTGCTAAGGGGCCCAGACAGTGGCCCTTTTCAGTGTCCATTCAGTACAGGCCGTCTGTGCAGTCAGCAGCTGAGACAACAGTTAGAGTTTTTTTTTAACTTCTGGTTGAGGTAGAGCCATCAGATTTTTCATGCACCTCCTGTGTGCCAAGCTTAAGCTGTGCTGCGAATATGGGGTCCCTGGGTGGTTCGGGGACCGAACTGCACCTGTGTGGATTTCAGGATCAACTGGCCTCTGGCATCATCTTTGGACCTGTAACTGGCAGAACTTTGAAAACCGGACTGAGCCACCAAGGGCCGTAGGGGAGAGCTCATCCAAAATTTCAGACCTCTCGCTGCTAAGGGGCCCAGACAGTGGCCCTTTTCAGTGTCCATTCAGTACAGGCCGTCTGTGCAGTCAGCAGCTGAGACAAAAGTTAGAGGTTTTTTTTTTACTTCTGGTTGAGGTAGAGCCACCAGATTTTTCATGCACCTCCTGTGTGCCAAGCTTAAGCTGTGCTGCGAATATGGGATCCCTGGGTGGTTCGGGGACCTAACTGCACCTGTGTGGATTTCAGGATCAACTGGCCTCTGGCATCATCTTTGGACCTGTATCTGGCAGAACTTTGAAAACCGGGCTGAGCCACCAAGGGCCGCAGGGGAGAGCTCATCCAAAATTTCAGACCTCTCGCTGCTAAGGGGCCCAGACAGTGGCCCTTTTCAGTGTCCATTCAGTACAGGCCGTCTGTGCAGTCAGCAGCTGAGACAACAGTTAGAGTTTTTTTTTAAACTTCTGGTTGAGGTAGAGCCATCAGATTTTTCATGCACCTCCTGTGTGCCAAGCTTAAGCTGTGCTGCGAATATGGGGTCCCTGGGTGGTTCGGGGACCGAACTGCACCTGTGTGGATTTCAGGATCAACTGGCCTCTGGCATCATCTTTGGACCTGTAACTGGCAGAACTTTGAAAACCGGACTGAGCCACCAAGGGCCGTAGGGGAGAGCTCATCCAAAATTTCAGACCTCTCGCTGCTAAGGGGCCCAGACAGTGGCCCTTTTCAGTGTCCATTCAGTACAGGCCGTCTGTGCAGTCAGCAGCTGAGACAAAATTTAGAGTTTTTTTTTTACTTCTGGTTGAGGTAGAGCCACCAGATTTTTCATGCACCTCCTGTGTGCCAAGCTTAAGCTGTGCTGCGAATATGGGATCCCTGGGTGGTTCGGGGACATAACTGCACCTAGTGTGGATTTCAGGATCAACTGGCCTCTGGCATCATCTTTGGACCTGTAACTGGCAGAACTTTGAAAACCGGGCTGAGCCACCAAGGGCCGCAGGGGAGAGCTCATCCAAAATTTCAGACCTCTCGCTGCTAAGGGGCCCAGACAGTGGCCCTTTTCAGTGTCCATTCAGTACAGGCCGTCTGTGCAGTCAGCAGCTGAGACAAAAGTTAGAGATGTTTTTTTTTACTTCTGGTTGAGCTAGAGCCACCAGATTTTTCATGCACCTCCTGGGTGCCAAGCTTAAGCTCTGCTGCGAATCTGGGGCCCCTGCGTGGCTCGGGGCCCGAACTGCACCTGTGTGGATTTCAGGATCAACTGGCCTCTGGGATCATCTTTGGACCTGTAACTGGCAGAACTTTGAAAACCGGGCTGAGCAGCCAAGGGCCGTAGGGGAGAGCTCATCCAAAATTTCAGACCTCTCGCTGCTAAGGGGCCCAGACAGTGGCCCTTTTCAGTGTCCATTCAGTACAGGCCGTCTGTGCAGTCAGCTGTTGAGACAAAAGATGGAGGTCGTTATGGTACTTCTGGTTAAGGTAGAGCCACTAGATTTTCCATGCACCTCCTAGGTGCCGACCTTAAGCTCTGCTGCGAATCTGGGGCCCCTGCGTGGCTCGGGGCCCGAACTGCACCTGTGTGGATTTCAGGATCAACTGGCCTCTGGCATCATCTTTGGACCTGTAACTGGCAGAACTTTGAAAACCGGGCTGAGCCACCAAGGGCCGCAGGGGAGAGCTCATCCAAAATTTCAGACCTCTCGCTGCTAAGGGGTCCAGACAGTGGCCCTTTTCAATGTCCATTCAGTACAGGCCCTCTGTGCAGTCAGCAGCTGAGACAAAAGTTAGAGGTGGTTTTTTTACTTCTGGTTGAGCTAGATCCACCAGATTTTGCATGCACCTCCTGGGTGCCGGGCTTAAGCTCTGCTGCGAATATGGGGTCCCTGGGTGGTTCATGGACCGAACTGCACCTGTGTGGATTTCAGGATAAACTGGCCTCTGGCATCATCTTTGGACCTGTAACTGGCAGAACTTTGAAAACCGGGCTGAGACACCAAGGGCCGCAGGGGAGAGCTCATCCAAAATTTCAGACCTATCGCTGCTAAGGGGCCCAGACAGTGGCCCTCTTCAGTGTCCATTCAATAGAGGCCGTCTGTGCAGTCAGCAGCTGAGACAAAATTTAGAGGTGTTTTTTTTACTTCTGGTTGAGGTAGAGCCACCAGATTTGTCATGCACCTCCTGGATGCCTAGCTTAAGCTCTGCTGCAAATCTGGGGCCCCTGCGTGGTTCGGGGACCGAACTGCACCTGTGTGGATTTCAGGATCAACAGGCCTCTGGCATCATCTTTGGACCTGTAACTGGCAGAACTTTGAAAACCGGGCTGAGCCACCAAGGGCCGCAGGGGAGAGCTCATCCAAAATTTCAGACCTCTCGCTGCTAAGGGGCCCAGACAGTGGCCCTTTTCAGTGTCCATTCAGTACAGGCCGTCTGTGCAGTCAGCTGTTGAGACAAAAGATGGAGGTCGTTATGGTACTTCTGGTTAAGGTAGAGCCACTAGATTTTCCATGCACCTCCTGGGTGCCGAGCTTAAGCTCTGCTGCGAATCTGGGGCCCCTGCGTGGCTCGGGGCCCAAACTGCACATGTGTGGATTTCAGGATCAGGGGGGCCCGAGCTGTGGCTCCTGGCTATATCTCCGGCCCTGTAAACTTCAGAGCTTTGAAAACCGGACTGAGCCTTCAGGGACCCCAGGGGAGAGCGTGTGACAAATTTCAGACCTCTACCTGGTCGGGGTCCCGGGCTAGCGGGCCCCTTTGCAGTGCCTCTTAACAGGCCCCACATTTTATTGAGGTGCATTTATACTCACGGTTGAGCTAGAGCCACCAAAGTTTATGTGCACCTTCTGGGTGCCTGGCTGAAGCTCCGCTGAAGGTTTGTGGCCCCTGGGTGTTTCGGGGCCTGAACGGTGGACCTCGGGTGCAGAAAAGGTCGTCGGCTATATCTCCGGCCCTGTAATTGGCAGAGCTTTGAAAACCAGGCTGAGCCATCGGAGTCACCAGGGGAGAGGGTGTACAAAATTTCAGACTTCTGGGCCAACAGGAAGGACCCAAGAATGGGCCCTAAATTCAGGGGTCTAGGCAATGCAAATAGATGAGAATATGGAATTTTTTTATGATGACACCTTCTGAGTAACATTTCTGAGGCCTCTTCAACCATACAAGGTTCGATTGATTTGAACCCACTTTTGACTGATAGCTGGCATCCCGCTGAATGTGTGCGTGCTTTTTATTTCCCTCTGAGCCAATAGGAAGGACCCCAAAATGGGCCCTAAAGTAAGGGGTGTAGGCAATGCAAATAGATGAAAATATGGAATTTTTTGATGATGACACCTTCTGAGTAAAATTTCTGAGGCCTCTTCAACCATACAAGTTCCGATTGATTTGAACCCACTTTTGACTGATAGCTGGCATCCCGCTGAATGTGTGCGTGCTTTTTATTTCCCTCTGAGCCAACAGGAAGGACCCCAAAATGGGCCCTAAAGTCAGGGGTGTAGGCAATGCAAATAGAAGAGAATATGGAATGTTTAGATGATGAGGCAGCAGCTGAGACAAAAGATAGAACTTCTGGTTGTGGTAGAGCCACCAGATTTGTCATGCACCTCCTGGATGCCTAGCTTAAGCTCTGCTGCGAATATGGGGTCCCTGGGTGGTTCGGGGCCCGAACGGCACCTGTGTGGATTTCAGGATCAACTGGCCTCTGGCATCATCTTTGGATCTGTAACTGGCAGAACTTTGAAAACCGGGCTGAGCCACCAAGGGCCGCAGGGGAGAGCTCATCCAAAATTTCAGACCTCTCGCTGCTAAGGGGTCCAGACAGTGGCCCTTTTCAATGTCCATTCAGTACAGGCCCTCTGTGCAGTCAGCAGCTGAGACAAAAGTTAGAAGTGTTTTTTTTTACTTCTGGTTGAGCTAGAGCCACCAGATTTTTCATGCCCCTCCTGGGTGCCGAGCTTAAGCTCTGCTGCGAATATGGGGTCCCTGGGTGGTTCGGGGACCGAACTGCACCTGTGTGGATTTCAGGATCAACTGGCGTCTGGCATCATCTTTGGACCTGTAACTGGCAGAACTTTGAAAACCGGGCTGAGCCACCAAGGGCCGTAGGGGAGAGCTCATCCAAAATTTCAGACCTCTCGCTGCTAAGGGGCCCAGACAGTGGCCCTTTTCAGTGTCCATTCAGTACAGGCCGTCTGTGCAGTCAGCAGCTGAGACAAAAGTTAGAGGTGTTTTTTTTACTTCTGGTTGAGCTAGAGCCACCAGATTTTCCATGCACCTCCTGGGTGCCGAGCTTAAGCTCTGCTGCGAATCTGGGGCCCCTGGGTGCCTCGGGGCCCGAGCTGTGGCTCCCGGCTATATCTCCGGCCCTGTAATTGGCAGAGCTTTGAAAACCAGGCTGAGCCATTGAGGTCATCAGGGGAGAGGGTGTGCAAAATTTCAGACTTGTAAATGCTAAGGGACCCAGACAAGGGCCTCTTTGATTTTGTACTTGTGGTTGAGCTTTGAAAACCGGGCTGAGTCTTAAAGGGCCCCAGGGGAGAGCGTGTAACAAATGACTTGCGGTTGAGGTAGATCCACCAATGTTTACGTGCACCGTCTGGGTGCCTGGCTGAAGCTCCACTGAAAGTGTGCGGCCCCTGGGTGGTTCGGGGCCCGAGCTGTGGCTCCCGGCTCTATCTCCGGCCCTGTAATCTTCAGAGCTTTGAAAACCATGCAGAGCCTTCAAGGGCCCCAGGGGAGAGCGTGTGGCAAATTTCAGACCTCTACCTGGTTGGGGTCCCAGGCTAGGGGGCCCCTTTGCAGTGCCTCTTAACAGACCCCACATTTTATTGAGGTGCATTTATACTTCCGGTTGAGCTAGAGCCACCAAAGTTTATGTGCACCGTTTGGGTACCTGGATGAAGCTCCGCTGAAAGTTTGAGGCTCCTGGGTGTTTCGGGGCCTGAACGGTGGACCCCGGGTGCACAAAAGGTCGTCGGCTATATCTCCGGCCCTGTAATTGGCAGAGCTTTGAAAACCAGGCTGAGCCATCGGGGTCATCAGGGGAGAGGGTGTGCAAAATATCAGACCTCTGGGCCAACAGAAAGGATCCCAGAATGGTTCCTAAATTTGAAGAGTTGGCTCCAGAACAGCGCCACCTAGATGGCGCTGACATATGTAATACAACTCTTTGAGAGCTTTCCAACCATGTCTGTCTCAAATCCCTCACTGCTTCTGTCAAAGAGATACAGCCCAACGAGGTGCAAAAGCTCACAATTTGGCGCCCCCTAGCGCCGCCCAGGAAAGGCGTACACCTTTGCTTTTACCGCTCAGTCATTCAGGGCACGAAGGCCTTTCCGTAGATGTCTTGGTTGTGACTGTACGACCCAGGATGACAAAGTTGGAAACCCCAGCCTGAGTCAGAGAGATGGTCTTGGGGGCAGTAAGTCTTCATGGTACTGATTGCATTTGCAACATCTTTGGAGCTCCAAGAGAAAGCAGTGAGCTATCGATCTGATTCTGACATATGTGATAGAGCTGACCCAGAGCTCCCAGGAACACTATGTCCCATCCCTGTGGCTCTTACCGTTCCTGACTTGTGGGGCTTTAAATGTTAGATTTTTAGCGAGGTCAGAAGGTCACCAATGTTAAGTCAATGGGGGCCTTCTGAGTAACATTTCTGAGGCCTCTTCAACCATACAAGGTCCGATTGATTTGAAACCCATTTTGACTGACAGCTGGCATCCCGCTGAACGTGGGCGTGCTTTTTGTTTCCCTCTGAGCCAACAGGAAGGACGAACGTACTTTTCAAGTCTCTACGACCTTCACAAAAAAAGTTATTCAAGAATATCTCCTCAGATTTCTTTGCATTTGGTGGTTTGACCACTTCCGAAGGTCTTAGAAGCTCGGGGATGGTACCAATCGATCGGGCGTACCCGAATTAGTTTAGACGAACGCACTTTTCAAGTCTCTACGACCTTCGCAAAAAAAGTTATTCAAGAATATCTCCTCAGATTTCTTTGCATTTGGTGGTTTGACCACTTCCGAAGGTCTTAGAAGCTCGGGGATGGTACCAATCGATCGGGCGTACCCGAATTAGTTTAGACGAACGCACTTTTCAAGTCTCTACAACCTTCACAAAAAAAGTTATTCAAGAATATCTCCTCAGATTTCTTTGCATTTGGTGGTTTGACCACTTTCGAAGGTCTTAGAAGCTCGGGGATGGTACCAATCGATCGGGCGTACCCGAATTAGTTTAGACGAACGCACTTCTCAAGTCTCTACAACCTTCACAAAAAACGTTATTCAAGAATATCTCCTCAAACCTCCTTCTTTGCATTTGGTGGTTTGACCACTAGATGGCGCTGACATTTAAATAATGATCAGCTGGTGCCGCTATCACTATCACTGCATACACATCCAGAGCTTTCCATTAGTTCTGCATCTCTAAGCACTTTATAGAGAATGTGTTTAATCACCCAACTCTGACACTGCGATCAATACAACTTCAAAGATTATCTTACAGATACGAGTAAAAGTTTTGTAAAGAATAACAGCTGCTGAGCTCATTGACACCTATCCACTGATGCCAAGTCATGCAGAGCAGTTCTTTTAATGATCCCAGGGTTCAGGGTTCGAGCCCCGCTGAAAACATAATTGCTCGCATTACTTAGGCATTACATTGTAAATTTGGGATAAAACAGACTTAATTGGACTTTTGGGAACATTAGGAGTGTTTGTATGCATTCAGGAGTGTTTGTATGCATTTGGGAGTGTTTGTATGCATTGAGGAGTGTTTGTATGCATTTGGGAGTGTTTGTATGCATTGAGGAGTGTTTGTATGCATTTAGGAGTGTTTGTATGCATTCAGGAGTGTTTGTATGCATTCAGGAGTGTTTGTATGCATTCAGGAGTGTTTGTATGCATTTAGGAGTGTTTGTATGCATTCAGGAGTGTTTGTATGCATTCAGGAGTGTTTGTATGCATTTAGGAGTGTTTGTATGCATTCAGGAGTGTTTGTATGCATTCAGGAGTGTTTGTATGCATTTAGCAGTGTTTGCATGCATTCAGGCCTGAAAGTGGAATATGCTGGCAAAACCTAACCTTAGGCATAAAAATAGACTATAAAATGGAATTTAGCAAAAGTTGGAATATGTAATCAAAAACGCTAATTTGTAGGATTGTACTGCCCCCAGTGGCCAAATCGAAAGTTGGAATGTGGAATTTTGAAAAATGGAATTTGGAAGAAAAAGTTGGAATATGGAAGAAAAAGTTGGAATATGGAATTCCAAATTCCCATCTATTCAATGCAAAATTCAGAATTTGGAATGTGGAATTTTGGAAGAGGACCCGACCCAATTCATTGTCTATGTGGAGCGCCTAACCCTAACCCTAACCCCCTAACCCTGTCTACAAGGCCATTTTCAATGGAAGGAAACATGTCTAACCCCAAACCACTCAGCGACTTCCAACTCCTGATCAGAGCTTTCGCTCGGTTTATAAAAGCCCATCACCACCCGGCCTCAATAACAGACAGCAGGGAAACCCTTTCCTCCTTAGGAAGGACTTAAATGCTATGATTATGGCAGCAACTCTTGCATTTCCCCAAGCTGAAATCTTCATCCCGCTCATGAATACTTCAGAACAACTACCAGGGAAAATTAAGGGCAACATTAGGTCCTTGAATTTCATCGTTAAAGAAACAGGACGCCAAATACCACGTTTAGACAAAGGACTATTCGACACAGAAAACGACCAGATACACTGGACACTCAGAACGGCCAAAAACATGTGGGAAGCTTGGAAAACTTTTTTAGACTAAGCCAACCCCAGAAGGGGATTGAACAACCGGATAAAGAAAAAAATGCCCAAAACTAACCCACGTTCTCTCTGCCTAAAACCTAACATATTCTCCAAATTACATTAATCAAAAATCAGTTTATCTATACGAAATTCGCTTACAATCAAAAGTCACATTTTTTAATTTTTTAAAGAATATTAATAAATAAATAAATAATAAATAAATACATAAATATATCATTAAGTCCAATAACATATAAGATTCATAGATACACTGGATCAGGAAGGATAAAAGAAATACGTTTACTTTTGATTCACAGTGGAATCGACAAGGGGGAGGAGTCTATGAGAGGCAGCTTATAAATACAGGAGCCCTCAGTCTCCTCACTCACTCTTGCTCTGAACACTGTAGCGGAAGGACCTCACAACTCAGACCTGCAGCCTCAACTTTAAAAATATTTTACGTGCCCACAAGACCTGAAGAAGACCCAAGAGGGTCGAAACGTAGTCAAGAGGCACGCAACACGGTGACAAGGTCACGTGTTTTCTGTTTTTGATTTTATTTTCAGTTTGTTTTTTTAGTTTTCGTGTTTTTGATTTTATTTCATAAATTTGACCTTTTTTATATACAAATATGTCACTCTTTATTATATATATCTAGCTAATAAATACAAAAAATAGTATTATTACATATTTATTACAAATTATATTTCATTGTAGACAAATAACAAAGGAGACTGTATAAATAATTATAAATCATCTATAAATAAATACTTAAAAAACAATCAGAGATAATGGATTACTCTGACCACAACAATGGGGGGTGGACTAAAGTTACATATGGGAGGCGACAAGGTCGTCCCCGTCAGCGTAACTGGGACCAGGTAGCCCCCTGGGGGAAGGACCGTGCACCTTCCGCCACCTTTAATAGGAGGCGGGCTCAGTTCCCCTACCCTAACCGGCCAGTGCCTCCTCCGGGTCCTCGCTACCTTGGTCCTCAGTCCAGAACTTACGCGGCTGTAACCCGCCAGAACAATAACAGGCCGGTTTTTACATTCACGGCACCTGGCGGCAACAGACCACAAAACATTGAGAATCAACACACACCAACTGACCCAGCATTTGGCAGATTGGTACGAAAAATGCATTCTGTCATTAAACAAGTGCATCACTTGCAGAATGTTGCTCCAAAACCGGGTAAAGCTGAACCCCGAATGATCTCTCGCATGGTTGAAACCCTAACCACGATGATTAAACCAGCGGCACCTACTTCCAACACAGTGGACTTGATAATGGGGAATGCCAAGAATTGGGGATACAACACACTTCTCATTCTTGAGCAGCACTATTTGGAGGGACTTGAAACGATTATTAAAGACATCTCTGGCGATCTGACCTCTGACTGGAAAACTGCTTTTCAAGTGGACACTAAATGGGCCCGCAGAAATTTATCCCGGATCACACAGGAGGAGATAGATCACGCAGAGGCGCTGCTCACAACTTATGAGAACGGGCAGGCATTATCCGAGACGGAACAAGAGCCTGCACCGCCACGAGTAAGACAGTCTGTACAAACACCGCGCCGGACGGAACAAGTGGTGGCACAGGCCCCAAGACGAAACATCACAAACGACACAGTGACGACAAGGACTGACAGAGGGACAGACTGGCCAGTGGACACGGCTGTGCCGGCTGCCCAGCTGCCCCCTAGAAAACGTAGGGGAACAAACAAAATGCCTGCGTTGTAACAGAGGAGAGCTCAGGATTGGACATTGAGGAGAGTGACAACGACTCTCCAATACCTCCATGCTCTAGACATAGGACTCAACTTCGGTTGCAGGACTCACCACTTGAGGCGGATGGGGGAATAGAGACAGACATGACTCCAAATTTGACCCCTTTACAGAGTTCAGTACCTCGCAAACAAGTGGTTGATAAGGACCTACAGGTTTCGGTAATGGTACATCAAATTCCAGTTCCCCACAATGATACTTCGCCAGAACATAGTGATGACGATGTAGATGACCTATTAGTGGATCTGACACCCACACCCGAACACAAGACATTTAGGGTAACGAGACACATGAACACTGACCGCAAACTAGTGGACTGGGACCTGAGCGTGCAAAAAAGGTGGCTCATCCTTGGGGACTCCAATCTGGCCAGGATACCGGCTTTTTCAATCCCGGACCTGCAGATTGAGAGCTACCCGGGGGCCAACTTCCGCCATGCTCAGGCCATAATGGCGAAAGCAAGCTGCCATACTGTAGTGGAAAAACTGGTTCTGTCATTTGGTTTGAATTGCAGAGGACAAAAAGCCAAAATGACTGCTGTCAAACAGATGCAGGCTGCGCTGAGGACCGCCAAAAGGCAATTTCCTTTTTCCGAGATCTGGATCCCAGTGATCAATTTTTCTTCGTCTCTGACTGGTTCAGAGCAAAGCTCTTTACGGATACTCAATGCACACATCATTAAAAACATGCCGTACATCAACAAACTTGAGGACAAGTTGTTTTTTACGGAAAGGGACTACATCCACTGGACCAAGACAACCGCACAGACAATGCTTGTCCACTGGTCGACTATTTTAAACTTCAAGGCCCCACAAGCTTTTTAAAGGAGGGGGTTAAGAGTTCAGCATCTCTCACTTCACAGAATGTGTTAGTATTGGCAAAAAATGTCAGCCTTTCAAAGCCACAATTGGATCTTTTAAACAAAGGCTTGACCTTTATTCCAACGATCGATGTACACAAAGATCAGAAAAGACAACTGGAAACAGACATTCAAAAGTACCATAGAAAGATAAAGTTGGCAGCATACTTTAAAGGATCACAACATAAAGAGCTTCTGCCATTCATGGCCCCTTCGGTTTGGACGCCACCACCTGACAAACTACCACCACAACTGAATCTTTTAACTCAAAAAGACAATGACACTCTCAAAACACATTTTAAAAATCACAAGGAAAAGTATAATCTATCAGAGGAGGAAGTAAAAGCGATTAGACAACTAAGTAAAAATAAAAACATTGTTATTAAACCCGCTGACAAGGGGAGTGTTGTTGTAATATTAGGTAGGGATCAATATATTATGGAGGCCAATAGGCAATTAGAGAACACTACATATTATAAAAAGCTTAACGAACCCATATATTTAAAAACTATACCTGTCGTTCACAGCATTTTAAATGATTTACACAAGAATAAATATATAAATAGTAGACAAAAACAATATTTAAAAGGGGAGAGCCAACCGAGGGCTAGAAGATTTTATATGCTCCCAAAAATTCACAAGGATCCAGAAAAATGGACTGTACCACTAGAAGTGCCTCCAGGCAGGCCTATTGTATCTGACTGCGGAAGTGAAACATACCAAACAGCAGAATTTATCGATTATTATCTTAATCCATTGTCAACAAAACACCTATCATATATTAAAGACACATATCACTTCACGGACATTGTTAAAAACCTCCAAATCCCTCCAAATTCATCATTCTTCACCATGGATATAGACAGCTTATATACCAATATTGATACTAAAGCTGGACTATTGGCTGTGAAAAACATAATGAAAAAATATCCTAACATCAAAAGGCCGGATCAGGCGCTATTACAATTATTGGAAATCAATCTCACCAAAAAACGATTTTGAGTTTAATGGACAATTTTATCTACAAATCAAGGGTACGGCAATGGGCAAAAAATTCGCACCCGCCTATGCCAATATTTTCATGGCTGATTGGGAAGAAAAAGCCCTGGCAAAATGCCCCAAAAAGCCACTCCATTATTTTAGATATTTGGATGACATTTGGGGCATTTGGACCCACTCTAAGGAGGATTTTGATGAATTTGTAAATATATTGAACACACACGATGCTTCCATCACTCTAAAGTACACTTCAAATGACCAGTCTGTGGACTTTCTGGACACCACGGTATTCAAGTGACCGACATTCACACAGTCACAGAAATTGGACATCAAGGTTTATTTTAAGGATACAGATACACATGCACTGCTCTTTAAAACAAGCTTTCATCCCAGACATACATACAAGGGATTAATAAAGTCACAACTGGTGAGATTCCGCAGAATATGTACACGAAATTCGGATTTCACAACAGCAGTCAAAACACTGTTTAGGGCTCTACGAAATAGGGGATATTCCAGATCTTTCTTAAGACACTGTCTAAAAAAATATAAAGAACAAAAACCACAAATAGATAAAAAAATGATTCCTCTGATCACAACATTCTCTACTATGAGTAGAATAATGAATAACAAACTTAAGAACAATTTTCAAACAATAATACAAGATCAAGGGTTACTGGACAGATTCCAAATTATTTCGGCTTACAGGAGGAATAAAAACTTAAAAGACCTACTAGTTAAGGCAACACTCACACCACTGCATTCCAAAAAAAAACAATATATTATTACAAGTGTTTTGCAAACTTAAATTCATCAGAAACACACACACCAGGATTAATTTTATAATTTCACAGCAATTCACACCACAGACATCCAATTGCGTATACGTAATATTCTGTAAAAAATGTGGAAAACAATATGTAGGAGAAACCAAAAATTCCATAGCCACAAGAATGGTACAGCACAGATATAATTTGAGAAATAAGATAAACACAAATACTCCTCTAGTCAAGCACTTTTTATTACATGGACCACAATCACTGAGAGTAGCAGGCCTCCAAAGCAATTTGAGCTGGACCAAAATAGAACGAAAGAAAATGGAGAGAAGATGGATCTTCCTCCTAAACACCAAAGAACCAATTGGCCTAAATGTTAAAATTAATTAAAAACAATTTTGTGTATATTTCATGCTTAAACCTAACCTAACTAGACTAAATAAGACTGGCCGTGGCCTATTGCCCTAACCCTAACCATTTTTAAACCCATGCCTAAACCTAAGTCTCCTCTACTATTGCCTAAATCTAACTAACCTAACTAGACTAAATAAGACTGGCCGTGGCTTATTGCCCTAACCCTAACCATTTTTAAACCCATGCCTAAACCTAAGTCTCTTCTACTTATGCCCAAAACTAACCCACGTTCTCTCTGCCTAAAACCTAACATATTCTCCAAATTACATTAATCAAAAATCAGTTTATCTATACGAAATTCGCTTACAATCAAAAGTCACATTTTTAAATTTTTTAAAGAATATTAATAAATAAATAAATAATAAATAAATACATAAATATATCATTAAGTCCAATAACATATAAGATTCATAGATACACTGGATCAGGAAGGATAAAAGAAATACGTTTACTTTTGATTCACAGTGGAATCGACAAGGGGGAGGAGTCTATGAGAGGCAGCTTATAAATACAGGAGCCCTCAGTCTCCTCACTCACTCTTGCTCTGAACACTGTAGCGGAAGGACCTCACAACTCAGACCTGCAGCCTCAACTTTAAAAATATTTTACGTGCCCATAAGACCTGAAGAAGACCCAAGAGGGTCGAAACGTAGTCAAGAGGCACGCAACACGGTGACAAGGTCACGTGTTTTCTGTTTTTGATTTTATTTTCAGTTTGTTTTTTTAGTTTTCGTGTTTTTGATTTTATTTCATAAATTTGACCTTTTTTATATACAAATATTTCACTCTTTATTATATATATCTAGCTAATAAATACAAAAAATAGTATTATTACATATTTATTACAAATTATATTTCATTGTAGACAAATAACAAAGGAGACTGTATAAATAATTATAAATCATCTATAAATAAATACTTAAAAAACAATCAGAGATAATGGATTACTCTGACCACAACAATGGGGGGTGGACTAAAGTTACATATGGGAGGCGACAAGGTCGTCCCCGTCAGCGTAACTGGGACCAGGTAGCCCCCTGGGGGAAGGACCGTGCACCTTCCGCCACCTTTAATAGGAGGCGGGCTCAGTTCCCCTACCCTAACCGGCCAGTGCCTCCTCCGGGTCCTCGCTACCTTGGTCCTCAGTCCAGAACTTACGCGGCTGTAACCCGCCAGAACAATAACAGGCCGGTTTTTACATCCACGGCACCTGGCGGCAACAGACCACAAAACATTGAGAATCAACACACACCAACTGACCCAGCATTTGGCAGATTGGTACGAAAATTGCATTCTGTCATCAAACAAGTGCATCACTTGCAGAATGTTGCTCCAAAACCGGGTAAAGCTGAACCCCGAATGATTTCTCGCATGGTTGAAACCCTAACCACAATGATAAAACCAGCGGCACCTACTTCCAACACAGTGGACCTGATAATGGGGAATGCCAAGAATTGGGGATACAACACACTTCTCATTCTTGAGCAGCACTATTTGGAGGGACTCGAAACGATCATTAAAGACATCTCTGGCGATCTGACCTCTGACTGGAAAACTGCTTTTCAAGTGGACACTAAATGGGCCCGCAGAAATTTATCCCGGATCACACAGGAGGAGATAGATCACGCAGAGGCGCTGCTCACAACTTATGAGAACGGGCAGTCGGTATCCGAGACGGAACAACAGCCTGCACCGCCACGAGTAATACAGTCTGTACAAACATCACAACAAACACCGCGACGGACGGAACAAGTGGTGGCACAGGCCCCAAGACGAAACATCACAAACGACACAGTGACGACAAGGACTGACACAGGGACAGACTGGCCAGTGGACATGGCTGTGCCGGCTGCCCAGCTGTCCCCTAGAAAACGTAGGACAAAACGTAGGGGGAACAAACAAAATGCCTGCGTTGTAACAGGAGAGCTCAGGATTGGACGTTGAGGAGAGTGACAACGACTCTCCAATACCTCCACGCTCTAGACGTAGGACTCAACTACGGTTGCAGGACTCACCACTTGAGGCGGATGGGGGAATAGAGTGTAATGGTAGATTTTGCATTTGTGTAATGTATAATAGAAGAACAGATATGTATTTAGAAGAAGTAGATAACAAATGTGTTTCTGTGACTTACAAAAGTTGCAGAGGGGACTATAAGTGTTTATGGCCCCCACATGTGTGTCTTAGCAAATGCTTCACTGCAGGGGTGTTACTTAGTGTGTCTGATAGAGATGGGTGAGGGGAACTCTGCATTGTATACAGGACTGGGGTCTTTTGATGTTGTAAATGAAGTTAGAGGTCACACCAGGGGTCTGGGACGGAGATCTGAGACAGTAACTCTGCCCAACCTGGTCAGACATCAAGAGACTGAAGAAAATACCTTTTGGCTCCTCGCAGGGAGGGGCTTCTGATTGTATAAGTGAAGTGATTCTCCTGTGCTCTGTGCTCATTCTATACACGTCACACTAGGTGGCTGTGTGGGGTGAGCCCACCTGCAGGTGTTTTAGTTGAACTTTCCGAGAGACAATGTTATGTGTGTATTATTATACAATAGAGTATCATTATTAAACAGAAACTGCCACCACAATTTTGGCGTTGTCGGCAGGGTCACTCGTGTGAGCAGACACTCTGGATCTCAACGCTGAGGAAAGTCTGGGACTCATACCTCAACAAATGAGGGCCGAATGCTTGAGAGCCAGGAGTGCACTCACTGAGGTGATCCAACGGACCTGGTTTGGCAAACAAGCACTGTCTTTCGGGTAAGTAAAATTAAAATGTTATGATCTTTAGGAAAAGATCCACAGATGTTATGACCTTTAGGAAAAGGTCCAATGTTATGATCTTTAGGAAAAGATCCAGGAAAAAGAGATTCACTCATTCATTGTATTGAGGGACAGACGTGTCTGCATGGCTAGGTTTTGGAAATCGGTGTAGGATCCATGAAGCTTCGTTTCGATCTTTAGGAAAAGGTCAAAAATATTATAAATAAGATTGGGCTCTGATGTCGGGCTCATGATTAGTAGTTATTATTAATATATAGTAATATTATTATTATTTTGCAATAGAGGTGTAGCTGGGACGGAAGGACCAAGGCCAGGTCCGGATCGTCTCAGTACAGCAATCTGTTGAAAATCTGATAATTCCAGTACATTTTATACCTGCATGCGAGGTGCTAAAGAGAAGTGTGAATATGAGATTTCTCTAAGGCATTATATCAGGCAGAGTATTTAAAATGTATTAAGGAATCAAAAACTTAGGAACAATAATTGAGAAATTTGCCAAGTGATCAGGAATTACAAGAGGTAATTACAATTGACAACATTATATTGGAGATGGGTTTTATTGTTCCTTACAAAAGCATTTTTTGGAGGTTGGTTGAAGGTTAAAAGCATTTTGGTGTTGGTTGAAGGTTTAAGGTTACTAACACTAAAACACTAATAAACTAAAACTTAACAAATTTTGTTGATGGATATGTGTGACTGAAAGAAGAAACATGTAGAATTTGATGAAACTAAACTGAGTATTTAAACTGAGTATTTAAGCTGAGGATTTCAGCTGAGAAAGCAGAGGAGAAAAGAAAAAGAGAGGAGTGTGAGCATCCTCGAACTGGAGAAAAAGGTGAGTATATGTTTAAATATATTTGGGGTATAATTGGGTTTTTTAAAGGCTAATAGTAAAAGGAAAAATAAATAACCTCATAACAAATCTCAAAATAATTTTTTCTAAGAGATAGAAACGATTTGGTTAAAAAATTAAATTAAGAGACTTTTAAGTTCTTTTCCCATATAAGCAGAACTTTATTTTCCAAATTTCATATTCTGCTGAACAAACCAGAGTTTAAATTTATAAAATAAGAGTCGGGTTCACAATTGCTGAGACAACCTATTTGAGAAAATAGGTTCAAAAATAGAGAGGATGACTTTTCGGAGCATGGGAAGTTTGAGTTTAAATTATCTTTGGTAACTCAAAACTAAACTGCGTGTGAAAAGAGAGAAAGAATAAGAACGAAGTAGAGAGGACAAAGAAAAAGGAAAATGAATGTAGGGATATTTGTGCTGGATTGAAGAGTGTATGGATGTTGTTTAACTGAAGTGAATATGCAGGAACTGAAATAATCTCCAGTCTCAGTGTCTCCGACTAGATTCAGCTCCACCAAGAGGTGGGCAAGAGAATGCCCTGGGAAGCAGCGCACACAGTGCGATTGATTAGCGGTGAGCTGGGGACAGTGAAGGAATTCATCTGGTGAGGACACTGAGATGGAGAGAGAGTTTCAAGCACGTCACTATAGTAAGAACACGGTTACACACACACCATGTGAATTAATGTTACACATAGAACAGATGATTAAGATTGCTATTGACCATTGTGAGCTTGATCAGAAGATCAGTAGAGAGAGGCCTACTGTACTTTATGCTAAATATTTTCACAATGATGTGTATAAACTAATGCCCGAACACACAAATCACAGTGAGTGGTAGAAACATCACATATATTTGTAGATTCAGGAACCGGAATCAGTTAATAAATGTGAAGAGTGTGATATTACTCCTAAAATGAATGTTGGATATCTCATAATGATTGGAGCAACAGGTACAACAGTGATAGAGAGATGCACTGTACAATTGCTATTTTTCATGATGTGGTTGAAGGGGATTTTTTTAAGATTCATTTTTGTTGTTACCACACTGCCTGATAAATCTTATGGGTAAAGATTTGATGTGTTCATTGAGTGGTATGTTAAATTTTAAACACCACAGGGCATTAGAGGTAACTGGAGTCTAAATAACATCTGCATTTGTTAGATAGAGAAAGGGGGATTTGACACTAGCATATCAATGGGAGGTCTAGACTCTTTTCTACTCTCTGGAAGTAACACCCTCTTGCGAAAGGCAGAGGCAGAGAGACTTCAGACAAATGTGAACATAGATGTTATTTACTCAGAGAAGCGAACTATTAAGTAAGAGCAAACTAAGTTTAAGAAGGTTGTAGAGGATGTGAATTAAAGAAAGGATAAAGTAAGTTGGTTGTATTGAGATAGTAAACACTGTGTTGTCTTAGTAGTTTTGATAAGACTCATTGGCTAAAGATTTGTTAAAATATCAACTTTTGATTATAATACTACTGGAGGGGAAAAGACATTTAATACCAATAAAATATTTTAAAAGAGGGTTAAAGGTTAATCGCAAACGATTTTCCATAGTGATAAATGAAATTAGGAGTGTTGAACTCATTCCTGAATGTGGTAAATCTTTTGATAAAATGTATTACGATTTTTAGTTTTGGTGTAAACATTAATGATATTCCTGAGTTGAAACAGGTACCGTCATGTTTGTGGACCGGGCACAAATATGTTTTGGGTCTGATCAAGGGAGAAGGACTCAAATAGAAAAGAATATCTGAATCCTCGTATGGAATATGTAAAGATCGTCTGTTAACACACTACTTTTTTCCTGTAAGGAAAAACAAAGGAAGCAGAGCTTCAAATAATGTTTTAGAGTTTCGACAACTGCTGAGAGAGCTGTGATATTTGATGTGTGATATGTGACGCTATGATATATGACTTTACTGGTGCCAATATGCTGATACGATGATTTTGCTTGAGCAAAATACCTCCCACCTTTTAACAACCAGGTGGCTCAGATATGGGACAGTATTGCCTTAGATGATAGACATCACTATTTAGAGATGCAATGTTTTTAACTATGCGACTCTCTTCCCTACATCAGTAGGGATAGCCACATGATTGCGTAGAAGTTTTCTTAACTAAAGAGGAAAAAAAATAAAAGTTTTTTTTCTCCTAGTTTAGAATTAGATTTAAAGGATAAACAGCTAATTATGCAGAAGTGATAGTTGTTTGGTGATAAGTTCAGCATCAAAGGATGCAGCAACTGAGATAACCAAGTGGGTTTACGACTGTGTGATACAATAGAGGCTAAACCACTCCCATCACACTATTGTGCATTGACTGAAGAATGCAAATATGCTAGTGACAAGAGTGTCAAGATCAACACTGATAGCAGGTTTGCATGGGGGTGGCATGTGATTTTGGCCGAGTTGATTGAATAGGAGATTCATGAACCTATTTCACTTCACACTTTAATCTGTGTGCTGATAGATGCTGTGTTATCATGCAAACTGTATGCAGTCTGCAAATGAGGAGTGCTACTATAACAACTGAAATAGTAACCTGACCAAATTTGAGTGTACAAAACAGACTTGGTCCAGAAGGATAAACAGGAAAGAGATCCCCAGACAAGGGCAGTTCCATTGGGAACTAAGAAGATTAGTAGTGATTGACATTGACACTGCAATGAAATGTTGGCATTCTTCACATTAAACTTTCTCTTCTTAGCGAAACGGGTCCGATCATCCAATCCCAGTGTTCCTGAGGGGATTTCTGTACAGATGCCCGATGACCAAGAGGAAGGACTTGGTAAGTGATCATAGTTTCTATATTTATATTTCTGTGCCATGTTTGATTGGCAAACACATTTGATGGCCCAGCCCATACTTTTCCTTATCAACACCATTTTCTCTTCCTGAAACAGATAATGCACTTAAAGAACTTGAGAGTCTTCTCAGTGTTGCACATGATGACACTGATGTCATTATTGATGCCAGCACACCAACAACAGCCAGCGACTGGAAGACTCGAAACATCTTCTCGTCAGAGAGATGGAAGGAAGCCAGACATCAGCTTATGGACAATATGCTCAGAGCAAACTGCATCAAACCACAGCTCTGTCAAAGATGCTTGAAGAAGGACGCCACAATCAGATGTGCTGAATGCATGCCCATGCAATATTACTGCTGTGATTGTGACATTATCCATCATCAGTCCCAAGCACTTCACAATCGGGCATCCAGGATTCATGGCTTCCACAAGCCACTGCCGCCAACAGTTGTTGTGAAAGATGATGCTGACGGGCACTATTCTCATCACACGTGGTAAATAAATATATTTTCTTTTCTTTTTAAAAACACAAATCTATTTATTTATGTTTTTAATCTCTTTTCCCTTAGTAAGAATATTGCCAATGGAAATGCCAGACCATATTTGTGAATTCCCTCCAGAGAGTGTAAATGTTGTTCCAGGGAGGCCTATACTCTTCATAAACATGAAAGGTAACTCATTAGCATGAACATTCCATACTGTCTGACAATTTTAGGCTTGTAAGCACCTTTTCTCTATATTCTTATCAGAGAATATCACAGGATTTTTGTTTTTTTCCAAGGGCGATATGATCTGAACCTCCCAGAGCTGCGGTGTGGAAGCTGCTGTGCTAGCTGGAAACCAGAGCTCAATGATGTCCAAGTTAGTGGCTACTGGCCAGCCACCATCCATTTTTACACACTCTATGATGTAGCCATATTTCAAGGGTTCAAGGAAATGAAGTTGGTTGCTCCAGGGAATTCTCGCTTGAGCTTTATGAGAATGCTCGAAGCGCAAACAACAGAGTGTGGCAGGGTGGGTTGGCATATATTATATGTTTACAATATTTATCATTGTCTCCTTATAATTCTGCATACATATAACTTAAATTGTAATGGATATTTCAACAGACTGGTAAAGTGTGTTCTGACACATTCTACAAGAGCTTCATGGAGTGGGTGATATGTTCTTACGAGGTGAACAAATTATGTTCAGAGCAGCCGTTCACCTGCCCAGCCTGTTGTCCACAAATGCTGGCTGTGTCCGTCGATGGAAACAGGAAGCACTACCGCTTCAAAAAGGATGGGTGGTGTGTATATGTTTTTATGTTACATTATCCCATCATGTCCATGTATCAGTTATTTTTTGTTATGTCAGCGTGTTTGTGTAAATTCTTAAGCAATGCAAACTGTTATAGTGGCAGCCAAACAACAAAAAACCCACTTGAGGGATTCTAAACACATTCAACCTGTTGTGCTCAAATGACGGAACCTTCTATTTGCATTTAAATTGTTAATGTTAACAGATTTAATTTGAAATGCCTACAAATAATAAGCTTGTGAGTATCTATCAAGAAACTCATACATCCACACGTGGTTGAAAATCTGTGTTTTCCTCAGATTGGGATTTCCCACAGCTGGGACTCCCAAATATAGATTACGTGACTGCTGCAGCAGCAGCCGCAATATTTATGTAGCTAAACCCACACACCTCCACATAAAGCATGCTTTAAAATGTGCTAAAACAAATATTTCAAATGATTTAAATTATCATATATTGCTATGTATGTTCTCTAGTACTGATGAAGCAAGTTACTTTGAGGGTGTGCTTCTCTGCAAAGATGATGAGGTGGCAGCATTTGTGGAAGACATCCAAAGGAGGACCAAGCATGTAATAGTGTCTGTTTTTAATCACATAATTTGTCATTGTACTTTGTATACTGCAAGCCCAATTTTATTTTAGATGAGTACTACCATTTGCAAAAGTATATTCTGCAAAATTACACCCGAAAATGTTAATAGATGAATTAAAATTACTACTGTGACTATGTTTTGTCATTTTTAGGTGCCAGGAAAGGGGGTTTGTGGCAGGTCTCCGTTGAATGCAGCCAAAGAGACGAGTAAGAGGAGTAGCTCCAGCCTTGATGAACAGGTATGTGTTGTAAGAGATTTCTCTTGGAATTACTTATTACCGAAACTAAGTCCCTAATAAACATGCTAATTCAGTTGCAAACTTATGTAGTTGGTATCAGACTGAATCTATATTATATTGACCCTGCGCACAGGGTCATTTTTGTGTGCGCAGTTTTATTTTGTTCCTCAGTAACATTGTTTTTTTAGCAATTTATTTACTGGAAGGGTAGTTTGCCATTGATAACTTTTCTACTATGCAGACAAATTATGTGAAATTAAGTGTACCATTGTTCCACAGGGTATAGAAGTAGCTGTGTGCCGACATGGGATTATTCTTCGTGCTCTGAATATGTTCAGGCAAGTTTGATAACCCTCTTACTAACATCAATTCTACTTCTTTTGAAATGCTCACAAAGAGATAAAAATAACCCTGCAACTTAACCAGCAGAATGCTGTTGGAGATACTGCACCTTTGACTAATGCTTTTCCAAAAAGGTTTCACCATTTCAGGACATATACTTGCTAACACGATATACTCATCAATTAATCGTAAACCTAACTTCTGTCTTTTTGTGTGCTTATTATGTATTTTTGACATAATGCTGTGATGCAATCCTACAGGGGTGAGATCTTCGCTTATCCAATGTTCCTGCAGAAGGAAGTCTCTGCCATCAGTCCTCCAACCTTCTTTTGCATGGACGTTATTTGCAAATATTGGCCTTACATCAGCAGAATTTGTGAAGCCTACCCTGAATATCATCACCTCACTGCCATGAAACCCTTTCTGTCTGTGCTCCATGCTAAAGCACACGGTATCAAGTGTGAGGTAATTTTACACATCAATTTTATTTTCATTTGTTAAATTACTCGTGGGGCTACTATGTGAAAAGGGGTATGATTCCTACATGGTTTTACAAATAGGAATGTAAACCCCCTCATGTTAAAGCTTAAACTACACACTTTATTCTCATTCATTGTTCTATTTAAATGTGCTGGATCACAGAGCCAAAACAACAGCGAATGTTTCTCTGGCCTTATACTAATGGGCTGCACGGTATCATCCTAAAATGACAGATAAAATGGGGAGGAGGAAATCAGGATGGAGCTGGTTCCACCTTGGGAGAGGAGGTGGAAATGGTCAACTCCTTCCTCTCCAGGACTGCCATAAACACCAAGTTTATGGGCAAAGGAGGTTGGTTGTAGTTTCTGACTTATCTAATATAATAATTGTACATCCAGGCTAATCAATCAATAGCATTACATGACAATTAGCATAATTAAGAGTGTAACACTGATTGTATTGTTGTTAATTTGACTTGTTAGGTGAGCACAACCTGTACTAAAACAGTCAATAAAACATTGGTGGGATGAAAAAATGACTGAATGGTATTCGGTTCATGTCAACGTGCTGTAAAATAATTTTCTGTTTGTAACAGCCCGCACAGACATGCTGACTGTCCAGATCATGGACTGGAACAAAAGGAAGGTGCAAAACATGTGCAATACCTTATGCTCCAGATTTCATAAGGTAATTGTCATATATTTTTTAAAAGGCCACATTGCAATCTCAGTGATAAATAGATAACATTTGTATTCTCTATTTTCCCCACAGACCCAAAGGGATCTTCAGAGGGAGAGGCAGAGCCTAGAGGCTATCAAGGAGGACCTGTCTGTGAATGATGAGACTGTGCAGCAGTGGGTCATAGATGTACAGGATTGGGCTGAACAGGGTAGGTGTCTTATTATCTCCGTGTTCAAATAAGAACAGACAACAGACGTGGCAACATTGCATTACACAATGTACATCAAAATTACAGTATTGCTTTGTGTTGTTCAGATTCACCAGCTTGCAGCAGTGATTCTCTCCTGGAAGTGAGGAGAAGAATTGAGGAGAATTCACTGGGCTTAAGACAGCGTAGAGCCCGTCTTTACAGTCATACAGGTACACACATTGTGGAATACATAAAATCTTTCAAAAATGTTTTAACAATGGAATATTTAATATATTTTGTAATGTGTCTTTTGTAATGTATCGCAGACACCAACTCAGGACACTCTGTGATTCGTAGCCGCATGTGGAGCGAAAGGAACCAGCTTGAGGTCCATGTGGCTCAGCATGACGAAATGGTCCAGCCACAACAGCAAATCGGCGCTGTTGAAAACCTCTTAAAAGCTGGCTACATCTTTCCATGGCTGTTGCCGCCCAGTGGTATATAACATATTTAATTATTTGTCATGATTCTGATTGAGGGTGTCCCAGGTGCCAGCAGGTGTACTAAGCATTGTGGACAATATGGACACAGCTTGATTGGTATTGTTGTAGCATATACATTGGTTAATGGTTTGCTTAGACCACCTGCCTTAACTTTTTGTGAATATGGGGAGAGAAGAGTCACAGGGAAAAATGATGATACTATTATTTTTGAAATAATGTATCCCATTTGTTTTTAGTTTTAAATCTGTTTTCCTCAATAGTTTTTCCCTTCCACCACTGTGAACTAATGCATGGAATTTTCATGGATGCATTTCTAGATGGCATTGATTTCCTTGTCAAAAAAAAGGTCTCCAGGGAGAGCTCAACTGCAGATTGTTTCAGCAGCGATCTCAACTTGCCTCAGTGAGGCAAAAATACTTGGAGCTGATAAAGGCAGGGCTTCAAGGATCAATGCTGGACCTTGTTGAGGGGGAAGAGCCTGAAGAGTCTGAGGAGCAAGCTATAAGAAGTGCTTATGAAAGCTGCTCAGATGAGTAGGACATGGACATGCAGGTGATTAATGACCTTTTAACATGGGACAGTAATCATAGATACTGTGATTAGTTGAATATTGTTTTATACATGTATGAGAAATGCATTTTTCTGTGGATCATACACATTGAAGTCAATGCAAATTACCATGTCTTTCCTTATATCTTCCTATATAGGGTCTTGACAGTGGACAGCAGATTCCAGAGGAGGACGTTGTTGACTATGTTGACCCTTAGCAATTCTAAATACTGCTGTAATGGCACTCAGAGTGCACACCTCCACCAAGATCTATCAGTACCCCTAAATTCAATCAAGCCACACCCAATTACACACACTCATAGATATCAGTTCTGCAAATATGCTAGATATTTTTCATTGTGATTTCTGTATTATTTCTTGAGGAATTTTTTTTAAATGTCCACAATATTAAAGAAAGGCAAAAAAGGAAATCCTGGATCTGCCCCCTGATCCGGATCCACACCCAAATTTTTATGGATTATTCTGAGATCCATACCACATCCTTCCTCCAAGTTTTGTAATAGTCCATCAAGATGTCGCATAATCCTGCTAACTAACAGACAAAGAAACGCAGATGAAAAGATAACCTCCTTGGCGGAAGTAATTACCTGTGTATTTTTTTGTGTATAGGATGGAAGGGATACATCATTAATTTAGTTTTTAAAACCTGATGCGATATGTATTTTGAAATATGTTGTAATCACAATAACTTGCGGTTTATACCAAAGCTGTGGTTATCCCATTTATTATCTAACATCATTTGATCTAATATTGACAGTGTTATCTGAATAGACACAAAGTAACATCTGTCTCAGTTGTAATCCTCAAGAAGCCAAACACAATGTTAATGTTGTTGGCGGAGCAACGTTGATCACCTTATTCTGTTCTCAATTCTCCAGTCCGCCGTGTTCGTTTGATAGAGGGAAGTCACACACATACAATGTAGTTATCAGACAAAAATGTTTTATTATAAATCATGATACTTACAGAGTCTCTGGGCTCAGTTCCTCCGTTCACCAACCCCGAGGATGGATCATGAGGAAATCAGCCCCGGACAACATCGTCCGCTGATTTTTATACACATACAATCTGGGTGGAACCTATATCTCCTGTCCCACAGCCTTGGGCTGTGACCTTGGGCTGCGAGTTATGTTTTCGTCGGTATTCCCCTGCTCAGTCACATGTTCCTCAGTACTTTTCTACTTATGAGGCATGAATATCTAACAATTCCCTCTCTTGGCGTATGACACCATACGCCACAACATAAAAAGTATGACAACACATAGACCCTTTCAAAACATGTTATCAGCTAGGATGTTTTTTATGTCCCTCTCTTGTGTGATATCGTGTTGTGGCGTGTGAGTATCACACGCCACAACACGATATCAAATAAACCCTGAGGTAAACAATAACACATCTATGGAAGACGTAGTAGAAAATGATAGAAATAGCAGAAGCATACCCTCCAGGCCAGGAACAACAATTCATACAATGTGCTGGGAAACCGTTGTACCCAGGAGTTTACAACCTTTTAGTGTTCCTGGACACATAACTGCAATGAGCATGTTTATAAAAACGAGGTAAAATCAGAAAATTCATGGGGAGAGTTTTCTGGATAAACTGAATAATGATATATGAACTTAGTTCTGTTACTTAATCGACAGTTTAAATTAGAAAGTTTGAAATTCTGCAAAACACAGGTTGTAAACACAATATTATCACAGGTTTGTAAGTAAAATACAGCAAAAGTACACAGGTTTTCTTGTTTTATTGTGTCTTCGGGTTCTGTTGGTCCTGGTTCACTGATAATCATGAGTTCTATTGGAGCGTTCTTCTATGACCTTCATGAGAGGTTACCAGCACATCATGAGAAATAACAGTGAGTTTTAACGTGTCTGACTCAGTTGTGTGTACATGACTCCGTGTGGTGCGGTGGTGTTCCCTTCTGCCGGTGGGGGAGAGGGGATTCTCTCCAGGACATGTCTTGGTGGATCAGCAGGGGCACACTGGTTGAGATGATACCAAGTGGTGCCTCTGTCCGCTAGCTGGATGGCGTGCGACGAGCGGGCAGTGATCTTTAGAGGACCCTCCCACCGTGGCTCAGTCCACTTGCGTTTGTACTTCCTTAGGAACACCCACGCCTCCATTCTCATTACAATGTTCTCTCTGTTCGCTTCTTTCGCTTATCTCTTCCTCACACTCTTTATCAGCTGCCTGACGTCTCCTTCTCTGCTCTGCTGTTCTTTCTCTTTTAGTTTTAATATCCTCTGCTTCAGACAGCATTGCTTTGGATGATTCGAATTCTGATCTCAACTTTAGTCTTTCTACACTTATTTCCTCTAAGGCAAGGCTGATGTCCCTTATTCCAATTACAGATTCTGTTCCCTCGTCATGTACTGAAGCTCCATGTTCTCCTTTAACACCAGATGCTTCTGTCTGGTGCCAGTTAAACAGCCTTAAAAGTGTGACCAACAGATGTAAATCATTTTCCAAACACTTTCAAAAATGGAATATACTGAACCACAGGATCCGATATCATTTCCCCAATGTCAGCATTGACACATTTATTTATCCACGGTCCCAAGTCTTGCCATTCATCATGTGTTTTGACAGCAAGACATGTGAGTGTGAACCAGGAACGTCAAAAAAGGAAAGCATCCTCTGAATATCTGTGAAGGAACTGAGAGGGTGACTTATTTTCTGGTTTGGGTAAAATTACAGAAACAGCACATCTATGTTCATTCCAGAAAATACAACTTAGTGTTAAATTCTCTTTCACACAACTTTCTCTAAACCATCTTTTTTCAAAATCTGCATCTTTCCCTTCGTGTTTGTGTGCAGTGCAGTGTAAATCTTCTGGATGCATATACTGGTGTCTGTTCATATACATCTCATTGATATTTAACATATGTTCCTATCAGTCTTTCTTTTTTTTAAAAAATCGTTTACTTCTATGATAAGTGTTTGTGTTGGTGTGGTGCATTCACCCTCTTGATGTGTGAGGTATTCCTCACGGTCTCGTTCCCTGTTCAAAGATGCTGGTTCCTCCCTCTCCTCCATCCCCGCCTCGGTTCAATCAGCCTTGTAAGCTTGTTGCTGTTTCTTCGGACAATTTCTGCCCAATGTCCTTTCTCTCCGCAGTGAAAACAAATGTCCCAATCATCATTCCATTTGCCGTCTCCCCTTCTTCCTTGAAATCCTCTTCTTTTGCGTCCGCGATGTACCTCTGAACATTGTCAGTGAGACTTTATGCAGATCAGTCTCTCTTTTCTTCTTCTTTTCTTAATGTTTAATTATCTTCTTCGCATCAACGGAATGTGTTTTTATTAAGTTCTTCCCGAGTCCTACTTGATGCCTGTACGTTTTAACAGGCTGGCAACATCAGGTCACTTCAACCATCGCGATTTGGGCTGGATCCTGTCCCAGTCCATATTGCCCCTTGTCTGGTGCGAGAGAAGAGAGGAGTTGCGGGTCTGGAATGTTATTAGCTGGAAAAGGTTGTTGTGGAGCCTGGGCTCCTGCCTGTGGAACATCTGCTTCTGGTGGGGCTTGGTGTTGTCTGGTTGTCGTCTTCTCGGCGGGGAAGAGTCAAGGTCGGAAACCTGCATTTTGAGACACTGAGACATTTGTGAGGTGTTATCTGTCCCTGCCAGTGTGTGTTTTCTGTCCCTTTGATGCAATTCTTCTAACCACATTCCACATACCTTCCTATCTGCCTGAAATGTAAGATTTACTTTTCTGGCCTGACTAAATTTTTCTCTCTCCTCTAGCTTCAGTCTCAGCCGTTTTAGCTGCCTTATACTAAAACTCCCCCCAGTTGGAAACCCACATTCTTTCATCCACACTTGGTGCTGTGTCACCATAGTTCCTTCGCATGACCTTCATATTAGGATTACTCAGATCAGTTCCATTATCCAAATCTTTAAATTGTTCATTTACCCATGTAAAGAATTTCTTTTTATTTATTAAGTATTAGTTACCTTAAGTCACCAATCAATCTCCAAAACGCTATCGTAAGGAGCAAATAGGAAACTTAGCAATATAAACATCCTCAAAATAATGTAATACCCCCTATTTAATATAATCAATAGTAATTTTGCTCTTGTAATTACTTAGTTACTGGTAATTTCTCAATTCATCTCTTTTCCATTGTTTTTTATATGTGATATCAGGAACCATATGAACATGTGATGTACAATGCAGAAAAGTAATTTTTCATTTCTAAGCATGTGATTGCTTCTAATATCAATGTGTGTGTGTCAGTGACATTTGGTGTGTCACTTTCATGTATGTGTGGTGTGGGTGCGATACCATGTATTTCAGGCGTCGAATGAATCAGAGTTTCCACCGCTCTCTCCTGGCCCCCCCCCCCCTCCTCAAATCTACCTGAGCAGCTGCACCTCGCTCCCCCTGACACTCCCCCGCCCAATGTCCCCTATTTCAACACCTGTAGCAGGTGTCTGCTGTTCTGTTCGTGGAGGAATACAGGGCGGAGGTGAACGGCCGGGGCTGAAGCCACTTCAGGTCTCTGAAGAGGGGCACAGTCGAGATCGTGGTCCACTCTGACACACTGAGGCACTGTAGGATACAAAGAAAACTTTTTCTGTGCAGATTTATCTGTTCGTTCACATTCATTGGCCATTTTATCACATTCATTCCTTTGGGTAGCACACTGCATTTGTAATGACAAAGAAACAGTTGCAGGCGTATGCTTTTTATGTAGCTTCAATGAAGAGATGTGTGTGTGTGTGAAGAGTTGAACTGTGTGTGTGTGTGTGAACTATGTGTTGTGAGAACTACATGTGTGGACTGAGTGAATATTAAAATCCCAGGAGATAAGACACAGACACATGCTGAAGGCCTCTTCGAGGTCTTGTTGGGGGAGATGAGCACAGTCTCAGATTTGTGGCTCTGATGTCATTTTGGCAGTTACACAAGCAGAAATAGTATGCATAAGCAGAGATAATATTTAGTGTGGTATAATGATAAAATGTTTCCATTACATTCCTCCCTTTTGATCATAAAATGATCACAACATCAGATACAAAATTTACTTGCAAAATGTCAGCACATATTATATCTAAGGGTGAAAATCTCAAGTAAAATTCTTAAGTAGTCTTTATTTTCCAATTCTAAAAATAAAGACAATTAAATAAATAAAGAATTTCTGTGTGGAAATTGCTTCTTCACTCCAAATGTCAGGGTTTTGTACTTGTCAATGTTTAGTTTCATCCGTTTCCAAAGTGTTTTCTGTTTATTAGTACATCCCTGTGTTTCATGTTTTCACACTCCGGGTTCTGTTTCCTGTCTTATTTTGTAGTCTGGGTTCTTGTGTCTCATATCTAGTTTTACTTCCTGTCTGTGATTGTCTGCACCAGTCCTCATGTGTTACACCTGTGTCGAATTGCCCCTGCCTTCCCTGTGTGTCTGTATTTAAGCCTCGGTTCTTCCCTTTGTCCTTGTCGGATCGTCGTCGTATGTGTTCTCGTGTCTACCCGTCTACCGGTCCTTATCTCCTGTCCTGTCCTCCTGTCTGGATCTCCTGCCCTGCTCTCCCTGTATTTCTGTATCCCGTGTCTCCTGAGCCTCTGCAACCCCCCGTGTAAGCTTCCTGTATTTTCTCCCTTTGTGCTCCCAGTTTTGTTCGTTAAAGACTCTGTCCCTTTCAGTTTCAACTCTGCGTCTGGGTCCAACTGCCACAGCAACTCTGACACCAAATTCGATCTCTATTCAGTTAAGGATATATAATTTCACAGTACCAATTTTGCTTGGATATGTGTAACAGTGCAAGGAACCCTCTAATTTTGTGCACTATAAAAATATTATGGTTGGCGGTTTCGATAGCAAATTTTGTTGGATTATATATTGTCATAACTCTAAAACCATTTTAGGAAAAATAATCTGCGTGTTTCTCTTTGCTCATATGGAACTCAGAGGTGCTAGGTCTTAGTCAAGTCTTTGTTCTTCTGCGTCTGTCAAGTCTTTGTTCTTTGTCAGTCTTTTTTATCTCTGTCAGTCTTATTCGTAACATGTTATGGCCTCTGCGTCTTTTAATTTGTGCCCGATTCAAGCAACGGTGTGTCTGGCTAGTTAAACTCCTCACTCGTCAGTGCAGGCAGCCCCTTCCTCCAGGTTCACACCCTAATCCCAGATTAGGTTGCACGGATGCAATCTATTGCATGAATCGTGTCTTTTCTATTTTCGTGTTCATTTTTCCCAATTCTGCTACTATTAGAGACAGCAGGTCTTTTTTATCATGGTCAGATCTTAATTTCTCTAGTCTCTTTTTTATTTTTTTTCGTTGTTTTTCCGCTGTTTGGTTGACTATGGCAGTCACCACTGCGGTCCATTTTGCATCAAAAGTAGCCATTTTAACAGTTCTTACGCTATGACACGTGAATATCTTCCAGACAAGGGGTCGCAATGCCCGTCTGAGGGAACCAGTTTTGGAAGCTTCTACAGGAAATCCTGCGCCAAAACTCTCGGGGTTTCCCCGGTTCTTACTCAAACTTCTCCTTGTTCTGGATAAAAATATTCACCATACTATACCACCCTCATTTTCCCACACAACTGTGACTGCGACACTCTGTGCGTCTGCAAATGGTTGCTTAGTCCACAGGAAACCACCCCACACTGTTCAACATTTACCACAATTTTTCAGGACTTTAACCTCTTATTTTGGCAGGACTTTAACCTGTTTATCATTCACTCAGAGGACTTTAACCTCTTTTTTTTTTTTCTTTTGTCTGATATTACACTTTTAGAATTAAATTTGTTTTATGAGATCAATGCCGGAGTCGGATCTTCAATTAATTGTTCTTATCCAATATGCAGTTGTTTTATTATAAAAGGTCGCTGCTTACTACGGTAAGCGAGTCGCGTCATTTCCTGTTTTCCTGCCGCTGGTGGTGGTCGCTGTCTCTGAACTAGCTCCTCTGCTAACACAGATATTTCTCTATATTACTACGGCTAAGTCTATAGTTAAACATCAACACATACCAACTCCTACTCTTTGGTGCTTAGTGATTCTGTGTCCTTACATCAGCGTGTCACCGGATTCTTCTGTTTGAGCTCACCCTCGTAGTCTAATATAGAAGCGATGGCATCTCTCTCTCCCTCTTGCTCCCCTGCTCTCTCTTGCTCCGAGTGTCTCATGTTTACTTACTCCTCTGCCTCCTTTAACAGTAGTGGTACATGTAATAAATGTAGTGTATTGGTAGCGATGGAGGCGAGGCTTAGCGACTTAGAAGCTCGGCTCCGCTGCTTAGAACCTCCGTTAGCTGTAGTTAGCAAGCCCCCGCTAGCCGCCGCGGAGCCACCTAGCTTAGCTTCCGCTAGCAGTCCCTCGACTTGTCCCGTGCAGCCGGGAGCCCAGGGCGGCTGGGTGACTGTCCGGAGGGGGCATAGTGCTACCCTTAAAAAGCCCACGATTAAAGACCCACCAGCTCACGTTTCAAATAGATTTTCTCCACTCAGCGACGCATCCGTTGAGAAGCAAACTCTGGTCATTGGTGACTCGGTTCTGAGAAACGTGAGGTTAGCGACACCAGCGACCATAGTCAATTGTATTCCAGGAGCCAGAGCCGGCGACATCGAATCCAAACTGAAGCTGCTGGCTAAAACTAAACGTAAATACAGTAAGATCGTAATTCACGTCGGCAGCAACGACTCCCGGCTTCGTATGTCGGAGGTCACTAAAGTTAATAGTGAGTCGGTGTGTGCTTTTGCAAAAACGATGTCGGACACAGTAATTTTCTCTGGCCCTCTCCCTAACACAACAGGTGATGACATGTTTAGACGCATGTTGTCTTTTAACCGCTGGCTGTCGAGGTGGTGTCCTGTAAACGGTGTGGGCTTTGTAGATAATTGGCAAACTTTTTGGAGGAAACCTGGTCTTGTTAGGAGAGACGGCGTTCATCCCACTTGGGATGGAGCATCTCTCTTATCTAGGAATATTACCCAGTCTATTAAATGACAACCCAGAGTTGGGACCAGGACGCAGAGCTGCAGTGCTAAACACGTCTCTGCGCTCCCTCTGGATCAGTCACACAACCACAAACCCATAGAGATTGTGTCTGTCCACCGTCCCATTACATTATTTAAATCAAACAATAACAGAGGGAGAATTCCACACAAAAATCTAATACAAATTAACACAACCTCTGCAACAACTCAGGAAACAAAGACTTTTAAATGTGGTCTGTTAAACATAAGATCATTGTCATCGAAGGCTATTTTAGTTAATGAACTAGTCTCAGATCATAAAATAGATTTATTGTCCCTCACTGAGACGTGGCTGCATCCTGATGAATATGTCAGTCTAAATGAATCTACTCCCCCCAGTCATGTAAATACACACGTTCCCAGAGAATTTGGTCGAGGAGGTGGAGTTGCTGCTATTTTTAACTCCAGTCTATTAATTAATCCTAAACCTAAACTAAGCTACAACTCATTTGAATGTCTTGTTCTTAGTCTTCCACGCCAATCCAAGAAACACCAACAGCCAATCATATTTGCTGTAGTTTACCGTGCCCCTGGGGCTTATACTGAATTTTTAACAGAATTCCCTGAGTTTTTATCAAACCTAGTCCTAAAGACCGATAAAATTATTATTGTTGGTGACTTTAATATTCATGTTGACAATAATAAAGATAGCCTTAGCATAGCATTTATTTCGCAATTAGACTCAATTGGTTTCAGTCAGTGTGTACACCAACCTACTCATTGTTGTAACCACACACTTGACCTTATATTATCATACGGTGTCAAAATTGAACATCTAACGGTACTTCCGCGCAATCCAATTCTATCAGACCATAATTTAATAACCTTCGATTTTTCACGATCAGAATATATGCCACTAATAATGAACTCATTTTCAAGATGTTTACCTGATAGTGCTGTAGCTAAATTTAAGGAAATAATTCCGATTACATTTAAACCCGTACTATCCGTCGATATAAACAACAAATTCATTAAAAACCCTAGCTCCACTGAGATTGACCATCTCGTCGATAGCTCTGTAAGGTCATTACGATTAACATTAGACTCAATAGCGCCTCTAAAAAAGAAACATATAAAACATAGTAAATTAGCTCCGTGGTATAATTCCAAGACACATGAGTTAAAACAAGTATCAAGAAAACTAGAAAGGAAGTGGCGCTCCAGCAACCGTGTTGAAAATCTCCTAGACTGGAAGAATAGTGTTAAAGCATATAAGAAGGCCCTCCACAAAGCAAGAGCTGCCTACTATTCAAAACTAATAGAAGAGAATAAAAACAACCCCAGGTTTCTCTTCAGCACTGTAGCCAGGCTGACTGAGAGTCACACCTCCACCGAACCCAGTATTCCTCGATCCCTAAATAGCAATATCTTTATGAATTTCTTTAATGATAAAATTCTAACCATTAGAAATCAAATCAACCATCTCCTGCCCTCAATTGGCACTAATACCCCATCAAGAATAGAAAACTCAGAAACGGCCAAGAATCTTACCAATTATTTAGACAGCTTCTCTCTGATCAGCCTCGATCAGCTGACCAAAATAATCTCATCTTCTAAACCAACAACTTGTATCTTAGATCCCATTCCTACAAAATTACTTAAAGAAATTCTGCCCCTAATTGACAGTTCATTACTGAACACAATACATCTGTCATTATCATCAGGATATGTACCACAGTCTTTTAAAATAGCTGTAATCAAACCCCTCCTCAAAAAACCCACCTTAGACCCAGAGGTTTTAGCCAATTATCGTCCGATATCTAATCTCCCCTTCCTGTCTAAAATCCTAGAAAAAGTTGTAGCCAATCAGCTGTGTGAGTTTCTCCAGGAAAATAATATATATGAAGACTTTCAGTCAGGGTTTAGAGCCAATCACAGCACAGAGACAGCCTTGGCAAAAGTCACTAATGATCTTCTAATAGCTTCAGATCAGGGGTTTGTGTCTGTCCTCGTTCTGTTAGATCTTAGTGCAGCATTTGACACAATTGACCATAATATTTTATTACAGAGACTAGAACAGTTAATTAGCATTAAAGGAACTGCCCTAAAATGGTTTAAATCCTATTTTTCCACTGCTATGCGGATGACACCCAGTTATACTTGTCAATAAAACCTGAACAAAGTAATCAAATAACTAAACTCCAAGCATGTCTCAAGGACATAAAAACCTGGATGACCCGCAATTTTCTCTTATTAAACTCAGATAAAACAGAGGTTCTAATACTTGGCCCTAAACACCTTAGAGATACATTATCTAATGATATAGCTGAGCTAGACGACATTGCCCTTGCTTCCAATGAAACAGTCAGGAACTTGGGAGTGATCTTCGATCCTGATTTATCCTTTAATTCTCACTTAAAACAAATTTCTAGGACAGCCTTTTTTCACTTGCGTAATATCTCCAAAATCAGACATGTCCTTTCTCAAAAGGATGCAGAAAAACTAATCCACGCCTTTGTTACATCCAGACTGAATTATTGTAATTCCTTATTATCAGGCTCCAGCAGTAAGTCGTTAAAGACTCTGCAGCTTGTCCAAAATGCCGCAGCACGTGTCCTGACAAGAACCAAGAAAAGAGAGCACATTTCTCCTGTATTAGCTTCGCTACACTGGCTTCCGGTTAAATCTAGAATAGAATTTAAAATTCTCCTCCTCACCTTCAAGGCCCTTAACAATATGGCACCATTATATCTTAAAGAGCTGTTAGTACCTTATCAACCCACTAGAGCACTGCGCTCCCAGAATTCAGGCTTACTTGTCGTCCCTAAAGTCTCTAAAAGTAGAGTAGGAGCCAGAGCTTTCAGCTATCAAGCTCCTCTCCTGTGGAATCATCTCCCACTTTCAGTTCGGGAGGCAGACACCATCTGTACGTTTAAGAGTAGGCTTAAAACCTTCCTTTTTGATAAAGCTTATAGTTAGAGCTGGTCCAGGCTTGTCCTAGACCTGCTCTTAGTTAGGCTGCTATAGGTCTAGAAGGTCGGGGGACACATGACACACGGAGCTTCTCCTTCCTCTTCTCAATCGTTATCACATCAAAGTAATTCATATCCCATCAATACATGTTACTGACTTGACTTCTTCCCCGGAGTCCCTTTGCCTTATCGTCCGCAGATCCAGGGCCGCGGCTGTGGCCACATCATGGATTAGGATCTGTGGATCACGTATCAGAGGTCGTAATGGTGGATCCAGTATGGCGGATTCTGCATCGTGCTGGCTGATCGTGATAATAAAGGCAGATCCTTTATCGTGTTGGCATCAGATACTGGTAGTGGACCACGACCGAGGTGGCAGCTGATGATGGATCCTAATGGCGGCAGTGGACAATGACTGTGGACTATAGTGGCATCCGATCTTGATGGTGGATCATGATCTTGCTGGCTGCTGACCATAGACTATGATTGCAGCAGGACTGCTCGATACATAGTATTTCTCCTCAGACACTTGACCATTAATGACATTAATCCACCAATTCACTGACCTTCAGTTATACTTCAAAATGTTTACCCTAATCAATGCTGCTAAAACCTTTATCTTGATGTTCTCCTTTACACTTGACATCCATTGCACTTCTGTCCGTCCTGGGAGAGGGATCCCTCACATGTGGCTCTCTCTGAGGTTTCTACGTTCTTTTTTCCCTGTTAAAAGGGTTTTTAAGTAGTTTTTCCTTACTCTTGTTGAGGGTTAAGGGCAGAGGATGTCACACCATGTTAAAGCCCTATGAGACAAATTGTGATTTGTGAATATGGGCTATACAAATAAAATTTGATTGATTGATAGTTGACCGCGGTCTGCATTGGAGAAACCACTCCTTTGTCGATCTCTTTTTCCTTCCCCTCTCTCGGGTTTTATCAATTGACTGCCTCAAATCACGTCGGGGTCACCAAATTGTTGGCGGCGCAACGTTGATCACCTTATTCTGTTCTCAATTCTCCAGTCAGCCATGTTCGTTTGATAGAGGGAAGTCACACACATACAATGTAGTTATCAGACAAATGTTTTATTATAAATCATGATACTTACAGAGTCCCTGGGCTCAGTTCCTCCGTTCACCAACCCCGAGGATGGATCATGAGGAAATCAGCCCCGGACAACATTTTTATACACATACAATCTGGGTGGAACCTATATCTCCTGTCCCACAGCCTTGGGCTGTGAGTTATGTTTTCGTCGGTATTCCCCTGCTCAGTCACATGTTCCTCAGTACTTTTCTACTTATGAGGCATGAATATCTAACAATGTCTGGTTGTTACATGCACTGCTCAAACCGACCAACGTTATATGTGCACTTATTACTGTGTAATACTGTTGTGTGACTACATGTGGTGTATATGTAAGAAGGAAGTATTTACCAAAATAAAAACCATTTCATTACCATTACAACTTGCCTTCTCTTTAATATACAATCCTTTATAATATTATTACTTATAATAATATTAATACTATGTATATTTATGTTTAGCCTATTGCATTGGATAGATACTAAAGCAAAATGATATTTATCAAATTTAAATAGTGACATATTGACAACAAATACATTTTGTTAACCTTAAACGTGTGTTTTTGACAACTTGAGGTATGTTCACAAGGCATATCAGTTATTAATCAATTTCTATGCTTTTATATCGTCTTGTTTGGAAGGCAGATTGTATATAAACAAATTGTAAACCATTTTAACACTTAATACCAATAAATAATTCTGGTAATAGGCCCGGAAGATTTGTGTGAAAACGGTGATAAATCCGTTGGGCAGTGAATGCACCCCTTTCAGTCCACGAAAAAGCGCGGTAACAATAAAGTGTGAAAAAGCATTGGTAAATGTATATGTGTGTGTTTTTATAGCAATTTTTCTTTCAAGATTTGAACATTTATGCTTTGGTTAGGCGTATTTGGTTAAAAAACAAACCGCTAATATGTTTTCTAAACCCTTTTTTCACAACCCTAATCTCAACCCGGAAGAACGATACAAAGAACTAGAAATTGAACGGGGTTCCCGTACGTGTGTGTGTTGTTCCCATCTTTTGTAGTTCTAATGTGTTTTTACTATTATGTGAGATTGCGATCGGGAACCTTGCATGCTTCTTTTTGTTTTTTTGGTGTGAGAAAAACACCTGTTTAGTCAGATTTAGTTTTTCTTACTAATAAAATGGTAAAATCTAGTTTTTTCAAGGTTTTGGCCCTACTCAGTGGCACCCCCCATAGGTTTGCATTGGGCTATGGTAGTGGAGTTCAAGACCTTTCCAAAACAGTTCATACCATGTCTGTTCCATATTTAGTTTCCATCCTGTAAGCCATCAAAACTGACTCAGGTGCAATGTTCAAAGGTCATCCCTGAGGAGCAGGAGCCATCCACAATTTTCCCACTGACATGTTACTCCCGAGGTCAAGACCTTTACGATTATGTTTTTGCGTTTGTCCTACGACAAAGTTTACATTTCATCTTGCTCCAAGCACAGGCCCTCTCGGGTATACTTTCTTAGACCCCTTTGAGGTCCAAGCTGGATCAAATCTGTCAAATATGTTTTAAGTGGTATTTAATGGCCAGATATGTTCAAAATATGTATGTTTGCTTTATACACAATCATGTTTCACTTTGGACCAAGTTAGAGACACCTTTGTTCATTAACAACCCAATTTTTCATATGTATTTTTCATATTAACTTGATATGTATTTATAACCAACCATCCCCGGCTGACAGGGTGGTCATATATGACCAAGATTAAAGTGTGTAATAGTTCTAATAAATATGAGGAAAAAGTCAATGTTGCAAATTACTGTAGCATGACCTCTATTAAATAGCTTGGTAGGCCTTTGCCATGCAAGAATATGCTGTGTCTGGAGATGGGAGTTGCGAAACAATTGCTTACTGTGAGGTACAGATGTTTAACCCATTTCCGGTTGTGCAAAGGTTTTGTCATGAGATTACTTATTTACACAATGCATAATATTGCTAGGGTTGAATAACATGAAATTCTATATAGGACGAGATCCACTTTTCCTCCAGGCTGGGACAGAATGTTGTTTTGAGCAACAAATCTCTGTAGTTCTTAGGTATTTTTTTGGGCCTGTTTGCGACATTGTTGCTGTGGCTATGTTGGTGAAGTCAGGCCTTAGTTGATCGTCTCTGACCAGGGAGTCAATCATACCACTGTATATTATAGTAAGTTCAAACGTTCCTTCTCCTTCCCTTCAACTGCTGATCAAGAGGCTTAGATGCAACTGCTTAATGTGACTGTCTAAGACAAAAATATCTTTATATTAACAAAAGTAAGTGTTGGATAAAGGCAAAAAGTCACACAAACACCCTTTTTAAATGAAATTTTATGTAAAAACAGAACAAGTAACAGTAAATGTAACAGTATACAATAACATCTAAAATAACAAATTATACAACTACAAGCAGAAACTTAAGCTGCATCCGGTTTACTGTAGCTCAGTTTGAGACACCCAGGAATCTTTCCACCTCAAATTGCTACAACAAAAAAGAGAAACACAAAATATTTTTAGTGTCAATGGATCATTAATCACTATGGGCATATAAATGCACAGGAACATGTGAACAGAGAACTAATGGTGATAAATATGGTATGGTATTGTAAATTGTTTCCATTACATTGTAAACAATGTCATCAATTTGAAATATTTCTTTCAACATCTTTGTAATCTCTCTTATTGTAAGGATTAGTAATCAGTATTGCTAGAGGGTTTGCAAGTAGCCACTTGAGTGACATATTGCTGTAAGATTTTCAGAGGAATGTGATTCTTTTTGCACAAAGACTGATGTGATACTTGACTTAAATGCTGTAAAAATATATATATATATATATACTGTATATATAATGAAACATATTTCCCATGGTTGACCTTAAAATTATAGACCAGTCAAAGAATTATAAACGCATCCAGATTTAGAGTTACTTGAATCCAACATCATATCAGAGCTACCTTCTATGGAGTAAAAGAAAAATTCAGAACTTGTGATGGTGCAACATGATGTGGCATCAGAGATGAAGCTTTATACATACCATTTGGGGCATGGCAGCCACCTCACCTTCACCTCCTTTTCCCCCTGAAAACAATCAGTGGCCAAAAAGAATAAAAATCAAAAACATTAACAATGAATAAAATCATGTGTATATGAAGCAGTTAATGTGCATGTTCCACTAAAATATGAGAATTGACAGTAGAAGCCCTGAAAGGATCTTCCTGCAAAGGTCAGTCAGATGTCAAATATAAAGTACCACATTATTAAACTGTGTAAACAGAATATTTTATGTATTTCACAAAACTAATGGTGAGTAAGAATTCACTTGGATAATTGCACACAGGGCAGTTCTTATCTGCATGTATACTGTTGAAAATGCAAATCAAACCATCTTTTTTAATCAGCATCCCCTACTGCATAAGATGTTTTCTAACCAGATTGACAAACACATATCATGTCTGATCCAGGAATGCACACAATTAACACATTCATTTACACATTATGTTGTCAATTTACAAATTTCCCTGGAAATATAATTGTAAAACATTAATTGTAAAATATACATAATAGTGTACCATAAAATATTTTAATTCAGTGCAAATGTGCAATATTCAACTTATATTTAGAACTCTTTCAGCTGTGATTTTTGAATGTGGGTAGCTTGCCATTGAGTTGTGGTACTTGCAGTCTGAAAAATTAAAAGAGACAATTCATTGCCTAGTCAGAGGAATAGAAATATTAGTAGTTAGCCACAACTCCAAATGTCATATTTAGATCTAACTTGACATAGTATTTGCTTAACTCTGTTAAAAATGTGAAATGAAAATCTGGAAAATGCAAAATGGAATAGTGATTAAATCTTACTTGTTGGGTTGACTCTTTTTCCTCCTTTGCGGCCACCTAGGGAGTTGGGGGAAGAAAACGTTTGAGATCCAACATATAAAAGAATGTTACTGAAAATCTTTTCGACGTTTCACTTATTAATACCTAAATTTATCTGCCAGGCACAGAAATACATAAATAGGGCAGTACATTCTGTATCCACTAGGCACGTGAAATATCATACTTTCAAAGTCTATGCTCCTTTAAGTTTAATAACAACTTCTTCTCATCAAAACAAATGGGATCTGTTGTTGAAAACTGAAAATATAGCGATTGTTTCTGGTCCCTAACACGGTTTATTTGCAGGGTCTTACCTGGATATTTTGGTCGACAGCTCTCTTTGGAGTTGGAGAGTGGGGGAGATGAGGATGGGGAACTTGGTCCAGGAGGTGAATGGGGCTGTGGCGGGAGCTGTAGGTGCAGGGTCTAATGTACAGTTGGCAAAAGAGAAAAAAGTAATATAAGGTAAAGACATTTTAATATTGTAATGTACTGAGATGTGTTGGACTCAAATGCTCGACTCGGAGACAGAGATGATAAAGAATAACTTTTACTGAATGGTTTCGGTACACGGAGTGGCAGTCCAGTAACAAACACAATATTCCAATAAGTGTCGGGCAGCAGCAGAAGTCGAAGGAGATCCAGTCCAGGTTCGGTACACAGGTGAGGCAGTCCAATAACAAACACACAATTCCAATGAGTGTCAGGCAGTAGCAGGGTTCGGTGAAGATCCAGTCCAGGTTCGGTACACGGGGAAACAATTGTTGAACAGGCAGAGGTACCGACAGGGAAGAAGCAAAAGCGGAGTCGATTACACAGGCCGGGGTCGGAATCACTAGAAACTTAATTATCAAACTGGCGAACTGGCAACGCGACACAGGAACACACAGACTAAATACACTAGGTGATGAGGAACAGGTGCAAACAATCGGGGAGGAGCAGACAATCAACAAGGTGGAGCACACACAAGGCAGGGAGTGAGGAGTCTGAAACGAGAGGAGAGATGAGTAAACAATCACAACACAGAACAGAAGAACAAACGATAAATATCAGGCCAACTTAACTAGGAAGCAGGACTGGACGTAACAAATATGATATTTAAGGGTGACAAATTACCATTATATGCTAGTAAGAACAGTCTATATGAAAAAGGACAGTGTTACACATTGTGTCCAAGTGTCTTGTGGTGTCATGGCCTAAGTTTTCTCTAAAACTGGAGTCAGATTTATCATGATGATCCTTATGATGAACTCAAAATTGTATGAACCTTGTTTGAACTGTGGTGAAAGTCCAAATATTAAATGAAAATATGGGGTAAACATACTTTACGTAAATGGTTTATTTGCAGGGTCTTACCTGGATATAATGTTGGACAGCTCTCTTTGGAGTTGGAGAGTGGGGGAGATGAGGATGGGGAACTTGGTCCAGGAGGTGAATGGGAGGTGGATGGGGCTGTGGCGGGAGCTGTAGGTGCAAGGTCTAATGTACAGTTGGCAAAAGAGAATAAACATAAACGACAAAGTAAATACTTTTGAATGTATTCCAGGATGTTTATTGAAACTAACTTGGATGTTAGTAAGATTAGACTTGTAAACATAAAGAAAAATCCCTTTTAAAGAGTGCATGATTATTGGATGGTCCACAATCTCAACGTGCAAATTTTAGCAATGGAACACCAAAGTGGCCAATTTGCATGAACATTATATTACAATCATAAAATCTGGGAGACTTAGGCTGGCCACAGACCATCTCAGATAAAAACTCTATCTTACACGCATCTTTCAATGCGTGTAAAATAAGGGCCTAATTCAGATTTGGGATAAGTGCACACCAAAATTATAAGACTCCTCATTCAGACCTCTGGCTTATCCTTGGTATGAAGTGGCTCAATATCAGCTGTATGTGTGTGTGGATGTGTGTGGTTGTGAAAGGTGTGTCTCAAAGTAGTTGTACTCATTTAGGATAATACAGGATCCTGAGAAAATTGGAATAGGCCTCATTAACATTATCCATAGAGTTTGTTTTGTATTCCTTGTGGAATACATATATTAAATAATTTATATTTACTATTTGTTATCAGTGACCTTCATAGATGTTCAAACATTATAGTGTTTTTAATGATAAAGTAAAAAAATAAAGTAAATACTGTTGATACTTCAAAATTCTGATTGAAGTTAAAGCTAGCTGTTGTTGACTCATCCAGAGAAAAGCTACACAGGTCAATTGCAGAGTTTCGTAAATCTCCAAATGAAGCAATGGGTACCGTCACCTGGCAAAACTCATTTTGCACAGTGTAAACCAAAGAAAGATTCAAGCAGTTGAAGAAACACTGATTATCTTGGACAGAATTACCGAATTACTGTTAATTTGATGCAGCCATCCATCTGACAACTTTGCTGGTTTGATAGACTCTTAAATGTGTTTTTAAGAGGATGACAGAGACATATCCATTGATACCACAACCACCAAAACCCTTCCCAAGAAAGAAATCTGGCAAACAATGGGCACAAGCAAGGCGATGAGCTATATACATATTTCTTGTGTCCCTCATAGGTTCAGAGGTAAGCACAGACATCAAAGGTGGTTGACAAACATCTTCTCATCTTATGGTAAATAAATTATCATGTGGCCCTTCTTACCACAAGGTGTCAACAAGAGGCTGAAGGTTTCTTCCTCCTCCCCTTCCTCCTCCTCCTCCTCCTCCTCCGTGGCTTCTGGATGAAGAGAGGATTCAGCCAGTTCCCTCGGTCCCTCTGGGTCCACTGGAGTTGATGTGTTGGCCTCTCTTTTAACTATCACTGTTTGAAAAAGAGTTATCTTAGGTCATGATGAAATATTGACACCATACATGTCTTCCGCACATGTCATGGAATATGTAAAGGGAATTATAGCTGTATTATGCCATACTGTTGTATAAGGGCACTCAATTTAATAACAATTATAATAATAGGCTTTCTCAAGTACTGACAAAGTGTGAGTAAAGGTATCTACACTATAACATATTTGTGAGTGTTAATCTATCTTGATCCTGTACATTACACAAGGACAATTAATGATACTGTCTCATTTCACAACATTTCTGGCATTATTAGACATTCATTATAAATGCCTAGACAGAAATTACATAGCTGCCAGTGATGTCTCAAAAAAAGGTTATTTTCGATGATATAAACATTTGCACACATGGGAGTGAACACAAAGATACGCACAAAAAACAGACAGACAAACACATACAGACCTAAAAAATGCCTGACCCTCATAAAACCATACTGAGCTACATTTGGTAGAACTACTGTGGCTTGGTTGGCCTTGCTGATATAGCCAAAATGTTATCTTAAGGTAGTTCTCAATTTAAATAATGTGGTTGTTTGATTTAGTAAAATTCCACTCTACTGAGATGGAAGTCTGGTGACATCATAAAACTGTCAACTTTTAGTTCTGATTATTGTGACTATCCTACTTTTTAATTCCACACTTATAAATTTCAAAGTTGTACTTCATCTCACATTATTAAACATCTCCTGGTACACAATGGCAATCTTAGTGTAGTAAAGCCTATGAAAGACATAGTCAGCAGCACAGGAGCTAGGTCAAGAATAAATGCTAAAGCGTATTCAGTGTGCAGTGTATATGTTTAGGATCTAATTTGTGCTTATTAAAAAATATAATGAGTCAGTTGTTAAGGGAATAACATCTTTATAATCTTAAAAGTTCCTAATCACATGTTTATGGACTGCATATGTACAAATAAAGCTACAAAAATTGTTGTGCAAATTGAACACTGGAATTTGGATAGCTTGGACAATTTGTGGAGAAAGTGCAGCAGATGGATAAGGCAGCATGAAGTCATGAACAACATTGTTGATAAAACGAAGGCAGAATACAAATAATGCAAAAGAATACTGTCATACACCAAGGATGACTTTGTAAATTCAAAGTGAGAAAGATTTAAAAGAAATAAACATATTTGGATGATAACTCTGTAATTCTATATATCTGGTCCAAGGGGTTGTGGTTTTCTTCTAATATGGTTTCTGATCATAAAATGTATAATGATTCAATGAGGGTTCAAAGCTCACTGTAGACTGTATCCACCCAGAGTTGGTGTCGTGAGATCATGAAAAGTAACCAAAAATATTTAATAAAGACTACACTAGCACAAACAAAACATTTTGTGGACTAACCTGACAAGAGGCTTTCATAAAGTGTGCGTACTGCTTTCATCGACGCGTTTTCCGTGTCTGTGACTACCTCCAGGCCACTGAGGCACTCACAGGACACACAGTCCTTCTTCTTTGTTCCAAAAAGAAGAACAGGGTGCAACCCTGCCATCTTGAATTTGTGAACCTGAAAACAAATCGGGAACATAATCAAAATGGATTAACTATTAAAAACAAAAAGCATTATATTGTCAGTAGCTCCATATCCTTATTGTGCCAATTGACCATGGCCCTGATCTGGTCAAACAGTATGGCCTATAACCTGTCCACCTTATAGTATTAAAAAGATGCCAAACAAAGTTCATTGAGAGTCAAGTTTGCTTAGAAGGAGTAGGAAAAACAAGTTTTGGAGGTATCCAAATTTTGTCAGATTAGCAAAGCAAAATGACTTTAAACTTTACAGACATCCTTGCTATTATAGTACAAAGTTTAGTTTGATGGAAATCAGAGAGAGACATAAAAAATGTATTACTCCCTGTTTACTATTTTTCCAAAATTCTGGTCTAGTGGTCATACAGTGTGGCCTTTGAACTATCAAAGTGAGATATTTGAAGTTTTTGTGCCAATTTTCTGGGCAGTAAATTTAGTAAGAAATGGGGCTATGACCTTGGGAGGGTAGAAAAAACAATGACTAACAATTTTATATGTTGTATTGTACGATTGTACGATTTGAGCATGAATGTTTGACATATGTCACCTGAATTTCTTACTTCTTTGTATTTAGTGTTTTCGTACAAGAAATATAGCACTTCACCAAGGCATCTAAAGTTAATCTCTATACCTTTTTTATTTTGCTTTTAATCTGTGATTTATTTATTTAATAAGTGTCTTTTAACTGCTATAATGTTACCTTGTTATTGTTTTTACTGTCAGTGTTTTTACCATGCAAAGTGCCTTTGAGTACCTTTTAAAAGTGCTATACAAATAAAATGTATTATAATAATTATTACTATTATACATTCATTTGACCGGGATATGTAGCTAGTGTGAAGAGTCAGCAGGCTACAGGTAGTGAAGAGTTTACCAGAATCCAGGCATTCAAACTTTTCCCCCCATTCCTTATCTGCCTTTTCCTTTGCTTTTTTTTACAGTTTTTTTCATTGGTTGTTGGGCTCCACAAAGTTTGCATATCTTGCATGCTACACGTATATGCTGCATGCAAGATATGCAGGTTTTAATAGTCGAGCCAGGCATTTCAACTGAAAGGGAAAAGAGAAACAAATATTAGAGTTCATCCATCAGAGGCCATACTATCTTATAATAAATTAGTCTTTCAATAACTATAGTGTCCTCCTAATAGTGATCAATTGGTCATGAGTGAACAGTTTGTCAAGATTGTCAGAATAACATTACCTTCTTGGTGTGCAAAGGAAGATGTAGGTATCTGAGGGAAAACAGACAAAACTTAGGTTGCTATAAAACACCTATTAACTAATTAACACTTATTAACAATTTGCAGCTGCAAATAGTGAACAGGATACAGGATCATATTACCGTAGGTTCGGTTTATTGGTGAGTGGAAACCTATGTCAAGGTGCATTACAGAATATTACCCTAGTTCTCCCAAAGAAACTTTAAGCATTTTCTGATAAGTGACAATTGCATATGGAGAACATATTTTTCCACATTTGTTGATTATTATCATCATTATTATTATTATTATTATTGAGTATCTTTTAGATCGAGGACAGCCATTCTACCTGTACATAGTTACTTAACAAGTATAAGAACATCCCTGTGTGAGAATCCTTGACTCTAAGATTCTTCCTGGACTTTGCAGACATATTACTTCTGCTAGTCAATACAACAAAATGTGTGGCCTGAACTTTGAATGGAGGTCAGTTGTTCCCACAGATGTTGTGTCATTAAACTAAAATCACATTAAAAAAATATATTTATATATTATAGATGTGTCCTGATATTAGCAGTTCTGGACTGATATAGAACTAAGATTACTCAACTTTTGATGTCTTGGGTTTTTTATGCTCTAGAAATCTGGCAGAAATAGTGTAAGCTATCTGAATTGACTGTATTGGCAACTTTTATGCTATCAGACTGTATATGATACCATCATATAGCATTACTGAATATAACTGTTGTCTCTTGTTGGACGTGACACCTTATCTTACTTGAAAACGATCTGGGGTTATTTTAATGTTACTTTATGTGTTAGCTTAGTGTGTACAGTTAGCTTTAGCAGTTACAACTGACTAACGTTGGTCTTCAAACCACCGTCACAGAGAAATAAATAGAATTTGAATAATCAAATACATGCAGACTGTCGTATTGATTAATCATTTTCTAAGAACTGAGTTTTGCTTTAAGTATAATTAGTAGTAAGGTAAGATAAACGATTTACTTACTTTTCTATTATGAGTGACCTCTGGGCGAATTACGCATTCTCACTCGTTTGCATTCTCAGTCGGTAGAGTTGACCCCACACAACATCTACAGCGCCATCCCGCGACATTTTGACGAAGTAAAATCTGTACTATCGTTTTGAATAGTAGATGGGAATCATTGCTAATTTGCAGAATAAAAATATACACTTTGTTTGCTCTCACATTGTCTCCTCTTTAGCTAAGTCCCGTTGTGCCTTATCCCAGCTCTCCCCTCTCTTCTTCTGGGACGGTTGTACCATTCTCTGCTGTTTTCAGCCATTCGGCATCCTGACTCGGTAGTCAGAAGAAAACCTCCAGGCGGAAATTTCGGCAGTACAATGACCAGACGTCCCGGTTTACTGATCTAGATATCTATAAAACACTAAAATGTTTTCAAATTTCACTACCTAATTTCCCCGGTTTCAATCAGAATCAAAACAACAATTACATATAGCATTACATATGTTTCCAGCGCTTACATGGGGGGTTAGCAGGTTCTGGCGTTCTTTTAGTTACGTAACCCTATTAAAAAAAAGTAAACAAAACACCATGTGATGTTCCGTTGTCACGGCTATGGCTAGCCTATGAGCTTGCATCTCTCTCTGACAGGACCTGTCAGTGTGATACTAGTTGGCAGGCAAGCCTGTCAATCACTCATTTTCATGCCCGTTGCTAGCCAATGGCCTTGAGGCTGAACAGACCAACACGCCCATGCTAGCGGTTAGCTGTAATGCTAAGGAGAAGTTTTTCAAAGAGCTCCACTCATTCCATAACAAAGTACCCGTCAACGGCATGCGCATCGATAACACAATGGTCCCGGTTTGGGAGTTTTAAACTGTGGTTGCCTTATATGTGAGTGCCGGCCTATGGTGGCAGCGAGGGAAGCGTCCATAGCAACAACCATAACAACAAAATAAATCCGATAAAAGAAAACTAACAACAAAATATCATACAAACCATCTGAAAGAAGATTATGAAAATAAATATAAAATGTTCTGCTTCAAAGTTGATCAAAAACACATTTAAACGATGAAAATATTTAATTTCCCATAAAGAATAAAATGAATGTCCGCCATGTTTTTTGTTTTCACGAAGAGAGAGAAGCGCATAGGTCACGTGTCCCCAGGCTCCTGACTCACGATTACGTGGAATTCATACGAATTCTAATGCATTACTTTTCGTAGCATTTCCTACGGAATTTTGATGAGAACAGCCTGAACAGTTAAAACACACACATGGTACTGATAGGGTTGGTGTCTAAAATACAATCATTTGAATTCCAGGTCTTTAAAAGTCTTAAATATGTTCAAGTGGGTACAAATTATGTTAATGTTAATTTAATGCTACTGACATCAAGCTTCATTTCTTTAAATACATTTTCAATCAAATTTTATTTTGGCGGGATGCACAGTTTTTGATGTCTCTGTGTGTTATAGTTCTTTCTCAATGGCAGTGCACTGTAGTAAAACTACAAACAAGACCAATGTGGAACTAATACCTGATAAGTACAAACACCCTGGTCAGTACACTCAGCTTGGCTGTGGGAACAGCTATGAATACATACAATCTCTGCCTGTAGTTTGAGAGATAGCGTGGTGTTTCCATGGTTATTCTCTACTCGGCCATCTTCAATTATGGGGAAATGAAAGTGATTGTGGGACTCTGATATTCCTGCTTATCTGTTGTACTTGACATTCGTGTTAAATTGCATTCATTATGGTCCTGACAAGTTTTATATTTAACTTGTTGAAACCTGCAGAAATTTAAATAAATAAATGTATCGATGATTCAAAACAGAAACATACATATATAGTCTTTACTTTTTGGAAACAGAAAAATTGAAAGTTTGCAGAGCTTTGACCCATAACCTCATCAATTCAAGAATTCTAGCTTTCCCCCTTATTATAGAGTTTGCCTATAGATGTTCTTTCAAAAATATTGGATTTCATTTTTTCACCAGTCAGTGCAGTCAGAACTGCACTGTGCTCAGCGCCATGGATCTACAGTGATGGAGGAGTTTAACTGTACAGAAGCTATTTCCATCGCAACATGGTCCAGGGCCGCAGGGTTTGTGAGGACCCAAACACAGTGTCCGTGCTCCTTCTGCTCCGAGCCCAGCCAGGGACTCTGTCAGGAGCAGGTCAGGAACACTCTGAATTTATGACATCTGTGTTTAACCTAAACTTTTTGAGAGACTTGGATCCTGATGCTTGTTCCTCTCATTTCTCTTGCAAATTCTCTGATTCACGGTGAACTTACCTCCTTTGGAGGATACAGCCTCAGACAGAGGATACCATATGAAACCAGGAAGTGGAGACAAGGAGGAGGTTTAAATATTTAATGAAAATAAATCGATAACATGATGTACATACATATATACACAGGGGTGCTGCTGCATTTCCTCCAGAGTGGCACGGTCCTCAGGCTCTAAAGCCAAACACTTTCCCAAGAAGTCTTGGCAGTCTGTGAGGCGAGAGGACAGACGACAAAGAAACGATGAGGCTTGAATCTACAGGGATCGACTGTAACATGGAAGGAACATAATAACTGCACATTGAAACCAGCGTTGTCTCACCTTTGGACCACACAGAGCTGATTCGGAGTTCATTTCTGAGGAACCCTGTGGTGTGGAACCGCCTGAATCCATCCAGCATTTCAAATAGCAATGATGCCAACTGCCAGACTGTCGTGGGGCCGGCCATGTATTGCCAGTTGATTTGAAACTCTGGAGGAACGTGTGCTAGTGTTCCTACAATATGTCAGATAGAAGGAGACAGAAAAAAGCAAAGGATGAGGAACAGGCAGAGATTTAACAGTCAGATGAATGAAAAGCAGGATAACAAGACAGGTTGGCCGTACCAGTGAATTGGCTGTAAATGTTTTTCTTCCAAATGCAGCCACATCCAAAATCAATGAGCCGAACTCGAAGGCCATCGGAGCTGAACTCAATGAGGATGTTCTCTGCTTTAATATCTCGGTGGAAGACGCCCTTGGCTTGTATATCGATGGCAGCATCCACCAGCTGCTTCATGATGATCTGAGAAAGAGATAAAGAGTCACAAATGAGTTAGAGTGGTGAAGAAGGGACTCTGGGTGGGACTGAAAAACAGTCTATGTTGTAGCTGCTCTGGATCTTTCAACCAGAGCACACAAATTTCCATTTTCTTCTGAGCACTTTGAGGACTAAGCTGAGGTCCAAAGGCCTTTCTTATTTCTGGGATGAGCAATTGTAAAAACGGACTTGACACAAGGTCTATTTATGGCTGTTGTGTAGCTTTTAATCATAGTATGTGATCTGCAGAAAACTTCAAAAAGGAATTTGTGCTGAAATAGTTTTCTCAATGTTTCAGACCAATATATATCCCATTAATTAAAACTCAAGAGCCCTCAATAAAGGGAAGGTTTCTAAAGACTGAATCTCAAATAATTTAATTTTGAAATTTAAAATGTTAGTTGTGATTGGACCCAAATGAAATATGGGTGTGATAGCAGCCAAACACTCTCCACTGAAACTGATGATATTCAAATGAATGACCTTTTCAGTAGTAGTCTGGGAAACAGCTCACACTAAGAATAAAGCTCCAGTACCTTTGCAACGTCCTCGGCAATCAGACCACAGTTCTCATCCATGAAGCGCAGCAGTTCCATAGAGGGGACTGGCCTCTCCATGACCAGAAGAACCTCTTGGTCCAGATCGTACCAAGTCCAGTATCGACACGGCTGCAGATTTTCCCACAGTCACTGGTTCGCCTGCGGCTTTGTGCATGAGCAGCACCTCCCTGGGAATCCTGCATGCCCTCCCATTTAACATCTAAAGGGAAAATATGTGTGTTTATCTCATCAACAACAAGTAACAACAAAAACATAAAAGTTAAAGAATGATTTCAACAGTTGGTGATGAGACAACAGATCACTCACCACTTTTTGACAGCGCACAGCCGAGTTGGGGATGTGTTTTATCGCCACCTACAGGACAGATCATGAGCACTTTGGTTATTCCAAGGGATGAAGTCACAGTATTTATGTTTGATGTGAGAATATTACATTCAATTATTTTATCACATCATATTATGTACTTACTGGTAAATCATCAGACCTTCTGTGGCCGCATAAACTGAGCCATAGCCTCCTTGACCAAGTTTTTAAGCTCCAAGTACTTGGCCTCGAAGTCAGCTGCACCAATGAACACAGACACAGACACATGGTTTAATATAGTTGTGAAAAAAAAGATGGCATCACTACCTCTACTTAATATTCTTTTTCCAGGACTGACATTTTGATATATTAACTCATGATCCACTTTTTCATATTTCTAACGCTTTCAACCACCACATTTCAACATATGGAGTCTTTCAGATGTTGTGGAAATAGCTCAGTGGAGCGAAAACCATCAGATAGCTTCATGACAACTAAGTAAAATCCATCTGCCTAACAGTCGGCTGAAAGCTCTGAAAGATAAGTAGTTGTTTGAATCATTTCATTTACATATCATATCTGGTTGTTTAATCTGTGTCAATATTACATCTAATCCTCAGGAAGAAAGTAAATAATTATATTTCTCAAATGTAGAATTATTCCTTTAAGTTGGACAAGCCAGTTTTCAAACACCGTGAACAACATCACAAAAAGAAAACTGAAATACCTCCCAACTGGAGTCAACACCATCCCCATTTTAACATGATCATATTGCTTCCATGCAAACAGCAGCACATTTTCTTTAAAAGTAAGTCACCTCTGCTGGTGTGGCCTGATAACACCGTGCTCTCGTCACTGGAGCTTTTGTCCTCGATTACTGACTCCACGGTTGATTGACCAGGGTTGGTGTTGGCATCAGTGCCCTTTCCACCCCTCTGCCTCTTCAGTTGGGGCTCATCTTCAGTGGGTGGCCTTCCTCTTAGTGGCCTTAGTCACAGACCAATTACTCGCCAAGATGGCGATGGGTGAGATGGGGCGGCCAACCATCTCTACAAAAGAGGGAAAAAAACAGTGAGCATCAACCTGTTGACTGCATGTAGTGACTTCTGAATCCTATGACCACATAAGAATGATGACATTGGATGGCTCCGCAAAGTTCTTTATCACATTAAACATTATTTTGTAATTTTAAACGACATCAAGTTTTATTACATTATGTGAACATGGCAACTACTGTTTGGTTAAGGTTAGTGAAAGTACTGTTTTTTATTCACAATGACTCTGGCTACTTTCCTGCACAGTGTTCGAGTAAAGACATATTATCAAGAGCCTGCAAATGAAATCCAGGTGATCAAGTCTGTTGAACGAACAAGGTGTTAGAAGAAAGCTCACAGTTTTCAAAAGACTTCATCATCAATGTCTTGAGGCCCTTCTCACGAAGTTTTACATGGTTGTGGTCAATGGAGGAGGAGAAGTACTAGTGTAAGACATGCCAAAACAGCACCGTCAGTGCTCGGGCCCCTAATAAAATGATTTGTGTTGGAAATAGGGTGAAATATTATGCATGCCTTGCACTGAGCTCCACACAAAAAGACTTGACACATCTGGAGAAGTAGCTGTAACCCACCTGGAAAATTCTTCAGATAATTGGACAAGGTTGTATCTTCCATGTCATACAATAATCCCAGATCAACAGAGATGTAGGTTGAAAAATATCCAAACGCAATGTTTAATATGTTTTGAATAATCGAAACGTGTGTCTAGCTCTGTTGATTTTGGAGGACAACTGATTACGTGATCTGATAACTTATGGTTACATGTGTAGCAACTTCAAAGCCACATTTCCTATGATCTTTGAAATTGAAAAAATGCAGGAGTCCAAAGCATGTGGACCTTTTGATTTTATTAGTTCACAGAGCCTTCATTGAAAATCCAGGATGTCTAAAGCTTATTCTGTACCAGGATGCTTTTGAAATGGTCAATCCCCTCGGCTCTGCTAAGAAAAAACACAAAGTTGTTGCAGTCTATCTTTCTGTGGCAAATTTACCTGCTCATGTGCGGTCCAATACTGATCACATGTCCCTTGTATTATTGTGTGGAGAGAAATGACCTAAAAAAATTTGGAAATGCTAAGGTTTTCTCAGAGATGTTAGTGGATTTAAAAGATTTGGAGGAAAATGGAATAAAAATAGGTCGTGAAACGGTCAAAGGGGCTCTGTATTGTATTGCTGGCGATAATTTGGGTTCTGTTAAGACTAAAATCTATGTTTTCCTTTGAATATTGTTAAGACTAAAATCTATGTTTTTCTTTTGAATATGTGTCTGTGAAGATGGCAATGAAACTGAACTAAACAAGTGCAGTATGTTAGACAGGGGTGGGGGCAGGGGCAGGGGCAGTTTGGGCTGAATCTGAATAGGTGGGAAAATGTGCGGCCTTCACATAGTGACTGATAGTAGCCCGTTTGCTGGCTGGTTTTAATCTGAAGTTGATTGTTGTGTGTGGGTGTGTGCGTCACATCGCAGTTCAGTCTTGCACCTGTCTGATAATGCCTGTTTGAGAAGACTGTACATCTGTGGCAGACAATAAACTGTACTTTAACTTGTTCTCATACCTAACTTACTATATTACAGCATAAACTCCATTAGCTTTATTTCAAAAATCACACATAGATGAATGCACTGTTTTCTTAAAAAACTGTGACATACCCTTAGGAAGAATTCAAGCGGCCACTAGGGTCTGAAGGACAGATAGGAAAGACGTTGTTTTGTCTAGAAAATGCGCATGCCATACTGAAAGCTCACAAGCTGTCAGCCGATTCAAGGCTTGTTATAAAACACCAAACCAAACACTGTCAGAATGTGAAGATTTGTCCCAGCTACTGTCAAAGGAGGGACGAAACTGGGAGCGGCTCCTCATCATTGGCGAATTCCAGTGCCTTGAGGCTGGGACCAGCCTGTGCACTAGCCACGTGACTCCCCCTCCTGCTGAAGTTCTACCTATTATTATAATATTGCACCACCGTCCGCTCGGGGCGACTCTGACTTCCCCGTCGGTATTAGGCGGCTTGGGGGTTGTACGTTGAGTGCCCATAGCTATGTAGTAGCTGTTCATTGCTTCTAAATAAATACTTTTTTGAACCAGACCGACTCTACCATCTCTACCTAAGGAAAAAAGAACACGACAGTTCACACAGCATTGGTGGGTTCACTGAAAACTTTAGTCGTTCTCAGTACTTTTGCAGGTACTGTGAAATTAAGCAAAGAATGTTTCATGGTGATGATCCAAATGTATGTGGTCCACAGCGCACCCCTGAAAGCTACAATTCTGCTGTTGATGATCTACAAGCTGAAGACAGTCAACACGTCAAAGGCTGAAATCTTTTCATGTTTGCCAGCCTGGTCTCCCACCTTGTTTAGGCCATGACATATTTGAGGGTGTTGCACTGTACTTGAAGTATTTCATTAAGAGAAAAAAATGGCTTACATATTCACTTTTGAACCGGCGCATCAAGCAGTTCAAGTAAAGGATCTGATGCTCTCACAAAGCCATGTGCTGTCAACTCTGAGGTTGGCAAGCTTTCTGGTCAAGCCATTCAAAATTGGAATTTGTTAAGGTTGCTGCCTGTATTAATTGGTGACAAAGTGCAAAATCCAGAAGATGATGTCTGGCAGTTAACTCTCCAGCTTAAAGATATCGTTGATATGATTTGTGCGCAAAAGATTTCGTTGTCACAGGTAGCATATCTTGACATTGTAATCCAAGAATACTTGGAATCAAGAAAGTGTTTATTTCCTGAGAGTCCACTAAAACCAAAACACCATTTCATGCGGCACTATCCAGAACTAACTTTGAAATTTGGCCCCTTGATCAGAGTATGGACGATGCGTTTTGAAAGTAAACACAGCTACTTTAAGAGATGTGCCAGGCACTTGAAAAACTTGAAAAACATCTGCCTAACTTTATCCGAGAGACATCAGATGTTTCAGGCATATCTTTCAGCTGGGCCAGGATGCAGCCAGCTTCTGCAAGTCAAAGACAGTTGTACCTTTTACCCCAACCTTTACAGTGATGCAATTAAACATGCAGTGAGGGAATTTGGCTTTTCAGAAAACAATACTAGTGTTTCCACAGACATACAGTATAAAGGTACATCATATAAAAAAGGGAATTTCCTTGTGTCAAAAAATGATGAGTCCATGGAGTTTGGAGAACTTCTCATTATTTTAATTCAAAATTATGCAGCTGTGTATTTTGTGATGGATGTACATAAAGCTGACTATCATTCTGAATACCATCTGTACTCCGTGACAAAACAGAGTACAAGATTGCAATGTCTGAACATTAACGACTTGGTAGATTTTTATCTGTTACCATCATACATTGTTAATCGGCACCAAGTCATTCCACTGAAACACAGTGTTTTGTCGAAATAAACACGATCTTGGCCACTGAGGTGGAGAAGCCATACTAAAAATGCACATGTAAATTTAGTAACAATTAATCAATCAATCAATCAATCAAATTTTATTTGTATAGCCCATATTCACAAATCACAATTTGTCTCATAGGGCTTTAACATGGTGTGACATCCTCTGCCCTTAACCCTCAACAAGAGTAAGGAAAAACTACTTAAAAACCCTTTTAACAGGGAAAAAAGAACGTAGAAACCTCAGAGAGAGCCACATGTGAGGGATCCCTCTCCCAGGACGGACAGAAGTGCAATGGATGTCAAGTGTAAAGGAGAACTTTAGCAAGATAAGGGTTTTAGCAGCATTGATTAGGGTAAACATTTTGAAGTATAACTGAAGGTCAGTGAATTGGTGGATTAATGTCATTAATGGTCAAGTGTCTGAGGAGAAATACTATGTATCGAGCAGTCCTGCTGCAATCATAGTCCATGGTCAGCAGCCAGCAAGATCATGATCCACCATCAAGATCGGATGCCACTATAGTCCACAGTTATTGTCCACTGCCGCCATTAGGATCCATCATCAGCTGCCACCTCGGTCGTGGTCCACTACCAGTATCTGATGCCAACACGATAAAGGATCTGCCTTTATTATCACGATCAGCCAGCACGATGCAGAATCCGCCATACTGGATCCACCATTACGACCTCTGATACGTGATCCACAGATCCTAATCCATGATGTGGCCACAGCCGCGGCCCTGGATCTGCGGACGATAAGGCAAAGGGACTCCGGGGAAGAAGTCAAGTCAGTAACATGTATTGATGGGATATGAATTACTTTGATGTGATAAAGATTGAGAAGAGGAAGGAGAAGCTGGAAAGAGAAGCTCCGTGTGTCATGTGTCCCCCGACCTTCTAAACCTATAGCAGCCTAACTAAGAGCAGGTCTAGGACAAGCCTGGACCAGCTCTAACTATAAGCTTTATCAAAAAGGAAGGTTTTAAGCCTACTCTTAAACGTACAGATGGTGTCTGCCTCCCGAACTGAAAGTGGGAGATGATTTCACAGGAGAGGAGCTTGATAGCTGAAAGCTCTGGCTCCTACTCTACTTTTAGAGACTTTAGGGACGACAAGTAAGCCTGAATTCTGGGAGCGCAGTGCTCTAGTGGGTTGATAAGGTACTAACAGCTCTTTAAGATATAATGGTGCCATATTGTTAAGGGCCTTGAAGGTGAGGAGGAGAATTTTAAATTCTATTCTAGATTTAACCGGAAGCCAGTGTAGCGAAGCTAATACAGGAGAAATGTGCTCTCTTTTCTTGGTTCTTGTCAGGACACGTGCTGCAGCATTTTGGACAAGCTGCAGAGTCTTTAACGACTTACTGCTGGAGCCTGATAATAAGGAATTACAATAATCCAGTCTGGATGTAACAAAGGCGTGGATTAGTTTTTCTGCATCCTTTTGAGAAAGGACATGTCTGATTTTGGAGATATTACGCAAGTGAAAAAAGGCTGTCCTGGAAAATTTGTTTTAAGTGAGAATTAAAGGATAAATCAGGATCGAAGATCACTCCCAAGTTCCTGACTGTTTCATTGGAAGCAAGGGCAATGTCGTCTAGCTCAGCTATATCATTAGATAATGTATCTCTAAGGTGTTTAGGGCCAAGTATTAGAACCTCTGTTTTATCTGAGTTTAATAAGAGAAAATTGCGGGTCATCCAGGTTTTTATGTCCTTGAGACATGCTTGGAAGTTTAGTTATTTTGATTACTTTGTTCAGGTTTTATTGACAAGTATAACTGTGTGTCATCCGCATAGCAGTGGAAAAATAGGATTTAAACCATTTTAGGGCGGTTCCTTTAATGCTAATTAACTGTTCTAGTCTCTGTAATAAAATATTATGGTCAATTGTGTCAAATGCTGCACTAAGATCTAACAGAACGAGGACAGACACAAACCCCTGATCTGAAGCTATTAGAAGATCATTAGTGACTTTTGCCAAGGCTGTCTCTGTGCTGTGATTGGCTCTAAACCCTGACTGAAAGTCTTCATATATATTATTTTCCTGGAGAACTCACACAGCTGATTGGCTACAACTTTTTCTAGGATTTTAGACAGGAAGGGGAGATTAGATATCGGACGATAATTGGCCTAAAACCTCTGGGTCTAGGTGGGTTTTTTGAGGAGGGGTTTGATTACAGCTATTTTAAAAGACTGTGGTACATATCCTGATGATAATGACAGATGTATTGTGTTCAGTAATGAACTGTCAATTAGGTGGCAGAATTTCTTTAAGTAATTTTGTAGGAATGGGATCTAGATACAAGTTGTTGGTTTAGAAGATGAGATTATTTTGGTCAGCTGATCGAGGCTGATCAGAGAGAAGCTGTCTAAATAATTGGTAAGATTCTTGGCCGTTTCTGAGTTTTCTATTCTTGATGGGGTATTAGTGCCAATTGAGGGCAGGAGATGGTTGATTTGATTTCTAATGGTTAGAATTTTATCATTAAAGAAATTCATAAAGATATTGCTATTTAGGGATCGAGGAATACTGGGTTCGGTGGAGGTGTGACTCTCAGTCAGCCTGGCTACAGTGCTGAAGAGAAACCTGGGGTTGTTTTTATTCTCTTCTATTAGTTTTGAATAGTAGGCAGCTCTTGCTTTGTGGAGGGCCTTCTTATATGCTTTAACACTATTCTTCCAGTCTAGGAGATTTCAACACGGTTGCTGGAGCGCACTTCCTTTCTAGTTTTCTTGATACTTGTTTAACTCATGTGTCCTTGGAATTATACCACGGAGCTAATTTACTATGCTTTTATAGTTTCTTTTTTAGAGGCGCTATTGAGTCTAATGTTAATTCGTAATGACTTACAGAGCTATCGACGAGATGGTCAATCTCAGTGGAGCTAGGGTTTTTAATTGAATTTGTGTTTATATCGACGGATAGTACGGGTTTAAAATGTAATCGGAATTATTTCCTTAATGTTAGCTACAGCACTATCAGGTAAACATCTTGAAAATGAGTTCATTATTAGTGGCATATATTCTGATAGTGAAAAATCGAAGGTTATTAAATTATGGTTCTGATAGAATTGGATTGCGCTGGAAGTACCGTTAGATGTTCAATTTTGACACCGTATGATAATATAAGGTCAAGTGTGTGGTTACAACAATGAGTAGGTTGTGTACACACTGACTGAAACCAATTGAGTCTAATTGCGAAATAAATGCTACGCTAAGGCTATCTTTATTATTGTCAACATGAATATTAAAGTCACCAACAATAATAATTTTATCGGTCTTTAGGACTAGGTTTGATAAAAACTCAGGGAATTCTGTTAAAAATTCAGTATAAGCCCCAGGGGCACGGTAAACTACAGCAAATTGATTGGCTGTTGGTGTTTCTTGGATTGGCGTGGAAGACTAAGAACAAGACATTCAAATGAGTTGTAGCTTAGTTTAGGTTTAGGATTAATTAATAGACTGGGAGTTAAAAATAGCAGCAACTCCACCTCCTCGACCAAATTCTCTGGAACGTGTGTATTTACATGACTGGGGGGAGTAGATTATTTAGGCTGACATATTCATCAGGATGCAGCCACGTCTCAGTGAGGGACAATAATCTATTTTATGATCTGAGACTAGTTCATTAACTAAATAGCCTTTGATGACAATGATCTTATGTTTAACAGACCACATTTAAAAGTCTTTATTCCTGAGTTGTTGCAGAGGTTGTGTTAATTTGTATTAGATTTTTGTGTGGAATTCTCCCTCTGTTATTGTTTGATTTAAATAATGTAATGGGACGGTGGACAGACACAATCTCTATGGGTTTGTGGTTGTGTGACTGATCCAGAGGGAGCGCAGAGACGTGTTTAGCACTGCAGCTCTGCGTCCTGGTCCCAACTCTGGGTTGTCATTTAATAGACTGGGTAATATTCCTAGATAAGAGAGATGCTCCATCCCAAGTGGGATGAACGCCGTCTCTCCTAACAAGACCAGGTTTCCTCCAAAAAGTTGCCAATTATCTACAAAGCCCACACAGTTACAGGACACCACCTCGACAGCCAGCGGTTAAAGACAACATGCGGCTAAACATGTCATCACCTGTCGTGTTAGGGAGAGGGCCAGAGAAAATTACTGTGTCCGACATCGTTTTTGCGAAAGCACACACCGACTCCACATTAACTTTAGTGACCTCCGACATACGAAGCCGGGAGTCGTTGCTGCCGACGTGAATTACGATCTTACTGTATTTACGTTTAGTTTTAGCCAGCAGCTTCAGTTTGGATTCGATGTCGCCGGCTCTGGCCCCTGGAATACAATTGACTATGGTCGCTGGTGTCGCTAACCTCACGTTTCTCAGAACCGAGTCACCAATGACCAGAGTTTGCTTCTCAACGGGTGCGTCGCTGAGTGGAGAAAATCTATTTGAAACGTGAGCTGGTGGGTCTTTAATCGTGGGCTTTTTAAGGGTAGCACTATGCCCCCTCCGGACAGTCACCCAGCCGCCCTGGGCTCCCGGCTGCACGGGACAAGTCGAGGGACTGATAGCGGAAGCTAAGCTAAGTGGCTCCGCGGCGGCTAGCGGGGGCTGGCTAACTACAGCTAACGGAGGTTCTAAGCAGCGGAGCCGAGCTTCTAAGTCGCTAAGCCTCGCCTCCATCGCTACCAATACACTACATTTATTACATGTACCACTACTGTTAAAGGAGGCAGAGGAGTAAGTAAACATGAGACACTCGGAGCAAGAGAGAGCAGGGGAGCGAGAGGGAGAGAGAGATGCCATCGCTTCTATATTAGACTACGAGGGTGAGCTCAAACAGAAGAATCCGGTGACACGCTGATGTAAGGACACAGAATCACTAAGCACCAAAGAGTAGGAGTTGGTATGTGTTGATGTTTAACTATAGACTTAGCCGTAGTAATATAGAGAAATATCTGTGTTAGCAGAGGAGCTAGTTCAGAGACAGCGACCACCACCAGCGGCAGGGAAAACAGGAAATGACGCGACTCGCTTACCCGTAGTACGTAGAATAGACCGCCGAATCAGTATGTCTGAATTAAGAAGTTTTTCTTTCTGTATGTACAAAAATAAAAAGTAAATCCTCACTCACATTATATACTTAAAGTATCTGTATATTATCTGTATATATGTACAGTATTACATGACTAAATGTGCTAATTACCTTTCTCTTCTTTCATTTTTAATCTTGAAAACTATTGTCATTCTTCCTTGATTCCAGAAATGACTCACTTGGAACAAACATTTCTACGCACTGCCATCACTGAGGTCTTGCCTGACCTTCCAGAGATGATGAAAGATGTCCTGGAAGAGACCTTAAATTCGCTTGGGGTGGAGACATCTGATGATTTTCAGTTTATCGAGGAAGCCGATTTGCTGACAGCCTTGAGGCCAATTCAAGCCTGAAAAGTCCTTGCTGCTTGGAAGCTGAGATGTAAGTCCAGTATTGCAGTACAATACAGGATGCAACCAGTGCCCAAAGTCGCCTTCATAAAAGATCAATTAGAAATATAGAAACATTCACATTGTGTTCCTTTTTTTGTGTGTGTTTTTTTTGCAGGCCAGACTCCTGAAACCAGCAGCTCATCTGTTGCTGCCTCACCAGGACCTCCCGCATCCTTACAGTCTCTTTCACCCAGAAGTTCACCCTCAAACTCTTCCAACAGCTGCCAAAGCCCCGATATAGACTGGGTGGATATGTTTATGATACCGTGGGATAAGTTCCCAGAGGAACTTATGCAGTCATTGGAGAGGGAAAAATGACCAAGTCCACGAATGAGAAGGGAGATGATCCGGATTGTGGTATGTTAGATGACACGAAAAAGTTATTGCATTGCGTAGAAGAAACACTACTCAAGTTGGTAAAAAGATGGTGGCAAAATATCCCAAATCTCTTCAAGACATAATCGGAGGAGATGTGATTGGGCCAGGGTATCACTCTCTTGTAAAGCAACTGCAAAACAGGATCGAGAATGTGAAGCGATCTACAAGCCCAAAAGTGAGAAAGCGAAAGCAGCGCACTGATGAGTCCGACACAGACAAAGTTCCTCCAGAACAGAGAGCAACAATCCAGGACACTTATGGTTGCGTTAACTGGGATTTAAAATTCCTGCCCCGTGGAGAGACTCATGAGAGCCAGCATGAGAAGAAAGAAAAACTGAAGATCATGTCTCAACAAACTGATGCTAATCCAGAGGAGGTCAAACTTCTAATGAAGTTGACTTTCTACACACAGCGTGAACAAGTCAACCAGGGGAAAAATATACAATTCCTCCTGGAAGAGTGGCCGTTTTAGTTCGACGAACTCGGCATGGCAGTCCACTTCAAGGAACTCACCGGAACTTGGGGCTCAAAGAAACTTTCACACGGAATTTGGATCTGAAGGGGGAAACGGCTCCTGAACTACATGAATACTGTTTGTTTGAACAAGAACAAAAAGTTCTTACAGGCTGTTACAAAGTCTAAAGTGATGAGGGGAGAGCTGAGTGGTTGCTCTGAAGACGTCAAAGAGATGCTGCTGCTTCTGCTTTCCTACTTTGATGAGAAGCAAGACTCGATGCTCTGCCATGTGGAGGACACATGCCTGGCAGAGGAAGTACAGATGGACCAAGTTCACCTGACTCCCACCATTGTTGTGTGTGGTAAGTTTACTATTTTTATTTTATTAAAATTTTGTATTTTGTATCTTTCTTCCTTTTCTTTCTCTCTCTTTTCTGCCTATTGAATAATTTATTTTCCCCAACCTGCACATGCACTGTTTTCTATTTTCATGTTAAGCAATTTAACTGATAGTGATAATTTCAAAGCATATATGCTCAAATAGTTTTGTGATGTTTCAGGGAGACAAGTCTTGTTTTAATTTTGTATTGTGCTTTTGTTTTGTTGTTAGGACGATCCTGTTATTCTTCGAGACGTTCATGCTGAGTGTGGATCGAAACATTGTACACGACAACATCCCCTCCTTCGTTTCTGCCTGTGCATGATGTTTGGGAGCTATTATTGTTTCAACATCCATTACCCATCAGAGCTGGCATCAACCCTGGAGTTTCTGCAGAGGTGTGTATTTTTGGATCCAACACTTTCACTTTATTCTTTATATTATCTAAAGTCACTGCTGCAGTGACTTGGAGATTAGGGGACTTGTCATTTTACCTTTTTACTATTATAAATGGTTTTAAATTAGTAGCTTGAATAAAAAATATTGATCGATGTGAAGTGTTTTTGTTGTAAATTTAGGTATTTAATTATTAATACAGTCATCTGTTTTTCTTCTATTTCCCAAGGTGTTTTTTCTCCATCAACCCGGAGAAGGACACTAAAGTGGAGAAGAAAACACGTCCCGTCTTCACGTGAACCCCGAGTCCTGACCTTGATTCAAGAACTTTCGGATCATGAGTGGCGTGATCTTTGAATATGGACTAAAACTCAGTAAGATTCATGCCATGTGCCCACCTCACAGTTTGAGTTTGTTTCAACTCAACTCTGTCTGCTCAGTTCTTCAAGCTTAAGAAAGTTAAAGTTTCAGACTAAATTCTTACAGAGTTTGTATGCAGTTGTTAGTGAATTTTATTGCACTTGTATTTCTTCACTTGCATACCTATACCTCAGTTGAAGAGCTTTTTTTTTGTGAAGATATTGTTACATGGAACATTTATTCATAGCAAATAACCCCTTCTTTTTTTCCATCTTTCCTCATTCAGTTAATACATGTTAATAATATATATATATATATATAACAGTTAATAATATGAGCACTAATCTGTCACATGCAGAGAGCATGAACAGAGAGTTCTGATGTTTGTAATGTACATAAACGAATATGTATGTGGAGAAATTACATGTTTTTTGCACTTTTTTTAGATTAATTAAATCCTTGCAAAGGCAAGTTATTGTTTTGTTTAATTAAATTTTTTTTTATTTTAGTACAGTAACACTTAAGGTATATCTAGCTTTGCTTTACAATTTTTAAATGCTTAATCTGTGTACACTGGGTTACATTTTTCACATTTCTGGTCAAACATCTAAAAGAAGGCAAGGCAGTGTAAATGACGTATAGAAGCTTTCTTTTTTTCAGAGAGCAATAATCCTAACAGTGGTGAAGAATACCTTTTACAGTTTATATTTGAGATGGGATATATATAGGAGTCATAGAACAGGATTTTTTGTCCATAAAATCGTAATTCGTACATTTTACAGAAAATGTAATTGCAGTATTTAGATGTTGTTTATACTGTAAAGTCTTGTCATAAATACTGAAAAATACACTACATTATAAACAATTTTGGAGTAAAATTTGCAGAGAAATTCAGTTAAATGACAGCCTTATACATGAAGAATTTACAGTTTTTTTCAGTGAAACTGAATGGGGTTCAATGTATAATAAGCGACAACTGCATGTAAATCTTACGGAAGGAATTTGTTAAATAGCAGCGTGGTCATGCTAATTTAGCAGAAAGGGCTGTAGGATTTACCTGTTTAAATGTAATTTTTTTGTAAATTAGAACAGATTAAACTGTTTAAAAAATTACAAGTTGTTCTTGTAAAGTTGTTTACATTTTTAACTGTAAATTTTACGGAATTATTCTGGCAACCCAGCTGCCAACCTTTTTTCGTAAAAACCACAGGATTTTTCTTACAGTGTACGATTAAAAGCTACCAACAGCCATTAAATAGACCTTGTGTCAGGTCCGTTTTTACAATTGCTGGTCCCAGAAATAAGAAAGGCCTTTGGACCTCAGCTAAGTCCTCAAAGTGCTCAGGAGAAGATGGAAATTTGAACTCCTACAAGTCCATGTGAAGTGTGCTGTTGGTTGAAAGATCCAGAGCAGCTACAACATAGACTGTGTTTTTTCAGTCCCACCCGAGTCCCTTCTTCACCACTCTAACTCATTTGTGACTCTTTATCTCTTTCTCAGATCATCATGAAGCAGCTGGTGGATGCTGCCATCGATATACAAGCCAAGGGCGTCTTCCACCGAGATATTAAAGCAGAGAACATCCTCATTGAGTTCAGCTCCGATGGCCTTCGAGTTCGGCTCATTGATTTTGGATGTGGCTGCATTTGGAAGAAAAACATTTACAGCCAATTCACTGGTACGGCCGGTCCTGTCTTGTTATCCTGCTTTTCATTCATCTGACTGTTAAATCTCTGCCTGTTCCTCATCTCTTTGCTTTTTTCTGTCTCCTTCTATCTGACATATTGTAGGAACACTAGCATACACTCCTCCAGAGTTTCAAATTAACTGGCAATACATGGCCGGCCCCACGACAGTCTGGCAGTTGGCATCATTGCTATTTGAAATGCTGGATGGATTCAGGCGGTTCCACACCACAGGGTTCCTCAGAAATGAACTCCGAATCAGCTCTGTGTGGTCCAAAGGTGAGACAACGCCTGGTTTCAATGTGCAGTTATTATGTTCCTTCCATGTTACAGTCGATCCTGTAGATTCAAGCCTCATCGTTTCTTTGTCGTCTGTCTCTCTCCTCACAGACTGCCAAGACTTCTTGGGAAAGTGTTTGGCTTAGAGCCTGAGGACCGTGCACCTCTGGAGGAAATGCAGCAGCACCCCTGGTTAAACAACCCTGTACTTAGCCCCACCCCACCCCATCCCATCCCCAACCACCCACTGTAATCCCAACCCAAGGCCGCCATACCAATTCCTCCATCCCAACCCCCCCATCCCCAACCACCCGCTGTAATCCCAACACCAGCCCGCCATACCAATTCCTCCATCCCCAACCCCCCCATACCCACCACCCACTGTCATCCCAACCAAAACCCCACAGTCCTCAATTCCTCCATCCCCAATTCCTTCATCCCCACCCACCACCAATCCCACAATTGTTTGGGTCCCTGCCTTCCAGCCTCTGTTAATGCTTTCCTATGTTGAGGAACCTGTCCTATGTTTATACACCATGTTATTCTCCATCATATTACCCATTTTATTTTCATTAAGTATTTAAATCTCCTCAATGTCTCCACTTCCGGGTTTCTTAGGTGACCTCTGTCTGAGGCTGTAACCATAGACTGTATTATATACTGGACGTAGGGTCCGTGACGTCACCGTTGGTTTCTGAAGAGTGAAAATGAGGCTAGTAGTGGGCGTTCACCCGGCGCCATCTTGCCGGTGCTGACTCCTCCTAGTTCCTGGCTAACAATAAATGGGCAAAGAGGAGGAGCGCGAGTGAAGACTGACAGCTGAGCCACGCCCGCAGAGCTCAATTTACCTGGTTAGCTCAGGCTAAGGAGCTAGGCTACATGCTACCCGCGGCTGCTAACCGGCTAGCGCTGCGGTGTTGCTGGTTCCGGATGGTCGCGATCTTTACAACGAACTCACTAGAGGTAAGTAACCTTGAAACTACACAACAACAAAACCCATTGCTTTATCTATTATCATATGCTTACATGCCTCAAGGGGTTTTTAATATGTAATTGTTATAAAAGTAACCGTTTATTTAACACGTGTAATGAACAGATTGAAGCAAAATTAACTACACTACTACAGAGTCGTGTGTTTGGTTGTGACTTGATTTTAATAAGTTAATATCAATACGCTACATGTGTAAGTTGAAAGTGATAGTAACTATATGTTTCACAAATGTTCTGATACAGGCTGTATAACCACCATTACTATAGCCACCTTGTTTATTTAGCCTGTTATGGAATTTACAGTGAATTAGACAGTTTAGATAAGATTATAATCTCCACACACCACTGTTGTAAACAGTTCTCATATTTATTATATAATTGTGTTTTCACACTGAGAGAAGTGGAGAGACTTGATGTGGACTGTTATCAACAGCTCTGTGGGAGATTATCACCTTGAATATTACAGATGAGGTAGAAAGACATTTTATCTATTTGTACAATGTTATATTTCTTTCAGTACATTACATTTCATTTAGCTGATGCTTTTATCCAAAGCGACTTACAATATGTGCATTTAACCATGAGGGTACAAACCCAGAGCCCAGTACATCGGTTCTGTCTGAAATCTGTGGTGCTTCCACCTGCTGAACACAGAATAAACTGTAAGAACCAGTCTTTGCTGGAACATACACAACATGAAACATCCTTTTATAGTGAGTTTCTTCTTTTCATTAGATGAAGCACTGCAGCACCTGATGTCCTCAGCATCCACTGTGGCAGCAGCAACATGGTGGAGATCGGCAGCTTCAGGCTGGTCAACATGAGGACGACCTGCACCAGCTTCATCTGCACAACACTTCATGTTTTCCCTCCCTTACTAAAGATGGCCTGCAGCTGTTTAGAGTCATTGCTAAGTGTCATGGATAATAGAGTTAATTTCTATATTCATTATGGTTGTTAAAAAAATGAACACTTATCAGAACAATGTTTGTCTTTTACTTTCTGATTTGATACACTTTAGATAAAAACCCAGTGTTTTATTTTTCTTCTTTGCCATAAGAGACAGAACACGGTCAGCACAGCTGTGTCCTTCAGGCGCGTCCGTCCTAATAACATGACAGGAAACATAAAAGTATGGCATTATTGTAGAGGAAGTGTTACTTATTGAACAAAGTTGTATCCTTATTTTCTGTGGATATTCAACTATGTATTTGAATATGGTTTTTGGATTAACAGTGCACTACCAGACAATGAATGTGCAGTATGGAGTTCTTACACATTAATAGTATTGCATATATAATTGAATGCATTATGTATTATGTGCAATACTTTGCTTTGATTGTTTGTAAGTTATGAAAACAGGTCTGTACCTGGAGTCAGTGTTGAAGTGATGACTCTCAGTGTTCAGTCTGGTTGGATTCCAGTTGTGTCTCATGTTGGACATCCACAGGTGCAGGCTGTCTGAGTCACCTAGAGGAACATTCAACACAAATACACAGATATGTAAAGTCATACATGTGCCAAGGTTAACTCCTTAACAGACTTTTACAATGGTAAAAATAAAAGTGTATTACTTCAAAGTTCATCAGATCATAATCACTTCAGCTTAGGAAATAGGTGGTGGACATCAGCCTCAGGTTCTCTATGTGAATGTCTATTCTAGTAAAGTTACACTTCCTATAATTGATTTATGTGACAAACAAATACATTATTCTGCATGTCCACTTATTTAACACAATAATTCAGTACAGTCTGCCTAATAATAATCTGTGTAACGTAGTCAAGTCAAATGGGTTGGCGGGTGAAACAACTTTACATAACATTAGATATCTTACGTGGTGGAGCTTATTCTCCAAACACACAGTCTCCTGTCTCGGTTCATGTCGGTTCAATAACTCCCGTACGGTCCCGTTAGCATCGCCATTACTGCTGGTATCTTGCCTGCAGGCTAGCGGAGCTAAGCTAACAAGCCAGGTACAGAGACACCGATACCTGCTCATCACTACTAACACATAAATAACATACTATACTTTACTTACCACAGAAACGGGAGCGCAGACGTCTTTAACTTCTCCGTCAGGAGAACAAGCCGAACATCAAACCGTATTATTCATCCGATATGTGAGTGAAACCTCTCCACAGACTCAGGTCGTGTTCAGTGATGGGGGTTAGCCTGTTAGCATGTTAGCCTGTTAGCTCAGGTGAAGCCGAGCAGGCAACAGGCTAGGAGCTGGAGTCGCGAGCTAACGGTGACGTCACCTGTCCATCAAGTGATAATTATTCATAATATCAAACCTCTATATAATTTAAACGAGTGAGTTAGAAAAAAATTCACCCCCCTCAGAGTTGTCATGAAGGAAGAACTAAGTGATTGAGACTAAAACCGTTTTTTGAACCATGCTGTAAACAGGTTTAATTCTGCTCTAAAGTCGGGCTTTTTAACATGGGAGTCAATGGGAATTGACTCCTTCTTGGAGCCAGCCTCAAGTGGCCACCCAGTGAACTGCAGCTTTTTGCACTTCCGTATTGGCCTCATCACTCAGCCCGGGATGTTGCCCCTTGGGCTGTACTTAGCCCCATAGCCCCCTAGCCCCCCCAACCCCCATCTCCTCCCACCACCATCCCACAATCTCCGTTGGACTTTTATTCCCTGCCTTCGTGCCTCTGATAATTTTTTCCTCTGTTGAGGAACTTAAACCTGTGTATGTATATAAATCATGTTATCTATTTATTTTTCATTAAATTTTTTAATCTCCTCCTTGTCTCCACTTCCTGGTTTCATATGGTATCCTCTGTCTGAGGCTGTATCCTCCAAAGGATTTGGCCCATGAATTGAGACACAGCCATAACTCCTTTACACACTTACTTTGACTCAAGGGACACTGATACTGATGGAGGATCATTTGGACTCTCCTGAGAGTGATCACAGTTTGTTTTCATTCACTTTCATACACACTGGAATACATGTTGGTTTTACTACATGCAGTCAAACAGCTCATTCATCTTCTTTTTTCTTTTTTTTTAAATGACTTCTATCACATCTTCATCCCACGACACTGTGTGAAACTCTGGGCTTTTGCGCTCATTTAAATGGCCAGAGTGTTGATTGATGCAGATATATAACTGACATCATTGTGATCTCCTGCTGTATTTACACATGGGCTGACTCTGACATTATCCAGAGTTTTTACGAGGGGTCTGGTAGGAGAAACTCAGGAGAAAGTCAGGAGCCTCTGACTTGGGCGTCTGCGTTCTCACATACAGCCACTCAAGAGAATGTCAGGAGATTACCTGGAGTTCAGTGCATGTCTGAGAGCAGCTTCAGTCTTACCTGGTTGTCCTGAGCGGTCTGAGCAGGGTTTTCAGCATAATGCCATGTGGTACTAGCAGGCTGGATATCGTTAGGAGGCACAGCATCTGCTATCATGACTTTCTCATGTGCAGACCATCCCTCAGTCTCCAGCCACCGTCAGGCTGTCAGCATGTTGTCACCTTACAGGTGATACCAGAGGGAGAGGGAAAACGAGACCATAGTGACATGGATGCTCATGATTTCAGCCACAGATAAGTCAACACATTCACTGAGCTGGGTTACCTGTGACCATCAAGGTGCGGATGTTGGCTTGTCATGATTCACATAAAGCCCTGGCAGTCTGTTGCTTTATTTTGTTCTGCATGATGATCTAACAAAGGAACTCCATGTTGGTCTCTATCAGGTCCCTGAAAGCAACAGATCAGAGAGAGACACAGAGAGAACGAGAGAGAGATAAAAAATAATACATGGGGGGAGGCCAAAGGTAGATAGAGAGAGAGAGGAGGATTTCATTTCAGTACATTTCAATACAGGCCTAGTTTAAAACAAAAAATACAGACTAAATGCAGTAATAAATGATTATGCTATATTCATGCTAATCTGGCATTTGTTTGGAGATTTCCTTTCATCCCAGTCTCCTCTCCTTCCCCCATCATTACCCGAGCTGCTCCTGTAAAAGTCGTATGAAAATGTACAGAGACCATCTCCCTCTGCTCATGTGTATTGTGACTGTGGAGAAAGTGTTGTGTCCCCTACAGCAACGCTCTACTCCCTCTGCTGGCACACTCTAGTAACTACAACTCATAGTGGTGTTAGTCTCAGTCTGACGTTTTACACATAAAACACAAAATGCTAGATCAGCTGGAAGTGACTCTGAACCCTGATGACAATACTGATTGAAAATACTCAAATATCAGAATGTGAATAATACAGACTACAGGCCCTCAAAACGTTGTTCTACTGCTTGATATGACTTTCTGATAATGAAACTTATTCCACATACTTTCCACCACGCACCCGCCGCCTCGGTCCACGCCCATTGTTACACCTGCCGATGTCTCGGTAGCTAGCATGCTACAACATGGTGTAAATGACGCAGTTTCGAGTTGAGTTCGAATGTCGGGGCTCGGCACTTGGACGACACCACAGGAGCCGGATGGAGGCTTGTTATGTTTCTGTTCTGAGCAGAAACTGATGACTTGTCTGTTTTTTCAGCTCTTGAAGCCAAATACTTTTAGGCCATTAATCGCCATGTAGATTTGTATACACATTCACACAACACAGACGGATTGAGAATACTTTTGCACAATAATGGCCCCATAGTATTAGCAGCAATTTAACAGTTAAAACACAGACATGGTGCTGATAGGGTTGGTGTCTAAAATACAATAATTTGAATTCCAGGTCTTTAAAAGTCTTAAATATGTTCAAGTGGGTACAAATTGTGTTAATGTTAATTTAATGCTACTGACAAGCTTCATTTCTTTAAATACATTTTCAATCAAATTTTATTTTGGTGGCATGCACAGTTTTTGATGTCTCTGTGTGTTATAGTTCTTTCTCAATGGCAGTGCACTGTAGTAAAACTACAAACAAGACCAATGTGGAACTAATACCTGATAAGTACAAACACCCTGGTCAGTACACTCAGCTTGGCTGTGGGAACAGCTATGAATACATACAATCTCTGCCTGTAGTTTGAGAGATAGCGTGGTGTTTCCATGGTTATTCTCTACTCGGCCACTTCACCCTATCTTCAATTATGGGGAAATGAAAGTGATTGTGGGACTCTGATATTCCTGCTTATCTGTTGTACTTGACATTCGTGTTAAATTGCATTCATTATGGTCCTGACAAGTTTTATATTTAACTTGTTGAAACCTGCAGAAACCCTGGATTTTGTTCTCTGCAGTGTTTTTAGACACTGCATATTTAAATAAATAAATGTATCGATGATTCAAAACAGAAACATACATATAGTCTTTACTTTTTGGAAACAGAAAAATTGAAAGTTTGCAGAGCTTTGACCCATAACCTCATCAATTCAAGAATTCTAGCTTTCCCCCTTATTATAAAGATTGCCTGTAGATGTTCTTTTCTCCTGTTGCTATCTGAGGTCAAGAAAAGTGGAATTTGACCAAGGGTGATGATGCAGTTTGACAACTGTACCACTGAATAAGTGGTTATTTTTTTACACCAACATGAATAATTTGTTTCAAGACTCACTTTAAAAACAAAAATATTGGATTTCATTTTTTCACCAGTGAGTGCAGTCAGAACTGCACTGTGCTCAGCGCCATAGATCTACAGTGATGGAGGAGTTTAACTGTACAGAAGCTATTTCCATCGCAACATGGTCCAGGGCCGCAGGGTTTGTGAGGACCCAAACAGTGTCCGTGCTCCTTCTGCTCCGAGCCCAGCCAGGGACTCTGTCAGGAGCAGGTCAGGAACACTCTGAATTTATGACATCTGTGTTTAACCTAAACTTTTTGAGAGACTTGGATCCTGATGCTTGTTCCTCTCATTTCTCTTGCAAATTCTCTGATTCACGGTGAACTTACCTCCTTTGGAGGATACAGCCTCAGACAGAGGATACCATATGAAACCAGGAAGTGGAGACAAGGAGGTTTAAATATTTAATGAAAATAAATCGATAACATGATGTACATACATACACTACCGTTCAAAAGTTTGGGGTCACCCAGACAATTTTGTGTTTTCCATGAAAACTCACTTTTATTTATCAAATGAGTTGCAAAATGAATAGAAAATATAGTCATGACATTGACAAGGTTAGAAATAAAGATTTTTATTTGAAATATTAATTTTGTTCTTCAAACTTTGCTTTCGTCAAAGAATGCTCCATTTGCAGCAATTCCAGCATTGCAGACCTTTGGCATTCTAGCTGTTAATTTGTTGAGGTAATCTGTAGAAATTTCACCCCACGCTTCCTGAAGCACCTCCCACAAGTTGGATTGTCTTGATGGGCACTTCTTGCGTACCATACGGTCAAGCTGCTCCCACAACAGCTCAATGGGGTTGAGATCTGGTGACTGCGCTGGCCACTCCATTACAGACAGCATACCAGCTGCCTGCTTCTTCCCTAAATAGTTCTTGCATAATTTGGAGGTGTGCTTTGGGTCATTGTCCGGTTGTAGGAGGAAATTGGCTCCAATCAAGCGCTGTCCACAGGGTATGGCATGGCGTTGCAAAATGGAGTGATAGCCTTCCTTATTTAAAATCCCTTTTACCTTGTACAAATCTCCCACTTTACCAGCACCAAAGCAGCCCCAGACCATCACATTACCTCCACCATGCTTGACAGATGGCGTCAGGCACTCTTCCAGCATCTTTTCACCTGTTCTGCCTCACAAATGTTCTTCTGTGTGATCCAAACACCTCAAACTTTGATTCGTCTGTCCATAACACTTTTTTCCAATCTTCCTCTGTCCAATGTCTGTGTTCTTTTGCCCATATCAATCTTTTCTTTTTATTGGCCAGTCTCAGATATGGCTTTTTCTTTGCCACTCTGCCTAGAAGGCCAGCATCCCGGAGTCGCCTCTTCACTGTAGACGTTGACACTGGCGTTTTGCGGGTACCATTTAAAGAAGCTGCCAGTTGAGGACCTGTGAGGCGTCTATTTCTCAAACTAGAGACTCTAATATACTTGTCTTCTTGCTGAGTTGTGCACCGGGGCCTCCCACTTCTCTTTCTACTCTGGTTAGAGCCCGTTTGTGCTGTTCTCTGAAGGGAGTAGTACACACCGTTGTAGGAAATTTTCAGTTTCTTCGCAATTTCTCGCATGGAATAGCCTTCATTTCTAAGAACAAGAATAGACTGGCGAGTTTCACATGAAAGTTCTCTTTTTCTGGCCATTTTGAGAGTATAATCGAACCCACAAATGTGATGCTCCAGATACTCAACTAGCTCAAAGGAAGGCCAGTTTTATAGCTTCTCTCACCAGCAAAACAGTTTTCAGCTGTGCTAACATAATTGCACAAGGGTTTTCAAGGGTTTTCTAATCATCCATTAGTCTTCTAAGGCGATTAGCAAACACAATGTACCATTAGAACACTGGAGTGATAGTTGCTGGAAATGGGCCTCTATACACCTATGTAGATATTTCATTAAAAACCAGACGTTTCCACCTAGAATAGTCATTTACCACATTAACAATGTATAGAGTGTATTTCTGATTAATTTAATGTTATCTTCATTGAGAAAAACAGTGCTTTTCTTTGAAAAAGAAGAAAATTTCTAAGTGACCCCAAACTTTTGAACGGTAGTGTATATACACAGGGGAACTTAAACCAGGAGTGCTGCTGCATTTCCTCCAGAGTGGCACGGTCCTCAGGCTCTAAAGCCAAACACTTTCCCAAGAAGTCTTGGCAGTCTGTGAGGAGAGAGGACAGACGACAAAGAAACGATGAGGCTTGAATCTACAGGGATCGACTGTAACATGGAAGGAACATAATAACTGCACATTGAAACCAGCGTTGTCTCACCTTTGGACCACACAGAGCTGATTCGGAGTTCATTTCTGAGGAACCCTGTGGTGTGGAACCGCCTGAATCCATCCAGCATTTCAAATAGCAATGATGCCAACTGCCAGACTGTCGTGGGGCCGGCCATGTATTGCCAGTTGATTTGAAACTCTGGAGGAGCGTATGCTAGTGTTCCTACAATATGTAAAATAGAAGGAGACAGAAAAAAAAGCAATGGATGATTTACAGGCAGAGATTTTACAGTCAGATGAATGAAAAGCAGGAATACAAGACAGGTTGGCCGTACCAGAGAACTGGCTGTAAATGCAGTTTTTTTCCCAAATGCAGCCACATCCAAAATCAATGAGCCGAACTCGAAGGCCATCGGAGCTGAACTCAATGAGGATGTTCTCTGCTTTAATATCTCGGTGGAAGACGCCCTTGGCTTGTATATCGATGGCAGCATCCACCAGCTGCTTCATGATGATCTGAGAAAGAGATAAAGAGTCACAAATGAGTTAGAGTGGTGAAGAAGGGACTCTGGGTGGGACTGAAAAACACAGTCTATGTTGTAGCTGCTCTGGATCTTTCAAGCTCTGGATCTTTTCAACCAGAGCACACTTCACATGGACACAAGTCACATGGACACAAGTCCACATCTTCACATGGACACAAGTCCATGTGAAGTGTGGAGTTAAAATTTCCATTTTCTTCTGAGCACTTTGAGGACTAAGCTGAGGTCCAAAGGCCTTTCTTATTTCTGGGACCAGCAATTGTAAAAACGACCTGACACAAGGTCTATTTAATGGCTGTTGTGTAGCTTTTAATCATAGTATGTGATCTGCAGAAAACTTCAAAAAGGAATTTGTGCTGAAATAGTTTTCTCAATGTTTCAGCCAATAATATATCCATTAATTAAAACTCAAGAGCCCTCGATAAAGGGAAGGTTTCTAAAGACTGAATCTCAAATAATTTAATTTTGAAATTTAAAATGTTAGTTGTGATTGGACCCAAATGAAATATGGGTGTGATAGCAGCCAAACACTCTCCACTGAAACTGATGATATTCAAATGAATGACCTTTTCAGTAGTAGTCTGGGAAACAGCTCACACGAAGAATAAAGCTCCAGTACCTTTGCAACGTCCTCGGCAATCAGACCACAGTTCTCATCCATGAAGCGCAGCAGTTCCATAGACGGGACTGGCCTCTCCATGACCAGAAGAACCTCTTGGTCCAGATCGTACCAGTCCAGTATCGACACGGCTGCAGATTTTCCCACAGTCACTGGTTCGCCTGCGGCTTTGTGCATGAGCAGCACCTCCCTGGGAATCCTGCATGCCCTCCCATTTAACATCTAAAGGGAAAATATGTGTGTTTATCTCATCAACAACAAGTAAACAACAAAAACATAAAAGTTAAAGAATGATTTCAACAGTTGGTGATGAGACAACAGATCACTCACCACTTTTTGACAGCGCACAGCCGAGTTGGGGATGTGTTTTATCGCCACCTACAGGACAGATCATGAGCACTTTGGTTATTCCAAGGGATGAAGTCACAGTATTTATGTTTGATGTGAGAATATTACATTCAATTATTTTATCACATCATATTATGTACTTACTGGTAAATCATCATACCTTCTGTGGCCGGCATAAACTGAGCCATAGCCTCCTTGACCAAGTTTTTAAGCTCCAAGTACTTGGCCTCGAAGTCAGCTGCACCAATGAACACAGACACAGACACATGGTTTAATATAGTTGTGAAAAAAAGATGGCATCACTACCTCTAACTTAATATTCTTTTTCCAGGACTGACATTTTGATATATTAACTCATGATCCACTTTTTCATATTTCTAAGGCTTTCAACCACCACATTTCAACATATGGAGTCTTTTCAGATGTTGTGGAAATAGCTCAGTGGAGCGAAACCATCAGATAGCTTCATGACAACTAAGTAAAATCCATCTGCCTAACAGTCGGCTGAAAGCTCTGAAAGATAAGTATTTGTTTGAATCATTTCATTTACATATCATATCTGGTTTGTTTAATCTGTGTCAATATTTACATCTGTTGGGGATCGAGCCTAGACAAAGGGTCGTAAATGAGGCCTGCGTGTGCTTTTCAAAGCCCTGTCTAGAGTTTTGCTCTCTCAGGAGACAACCCTCCCGAGATTCGACAGAACAGCCATGTTGTCTTGACCGGGGCCTGAGGTCAACTTGGGCCTTCTATTGGCCGAGAGCCAACAAGACCCCCGGCCCTCTCCAGGAGGGAGGCCGGACAATTCTCAGGTAATAAATACCGAGAGCTCCCCCAAATCAGGGCTCATTCCCCGTGCACTGAAGATAGGACCAGAACCTCTCCAGGTTCCCTCCAGATGATCCAGACACTTAAGGGAGCAACCACAAACGTTTGTAGTTTTTATATTTTTTTTCTCCTTTAAAGTTCATTCAACCTCTTTTAATTTTTCACTTGAACTTTACTCTGAAAGGACCGCAGCAAAAGTCGAATACTCGCCGGCCGAGTTATCCACAGACTTTTCCTCCGCTCCCACAAATCATAGCTGCTCCGCCGCTATTCATCCCTGTAGAAGAGCAAGTTTATATTCGCCAAGGCATTGAGACTTTTCGCCACGGAGAACGAGACCGATTTCTCTCCACTTTCCGGCCGCAGCTTTGCCCCGCTGCCATCACACGAAGCAGCTGATCACTGTTTCCGACGGCCACGAACCAAATCCACTCGTCTTCCCGGAACGCGCCGCTCGCGCACGAACCAACCGCGGAACATCGACAAGTAAGAGGCTTATGTCTGGGCAGAGACTAGTTTAATTATTAGTGTGTTACTATTTGAGCGTACATTTGTGTGAGACCGCTGTGTCTAATTCTATCTACATTGTGCCCGCGCGTCGTGACGTATTCGGCAGTTCCGGCTACGTCACCGCGTTGTGTTACCGTCAGACCGACTTTACGGAGATTCTAACCTATTAAAAGATCGGTACACAGCGGAACGGATCTTAGTTCGTTCGCTTGGGTACCGAGTGGTAGAGTTCCCGCAAAGCTGTCTCTGGCGGTGTTTGAGATCTCCTCTGATAAATTAGTGTATAACTTTTCCTTCCTCTCTCTCTTCTCTCCTAAATCCGCCTGCATGCACGTCCGAACTGCATCCCCGCACTTCACGTCTTATATACATTCTAGAATCTAGATAGTGCGATCGCATCTCGACGCCACTCGGCGCTTTTAACCACGAGATAGATCAAGTAACCTTTGTCCACCATTCCCTTGTGGTCAAACCACATGGTGCACCGCCATTTTGTAACCCGACACCACGTGTAACTTGTACGCCATTTTTGATTTCGTAACCCCACACCACGGCTTTAGACGCCATCTTGTCTCCATCTTCCCCGTACATATACACACACACACCCACCCACACACACACAGAGACACACGCACACACACATACTCGCCTCCGGGTAGACACATTGGAGGCATTACATATGTGTTACGATTGTAATAGATGCTTGTGGTGTTTTATCTTTGATATAGTGGGTTTGCTGTGATAATAGTCATTGAGTTACATTGATGTCATTATCCTAAATAAATCCCCTTTTATATTTAAAGTACCGGTATTTTTGTGATTCTTTGTGCATATGTATATGTGAATACAGCTGGATTATGACTGCCTGTGCTCGAACTTAAAACCTTCACTGTTCATTATATAATCATTAATAGGAAATATTGAGATTTCTAATTGAACTTTTCAGATTATGAGACTGATCTTTATTGACTGATTGTTGGTCCCTGATTCCAGGGTGGTGCCCCGTCTTTGATAAATTATAATTACAACTTTTATTATTCTTAATTGATAATTTTATTGTTTTTCATTAATTATTTCATTATTCTTAATTGATAACTCTATCATTTTTAATTAAGTATTTTATTATTTTAATTAAATAATTTTATTTATTTTAATAATCATATTTTATGATTATTGAAAATTAGCCAACATCCAGTCTACCTACTATTGCACAACATAATTGGTGCCCCGTGTGAGGCAATCTTATTCCAGCTGTGTCATAATATTTGTGTATAAAATCCAATAAAAATTTTGGGAAAATTAAAAATATTAATTTTTTTTTTTATTTACTTTAATTTTTTTTAATTTGGATTAATTTGATTAATTATTATTATTAATTTTTTTTTTTTTTTTTTAACTTTTTTTTTTCCCCTTGCACCATTGCCAACAGGTATACTAGTGCTTCGTGTAACCGTGGTTGGCTGCTTACTGCATAGTAGTGGTTGTGTCATTTTGATGACCGATAAATAATAATTAATTTTAGAGAAAGACATAATTTTAGAAATTAATTTTTCTTTGATAATTTGTATTGTTTAAATTCCCCTTGCTAAGCAGACGCTGTGTAACTGTGGTGGGTTGCTGACTGCGTTTCAGTGGTTAGTAGCTTTTATTGAAGAGATTCTACATGCTTTTTTGATTTCGAGGAAACTCACAACTATCTAGGATTGAGCCGCCGAGCTATCCTAGACAGTAAAACACAGGGTAAAGCTCACCTGTGCCTTGGCTGTGTTTTGTACACGTACGCATTGCACCCGCTCGGTGTAAAAGCAAGTTAAATCCGTCCACCAAGTGTTTTGTTGCAATCACAAAGATGAGTAACAAAGATCACCGTGAGACAAGGGCTCCTTCAGGGCCAGGCGACCTGTCAGAAATGGTCGCCGGTCTCATAAAGATGTCGGTTGATGATGTGAGTGATTTGAGTGGTTACGATATGAGTACCTGCGATCGAAAGATCGAGGAACTGACGAGATACATCGATAACCCCATTGGTCCAACACAGACAATACCCCAAGTTCTGGGTCAACTGACCCTCCTGTATAACCAGAAAGCCAAGCTGCAAACCCAGGAACATGCGGAGGAGCTAATGGCCATGCAGACAGTATGTCGGAAGGAGCAGGAGACAAATTCCCACCTGCGGCACACACTACAGGAGTGCGAAAGACGGTGCGAGCAAACCCAAGAAGAACATGACCAATCCAGGCAGGAGTGCGAGTTTCTGCGTGCGCAGGTCCAAGCTCAGGATCAGGAGAAAGGGGGGAAGAGCCCAAGAAGGCTGGCCTCCCCCGAACCGATATCCTGGACGACAGGGTTCGGAGCTGACGCCCTTCCCGACGGAGCCAGCAGAAGCAAGACACTGGGAGGGCAGCTGCGAACACAGCTGCGTGACCCTCAGGCAGAGGAAGCTGTGCTCTGGAAGGCCCAACACGCCCCACACGTCCAGCAGACGATCACCCCAGCCAACGCAGCGTCTAGGGGGGAGAAAAAGGCAACCCCTGGAAGTGCAGTGACTTGGGACTACCAAACACCTCCAGCACACCCAGCCCGGAGCCACCCTGCTCCAGACTATGACGACAGAAGGACTCCGCCCTGGAGGGCTGGAGGATACTCTCAGTTGGCAAGAGACCTGATGGGCTGTGAACCCCCGCCTGCCGCTCGGGCGTACGCGCATTATGGCTCACGACCGCGTCCTGGCGAGTCCCCCATTCCCGGTGCAGGGCGAGAATATGGTGACTACGATGATCAATACCGTGGTGGATACGAGTCAGAAGACTCTGATGGTCCCGCACCCCCTCGGAGAGAGGGAATCCGCACCCGACAGCTGGAGTCCCTGTCCAAAGACGTTGAGCGCTTCGACCCAAACAGCAAAGAGTCCAACATAGACGACTACCTGCGGGAGATCGAACGTTGCCTCTTGGACTTGCCTAACCCATCATTCAGAGAGAAGCTGAAGCTGGTGTGGAAAACGACAACCAGGAGCGTCCACGCATTCATGGAAACGCTTCCCCCCGGTACCAGAGATCGCTACTCCGCACTCTGTCGGGCCCTGCGAGAAGAGTACTCACTCTTCACCGACCAGGCCTCTGCCACCCTGGGTGCCTTTACGGTAATGCATAAGAAGAATGAACCTCCGAAGGAGTATTACAGACGCCTGAGGGCGGCGTACTTCCAAGGTCGCAACGCCCCTGGGTTAGAAGAAGAGACAGCCTTCAAATCCTTATTCCTGCATAACCTCCATGAGAGTGTGCGGTATGATGTCACCATGCACTGCAGAGCAGGTGACTTCACCATGCAGGAGATAAGGAGGTATTCTCAGCTAGCCTGGGAGACGCGAACACGCCCAAACAGAGCACCTGAACAGGACGCTAGAGTTCTGGGGATCCAAGTCCAACCGAATGTGGACCTGGCGCTGGAAGGTAACGAGATACCCCGCGCCAAGATGAACCCCAGAGCCGGGAACCAGGAACGTCGACCCTTCCAACAGGGTGCCACCCAGAGCCGGGGGGGTGAAGATTCAAACCAGCCCCACAATCAGGGAAGACCTCGATATCCAAGTAATTCCCAACAGAGGGGTAGGGACTGGGCCGAACGAAAAACCCATCAGTACCCAGAAAAGAAATATGGCGGTCAATATCCTCAATCTGGAAGGCCTCATGGAACACAACCTGAGAGACAATATGGGAGACAACCGGAGACCCATCGACAAATGCATCCACAAATGGAGGATGTAATACGCCGATATGTGGCAGAAGCAATAAGGAACCTTGAGGTCCCTGCCCGCTCCTCGACACCCCCAGGCCCGCAGAAGCCAGACACTGGTCCCCCATCAACGTGACTAGAACCGGTGTCCTCCGCCCCCATCTCCAGAGTTTACCTTGTCGGGTGGGAAGGATCAGGCGTTACCAGAACCCCCCCAGAGATTTTCACCACAGACACCGCTCCCTTCTTAACCTTCTTGGGCGACCTCGTCCGCAAAGGCAACGCACAGCGCATTTACACCTCAGTGGTGATAGGAGGCTGCTTCAGCCTCCTGGCCCTACTTGATTCAGGCTCCGAAATCAGCCTGATGTGCTCCAACACCTTTTCACAAGTCGAAAGAACCATGCTCTCCCTTGGAAAACCCCTGCAGATTGAAACCTGTAATATCAACATCACCAGCTACACGCAGGACCAGTCCCCCGTCACTAAACGTGCCTGGATCGATATCACCTTCCAAGAGATGAGTCTGGCCCATCCTATGTACATTTGTTCCATCGATACAGAACCACTGCTCATCGGTCAGGACTTGCTGGACCGACTTGCTCCGCTCATCGACTGCCACCAGGGACGCATTTGGGCTCAAGTCAAAAACCCCAAACCCCTCGAAACTGGTGATAGTCTTCCCACCTTAGACGGACAAGTCGCTGTCATCCAGACACCCAGCAGAATTTCACCGATGAACATGCCTCTCCCCGAGACCGACTCCAACTCGGATCCCACCTGCACCACAGCAAGTGGACCAGCCCCACTACAGGACTCGGAGAACATGTTTACAAATCATGGTTCATTCCTGTGTTCGTTGAACAATGAGAACCTTTCATTGTACAGTCCCCGCATCACCGAAGGGATCTCTCTGAACGGTGTCCTAACCTCCAACGCCCTGGTAGCTCTCTGGTCCGAAAAATCCGCCGTCAGTATGGACTTATACACTGATTTGTGCAACCTCGAACTTCCCCCTCTTTTCGTGCGACGTAGCCACCGCCTCCTCTCAGCAGAGTTACCACAAACTCCCCTCAAAGCGATCGGAATATGCGCCATCTTCATACAGATCGGAAAAAGACAGATCAGGCATTTCGTGAGCGTGGTTCCCCAACTCCACTCCTCATTCTGGGTGGGAGCGGATCTTCTCGTCCGACTCGGAACACAGTTGGACACCATCAACCAAGTCTTGTGGTCCCAGGTCAGTGCAGAGAGATACTCTCTGTCTTCTGAACCAGCCCAGATGCTCTCCGGACAAACCATCCCTCAGGCATGTCAGGTCGCCAGTGAGATTGACGTGATCATTCCTCCACGGACCGCAGGAGCTCCAATCCGGCTCAAAATCCTCAAGGGACAGAGGATACCTGGCCCACAAGCATTCTTCCAGCCATTGCCCTCCTTCCGGGAACTCAACCTGGAAATCTGTGGCACGCCGATGCTGGAGATGAACCAGCGAACAACATATGTGCTGGTCAAGAATCCCACGCAATGTCCCGTCCAGGTGAAAGCACACCAAGCGCTAGGAATGTTGATAGACAGTTCCTTCCATGACTTCGAACTGACCATACCGGTCATCGGGGAGCTTCCCCCATCTTTAGTCAAGGATGACGACGTGGACCAAGTCCTTTACACGTTTCCGACCAACATGATTGCTGTCATGCGTCATGAGACACTGAAAAACGAAGACATTTGCGGAGCCTCTCTGACAACCGAAGGGGACATGATGGTATATGCTCTGACGACTAATCTAGAACAGGATATCTCAGAGGACTCGCAACCGGAGGAACTATATCCCGGTTTTGAGGCTGAGATACAGCAACAGCTTGAAAAGGCAGACGCTCTGACATCAGAAGAACAGAGAGAAATGCTAAGAAAATTGTTTCTCGACTTCCAACCAATCTTCTCGAAGGATTCCACGGACTGTGGGGTCACTGACCTCCACACTGTGCGCATCCCCACGGACCCAAACGCGCTACCGACCTTCGTACGGCAGTACAGAATTCCATTAGCAGCATACGAGTCCATTCAAGACATCCTCGACACCCTGCTAGAGAAACGGATAATCAGGGAATGTAATTCAACTTACAATTCACCCATTTGGCCGGTGCTAAAACCAACCGGAAAGTGGCGTCTCACCATTGATTACCGTCCCCTGAACAAACAAGTTCCCCTTTACCGCTGGCCCATGATTCACCTGGATCAAGAACTGGCCAAGGTAAAAGGAGCCACGTTTTTCTCCACCGTGGACGTGGCAAACGGATTCTGGACGATGAGAGTGGACCCAGCCGACCAGTACAAACTGGCTTTCTCTTTCGGCAGCAGCCAGTATACCTGGAACCGATGCCCGTTTGGATACTCAAACTCCCCATCGGAGTTTAACATCTTCCTCCATAAGGCCATGAGCGATGCCGCAGCCCGCGGAAACCTCATTTATGTGGACGACGTCCTCATGAGGAGCCAAACCTTTGAGGAACACCTCACTGAGATCCGACATGTGCTCACTCAACTGTCCGCCGCAGGAGCCAAGTTGGCCCTCACCAAAGGCCAGTGGTGTCGCACCAAAGTGAAATACGTGGGTCTGACAGTCGGCGCGGATGGCATTGAACCCCAAGCGGGGCGGATACAAGCCATCCAGGATATCAAGGCTCCAAGTCGCTTGACAGAACTCAGGAGCTTCCTCGGGGTCTGTAACTACTCCCGCCAGTTCATCGAGGACTACGCAGAGATAGCCAGACCTCTCACCGAACTCCTTTGCAAAGACAAACCCTTCAAGTGGGAAGAACCCCAAGAACAATCTTTCCGTCAGATGAAGGCAAAACTCTGTTCGGCATCCTGTCTGGCCTACCCAGACAAAGACAAAGAATTTCATCTGGAAGCAAATTTCTCATCCCACTGTCTCAGTGCGGCCCTGGCACAGAAGTACGACACCGACAAACGTGTTGTTGCCTACGCCAGTCGACCCCTTAGCAGTGTGGAGATAAAATTCTCCGACTGCGAGAGAGCCCTCCTGGCCACAGTCTGGGCCGTAGAACACTTCCGCAGCTACATCGGAGGACAGAAAGTCATCATAGAGACGTGCCACCAACCCGTAGCCTTCCTAAACAGCCAAAGGCTGAGGGAAGGCCGAGTCACAAACAGCCGCATAGCTGCTTGGATGATGGCACTGCAAGGCTATGACATTGAGGTGAAGTACGCCCAAAACAATAAGATGGCCCTGGGTAAAGGCCTGGCTGACTGTCACCATTGCGATGAGGACGAACAGCCACCTCCCATATCTCTCCTAACAACCACTCCATCGCTGCCTTCCCACCACCGATACTATGAGGAGAACGTCTGCCAAAATCTCCCCAAGGTCTACGTTGATGGCTGCTCATTCCACCACGAGACTCAACTCCGGGCCGGAGTGGGTATCGCCTGGGTCGGCTATAACTGCAGTGAACCAGACCACTACCAACTAGGGCCCAAGACGAGTCAGTACGCAGAGATTGCCGCTATACTCATTGCTCTGCAACAAGCCGCTAAGCTGGCTATAACACAGTTGGTGATCTGCACAGATTCCAACTACGCTCGGCACAGCTTCATCTCCCATTTTCCTTTATGGAAGGAAAAGGGAATGAAGAATGCCAGAAATAAAGAGGTCAAACACTCAGAGCTTTTCCTAACCTGCGATCAACTGGTAACAGACAAAGGACTGACGGTCTACTGGAAGAAGGTCAAGGGTCACTCCCAGATCGCTGGGCAGGAAAAAGATGGAAATGACGAAGCGGACCGCCTAGCCAAGCTAGGCGCAGAACAAGGCACGCCCTGGGAACTACAGAGCGAGGGACTCCAAAGTCCCCAAACCTGTGCAGTGAACGCCATCACCCGACGACAAGCAAGAGAGAGGCAAGAGAACCCCCAAGCCTGCGACCAAATCCTGCACCTAGGCCGTAAACCTGGAGACGCAGACTTGGTTGCTATGCAGGAGCAGGACTCTGTTATCAGCGCCATCCGGCAGATAATCAAAAACCCTCCTCAGCAAGACGCACAACCCTCAACTGATGAATCCAGAGAGACAAAATCATTCCGACTGGCATTACCTCATTTAAGGCTGGAGAAAGACTTACTCATCTACGCCCGCGACGGCCAAGAACCAAACCGGTGGGTCGTCCCTATCGACCATAGGGGGGTAATGTTAGCTCATGCTCACGATTCCCCTGTCGGAGGCCACAGAGGTTACAAAGCCACGTTAGCTACACTCCAGCAAGTCGTGTACTGGCCATCAATGGCAACCGACACCCAGGCATATGTACGAGGGTGTCTCACCTGTTGTCAGTTCCAACCTTCACGACCACTGAGTCGAGCCCCACTTCAAGGAAGGGGGGTGACATTTCCATGGTCCCACCTCCAGATCGACTGGATTGGACCAGTCCCAAAATCCTCACGAGGTAACAAGTACCTTCTCACGGTTACCTGCGCCTTCACTAAATGGGTGGAATGCCTCCCAGCGCCCAATGACACGGCCGTCACCACAGCAGTCCTACTGTTGAATCATGTGTTCAGTCGCTGGGGCCTACCACTCTCCATTGACTCAGATCGTGGAACCCATTTCACCTCAAACGTCATGACCTCCCTATGCGACGTCCTGGGAGTCGAAGTCAGGTTCCACATCTCTCATCACCCCCAATCATCGGGCCAAGTTGAGCGTGCCAATCGGACCATTATCCACATGTTAAAGAAGTACGTGGGAAGTAATGGCAAGGACTGGGATGTGAAACTTCCCCTAGTATTAATGGCAATCAGGTCCACTCCGCACCGCTCCACAGGGGTCACACCCTTTGAAATGATGACAGGAAGGCAAATGACTCTCCCCCTGCACCTGTTGTACCAGGCTGAAGACCTCAGTGTTATGACCGCATACACTGCCCACCAATACGTGGCAGAGCTGCGTGACCACCTCAAGGCAACATTTGCCTTGGCACAGGAAAACCTGGAGGCCAGTGTGAAAGCTTCGAAGGCCTACTATGATAGGAAAACATCCCACCGTGAATACCAAGTGAAGGACAAGGTGTTCTATTTCAAGTTCATACGACCAGTGGGGGTTTCCAAGAAATTCCTCCCCAGCTGGATAGGTCCCTTCGAGATCGTGGGAAAACTCTCACCGGTAGCATACCGAATCAGGATCCCGAAAGAGAGAAGACCACCCACATACAAATGGGTCCATGCAAACCAGATCAAACCGTATGAACCTTCCCCAATCTCAGGAGCGGACGCTGCCCCCACACCTGATAGGGGGGAGCAATCCCGACTCCAACAGGGAGACCAGTAAAATCACTCACACCATCAATAGCCGCATTGCGTCAACTCATACCGTCAGCATGCACTAGATATCCTTTTCGTTCCACGCCCCATAGTAACTAAGGTTTGTTTGTTTCAGGATGATACTCCTTTGGATCCTTGGCATGTTCCTCAGTCCACAAATGGTTCGACCTGTTCAAGTGATTGAACAAGGCCCACCAACCGGCATTGTTCTTCAGAACACACCTGGACTCCTCATCACCCGTTGTGGACTCTACACCCAAAGGGTCTACGTACGACTGGACCCCTGGGATGTGTACCGAAAGCACGTCCATAAACCCCCACGGTTGACGGAGGGGAGTTTAAGTGTAATCCACAGGACACAAGACGCAGTGGAACATGCAAAGCAGACCACTGTGCATATTCTCGAGCAACTGCAAAAGTTGCTGGTCACTGAGAAAGATCTCAGTAACCAAAATAGACCAAAAAGGTTCCTTGGGGCCCTAGTCGCTGCAGCATCAGCTATCGGGTCCCTTTTCTCTATTGGCCTATCAGTAACTAACTCAATCAGTCTCGGTGCACTCCACAGACACATGAGTGAGCTAGACGAGGAAATGCCAGAAATCCAACAGAGACTTAACCTCCAACAAGAGCAGTTACAGGACCTGGGCGCCACACTCCAGGGCACGGTACTTGCTGTGAACCTCCACTCTACTCTCCTAAACCATACCTTGTATGCCTTAAATACTCTGTCAATAGTCGTGAGAGATGAAATAACGTATGTTCAGGTAGTGAAAGACTTAATGCAGGACCTCGTGAGAGAAGTTAGCTCCACGGTTAACAGTCTGAGCGCCGGTAGGATCCCCACCTACTTGGTTTCCTTAGAACTCGTCGAGAGCATCCTAAAGTCCGCTACCACTACGGTTGTGCAGTCTTCTCAGGTACATTTGGCATTCAATCTTGGCAGTGCAATCCCAATATCGGTAGATCCGCAGAACTTAGAAATAGGATTCATCATAAATCTACCGGTTATTGAACAACAGAACGTGTACCGTCTGAAGTCCGTTCTAAATGTTGGGTTTTGGCAGGATAACACACATATTCATCTCAAAACACCACCACTACTCGCCTACCACGACGAAAACCCCTCGCTCTATCTCATCCCAAATTTAAGTTTATGCACAAAAACAAAGGACATCCATTGGATTTGTCCCAGCACCCCTTTTATCAGGGATGCCACAAATTACCTCTGTGGTCTGCGATCCGACGCCCCAGAACAAAAGTGCCAAGGCCGTATGTCCACCAGAAATGAGGAAACACCAACTAGAGTAGAGCGAGCCGGTAACAAATGGTTGGTTAATACACCCGCCACTGAAGCCATAATGGCCTATGACCGTCATGATACATCCACAAAACTAAGCCTGACCAACCAGACGATGTTTGTAGTGGTTCCCCAAGGAGCCACTATACATATTGGTGACATTGTCCTCCATCATCTCAACTCCGACAGACACGATGTGGAGATTGAGATCTTGGACGCCTTTAGAGGTCACAATCTTACGATTGACACAACCATCCAACAACAGCTCATAGCTGAGGGGACAAAGGAGGTAAGGTTCAGTGTCAAACCAACTGGACTTACCACCAAATTGGGTAAACACCCTAGTCGGTCACCAACGTATGTAGAACATCCCATTAGCCTGGTCGCTCTTGTGCTGCTCCTTAGTGGTTGGATCATCACGTCATTGGTGGCTTATCGGATGTATAAATATATTCAGAAACTTCAGGCAAAATTGGATTCACTTTTCCTCGTTCCACCGAGAACGGCTGCGACAGTGTCTACTTTTTCCCAAGACACAGCTTACTAACATATATGTTTCCTGCTGCTCCTTTTTCCCTTTCTTTTCATTTCACGCTCACATCAATTCATGGATAGGTGACAATGACTGCCGATCGCATTATGTGAAAGTGAAATTGTGTGCCGTATTTAGAAATATTATATAGCCTCTGTCTGCCCAGACATTTTGTTATGCCTCTGTCTGCCCAGACATTTTGTTTTGCCTCTGTATGCCCAGACATTTACAGTCTCTCTGCCCAGATTATGCCTCATGAAATGAACTAACATTAACTGCTTCAACCTCACTCAGGGATTACCTTTCCGTGGATTATAATTGAACCCTCGACCCTAGGGTTTGCCCTGGAAACTGTGGCCAATGCCCCACTCTCCAGACCAAAGGGGGGATGTTGGGGATCGAGCCTAGACAAAGGGTCGTAAATGAGGCCTGCGTGTGCTTTTCAAAGCCCTGTCTAGAGTTTTGCTCTCTCAGGAGACAACCCTCCCGAGATTTGACAGAGCAGCCATGTTGTCTTGACCGGGGCCTGAGGTCAACTTGGGCCTTCTATTGGCCGAGAGCCAACAAGACCCCCGGCCCTCTCCAGGAGGGAGGCCGGACAATTCTCAGGTAATAAATACCGAGAGCTCCCCCAAATCAGGGCTCATTCCCCGTGCACTGAAGATAGGACCAGAACCTCTCCAGGTTCCCTCCAGATGATCCAGACACTTAAGGGAGCAACCACAAACGTTTGTAGTTTTTATATTTTTTTTCTCCTTTAAAGTTCATTCAACCTCTTTTAATTTTTCACTTGAACTTTACTCTGAAAGGACCGCAGCAAAAGTCGAATACTCGCCGGCCGAGTTATCCACAGACTTTTCCTCCGCTCCCACAAATCATAGCTGCTCCGCCGCTATTCATCCCTGCAGAAGAGCAAGTTTATATTCGCCAAGGCATTGAGACTTTTCGCCACGGAGAACGAGACCGATTTCTCTCCACTTTCCGGCCGCAGCTTTGCCCCGCTGCCATCACACGAAGCAGCTGATCACTGTTTCCGACGGCCACGAACCAAATCCACTCGTCTTCCCGGAACGCGCCGCTCGCGCACGAACCAACCGCGGAACATCGACAAGTAAGAGGCTTATGTCTGGGCAGAGACTAGTTTAATTATTAGTGTGTTACTATTTGAGCGTACATTTGTGTGAGACCGCTGTGTCTAATTCTATCTACATTGTGCCCGCGCGTCGTGACGTATTCGGCAGTTCCGGCTACGTCACCGCGTTGTGTTACCGTCAGACCGACTTTGCGGAGATTCTAACCTATTAAAAGATCGGTACACAGCGGAACGGATCTTAGTTCGTTCGCTTGGGTACCGAGTGGTAGAGTTCCCGCAAAGCTGTCTCTGGCGGTGTTTGAGATCTCCTCTGATAAATTAGTGTATAACTTTTCCTTCCTCTCTCTCTTCTCTCCTAAATCCGCCTGCATGCACGTCCGAACTGCATCCCCGCACTTCACGTCTTATATACATTCTAGAATCTAGATAGTGCGATCGCATCTCGACGCCACTCGGCGCTTTTAACCACGAGATAGATCAAGTAACCTTTGTCCACCATTCCCTTGTGGTCAAACCACATGGTGCACCGCCATTTTGTAACCCGACACCACGTGTAACTTGTACGCCATTTTTGATTTCGTAACCCCACACCACGGCTTTAGACGCCATCTTGTCTCCATCTTCCCCGTACATATACACACACACACCCACCCACACACACACAGAGACACACGCACACACACATACTCGCCTCCGGGTAGACACATTGGAGGCATTACATATGTGTTACGATTGTAATAGATGCTTGTGGTGTTTTATCTTTGATATAGTGGGTTTGCTGTGATAATAGTCATTGAGTTACATTGATGTCATTATCCTAAATAAATCCCCTTTTATATTTAAAGTACCGGTATTTTTGTGATTCTTTGTGCATATGTATATGTGAATACAGCTGGATTATGACTGCCTGTGCTCGAACTTAAAACCTTCACTGTTCATTATATAATCATTAATAGGAAATATTGAGATTTCTAATTGAACTTTTCAGATTATGAGACTGATCTTTATTGACTGATTGTTGGTCCCTGATTCCAGGGTGGTGCCCCGTCTTTGATAAATTATAATTACAACTTTTATTATTCTTAATTGATAATTTTATTGTTTTTCATTAATTATTTCATTATTCTTAATTGATAACTCTATCATTTTTAATTAAGTATTTTATTATTTTAATTAAATAATTTTATTTATTTTAATAATCATATTTTATGATTATTGAAAATTAGCCAACATCCAGTCTACCTACTATTGCACAACATAATTGGTGCCCCGTGTGAGGCAATCTTATTCCAGCTGTGTCATAATATTTGTGTATAAAATCCAATAAAAATTTTGGGAAAATTAAAAATATTAATTTTTTTTTTTATTTACTTTAATTTTTTTTTAATTTGGATTAATTTGATTAATTATTATTATTAATTTTTTTTTTTTTTTTTTAACTTTTTTTTTTCCCCTTGCACCATTGCCAACAGGTATACTAGTGCTTCGTGTAACCGTGGTTGGCTGCTTACTGCATAGTAGTGGTTGTGTCATTTTGATGACCGATAAATAATAATTAATTTTAGAGAAAGACATAATTTTAGAAATTAATTTTTCTTTGATAATTTGTATTGTTTAAATTCCCCTTGCTAAGCAGACGCTGTGTAACTGTGGTGGGTTGCTGACTGCGTTTCAGTGGTTAGTAGCTTTTATTGAAGAGATTCTACATGCTTTTTTGATTTCGAGGAAACTCACAACTATCTAGGATTGAGCCGCCGAGCTATCCTAGACAGTAAAACACAGGGTAAAGCTCACCTGTGCCTTGGCTGTGTTTTGTACACGTACGCATTGCACCCGCTCGGTGTAAAAGCAAGTTAAATCCGTCCACCAAGTGTTTTGTTGCAATCACAAAGATGAGTAACAAAGATCACCGTGAGACAAGGGCTCCTTCAGGGCCAGGCGACCTGTCAGAAATGGTCGCCGGTCTCATAAAGATGTCGGTTGATGATGTGAGTGATTTGAGTGGTTACGATATGAGTACCTGCGATCGAAAGATCGAGGAACTGACGAGATACATCGATAACCCCATTGGTCCAACACAGACAATACCCCAAGTTCTGGGTCAACTGACCCTCCTGTATAACCAGAAAGCCAAGCTGCAAACCCAGGAACATGCGGAGGAGCTAATGGCCATGCAGACAGTATGTCGGAAGGAGCAGGAGACAAATTCCCACCTGCGGCACACACTACAGGAGTGCGAAAGACGGTGCGAGCAAACCCAAGAAGAACATGACCAATCCAGGCAGGAGTGCGAGTTTCTGCGTGCGCAGGTCCAAGCTCAGGATCAGGAGAAAGGGGGGAAGAGCCCAAGAAGGCTGGCCTCCCCCGAACCGATATCCTGGACGACAGGGTTCGGAGCTGACGCCCTTCCCGACGGAGCCAGCAGAAGCAAGACACTGGGAGGGCAGCTGCGAACACAGCTGCGTGACCCTCAGGCAGAGGAAGCTGTGCTCTGGAAGGCCCAACACGCCCCACACGTCCAGCAGACGATCACCCCAGCCAACGCAGCGTCTAGGGGGGAGAAAAAGGCAACCCCTGGAAGTGCAGTGACTTGGGACTACCAAACACCTCCAGCACACCCAGCCCGGAGCCACCCTGCTCCAGACTATGACGACAGAAGGACTCCGCCCTGGAGGGCTGGAGGATACTCTCAGTTGGCAAGAGACCTGATGGGCTGTGAACCCCCGCCTGCCGCTCGGGCGTACGCGCATTATGGCTCACGACCGCGTCCTGGCGAGTCCCCCATTCCCGGTGCAGGGCGAGAATATGGTGACTACGATGATCAATACCGTGGTGGATACGAGTCAGAAGACTCTGATGGTCCCGCACCCGCTCGGAGAGAGGGAATCCGCACCCGACAGCTGGAGTCCCTGTCCAAAGACGTTGAGCGCTTCGACCCAAACAGCAAAGAGTCCAACATAGACGACTACCTGCGGGAGATCGAACGTTGCCTCTTGGACTTGCCTAACCCATCATTCAGAGAGAAGCTGAAGCTGGTGTGGAAAACGACAACCAGGAGCGTCCACGCATTCATGGAAACGCTTCCCCCCGGTACCAGAGATCGCTACTCCGCACTCTGTCGGGCCCTGCGAGAAGAGTACTCACTCTTCACCGACCAGGCCTCTGCCACCCTGGGTGCCTTTACGGTAATGCATAAGAAGAATGAACCTCCGAAGGAGTATTACAGACGCCTGAGGGCGGCGTACTTCCAAGGTCGCAACGCCCCTGGGTTAGAAGAAGAGACAGCCTTCAAATCCTTATTCCTGCATAACCTCCACGAGAGTGTGCGGTATGATGTCACCATGCACTGCAGAGCAGGTGACTTCACCATGCAGGAGATAAGGAGGTATTCTCAGCTAGCCTGGGAGACGCGAACACGCCCAAACAGAGCACCTGAACAGGACGCTAGAGTTCTGGGGATCCAAGTCCAACCGAATGTGGACCTGGCGCTGGAAGGTAACGAGATACCCCGCGCCAAGATGAACCCCAGAGCCGGGAACCAGGAACGTCGACCCTTCCAACAGGGTGCCACCCAGAGCCGGGGGGGTGAAGATTCAAACCAGCCCCACAATCAGGGAAGACCTCGATATCCAAGTAATTCCCAACAGAGGGGTAGGGACTGGGCCGAACGAAAAACCCATCAGTACCCAGAAAAGAAATATGGCGGTCAATATCCTCAATCTGGAAGGCCTCATGGAACACAACCTGAGAGACAATATGGGAGACAACCGGAGACCCATCGACAAATGCATCCACAAATGGAGGATGTAATACGCCGATATGTGGCAGAAGCAATAAGGAACCTTGAGGTCCCTGCCCGCTCCTCGACACCCCCAGGCCCGCAGAAGCCAGACACTGGTCCCCCATCAACGTGACTAGAACCGGTGTCCTCCGCCCCCATCTCCAGAGTTTACCTTGTCGGGTGGGAAGGATCAGGCGTTACCAGAACCCCCCCAGAGATTTTCACCACAGACACCGCTCCCTTCTTAACCTTCTTGGGCGACCTCGTCCGCAAAGGCAACGCACAGCGCATTTACACCTCAGTGGTGATAGGAGGCTGCTTCAGCCTCCTGGCCCTACTTGATTCAGGCTCCGAAATCAGCCTGATGTGCTCCAACACCTTTTCACAAGTCGAAAGAACCATGCTCTCCCTTGGAAAACCCCTGCAGATTGAAACCTGTAATATCAACATCACCAGCTACACGCAGGACCAGTCCCCCGTCACTAAACGTGCCTGGATCGATATCACCTTCCAAGAGATGAGTCTGGCCCATCCTATGTACATTTGTTCCATCGATACAGAACCACTGCTCATCGGTCAGGACTTGCTGGACCGACTTGCTCCGCTCATCGACTGCCACCAGGGACGCATTTGGGCTCAAGTCAAAAACCCCAAACCCCTCGAAACTGGTGATAGTCTTCCCACCTTAGACGGACAAGTCGCTGTCATCCAGACACCCAGCAGAATTTCACCGATGAACATGCCTCTCCCCGAGACCGACTCCAACTCGGATCCCACCTGCACCACAGCAAGTGGACCAGCCCCACTACAGGACTCGGAGAACATGTTTACAAATCATGGTTCATTCCTGTGTTCGTTGAACAATGAGAACCTTTCATTGTACAGTCCCCGCATCACCGAAGGGATCTCTCTGAACGGTGTCCTAACCTCCAACGCCCTGGTAGCTCTCTGGTCCGAAAAATCCGCCGTCAGTATGGACTTATACACTGATTTGTGCAACCTCGAACTTCCCCCTCTTTTCGTGCGACGTAGCCACCGCCTCCTCTCAGCAGAGTTACCACAAACTCCCCTCAAAGCGATCGGAATATGCGCCATCTTCATACAGATCGGAAAAAGACAGATCAGGCATTTCGTGAGCGTGGTTCCCCAACTCCACTCCTCATTCTGGGTGGGAGCGGATCTTCTCGTCCGACTCGGAACACAGTTGGACACCATCAACCAAGTCTTGTGGTCCCAGGTCAGTGCAGAGAGATACTCTCTGTCTTCTGAACCAGCCCAGATGCTCTCCGGACAAACCATCCCTCAGGCATGTCAGGTCGCCAGTGAGATTGACGTGATCATTCCTCCACGGACCGCAGGAGCTCCAATCCGGCTCAAAATCCTCAAGGGACAGAGGATACCTGGCCCACAAGCATTCTTCCAGCCATTGCCCTCCTTCCGGGAACTCAACCTGGAAATCTGTGGCACGCCGATGCTGGAGATGAACCAGCGAACAACATATGTGCTGGTCAAGAATCCCACGCAATGTCCCGTCCAGGTGAAAGCACACCAAGCGCTAGGAATGTTGATAGACAGTTCCTTCCATGACTTCGAACTGACCATACCGGTCATCGGGGAGCTTCCCCCATCTTTAGTCAAGGATGACGACGTGGACCAAGTCCTTTACACGTTTCCGACCAACATGATTGCTGTCATGCGTCATGAGACACTGAAAAACGAAGACATTTGCGGAGCCTCTCTGACAACCGAAGGGGACATGATGGTATATGCTCTGACGACTAATCTAGAACAGGATATCTCAGAGGACTCGCAACCGGAGGAACTATATCCCGGTTTTGAGGCTGAGATACAGCAACAGCTTGAAAAGGCAGACGCTCTGACATCAGAAGAACAGAGAGAAATGCTAAGAAAATTGTTTCTCGACTTCCAACCAATCTTCTCGAAGGATTCCACGGACTGTGGGGTCACTGACCTCCACACTGTGCACATCCCCACGGACCCAAACGCGCTACCGACCTTCGTACGGCAGTACAGAATTCCATTAGCAGCATACGAGTCCATTCAAGACATCCTCGACACCCTGCTAGAGAAACGGATAATCAGGGAATGTAATTCAACTTACAATTCACCCATTTGGCCGGTGCTAAAACCAACCGGAAAGTGGCGTCTCACCATTGATTACCGTCCCCTGAACAAACAAGTTCCCCTTTACCGCTGGCCCATGATTCACCTGGATCAAGAACTGGCCAAGGTAAAAGGAGCCACGTTTTTCTCCACCGTGGACGTGGCAAACGGATTCTGGACGATGAGAGTGGACCCAGCCGACCAGTACAAACTGGCTTTCTCTTTCGGCAGCAGCCAGTATACCTGGAACCGATGCCCGTTTGGATACTCAAACTCCCCATCGGAGTTTAACATCTTCCTCCATAAGGCCATGAGCGATGCCGCAGCCCGCGGAAACCTCATTTATGTGGACGACGTCCTCATGAGGAGCCAAACCTTTGAGGAACACCTCACTGAGATCCGACATGTGCTCACTCAACTGTCCGCCGCAGGAGCCAAGTTGGCCCTCACCAAAGGCCAGTGGTGTCGCACCAAAGTGAAATACGTGGGTCTGACAGTCGGCGCGGATGGCATTGAACCCCAAGCGGGGCGGATACAAGCCATCCAGGATATCAAGGCTCCAAGTCGCTTGACAGAACTCAGGAGCTTCCTCGGGGTCTGTAACTACTCCCGCCAGTTCATCGAGGACTACGCAGAGATAGCCAGACCTCTCACCGAACTCCTTTGCAAAGACAAACCCTTCAAGTGGGAAGAACCCCAAGAACAATCTTTCCGTCAGATGAAGGCAAAACTCTGTTCGGCATCCTGTCTGGCCTACCCAGACAAAGACAAAGAATTTCATCTGGAAGCAAATTTCTCATCCCACTGTCTCAGTGCGGCCCTGGCACAGAAGTACGACACCGACAAACGTGTTGTTGCCTACGCCAGTCGACCCCTTAGCAGTGTGGAGATAAAATTCTCCGACTGCGAGAGAGCCCTCCTGGCCACAGTCTGGGCCGTAGAACACTTCCGCAGCTACATCGGAGGACAGAAAGTCATCATAGAGACGTGCCACCAACCCGTAGCCTTCCTAAACAGCCAAAGGCTGAGGGAAGGCCGAGTCACAAACAGCCGCATAGCTGCTTGGATGATGGCACTGCAAGGCTATGACATTGAGGTGAAGTACGCCCAAAACAATAAGATGGCCCTGGGTAAAGGCCTGGCTGACTGTCACCATTGCGATGAGGACGAACAGCCACCTCCCATATCTCTCCTAACAACCACTCCATCGCTGCCTTCCCACCACCGATACTATGAGGAGAACGTCTGCCAAAATCTCCCCAAGGTCTACGTTGATGGCTGCTCATTCCACCACGAGACTCAACTCCGGGCCGGAGTGGGTATCGCCTGGGTCGGCTATAACTGCAGTGAACCAGACCACTACCAACTAGGGCCCAAGACGAGTCAGTACGCAGAGATTGCCGCTATACTCATTGCTCTGCAACAAGCCGCTAAGCTGGCTATAACACAGTTGGTGATCTGCACAGATTCCAACTACGCTCGGCACAGCTTCATCTCCCATTTTCCTTTATGGAAGGAAAAGGGAATGAAGAATGCCAGAAATAAAGAGGTCAAACACTCAGAGCTTTTCCTAACCTGCGATCAACTGGTAACAGACAAAGGACTGACGGTCTACTGGAAGAAGGTCAAGGGTCACTCCCAGATCGCTGGGCAGGAAAAAGATGGAAATGACGAAGCGGACCGCCTAGCCAAGCTAGGCGCAGAACAAGGCACGCCCTGGGAACTACAGAGCGAGGGACTCCAAAGTCCCCAAACCTGTGCAGTGAACGCCATCACCCGACGACAAGCAAGAGAGAGGCAAGAGAACCCCCAAGCCTGCGACCAAATCCTGCACCTAGGCCGTAAACCTGGAGACGCAGACTTGGTTGCTATGCAGGAGCAGGACTCTGTTATCAGCGCCATCCGGCAGATAATCAAAAACCCTCCTCAGCAAGACGCACAACCCTCAACTGATGAATCCAGAGAGACAAAATCATTCCGACTGGCATTACCTCATTTAAGGCTGGAGAAAGACTTACTCATCTACGCCCGCGACGGCCAAGAACCAAACCGGTGGGTCGTCCCTATCGACCATAGGGGGGTAATGTTAGCTCATGCTCACGATTCCCCTGTCGGAGGCCACAGAGGTTACAAAGCCACGTTAGCTACACTCCAGCAAGTCGTGTACTGGCCATCAATGGCAACCGACACCCAGGCATATGTACGAGGGTGTCTCACCTGTTGTCAGTTCCAACCTTCACGACCACTGAGTCGAGCCCCACTTCAAGGAAGGGGGGTGACATTTCCATGGTCCCACCTCCAGATCGACTGGATTGGACCAGTCCCAAAATCCTCACGAGGTAACAAGTACCTTCTCACGGTTACCTGCGCCTTCACTAAATGGGTGGAATGCCTCCCAGCGCCCAATGACACGGCCGTCACCACAGCAGTCCTACTGTTGAATCATGTGTTCAGTCGCTGGGGCCTACCACTCTCCATTGACTCAGATCGTGGAACCCATTTCACCTCAAACGTCATGACCTCCCTATGCGACGTCCTGGGAGTCGAAGTCAGGTTCCACATCTCTCATCACCCCCAATCATCGGGCCAAGTTGAGCGTGCCAATCGGACCATTATCCACATGTTAAAGAAGTACGTGGGAAGTAATGGCAAGGACTGGGATGTGAAACTTCCCCTAGTATTAATGGCAATCAGGTCCACTCCGCACCGCTCCACAGGGGTCACACCCTTTGAAATGATGACAGGAAGGCAAATGACTCTCCCCCTGCACCTGTTGTACCAGGCTGAAGACCTCAGTGTTATGACCGCATACACTGCCCACCAATACGTGGCAGAGCTGCGTGACCACCTCAAGGCAACATTTGCCTTGGCACAGGAAAACCTGGAGGCCAGTGTGAAAGCTTCGAAGGCCTACTATGATAGGAAAACATCCCACCGTGAATACCAAGTGAAGGACAAGGTGTTCTATTTCAAGTTCATACGACCAGTGGGGGTTTCCAAGAAATTCCTCCCCAGCTGGATAGGTCCCTTCGAGATCGTGGGAAAACTCTCACCGGTAGCATACCGAATCAGGATCCCGAAAGAGAGAAGACCACCCACATACAAATGGGTCCATGCAAACCAGATCAAACCGTATGAACCTTCCCCAATCTCAGGAGCGGACGCTGCCCCCACACCTGATAGGGGGGAGCAATCCCGACTCCAACAGGGAGACCAGTAAAATCACTCACACCATCAATAGCCGCATTGCGTCAACTCATACCGTCAGCATGCACTAGATATCCTTTTCGTTCCACGCCCCATAGTAACTAAGGTTTGTTTGTTTCAGGATGATACTCCTTTGGATCCTTGGCATGTTCCTCAGTCCACAAATGGTTCGACCTGTTCAAGTGATTGAACAAGGCCCACCAACCGGCATTGTTCTTCAGAACACACCTGGACTCCTCATCACCCGTTGTGGACTCTACACCCAAAGGGTCTACGTACGACTGGACCCCTGGGATGTGTACCGAAAGCACGTCCATAAACCCCCACGGTTGACGGAGGGGAGTTTAAGTGTAATCCACAGGACACAAGACGCAGTGGAACATGCAAAGCAGACCACTGTGCATATTCTCGAGCAACTGCAAAAGTTGCTGGTCACTGAGAAAGATCTCAGTAACCAAAATAGACCAAAAAGGTTCCTTGGGGCCCTAGTCGCTGCAGCATCAGCTATCGGGTCCCTTTTCTCTATTGGCCTATCAGTAACTAACTCAATCAGTCTCGGTGCACTCCACAGACACATGAGTGAGCTAGACGAGGAAATGCCAGAAATCCAACAGAGACTTAACCTCCAACAAGAGCAGTTACAGGACCTGGGCGCCACACTCCAGGGCACGGTACTTGCTGTGAACCTCCACTCTACTCTCCTAAACCATACCTTGTATGCCTTAAATACTCTGTCAATAGTCGTGAGAGATGAAATAATGTATGTTCAGGTAGTGAAAGACTTAATGCAGGACCTCGTGAGAGAAGTTAGCTCCACGGTTAACAGTCTGAGCGCCGGTAGGATCCCCACCTACTTGGTTTCCTTAGAACTCGTCGAGAGCATCCTAAAGTCCGCTACCACTACGGTTGTGCAGTCTTCTCAGGTACATTTGGCATTCAATCTTGGCAGTGCAATCCCAATATCGGTAGATCCGCAGAACTTAGAAATAGGATTCATCATAAATCTACCGGTTATTGAACAACAGAACGTGTACCGTCTGAAGTCCGTTCTAAATGTTGGGTTTTGGCAGGATAACACACATATTCATCTCAAAACACCACCACTACTCGCCTACCACGACGAAAACCCCTCGCTCTATCTCATCCCAAATTTAAGTTTATGCACAAAAACAAAGGACATCCATTGGATTTGTCCCAGCACCCCTTTTATCAGGGATGCCACAAATTACCTCTGTGGTCTGCGATCCGACGCCCCAGAACAAAAGTGCCAAGGCCGTATGTCCACCAGAAATGAGGAAACACCAACTAGAGTAGAGCGAGCCGGTAACAAATGGTTGGTTAATACACCCGCCACTGAAGCCATAATGGCCTATGACCGTCATGATACATCCACAAAACTAAGCCTGACCAACCAGACGATGTTTGTAGTGGTTCCCCAAGGAGCCACTATACATATTGGTGACATTGTCCTCCATCATCTCAACTCCGACAGACACGATGTGGAGATTGAGATCTTGGACGCCTTTAGAGGTCACAATCTTACGATTGACACAACCATCCAACAACAGCTCATAGCTGAGGGGACAAAGGAGGTAAGGTTCAGTGTCAAACCAACTGGACTTACCACCAAATTGGGTAAACACCCTAGTCGGTCACCAACGTATGTAGAACATCCCATTAGCCTGGTCGCTCTTGTGCTGCTCCTTAGTGGTTGGATCATCACGTCATTGGTGGCTTATCGGATGTATAAATATATTCAGAAACTTCAGGCAAAATTGGATTCACTTTTCTTCGTTCCACCGAGAACGGCTGCGACAGTGTCTACTTTTTCCCAAGACACAGCTTACTAACATATATGTTTCCTGCTGCTCCTTTTTCCCTTTCTTTTCATTTCACGCTCACATCAATTCATGGATAGGTGACAATGACTGCCGATCGCATTATGTGAAAGTGAAATTGTGTGCCGTATTTAGAAATATTATATAGCCTCTGTCTGCCCAGACATTTTGTTATGCCTCTGTCTGCCCAGACATTTTGTTTTGCCTCTGTATGCCCAGACATTTACAGTCTCTCTGCCCAGATTATGCCTCATGAAATGAACTAACATTAACTGCTTCAACCTCACTCAGGGATTACCTTTCCGTGGATTATAATTGAACCCTCGACCCTAGGGTTTGCCCTGGAAACTGTGGCCAATGCCCCACTCTCCAGACCAAAGGGGGGATGTTGGGGATCGAGCCTAGACAAAGGGTCGTAAATGAGGCCTGCGTGTGCTTTTCAAAGCCCTGTCTAGAGTTTTGCTCTCTCAGGAGACAACCCTCCCGAGATTTGACAGAGCAGCCATGTTGTCTTGACCGGGGCCTGAGGTCAACTTGGGCCTTCTATTGGCCGAGAGCCAACAAGACCCCCGGCCCTCTCCAGGAGGGAGGCCGGACAATTCTCAGGTAATAAATACCGAGAGCTCCCCCAAATCAGGGCTCATTCCCCGTGCACTGAAGATAGGACCAGAACCTCTCCAGGTTCCCTCCAGATGATCCAGACACTTAAGGGAGCAACCACAAACGTTTGTAGTTTTTATATTTTTTTTCTCCTTTAAAGTTCATTCAACCTCTTTTAATTTTTCACTTGAACTTTACTCTGAAAGGACCGCAGCAAAAGTCGAATACTCGCCGGCCGAGTTATCCACAGACTTTTCCTCCGCTCCCACAAATCATAGCTGCTCCGCCGCTATTCATCCCTGCAGAAGAGCAAGTTTATATTCGCCAAGGCATTGAGACTTTTCGCCACGGAGAACGAGACCGATTTCTCTCCACTTTCCGGCCGCAGCTTTGCCCCGCTGCCATCACACGAAGCAGCTGATCACTGTTTCCGACGGCCACGAACCAAATCCACTCGTCTTCCCGGAACGCGCCGCTCGCGCACGAACCAACCGCGGAACATCGACAAGTAAGAGGCTTATGTCTGGGCAGAGACTAGTTTAATTATTAGTGTGTTACTATTTGAGCGTACATTTGTGTGAGACCGCTGTGTCTAATTCTATCTACATTGTGCCCGCGCGTCGTGACGTATTCGGCAGTTCCGGCTACGTCACCGCGTTGTGTTACCGTCAGACCGACTTTACGGAGATTCTAACCTATTAAAAGATCGGTACACAGCGGAACGGATCTTAGTTCGTTCGCTTGGGTACCGAGTGGTAGAGTTCCCGCAAAGCTGTCTCTGGCGGTGTTTGAGATCTCCTCTGATAAATTAGTGTATAACTTTTCCTTCCTCTCTCTCTTCTCTCCTAAATCCGCCTGCATGCACGTCCGAACTGCATCCCCGCACTTCACGTCTTATATACATTCTAGAATCTAGATAGTGCGATCGCATCTCGACGCCACTCGGCGCTTTTAACCACGAGATAGATCAAGTAACCTTTGTCCACCATTCCCTTGTGGTCAAACCACATGGTGCACCGCCATTTTGTAACCCGACACCACGTGTAACTTGTACGCCATTTTTGATTTCGTAACCCCACACCACGGCTTTAGACGCCATCTTGTCTCCATCTTCCCCGTACATATACACACACACACCCACCCACACACACACAGAGACACACGCACACACACATACTCGCCTCCGGGTAGACACATTGGAGGCATTACATATGTGTTACGATTGTAATAGATGCTTGTGGTGTTTTATCTTTGATATAGTGGGTTTGCTGTGATAATAGTCATTGAGTTACATTGATGTCATTATCCTAAATAAATCCCCTTTTATATTTAAAGTACCGGTATTTTTGTGATTCTTTGTGCATATGTATATGTGAATACAGCTGGATTATGACTGCCTGTGCTCGAACTTAAAACCTTCACTGTTCATTATATAATCATTAATAGGAAATATTGAGATTTCTAATTGAACTTTTCAGATTATGAGACTGATCTTTATTGACTGATTGTTGGTCCCTGATTCCAGGGTGGTGCCCCGTCTTTGATAAATTATAATTACAACTTTTATTATTCTTAATTGATAATTTTATTGTTTTTCATTAATTATTTCATTATTCTTAATTGATAACTCTATCATTTTTAATTAAGTATTTTATTATTTTAATAATCATATTTTATGATTATTGAAAATTAGCCAACATCCAGTCTACCTACTATTGCACAACACATCTAATCCTCAGGAAGAAAGTAAATAATTATATTTCTCAAAATGTAGAATTATTCCTTTAAGTTGGACAAGCCAGTTTTTCAAACACCGTGAACAACATCACAAAAAGAAAACTGAAATACCTCCCAACTGGAGTCAACACCAATCCCCATTTTAACATGATCATATTGCTTCCATGCAAACAGCAGCACATTTTCTTTAAAAGTAAGTCACCTCTGCTGGTGTGGCCTGATAACACCGTGCTCTCGTCACTGGAGCTGTGGACCATGGTCACTGACTCCATGGTTGATTGACCAGGGTTGGTGTTGGCATCAGTGCCCTTTCCACCCCTCTGCCTCTTCAGTTGGGGCTCATCTTCAGTGGTGGCCTTCCTCTTAGTGGCCTTAGTCACAGACCAATTACTCGCCAAGATGGCGATGGGTGAGATGGGGCGGCCAACCATCTCTACAAAAGAGGGAAAAAAACAGTGAGCATCAACCTGTTGACTGCATGTAGTGACTTCTGAATCCTATGACCACATAAGGATGATGACATTGGATGACTCTGCAAAGTTCTGTATCACATTCAACATTGTTTTGTAATTTGAAACAAACAACATTTTAAAACTAAGTTCTTGCATTATGTGAATATTGTGAACATTATGTGAAAAATACTGTTTGGTTAAGGTTAGTGAAAGTACTGTTTATTATTCACAATGACTCTGGCTACTTTCCTGCACAGTGTATGAGTAAAGAAATATTATCAAGAGCCTGCAAATGAAATCCAGGAGATCAAGTCTGTTGATCTTTTAAAATCTTGATATCATGTTTTTTTAATGCAAGTGAAAATAAACTGACAGTGAAGCACGAATAATACCAACCAGTGTATCAACATTTGTCCTGAAACAAGTGTCTGTATCATGGCACAAGAATGAATGAGGCACGTCAATGCACTACAATAAACCTAATTTTAAAGAAATACTTGAAATAAAATGATTTGTGTTGGAAGTAGGTTGAAATATTATGAACGCCTTGCGAGGCCTCAAACTTGTTGAAGGAATAATACGCTGAAGTCAAGAATTAGTCTGGTACGCAAGTGCCAATAAAACCCAACACCATGTTGTATTTGCATTTCAAGTATGTGTCGACGCCGGCGAGCTAGTTCTGGCAGGCAACTCGAGCTGCGCTGCGCCAATCATGTGACATACATCATGTGACATACCTCACTCTCCACAACCATCTATATTACACACCCACCTTATCAGGTGGTCTATTTAACCAGAGAGGAATTTCCCATCATCCCCTTTGCTCACACTGCTGCAGCAGTATGGCTACTAGTTACTTCAGCCCCTCCACCACCCCAGCATCCACCTGTAGGCTCCAACGGGGGGTTACAAGTATTTGCTCATCACTCCCATCATTCCTGTGTAATCATATGGGGGAGTGATTAAGTTGGAGCCTAGACGCCAAACACTAAACCTGTTGTAATGCTGCAATAAATGTTTGAACGTGAGTTGTCTGACTGAACTAGACATTTAACATTATAGCAAAATGACTACAAATGTCCAGGTCAGTTAGAATGAGCCGGACACTTGTAGGCACTTATCATTGTAGCAAAATGCCTAGAAATGTCCCAGACACTTGTGCTTAGGGATGGAGAATACTTGGGACACTTGTAGGCACTTAACATTACAGTAAAATGCCTACAAATGTCCAGGTCACTTAGAATGAGCCGGACACTTGTAGGCATTTAACATTATAGTAAAATGCCTACAAATATCCAGGTCAGGTAGAATGAGCCGGACACTTGTAGGCATTTAACATTATAGTAAAATGCCTACAAATATCCAGGTCAGGTAGAATGAGCCAGACACTTGTAGGCATTTAACATTACAGTAAAAATGCCTACAAATGTCCGGGCAACTCTGATTGGCTGGGACATTTGTAGGCATTTAACATTATAGGAAAATGCCTACAAATGTCCAGGTCAGTTAGAATGAGCCAGACACTTCTAGGCACTTAACATTAAAGCAAAATGCCTAGAAATGTCCAGGTCAGTTAGAATGAGCCGGACACTTGTAGGCATTTAACATTACAGTAAAAATGCCTACAAATGTCCGGCCAATTCTGATTGGCTGGACATTTGTAGGCATTTAACATTATATTAAAATGCCTACAATGTCCAGGTCACTTAGAATGAGCCGGACACTTGTAGGCACTTAACATTGAAGCAAAATGCCTACAAATGTCCCAGACACTTATGCTTAGGGATGGAGAATACTTGGGACACTTTTAGGCACTTAACATTATAGTAAAATGCCTACAAATGTCCAGGTCAGTTAGAATGAGCCGGACACTTCTAGGCATTTAACATTATAGTAAAATGTCTAGAAATGTCCAGGTCACTTAGAATGAGCCGGACACTTGTAGGCATTTAACATTATAGCAAAATGCCTACAAATGACCAGGTCAGTTAGAATGAGCCAGACACTTCTAGGCACTTAACATTGAAGCAAAATGCCTACAAATGTCCAGGGGTCTCATTTATCAAACATTGCGTAGGATTCATACTAAAAGTGTACGTACGCCCAAAAGCCGTAAATGGCATACACCAAAGGAAATTCCGATTTATAAAACCGTGCGCACGCACACCTGAACGCAATGTTCGCTTTATAAATCACAGTCCACCTAGAAACATTCGTACGTGGATCTGCCTCCAAATCCGCCCTCCACACGCCCACTTTCAACCATAAATGGTCAATGCAAAGCACGGCATGAATATTAAATTATGCTGCTGACCAATGGGTTTCCACTGTGAGTCGTGACGGAGTCGCGGCATCAAGCGATGAGAAGAGGAAGCGAAACTTTCTGACACTAACATCGAGGTGTTTGTAAGTGAGGTGGAGGTGAAGAGCGATTTTATGGGACAGCAGTGATGTCACTAATAAAGAAAATACACTGATACTCTGCCGCTGCTGTGGATAATACAATGTGTGAGAGTGAAGATGATAGAAAGAACGGAACCTGAAGTAAAAAAAGATCACAGATCACCACCTCACGTCTGCGTCGCCACTTTCCCATCTCCAAAACGTTTGTACGCATGGGTCAGAGTTTGCGTGGAAATACGCAAATTTTCCCGTCAAGTTTGTTTTTATAAATCCCAACGTTTGCGTGAGAAGTGGTGTACGCACGTTTCAGGCCCCGTTTTGTGCGTACGCCACGGTGATAAATGAGACCCCTGGTCAGTTAGAATGAGCCGGACACTTGTAGGCATTTAACATTACAGTAAAAATGCCTACAAATGTCCAGGTCACTTAGAATGAGCCGGACACTTGCAGGCATTTAACATTATAGCAAAATGCCTACAAATGCCCCAGACACTTGTGCTTAGGGATGGAGAATACTTGGGACACTTGTAGGCACTTAACATTATAGTAAAATGCCTAACAAATGTCCAGGTCAGTTAGAATGAGCCGGACACTTGTAGGCATTTAACATTATAGTAAAATACCTAACAAATGTCCAGGTCACTTACAATGAGCCGGACACTTGTAGGCATTTAACATTATAGCAAAATGCCTACAAATGTCCAGGTCAGTTAGAATGAGCCAGACACTTGTAGGCATTTAACATTATAGTAAAATGCCTACAAATGTCCAGGTCAGTTAGAATGAGCCTGACACTTGTAGGCATTTAACATTATAGTAAAATGCCTACAAATGTCCAGGTCAGTTAGAATGAGCCGGCCCATGTTGGACACCAGGGACATTTGTAGGCACTTTGCATGAAAAAGCCCCATTCAGAATGCCTAGGTCCGTCCCTGCGATCCCCGGGCCCGCCGGCCCATGTTGGACACCTGGGACACTTTCAGGCATTTTGCATTGTATTTATAATGCCTAGAAGTGGCAAAGTTAGACTTGAGCGCCACCATCAGGTCAAGTGCCACCTTTACACAATTAGGGGACACTGGTAGGCAAGTTGTGTCACCAGTGTCCCCAATGTCACCATGTAGGGTCATCGCACGGCCATCGTGAGGCATTGGGGACACCGCTAGGCGATTGCAATTCAATTTTTGTCGAAAAAGAGGCAGATTCCCTTACCCAACTGCTGATTAAAAACATTTGGTGGCTATACATGGCTCTACACATATGATGATGAGTAATGCTGCAAAATTTGGTTTCATTGTATTCCCAAATAACATTACATTCTCCATGAAATCCTTAAGTTTAAGTATTCTGTGATTAACCATGTTTATGCTTGTTTTAAATGTTTCTACATGTGTGTTTGTGTGTTCATGTGATTTATTACAAAAACAGTGCTGTTTCCAATTCTGCTGCAGATAAGGGATGGCTTGAAGCTGTATGGCTTGTGTGATATCATGGCCAATTACCCAGATATCTGTCAGCCTTTGTTTGTGCCAGGGTTAGAAATGACACTAAGTGCAGCATAGATACAAGTTTAAGATTCATATTTTCTGTTGCATCATGATAGTCTTTTTTCAGTTCTATATGACTTAGAACTTGAGTTCAAATGGTTTACTCTGTGTGCTTCAGTTAGTCCTAAATGCAAGAGTGACAAGTGCTCTACTTACTTGTTTACTATAATTCTGACTTCTTACACATGAAACTTTAACATCATTAAATACCATAAGGATAGGGGAGGTAGGAGAACTTATCTCCAGAGTATCACTTAAATGGGATCGCAAACCAGACAAACATTAGCATTACTTGGGGATGTGGAAGGATCATTGTGAGAAGTAAGTATGATCGCAAGGTCAATGTTACCAACTGATTAATAAATTATTAGTAATCAATCAAGTAATCAATTGATTACTGCATTGCCACATAATCTGAACACTGAGAATTTACTTTTCAGTGCAACATGTAGGTGTTTTTATATGACTGTGCACATTACCAAAATAGAAGGATAATACATTTTAGATAAATCCTCATTAAAATGAACAACTTTACCCACCTGAGTGTGGTTGAAATACATGGTAATAGGACACTCACCTGAAACCACCTGGGACAAGAATTCTCAAGGGTGTAGATTAATAAATTGTTCATACAACTGTTGGGCTGGTTTGGTAGGGAATGTAAATGTACAACCTTGTTTATCGGTCAATGTGTTTTCATTTCAGTAGTTCAAGTTTAATGAAATGTAATGTTCAATTGTCATTCACTGTATGACAAATAGTTGAAAAAGTTTTAAGGAGAAACACTGCCACAGATGGAAAAACATAAATACATTTTAAAATAACACCTCAATTCTAAATATAAAGATGTTTGTTCAATTCTACAAACTGTGACTTGGTCTTTTTCATATGTCTACATGTACAGTATATGGCAAAGCAGTTGGTGCTCAGACTTACCAACATGACAGTTGCTCACTGAATGATTTGAAGACAACGACAGTAAATGTCTCGACCATGGGAGTCTGACAGCTCTGTAGGGTCCACAGCAGCTTGTAGTTCTGTCATATCTTGCTCATTTAGGGGCGTGGGAAGTTCTGGAAGAACAACCCCAGATTCTGGTAGGGCCTCATCATGGTAAAGGGCACTCTCCCAGTCTATGTCAAGTTCTTGCAGATCCTAACATTCAAATAGCAGTGTAAGCATACATTTACAGTGCAGTATTCAAGGACGTACTGCCTGAATCAAAGTATGTCCAACAGAGAAAAGTAAGTGTGTACCTCAACATTCTCAGCCTAATCTGTGCTGTTTTGCAGCAGGCCCAACTGCCACAACTCCTGAGGGGTGGGTGATGGTTCCATCCTTCAGTGAAGGTGTGAAGGTCCCTGCAGAGACGGGGTAGGAACACATAGTGCACCAGGAAGATGTGCAGTGTGTTTGTGATATCCAGTAGTCCCTCTTCTTCAAGTGTGTGCAGGACATCATAATATGTGCTAGTTACTGCTGTCCACACAACACGCCACAGCCGTTCGATTCTGTTGTGGAAAAATTAATTTGGAAAACAAGCAGTATGTCACTTTTTTGAGTTAGAAACAGTGTTAAGGGGTACAAGGGGCACTTCAATGTTTCATAATAGTCACAAGCCTTGAAAGTCACCCAGTCACACATCCCCTTTAAGAGGATAATAAATGCAGATATGTTAAATAGAATTTGATGGAATCAAAAATGAAAAAGACTGCATTAGAGAAATGAGTGTTCAGCTTTCCACTCCTTTCTTTGGAACCAGAATATTTTAAGTATGGCTCAATTTTAATGATTACAATAAAATGTCAGACCAGGAGCTTGACACTTAGCTCAGTTGCCCCATATTGGCTACAGGTTAGTCATGGGAAGACTGAGGTCCTTAGGCCACAGGGTACAGTGGAGCCGAATGAAGGCAGCTATGCACAGAGTAGATGCAGCCAGTTTACTCTATGTAGTGTAAAATGAAAACAACTCTACTGCCATTTTCACTCAATATAGAGTACTTTTCACTCAATATAGAATTGAAATTAACTTAATATGAAGTTTTACTTGACTCAATATAGAATATTGTGCATTATGTGTACAATTGTATTAAAATTACTACTAAATTACTATAACATACTCTGGAAGGCTATTTTTTAAATCCAACATGGTCAATAAATCAGCAATAAATATTTAACTAAGCACACTTTATTCAAAAAGTGCAAAAATGAAAATTGCAATACATCAAAACTCTGATGTTTTATTGTTTTTATAAAGCAGATACTTTAAGAAAAATACAATTGTGGCCTCCAAGAAACATGTTTTGCCTCTGTTCACTCTTTGATAGTACTTGTAAATGAAGAAGCCAACATTGCGATCAAATAAATCTGGATTTTAAGAAAATACCATTTAGTGTTTTTAATTCAAAGGAAACAGTATGGGACAATAAACAAACATGAATCATCACAACTGTATGACATATGTTTATAAAATGCTTTGTAACAGAAAAGCTCTTTGACATCAGCTACATGAGGTCCGTCTGATGTACACAACTTTAAAGGCATGAAAATGCTCATCAAGACATATTGTTTGTAGTGCAAACGTAACCAACAGCAATCTCTCATCTTTAACAACAAGATGGATTTTGTGAAAAACTGACAGCACACTGGACTTTATGACAGACAACTAAACCTGGACGATTCATATTTCCATGGGGTTTGGCCCATCTAACATTTAAAACCTTGGTGTCAATTGTACCTGAAGAGTCTCAGCTATCTAACAGCCCCAGTTAATCAAATTTAAGATAACATTTTACGTGGACCAATCATCACTCTGTTGGGGTCAAATGTCTGCCAATTGTACGCTATTTGTCTTTGGTGTTTCGTTGCCAATGTTTTAGTGACATTTTTTAGGCTTTTTAATTGTTTTTTTAAAGAAATTATGCTTTGCTCCATAGCGCATGCACCAGCTATGCAAAAGTGGTCCAATTTTAAGAATACATGTAGGGTAATGCACCATAAAATGATGCTTTGGAAGCAGCTTCTTGTTTGGAAACAAATGTTTGAATAACCTATGGTGTTCTGCAATCAAGTGTTTTAAAAAAGTAGTAATACCCTTTGACATATCATTTGGACAAGAGCGTTTAACACCCATCACATATGGAAGAGTAGAATTTGTTTCCATTTTTTGGCAGTGTTCTGCATGTAGTGCTTGAATTCGCATAACTATGTTTGGTGAATCTTCATTAAATTGGGTCTGAAAGTCCTCTTTCTCAGAGAGAGAAAAGCAGCAACAATATCTGGCACTGAATGATTCTACAAATCCGAACAAACAATGAAGACCAAGGTTGTATCCTGTTACTTGGACTATAGTTCCAAACACTGGCCGATCATATAAGTGGAACCTAATTCCGTCTCTCTGCAGTATTTTAATATCCTGCACAAGTGGAACAAGTATTTTTGAAAAGCCATACGTTTTGATGTTTTGGGCATGAAATAAAGCGACAAAAAGAATATTAAGCAAACTTGAGTTGTACTTTGGAGAAAAATTATGCAAGGTGAAATAGATTGCTCCTTACCTGTTTTGATCCCAGAGGATTTGCAGTTTCGAAATCATCATAGAAAGGCTGAATTTGTAATGCATACTTGTGTTAAAAGATCTCCATCACACAAATCATAAAGAAGATTTTCTTTAGAACTGGAATTAGTCTGCATCATCTCTTGTATATTAGGATGTTTGCAAATAAACTGTAATGTTTTCAAAATTGGAATGTAAACAAATTTATCAGTAACAACAACCTGATCATATGCTCCAGTAGTCCGATTACGGAGAGTATCAAATCTTGTACCAAGAACAACTTCCTCTGGGTCTAGCCTTCCCCACTTCTCTGTAAAATAATGCCTTCTTTTACTTTCAGAATTTAATTCACCAAAAGGATTTTCCATTTTTCAAAAACACTGATCAATTTTATCCTCAATGTCACTTTTGACAGGCTCCTGTAAAGATTCATTTGCTCAATTATGGATCTCATCAACAATCTCTTCCATGGAAATGATCAAAGAGTTAATGGTTGTTTCACCAACACCTGCCAGGCAGCTGCCTACAAGACTCTTATTGATAAGAACCGAGTATGAACTTGTTGATGGCAAGACTTCAACATGACTTGTTAAGACAGGTTTAGATGGGCCTTCACCAGGATCAGAACAAGGTCCGTGTGCTTATTGCGATGCTTTCTAAACCCAGAAAAAGTGCCATAAACTTGTGAACAACCAGCCTGACCACATTTAAGATGCAGTGTCTTTCCTGAACCAAGTCCCTGGATCAACTTCAAGTGCTTAGTCAGGGAATTGGCATTTGCCTGAGGGCTTTTGCAAACAAAACACAACATCTCTGTATGAACTCAATTGCAGCATCCGAGCCCTCAACTCTGAAACCCTAGGATTCACCTTAGTGGTACCAACATCAATTTCATAAATGGTGATTTGCAAGAAGTTGGGCACATTTAACAGATTCCTGGTTGTATGAGGTACAGATGACAAAATGAGGTTTGAAAAGCTTATCGAAACTGGCAAGAGAGTTTTACTTACAAGGTTATTGCATGTTTGTCAATCACATGAAGAGCTTGTGAATCACACTCTTCTTGGTCCCCACAGCAAGCAGATAGGGTTGAAGGCTTTTCCATGATGCTGTCCAGATGCCCCTGGATGCTGGTCCCAGTCTGTAACACAAGAACTGTTTAGTATGGAATTGCAATATGTCACATTTCACTCAGTTTGAGAAACTGTTCAAATTACAGATAAAGATTTTTTCTTGTAATTTCTCTGAACTGTAAACTCGCCTTGATGAACTTCACAAGATGGTCACAGGCTTGACTGGCTGAGTGTTTTCCCTGGTCTCTTGCGGCCATGGGGTGATGGTGGTAGAAGGTGGACAAGGATCAAAATGGATGACATGTCACTGTCCCCATCCTGAAAATCAAGTAAAAACTAATGCACAAATTTCCACTGAAAGCTAACAGTTTTTGCTTTCAAAAACAATTAGTATAATTATAAGGACCAAATAATGGAATAATATGTAGAATGCTATACAGCTTCTTATAACAGTTTGTTGTGGAAATTTATCATGATATGAAATAATGAGTTTCTCAGACCGGAGTTGTCTTAGAATTTTAATTATTAGCTCTGCAGAGGGTTACACAGTCAGCAACATGGCTCAGAGTGCAACCACGAGTCGTTGAAAAAGGAAGGTTTTTATACAATGTGATGAACAGGAAACAAGACAGAAAGCAGACAGGAAACATCTGCTGTCTGGCATCACTGCTACAGAAAGAGGAATCAACCCCAGCACCCAGTTGCCACAGATAAAGATCAACAGGAGGTGAAATACCAAGTAAGGGCATGAACTTTGAGGTTGCATCCGCTAAGTGCACAGAAAACAGTTCAAAACAGTAGTAAGACATTGATCAGTGGAATTTTCCATTACACGCCCCCCATTTTGATCATACACTGTTAAAAATATCAGTAAGAAGGTACGGTAAAAACCTGTGAAACAGCAACAGTAAAAGACCATAAAATGTAAAAAAGTATATTACTGTAGTAGATACATTAAATTCTGCTAAACCAAGAAACAGTACAGTTAAATTAATGAGAAAATACCCTAATTTCAAAAGCATGTAATACTTTCAAATTAACGGTATTATTCTGTTTTATATTACATATGTTTCTGATATGTACCTTTAAAATTACAGAACAAAACCATTCACCATTCAGCAAAAACACACCCTTCATTTCTACAGGACAGAGGATGTTAATATAGTATATATTTGTCAAAAAATGCTGAGTTCAAGGTAAAACATAGCCTATGTTTAAATATACTGTGTTAAAATGGTACAGAACAAATAAAGGACACTTTACAAACAAATGATGTCAAGGGTGACCAAAAAACACAACAGGTTTATCATGTAGCTTCGAAGGGTATACAAATATACAGTGAAGGAAATAAGTATTTGATCCTTGCCGATTTTGTAACTTTGCCCACTGACAAAGAAATGAACGGTCTATAATTGTAATGGTAGGTTTATTTTAACAGTGAGAGACAGAATTTCAAATAGAAAATCCAGAAAATCACAACATATAAAAGTTATAAGTTGCTTTGCATTGATTGAGGGAAACAAGCTTTGATCCCTACCAGCCAGTAGGGCTGCAACGATTATGGCCAACATCATAATCACGATTATTTTGACAATATTGAGATCACGATCATTATCACGATTATCATTATTTTAGGGACAACATCTTTTTTTTGCACTTTCACGTTTAAATGAACAAGAACACTGCTTCCACTTCCATTGTTGTGCTACATTCTGGCTAATGTACAAATCTTTGCATCAGACTGGTCCTTATCACAGTGCATCTCGTAGAAGGAAAATATAAATAAAATAGTATCAACACTTTTTACCCAAAATTAAATCAACAGAGCACTGCTTTCACTTCCATGTTGTGCTACATTCCAGCTAATGTACACGTCTTTGCATCAAAATAAAACTTATACGGTTCTTATTCACCTGAAGCAAAATATAAATACAAATTTTACCCAAAATAAAGGGCTAACTAAAAATAAATATGCCATCACAGAATGCAACCAAATGAAAACAATTCCGGCCTATGCAGAAAAGGCAATAACAAGGTGTTAAGCCTACAGGTTTTTGGCAAGAAGCACCAGCCTGTCGACATTTTTCTGGCTTGAGAGATGAGCGAAGGCAGGTCACTACATTTCCCCTCTCTGAGGGGGAACTTGTGGCCGGAGTACTTTTTTGCCAGCTTTGAGAGTCGTGGGTACAGTCTCTGGTGTTCCCTCCACCAGTCCAGAGGGTCCTCCTCACTGTCAAGGTTGGCACACTGTATGTAAGACTGTGGCTCAGAGGCTACAGCTTGTTGTTCCTGGTGGGGAGAGGATCTTGGTGTGGTTCCCTCAGCGGTCTTGAACAAGCTCCCCAAGGTCTTCTTTTTCTTTGAAGTGCTGGGTGCATCCTCTGCAGCCTCAACGTGGGGATCAGTTGGGCCCATCTCCTTGAAAAGAGTATGGTAAATAAAATATGAATGTAATCTAATGAAACATATTTAACATCCATATCCAGAAAGTAGATTACAGCACATTAAATCACTTGATTTCATAGCACATTTTAATCCACTTCATTTCATTAATTTATAATAAATTCTGTATGTAATCACAATAATTACTAACCATGCTCGCAGACGCAGCCATCTCAGAAGTAAGTCTGGCTTGGATTGGTCCAACCCTGTCTACACTAACGTATCTCAGCTTGAACCGTGGATCAAGAGCAGAGGCCATGTCAAGCAGTTCTTGTGTCCCAGGATCCTTGTATTTTTCATCCAGGTAGCTCAGGATTTTGGTCTTGATGGTGGTTGTTAGGCCTGGATCATCATCGTTCACTTTCAGGATAGAGGAGCTGAAAAGGTGGAGGACTGGCTTGACAAAGGAAACACTGACATACTTCTCACTGGAAAGCGCATCAGTAAACTCAGTCAGAGGGCGGAGGGATTTGTTGATGGCTCCCAGTACGTCAGTGTCCTGCCATGTTGGGATGAGGTGTCGGGCCTTTCTGTCAGTGGACAAGACTTGAGAGATGGCCCTCTGCTGCTCCAGGACTCTTGCTATCATTGCCTGCCTTGATCCCCACCTTGTGGGGCACTCAGTCTTCAGTGCATGCTCTGGAAGCTTCGGCTCCTTTTGTGCCTGTGCTAGCTCCTTTTTACGCCTCCAGCTGTAGGAGAAACTGCTCACAAGCTTTTTGCAGATCCCCACTGCACGGTCAATCCGAGGATCTCTCATTGCATTCTCTAAAAAAGAACATGAGATTCATATGTAAAATTAAAACACAGAATAAAACCTTATATACACTCTTCCTTTGAATGTTTTATTTTCACGTGTTCTTTTAAGATGTTTTATTTTTTATTATTGATCTTACTCACCTATTGCTAGATGGAGCCTGTGGCCAAAGCACTGGAGCCTAGTCCATTTATTCAGAGAAGCTGCCTTGACAACGTTAGATCCGTTGTCTGTTGTAATGCAGACAAGTCTCTCCTCCTGCAAGCTCCAAGAGGCCATCGCTTCCCTCAGTCCCTGGGCAATCGACTCTCCTGTGTGGGCTTGTGGGAAAAATGACGTCTGCAAGCATCGACTCTTCATTGCAAAATTACTGTCGATGTAGTGAATTGTCAGGGACATGTACGGCTCCATTGTTCTGCTTGACCATAGGTCAGTCGTAGTCGCAAAATACTCTGTGACATCCCTTTGTATTCCCCCCCCCCGACGTTTTTCATACAGTGCACGTAATGCCTCTTTGGAGAAATAATTGCGCGAGGGGATCACGTATCTCTTGTCTAGTGTCTTGACCATTTTTCTGAAGCCTTCATTGCTCACAGTATTTATTGGACACATGTCTTTGGCCAAATGAAATGCGATTGCATCCGTTATTTCAGTGTTCTTTGGGAGGTGGATGGATGCGCTGTCGCGCTATGCAGGGGTCGCTGTTTATGGTTTTCTGGGTTGACGTTGGACATGGACGGAGATTCAGTGAGGTAACGTTAGCTTTGGCCTTAATGCATCGTCCGTACTGTGGTTTGTGGTGATTTTTCAGGTGGTTGAACAAGTTAGTTGTATTGCTATGCGGCGCAGACACAACTCTAACGCACTCTGTGCATATGATTTGTTCTTGGTTAACATCACTTGCCCTAAATCCCAAAAACTTCCAGACACGGATGATGATCCTTTTCGAGGGACTAGCTCCTCGCCTTCTGCTCCTGACATTTGATTTACCTTTCACACGACACCCGTGACCGTCTGCTCTCTGTTCTGTTGTCTGTCTCTCTACTCTTCTACTAATACGGAGTCGACTGCAGACAGAAACTTTTTTTGAGGCTGCCGCTGCAAGGTTGCGCGCATGACACCTCCCATCATCGTTCTCCCCCTGGTGGTTGGCTGACTGTTAGTTGAGGAAGCGCTTGATTTGATATGTAGCAGAGCACGCATTTTAAATGTCAATATCGCTGACGATCATGCTCATTTAATTGTGGCGAGCAAAATCGTGATCGCGATTAAAATTCGATTAATTGTGCAGCCCTATAATGGGTACTGTTGGAAACTGTCCCTGCTGCTGCTGTTGGCTGTTGGCGCCTGTTGCTGCGGCTGCTATTGGGGTCTGTGGTTGCTGTTGCTAAGGTGTTGGGACCTGTGGCTGATGCTGGCTGCTGATCTTTTGCTCTGTGGTACTGTTAGAGCATGATCCAGCTGCTGCTGCTGTTGGGTCTGTGGTTGCTTTTAGAGACTGTGGTTGCTGTCTGGGCCTGCTGCTGCCTGTGGCTGCTACTGCTGCTGTTGGGGCCTGTGGCAGATGGTGGTTCTGCTGATCATGGGCCTGAGGTTGCTGGTGGTGGCCTTTGGTTGCTGCTGCTGCTGTTGGTGCCTTTGGTTGCTGTTGGGGCATGTGAATGATGCTGCTGTTCTTTTTGGCATATGATTGCTGTTGCGGCCTAAGGTTACTATTCGGGCCTGTGGCTGCTACTGCTGCTGTTGGGGCCTGTGTTAGCTATTGTGGCCTGTGGCAGCTGGTGCTTCTGCTAATAATGGGGCCTGTTGCTGCTGCTGCCCTTTTTACTCCTGGTTGCTGTTAGGGCCCTGTGATTGCTGCTGCTGTTCTTTTGGCTTGTGGTTGCTGTTCGGGCCTGTTGCTGCTGCTGCTGTTGGGACCTGTGGTTACTGTTGGGGCCTGTGTCTGCTGCTGCTGTTGGGGCCTGAGGTTAATGTTGGGGCCCGTGGTGCTGCTGCTCCTGGGACCTGTAGCTGCTACTGCTGCTGTTGGGGCATGTGTTAGCTGTTGAGGCCTGTGGTAGCTGGTGTTTCTGCTGATAATGGGGCCTGAGGTCGCTGTTGGGGCATTTGGCTGCTGCTGCTGATGTTGGGGCTTGTGGTTGCGGTTTGGTTCTGTGGTTGCTTTTAGAGACTGTGGTTGCTATCTGGGCCTCTGGGGCCCTGTGGCTGCTACTGCTGCTGTTGGGGCCTGTGTTAGCTGTTGGGCACTGTGGCAGCTGGTGCTTCTGCTGATCACGGGGACCTGAGGTCGCTGGTGGGGCCTTTGGCTGCTGCTGCTGCTGTTGTTGCTGTTGGGGCCTGTCGCTGCTGCTGCTGCCCTTTTTTGCCCGTGGGTGCTGTTGGGGCCTATGGTAACTGTGAGGGCCTGTGGTAGCTGCTGGGCCCTTGGCAGCTTGTGCTTCTGCTGATGTTGGGACCTAAGGTTTATGTTGGGGCCTGTGGTTGCTGTTGGGATCTGTGGTTGCTTTTAGAGACTGTAATTGCTGTCAGGGCCTGTGGTCACTGTTAGGGACTGTGGCTGCTGTTGCTGCTGTTCTTTTGGCCTGTTGTTACTGTTGGGAGCTGTGGTTGCTGCTGCAGCTGTTGGTGGGGCCTGTGGTTGCTTATGGGGCCTGTTGCTGATGTATGGGTCTGTGGCATTTGCTGCACTTACTGCTGGGCATGTGGCTGCTTTTAGGGCCTGTAGCTGCTGTTGGGGACTGTGGTTGCTGTTGGGACCTATAACTGCTGTTGGGCCCCAGAGCTCAGAGCCTCCAGAACTCAGTCTCCCAGGGTGCGTCAACGTCACACAGGGGTGTGAAAACCGACCGGGGACACAAGTTTCAACCACTATTGGTCACTCTGGGCCCCATGACCCATGAGGTCACATGCCAATATAAGCCAAGTCCCCCCTCTCTTCTGTCTCTTTTCGATTCCTCTTTCTACGCAACCCTTCGAGAGGAGAAGGGTGGCTGTCCAGCTCACTCTTTCAACTCAACTCTCTGAAAGGAGGTCACTCTTTCTGCTCAACTTCAATGGAGGAGAGGTGCAGCTTTCCACTCACCGACCAAGGAAACCTCCTCCCAATCCAAGCTCTACGAACCTTCAAGCAGCGACGCAAAAGCCTGGCTGAGAATTTCAAACAGCAACTGAGCTGCATGGCACAGCCAGAACCACAAAGGCAGGGGCCACAGAACCAGCAAGACGACTTCACTGGACTTCGAACAGCACAGCGACCTTTTTTTTCCCTTTCCATGGACAGGTAACACAACTGGGCTTAATAATTATACTAGGCTAAGCAAAGACTGTTTATTCGATTCTGTGTGATGTTTATACGTTTGATTTGTGTGTTGCTGTGATATTTTGGTTACAAGTTATTTGAAAGTGTATGTTAGGCTCGTCACTCTTTCTCTACCTTGGCGCACACACACACACACACACACACACACACACCACACACACACACACACACACACACACACACACACACACACACACACACACCACACACACACACACACACACACACACACACACACACACACACACACACACACACACACACACACACACGTTATTGCCCTTATAGGGGCCAGCTGCCATTTTGAAAAGCACACTCACACAGACACACCAGAATCCTTTTTATTGCCAAGTATATTTACACATACAGGAAATTGCCTTGGTGTGGTTGGTGCATTTTGACATAAAAACAACAATCGGACATAAAAACAACAATATATACAGAAAGAGCAATAAGTTATGTTATGGGCACGTGCAGTGCTAAGGTGCAGTGATTGGTTCCGGGATAGTGCCAATAATATATAAGTTATAAATTATGTGCTGAGGGGAGTGGCGGAGTCAGTGTCAGTGTGATGCAGGGGGCTTGTTTGTGAGCCCCACTGCCATGGGGAAAAAACTGTTCAGGTGGCGCGAGGTTTTAGTCTTGATGGCCCGGAACCTTTTTCCACACACACACGCATACTCACATACACATCACATACACATCTGTATATAGTAAGTACATCTTTAGCAATTTGTGTTTTTATACTTTATTATCTTCATAATAAATGTTTTTCTTTCACAAATGTTTTAATGAATGTTGCACAAGTGTGAATTTCACAACCTCTACACCATAGGTCACTAACAGGCGGACCGTGGTCCGAGTCCGGACCCAGAAGCCGTCCCGTACAGACCCTTACCTACAGCCAAAACAGAAGGTATGATTTAAACCTGACGGGGCGCTTCTATTTGTAACCGGCGCAGCTTTTGTAGTCTTTACGGTAGTGGTTAGCGGATGAAGAAACGCACAGACCAATTGCATGCGAGTTAAGCCATCCCACGTGATACTACTCAGCCAATCAAGTCTGTGCATTCCAGGGGGTAAACATTGCGACTCTACAGTGCAGACAGATGAGAGTTAGAGGCAAGTTACACATGAAAAGACGGTAGAAAGAAAAAGAAAGATAGCGATACAGGTAGAGAAAACAAAGGGAGAGATACAGATGAGTGAGACGGAGAAAGTTGAGAAACAGAGGAGTGAGACGGAGAAAGTTGAGAAACAGAGGAGTGAGACGGAGAAAGGGAGAGAAACAGATGGAAAAAGTGGGGGAGTGGGATATAAGAGGGGAAGAAAGTGATTCTAAAACTGTTCAATTGTTAAGATGTGTTGAGATTTATTATCTGTAAAATTGGTTGAGACTTTTGAGTCAAGATGTGAAACAGAAAAGGGAAATTCAAGCTTTTGCTCCCTTTATTTTATTTTTCTGAAGTTAAGCCCTTTATTTGAACATGCACAATTTTTCACATTTTATTTATTTTCTCTTATTTTGAAATGCAGCCCTACTTTTATTTAGTTAATGAGAGAACATTATACATATCTACAATCATACATATATGTTCTGTTCTATGTTACGTGACAATAAATATTGTCAAAAAGTTTTTTTTAATTGTACTGAATTCATTGATTTGACAGTCAGGTATTTAGTACATGCAGATGTGATACAACTACTAGGCTACTTAAATATATATCACACTAAATAGTTAGACATTATGATCTTCTGGACCTTTGCTTCAAGAAATTTTCTCTAACTGGACCTCTTTAAATTTTAGTTGAATACCCCTGCTCTACACTGTCAAGAACTCTATATCCTTCAACTTAGCTAACTATCTATATGGTAATTTTGGTTATAGTTATTAATTTAATTGTTAATCAGAGTTCCAAATTTGTAGTTAGTACTTTTATGAGACTTAATCAATCTTTTCCCATCCTTTGAAGGGTGGTGCCCGAGGTAACTTTAATCAATTAAAGTTATTTAATATTAATATTTTAATTTTAATATTCAATATTTAATTTTGATAACCAAATTTATTGAATGCCGAAAGGCACACCATTTAATGGTATCACGTTTAATGCATTATTGCACAACACTGCGTTTATTGTGGCCAGTGATTTTAACAACGCCAAGATGAGGAAAATTCCTGCCGAGATACCATCAACACGTGTTGAAAAAAAACAAAAAAAGGGTATTTTAATTTTGTTTTCATTAACAAAAATGCAAAAGGATAAACTTCACAACTCTTGGCCGGTAAAAGGTCAACCAACCAAACTAGCCTCCGGTAACCAGTGAAGACAAGTTAACAGCACCATAACAAAAAAACTCCCCTCAACTGACACAGGGGAACATATATCGTGGCTGATCAAGCCACTCAACAACACAAAAGGGGGATAGACTTAGACATACTAACATTGAAAACAAAACTACAGCCACAACATAACACCCCCGTATAAGGCCATATAATATTAACTAAGGAAAATAATTAAATATAAATATCAAACACTAGTCAAAGATTAACAACCTAAAAATCGAAATAAGGAAACAATGTCCCTCCCCATGATTACAAGAGACATGGTGCAGTCCAATTAGTGCTTAAAGCCATTTAAGGTTGTCTGCTGGAGCTGGGCCTCCTTTTGATGCATGGCCAGAGGACTCCAGCAGCAACCCCCAGGAACTGGTAACTCAAAGGAAACTTGATTAATTATCACAGAAAAAAAATATATAAATAAATAAAAGTATGTTGTATGAAACCAAAATCTGTGTCCAGTTATTTAATCTGTGGTGTGGGTGTGTGTGCAAAGAGAAACAAACTAAGCAATTAGGAATTAAGAATTGCACCACCATGTTACGGAGTTTCAGTGTGTGGTTGCTGGTGCGGCCATCCCAAACACCCTCGACCATGTTACACTCCCTTCCGGGATATATAAGGCCCTCCCTCGCCCCCCATTCAGCAAATCAGATCATGTCTCATTACTGTGCTGCCTTCCTATAGGCAGAAACTCAAAGTGACAGACCAGTGACTCGGACATTCAGCAGTGGTCCGACCAATCAGACTCGGCTCTACGGGACTGCTTCAGCACTGCGGAGTGGTGTGTGGTCCAAGCATTTCATTACCAGCAACTGCTAATGTAATTGGTGTGCACATGACAATAGTGTCTTGAATCTTGAGTCTAGAATCTTTAATTGGCCTTGTCACGTATTCAATTGGGGTAAAAGAAAAGTGGTTAGGAAAGGAGATTGTACTTTTTTTAATGCATCCTGTCTCTCTCTCCCTCTAGCTGCTCTCAGACATACACCGAACAGAGGAGCTATAAGAATATGTCAGAAGACTAAATTCTGAATTACCCTTAATTAAGTGTCTAGAAAGTGTAGGATTTTTATCAAATTACCTGAAAATCAATTAGCCAGGCCAGGAGTGTCTGCTGCAAATGAGTATTAATATGGGAAGGGGATCTTAAACTCAAACATTCTTCTTGTTGCAGCCAGGTTTGAGTCACAAATCAATCAATTTGATAATCAGCTTTCAGATCATTGACTCATAGAGACACAGTTTCTATGGGGTTGGGGGGTCGGGGACGTTTACTGCTCTAACAGAAGCGCAAAGTGTGTAAGACTGCAATTCTTCCTCTTAGTCTCAACTCTGGACCGTCAATTTTGACTGTCTAATAAATTTACGGCATGTTTCTGGGCATGACACCTTCTCCATTTTACATGTAATCGCTGGTCAGATTAGGCAGTGGCCGGAGAAAACTATGGAGTCCGACATTGTCTTTGCATAGGTAAACACTGACTCAATATACAATTTTTGTGACCTAATGATGTAGTGGGTTGTCGTTACTGCAGAATTACAATTTTACCATACGTTTATCCTTAGCAGCAGTTTTAAATATGATTATGTGTTGCCTACTGTGGCCCCAGGAATGCTTTTAACCCAGGTTGCCAGTATCATGAACATCACACCAATGATCAGAGTTGGTTTCTCTATGGGTGTGTCGCTGAGAAGGGAAACTTTATTAGGGTTGGTGGTGAACCAGGACATTTTAAAGGTTTAGGACTATGCTTCTTGTTGTGAATAGTCACCTGCAACTGCTCGGAAACCGCTGGAGGGGCTGGCAATTAAATGTTATTTATTACATGTACCCTTATTTAAAGAGGCAAAGGAGTATCACACTGAGCACAAGAGAGCAAAAATAAATGTTGTGTAACAGTGTAAAATCAGACACAGCAATGAAGTACTGGGTGGATTGATAAACTTTTGTTCATTAGAGAGGTTCCAGTATCTAACTAAACCTAAAATAACGTTTTTTCTTTTGTTTGTCTACAGATTAAAATAATTTAGTTTTTTATATTTTGTGTAACTATGAACAAAGCTAGCTGTTAACACCTGCTACCGAGAGTTAAGCTTATAGCTGTAGCAGACACAGACATGAAAATAATTTCCATCTTCTTGACTCATTCTCAGAAACAAAATGTTAAACTAAAGCCTTCTAAGCAAAGGTGTTTTAAGAGTAGTGTAAAAGTACACAACCTTTTAACATTATAAGCAAAAACTTGACTTAACTTTGAGCATTGAGACTATATTATTGGAGGCAAAATGCTGTTTTGGTATTATTTCCCATTCAACCATACATATAGGAGGTGAGGTGTGTGTGTGTGTTTATTCATGTGTGTCTATTTGTGCATGTTTAAGGCTAGGGGGTGGGGGAGCTATGGAGACATATGTGCCGCCCTTGGCCACCATGTCAAAATTAAATTCATGCCATTTTTCTTCAAGCCGTACCCCGTTTATAGTATCTGCCACAGTGGTGACTGGCGAGGCTTAAAGAGTATTATCAGGAGGATAGTTTTGCATATATTACAAGGTTAAGTGCAAACCAATCTGCTTTATCCAAACACAGCAATCCAAACAGAGCTGGGTCTTGGAGACTGATGAGTAACACACTCAGCCAGGGCCCCAGCCCCTTAGCCCCCCTTTTTCATCATCCCATCACACATTGGGCTCACACTGATTGGCTCTGATTGGTTGTATAAAACACAGCACTGACTTTTTGATTATATTACATATGGTTTCACATAAATTGGTACCCCCTGCTACAGATACCAGAGCCAGATTATTGCAAGGACACACAGATAGAATTGATTGAGTAGCTGTGATTGTAATGACTCTAGAAAATATGTAACATGCATTGGGACGGTCTCCAGTGTTTATGATCCAAGTATAATCTGTTCCTTCTTGTTCGCAGTCGGCAGCGTGAGGCCCAGTGCAGGTCCTAACAGACTGTTTACCAGGTTACTGCGGGTTCACCAGTGTCACATTTCAGGAACGCATTGTGGGTTAAGTGGCAGAGGACTTCCAAAACAGACCTCCTTTAGGTCAGATAAAAATTGTTTTGACATTTTAAATGGAACACCTCCATAAGCAATCCATACTGACCTCTCATGTTTCTGGGAGGGCTCAGGGAACACATCAGATAGAGTCTAAACCCTGGGGCCCATAGCCAAAGATTCCCAATGTAGCCTCATCAATCTGAGTTACAGATGAAAGACACAGGATCCATCTTGCATCACTTGGCTTTTCACCTCTTTTAGCTCTGTGAATATTTTTCAATTTTACCCTTCTTAACTCAACAAGTAAGACCTTTCATATTCATTTTCAAAACTAAATAGTCAAATGCAGAACAGCTGGAAGCTAGCAGGCTGAGGAGCAAACAAACAAACAAACAAACAAACAAACAAACAAACAAACAAAAGGCAATGGCGTCTGCTGTCTCTCTTGCCCTGGTAAAAAACTATGAACCCTTTCCAGTGCCTGGCTGCCTTTGCCCACCTAACTCTATATTTAATATCACCTGGTGCTCAGTACCTTCAAAACAAAAACATTGACTACCAAAACAATATAACTATTGTTTATAATTATCATTAATATTATACTAAAGGCATAATCTAACTAGTTGTATTAAAAAAACTAAAAACATTAATAAACAAATGTTTAACTATTAACCCCAAAGAAAACAGTTCTCATGAATGTTTTAAATATTGTTTATTTTGTTGATGTTCTCTATTACATGCAACATCTATTGCACTTTTGTCCATCCATTTTATCCGGGGGGTTGTAGTAGTTTCTCCTCACGCTTGTCGAGGGTAAAGAACAGTGCATGTATCATGTACAGATTTGGTAAGCCCAAAGAATAAAACTGATTTGTGAATATGCGACACATTTATTTTAATTAATTTGATTAGTTGTGTTCATTTTAATATGTTTTCATACATGTTCACTCCTGTTCATATTACTATTACGTATTACTCCTCTCCTTTTTACTTTTGATTTGATCAATTTTAGTGGTGGGGGGAAGACGCAGTTTCTATAGGTTTTTTTTACAAGTGCAGGGAAGCATGTAGGACTGCAACTATTACTCCAGATATCAGCTCTGGACCATCTTGGTTGTCTGTGAAATAAAAAAGTCTGGTTTTTGGATATGAAAGCTGCTCCATCCAAAGTGGGATGAATGCTGTTTCTTTTAATCAGACCAGTTTTCCCCAAAAAAGTTTGCCAATTATGTACAAAGCTCATAGTGTTTTGTCTGAACACCATCTCAACAGCCAACGGTGAAAGGATGACATGTGGCTGTGCATGACAAACACACAAACTCAATATTAATTTTTATGAGTTTTTGTTACCTTAGCTAGCAGTTTTTAATATTATTATACATTGCCTACTGTGGCCAAAGGAAAGCATTTAACTATGGTTGCTGGTGTTACCTCCTTGTTTTTCAAAAAAGATTAATTACCAGAGTTGGCCTTTCAGTGGATGTGTTGCATAGTGGATATAATTTACTAGAAACCTAAACTAGTGAAACAGAGGCTTCTGCTTTGGGCTACACTTCTTGTAACATACATGAACCCAGCCACCCTGGATTTACGACTGCTTGGGAGCAAATTTATGGCTCGCACCAGCTATGGAGACTGACTAACAATATCAGCTAATGATTTTGCTTCCCTGGTGTTTAATTTCAATGTTTAATCACTAATATATTTGTTGTTTATGTTAAGTAACATCTGTGACTGCAAATTGTACCAGCAGAGCAGACTACTATCCAGCTGAGAACTATAAACGAATGGCAGCCATTGTACAAACTTCCTATCATGCCATGCACATGCAGTCAGTGGCTTTCCTAATACGAACACTGGCTCATGAAAAAAATCTCATCTGTAAATGTTATTACTGTCACTAAAGTAAGTGGTGTGTGTAGCAAAAGACTTGCTTAGTGTGACAAATAAAGGTTACATTAACACACATGCTACATCTATGTAAATCATCTATCATGTAGCAGTGATAATGGGGCTTTTGAGCAAACCAAGTAAGCTAGGCCTTTTGTCCAAGGCTGCAGACTGGTTGATGTTGATGCAAAGCTGGAGGAGCAGTTGTAGCCCACCCACTTTTGTTTTGTCACAGCCATTGTGGTGAAAGCTGTCAGAGAAACAGTGAGATCATGTTGATTAGGTGAACCTTTAGAAACTGAGTGAAAATATGCTGTCAGATCATTACAATAACAAATAAGCTCTCACTTCCAACTTCTCACTTAGCAGCTCAAGATTAGCAGAGGGGGCAACTGCCAACTATGCAGTCTTCCTGGGGTCAGTGGGGATGACTGTAATCACAATTTATATCAGTTTTCATTTACCTCACCCAGCCCCTTGTTATTCATTCATCCAGTCATATTTAAACAAAGACCACTACATTTTACTCAATTCACCTCCAAAGCAAAGTCACAAATTATACTTGTTCCTTTTAAGTTGATTTCATAGTTCATGAAACATAATGGCAATATTTGGATCATTATTGGCTCTGTCGGTATCACTTCAGATGACACTTGCTTAACATTGGACATAGAGGGGGATGTCACATAGGGTTCCAAAATCCATTCATCTAAACATGTCAATTGAAACACACCGTACCAATGCCTGTCTTGTTGTTATAGAGTCAGAATGTTGTTGCAATAGTTGTTTAGTAAAATTTCTTGTCACTGAAAAATTACATTTGAAAATGTCAACAGAAATCTGGAGCTCCAGTATAAAAAACTCATTCATACCTATGAAGGGCTAATGGAAGATAATACCAATGTGGATTATAATAAACTACTGTATATTTATTGTGAGGAGGTTAAATGAATAATAACAAACAAACAATGAACTAAAGGAGGGGAATATAGTTGATGCTGTTTAAAAACAAATGGAACAAAAAATTGGAGTTGTGCGTGCTGTGCATGCACAGCACGCACTGTGCACAGTGGGCATTTCCCATCTCAGAATCAGAAAATCAGCTTGTTTTTCAGAATTAACAGGCTACAATTTGACAGAACATTTTAACTAAAAGCTGGAAACACATGGAATATTTGACACATTTAACACAACCAGTGTGTAAAACCTAAAGATGGGTCACTATTTTTGGGATTGAGTGTTATTTTTTTCAACAATTTCATGTATTTAAAAGCTCTGACACACTTATTAATAATAAATTATAAAATATTATGGGAATTGGAATCTTACCATAGTTTGTGATTTAACCCAGACAGCTGTGATGTCGCGGCCCGCTCCTATCCCGGGTTCCCACTCTGTGGTGAAGGCGGCACCGGTGAAGCCCTGCCTGAGTTTGACAATGGGGGTATGTGGAGGTTGATCGTCAGAGTACCTACAGCTGAACCAGGGAGAGTTAATTGGCACAGCTGAGTCTAGTTGGCTAATAACTCTCCCTGGATTAAAAAGGCAGCAGGAGCGCTTCCACCAAGAGAGACACATGGAGGCAGGTGGAAGAGACTGGACAAAGAAGAGTTGCCAAAATGAATTTATGTTGGTTATTTAAATTTATGTTTGCGTTAGTTTAATAATAAAGATGTTGAAAAGTGAGTGGTTCGTCTACTTATAGATGTAATCAATGAAAATGAGAGAAAGAGAGGAAGAGAGAGCACAAACTTTACCAACTTTACCACTTTAACAGCACCATTGTGTCTTGTCTTCTATATTACATATATTTTGGGCCATAGTGTAATACACATATTTCACATAACTCACAACCCCTTAACTTTATTATAGCTTTATGCCACAAGAGGGCAGAAGCAGCACATTAAAACATTCTGCAATCACTTAAACCCATATATCTGCTATATCTAAGTTTCATTCTAGATGCATGCCTTCCTCTCTTCTCAGCAGTGTACAACAGTCCACTCGCTGTTTAATGCAGTAGTTGGCAACCTGATAAGCAAATCTTCTGCAACAGTCAATTAGGTTCTACTCCCACCATGTCAGCCATAAGCAGATACAGCTGTTTCTGGGTGAAGCAGAAGCTCCAGGGAAGCTTTATAGGACATACATGTTGAAACATAGGAAATACTGCCCTCAACTCTAAGAAAATTCCACAGGCATATCTCTCTGACACAGTTATAATCATAGAAATCCTGATATATGTTAACCTTTTGTCATCACCATAATTATTTATGAATATATGTTTATGAACGTTTTTCTGAAAAAGTGGTGTTTTCTTGGCGGAACAAATATTTTGGTAATGGTGGCGGTGGGGATCATTATTATTATTATTATTATTATTATTATTATTATCACTGCCCCTTATTGTGTGACTGACAAAAACACAATTTTGACCAGGCTGTGCGCCAGTTCAAGATGCTCATAAATGTTGTCAATCATGGTCAGCAGTGCGTCTTCAACACCTGTCTGTTCACGTTAGGCAAACTGGTTAGGATCTAGAAGAGGTGGAACGTCGGTGAGAAGTTGTTTTACCACAATATTTTAAAAAAATGTGATCACTACAGATGTTAGGGCAACTGGGCGCAGGTTGTTAAGGTATCTGGGTATGTTGTTTTTTGGCACCGGCACAATCATGGAACTTTTCCACAGACTGGGGACTACCCCGGTGTCTAATGACAGCTGGAACAATATCAGATCAAATATCTTCATCCACCATCACTCTTACTCTCGTAATGGCTGTAGCCTTTTCCAATTTAAAGTCCCATGTATTAAATCTACAGTAGAAAAAAATATTTAAATTATTTGCCATATCAAGTTCACTAGCAACTGTCACACAGTGACTCTTAGGCTTATATCCTGTTATTGTTTGTAGACCCTGCCATGCTCTCCTAGTATCATTTGTAAAAACACTTTCTAATTAGTTTTTATATGCTGCCTTACACTCAATAATCTTGCCTTTAATCTTTTTCTGCACTGACCTCATTTCCTCTCTGCTGGCAGCTGACTTGAACAAGCGCTTTTTCTGGTTGAGAAGTTGCTTTAACCATGCAGTCGCCCTGGGTTTATTGTTGGGTAGGGGGAAGTCCTTGATGTTTTTTGGGGGATAATCAGTACCTCACAAAACTGTACATAGTTTGTAATAGCAAGTGCTGCGTCATTGATTTTATCAGTCCCGTCTATGATTACATCCTAGTCCGTGCACTTCTGAAAGTCCTGAAAGGCCTCAATTGCAGCAGTGGTCCAGCTTTTAACCTCCACACCTTTCGCCTGTTCACGCTGTAATCCCAGACCACACAGTGCCTTTCCATAGCAATAGTCTAGAGAAACTTTGTTGCAGGTGACATACTGCTGGTACGTAGGTAAATGTACCTTCAAGCTGCAGAGATTAAAGTCCCCTGTGCATGGAACTGTGTCATCACAATTTGCCTACAATTTGTGTTGAAACCTTTTCTGTTATGTAATGTGTTAGTAGAGTGACATGATATGCTAATAGTCTAATATGCTAGCAGGCTTTATACATTATCAAGGTGAAAAACTATTTATGTTTCAATTAATGTTTAAAGGCTAATTATCTTTAAGTTTAATAACTTATATTCTTTCTATATGTCTTTGGTGAGGTATATTTATTTTATTAATTTGTCACGGCATTCTTGACAGCAAATAAATGACAGTAACTGAAAGGAACGCCTTTGCGTTCATGTTTTAACTGAGGGGAGTCTCAGCCTGATCGACTCTGCCAGACACGAGGTGTTCTTTCTTACTCTCTTTCGTTTGTTTTGTTATACTGACATTTGTGCACTATGGACACCAAGTGCATCACGCTTGCAGTGTTCTTTCTCCTGTTTTTCACACTTTCGACCGTGTCCGGAGATCCTGTGTGGAGCCATGGCCCTATTGTTTACAGTAGGGATCAGCTGTTAGCACTCTGTAATACAGTGTTGCTGCCCGAGAAGAGACCTGAGGCCCCCCGTGAGCTAAGGAGAAGGAGATGGCGCAATTGTGCGAGGAGGAGACTCTACAGACCATGCTCCCGTAAGATCTCTACCCAATAAGATGGACAAGTTAGCGGCTTTGCCCCGGCATGTGATAAGGGACTACCGGCTGTGTAGCATCATGCTGTTTTCGGAGTCATGGCTAACCACAGCAACACCGGACACAGTCGCTGCGCTGGACGGATTCCAGCTGATACGGGCTGACAGGACAGTGGAGAGCGGTAAGAGGAAAGGAGGAGGGCTGGCAGTGTTTGTGAATGATAGATGGTGTAACTCTGGGCACATCACTATTAAAGAACAGCACTGCTGTCAGGACATTGAGGTGTTAGCCGTTAGCATGAGACCTCACTATCTACCATGGGAATTCTCGCATGTTATCACGATAGCTGCGTATGTTCCCCCCTCTGCTAACGCTGAGGCAGCCTGTGATGTCCTGCACTCTGTGGTGAGCATTGGGGTGGATTACGCTGTCATCTATCGACAACACAGAGCTCTTTCTCATCTGGAAAAGCCTGGGAGCACTGTAAGGATCATGTTCTTTGATTTCTCCAGTGCGTTCAACACCATTCAACTGGCACTTCTGACGGACAAACTGAAGCATGCTGGATTGGTTCTGCACCTCACACCCTGGATATTGGACTACCTGACCAACAGACCCCAGTATATGAGGATCCAGGACTGTGTGTTGGACATGGCTGTCTGCAGGGAAAGGGCCTGGCTCTGTTCCTCTTCACCATCTACACTGCAGACTTCACCTACCACTCACCCTCCTGTCACCTGCAGAAGTTATTTGATACAGAGGACTGACGCAGGACTTTGTGGACTGGTGCCAGCAGAACTGCCTCCAGATCAATGCAGGGAAAACCAAAGAACTGGATTTCCGCAGGTGCAGACATGACCCCCCGATGCCGTTGAAAATCCAAGGAATGGACATAGAGTTAGTGACCTCATAGAAGAACCTGGGTGTTCACCTTAACAATAAACTGGACTGGACCAATCATGCCAGTGCACTATTCAAGAAGAGCCAGAGCAGACTATATCTGCTCAGGAGACTGAGGTCTTTTGGAGTGCAGGGGGCGCTCCTGAAGACTTTTTATGACTCTGTGGTGGCATCTGCCATCTTCTTTGGAGTAGTTTGCTGGGGCAGCAGCATTTCAACTGCTGACAGGAAGAGACTGGACCGACTGATTAGGAGGGCCAGCTCGGTCCTGGGATACCCGATTGAATCAGTGGAGGTGGTGGGACAGAGGAGGATGATAGTGAAGCTGTCTTCTCTCATGGACAACTGATCCCACCCCCTGCAGGACACCATCAAAGCACTAGACAGCTCCTTCAAGACTGATCCACCCAGTCTGAAGGAGAGGTATCGCTTGTCAGTCCTTCCTGCAGCAGTAAGACAACCAGCTCTGCTTCTAGTAAAACTACATGCACGGACTGTCACTTTAACACTTATCAACTGTGCAATATTCACTGTGCTATATTCATTTGTCTGTGCAATATAAACGGTTCATGTGCAATCCATTCACTCTACATATTCTGACACATAATATATTTCTTTACACTGTATATACTGGTTTAATTACATTTATATTTTCTATATATATTTTTTCTATATTTCTATATACTTCTTTATATTCCTTCACCCAAGTACTGCATGCTACTTATTTGATGTCTTTTTGCTGCTGTAACATTGCAAATTTCCCCATTGCAGGACTAATAAAGGACTTCTTATCTTATCTTATCTCACCTAGAGCACCTTTCTGAAGCGGTTGCTCCTTTAATTGAATGTTATCTTGCTCTGCTTATAGGCTACAACTGTTCTCAAGCCCTGCTACCCAGAGAAGTTGTGGTTGGCAAGGACCATAAGCCGTTTGCTCAAAAGATCCGAACTTGGCTGAAGTATAGTTGGCTCTGTCAATCCTTGTGTTGACTATGGTGATGCAATCGGGAGCAGCGATAGGATTGTTTTAAGAAAAGTGACCTCCTCTGCCCAGCCACCAGCCAATCTGACAAGTGAAGTGCAATACATATGCAGAACACAAGTCAAGGAATTACTCCCCCAGATGTGATAAAGGTGCTTGAGTCAGACTTCAACGAAAGAACTGCAAAGGGTTCTCACTTCTCTCAGGAAGATCTGCGCTTCATATCAATAATGGATGACGGAATTAAAATCAAAGCAGTCTCTGCGAAATGCCTTTGCCATTTAATGAAGTCAGGCTGAGCCTGCCAGACAACAAGACATGTGCAAATCACAGTCTCAAATGTTTGGGAAAGAGGTTTGAGAACGACAAGCAATACCATAAGGATTACATAGCCTTCATGATGGAAACAATAGCTTGTGGAGATGCTGAGAAGGTTCCAGAAGAAGAAATCGACAAGCGCCCTGCCTTGTATCTCCCTCACCACGGGGTGTATCACCCGCAGAAGCCAAGAAAGATCCGGGTCATGTTCAATTGTTCAGCAAAGTTTCTAGGCATGTCATTGGCTTGCTTACAGGACCAGAACTGACAAATACCCTGGTAGGTGTCAGTTTCATTAAGGGCCAGTGAGTATAATATGCGGTATCGAACACATTTTCCATAAATTTCAAGTAAAAGCAGAAGACCAAGATTATTTGAGATTTCTCTGGTGGGACAATGGAGACATCCAATCCCAGGCACTGGTCTACACTTAGTTGGGGCTGCCTCATCTAGTACCAATGTACCCACAAGTCTTGAAGAGAGAAAGGATGCAGAACTAACTAACCTAGGAATTGTCCAAAGACCAACATTCTCTGAAGAGATTCAAGGATAAGGCCAACAACCAAGGATAAGGCCAGCAGGCTGCACAAATTAAATCCTTTCTTGAATTAAATGAGGAATCCTCAAGGTGGAAGTTCGGCCGGAGCATGCATCTAGCCATCTTGTCAAAAACTATCCACATCTCAAAGATACTAATCAAACACTATCATCAATGAGTGCAACACCAAGGGCGTGGCATGACAATAATGAGTTACGACGAAACAGCATCTGGATACTTGGATATAGTCATGCTGTCTCATCCTATATTAACAAGTGTGTCAAGTGTAAAAGGTTCAGAGGGTGTACTGAAGCCCAAAGGATGACTGACTTACCCTGTGAGTGCATGGAAACAACTCCTCCCTTCACATTTTATGGCACGGACTGTTTTGTCCCTTTTTATGTCAAGGAGGGAAGAAGTGAGCTAAAATGCTATGGCTTGCTGTTCACCTCTTTCTAAATGTCTAAACCTAAAGGGGGCAGTTGTGGCTGAGGGGTAGAGTGGTCAACCAGAAGGTTGGTGGTTCAATCATCAGTCTTCCCCATCTGCATGCCGAAGTGTCCTTGGGCCAGATACTGAACCCCTAAATGGCCCTTCATAGATGATGAATGCACTTAATGTAAGTCGCTTTGGATAAAGGCATCTGCCAAATGACATGTAATGTAATGTAAATGTCAGCTGATATCTTCCTACGAGGTGCAGTCCGCTAGCATCACCACTTCTGGTGGACTTTTAGGCTTAAAACACGGTGTAATTACCTTGTTTCGAGGCAAATATGAATGTCTGGGCTTGCGGACACTTGGTTGACACCACACGAGCAGTATGGGAGGCATGTTATGTTTTGTCTGTTTTCTAACGTCTTAAGAAGAGGACAATGTTGACTTCAATTGTATTGGATTCTGCAGCAACAAAGTTTACCCCTCAGACTCCAGAAGTGTTTTGTGGACTCAAACACTTCACCCACCCCTCCATTGGCATAGTCGTGAAGTAGATAATGAGTGAATTTTCATTTTTCAGTGAAACTACCTTTAACAGAGTCTTTGGTGATAGGGCAAACGCCTGTGTCAACGAGAAATAATACATTACCTCCTGCATGCTGTACCACCCTTTGCCTGAATACCTCCAGGAGATTTCTCTGTTGTTGTGAAAGTATCTGAGCAGAGAATCTCCCACTGTGTTGTTCATGTGTGAAAGGCAACCGCCTGAAATCTGCACCCAATTCTGCAGTCATCCTCCAGAGTTATTGTCTGAGAGTGGCCTCATACATAGAAAGACAGAGTATGTGATCAGTTCTCTGGGGAAGTCCACATGTGCATTTTTCTCCTTGTATCATAAAGGAGCACTGCTTACAGAAAACATTACTGCACTATACAGCAATGCAAAAGATGTAATCAGTTTTAGGTTATGGGGTTATAAGGATAAATACAGTGTCTATAAATAGTATTCACTTCCCTCAGAGCAGGGAACAGGGTTGCGGGGGCATCTTCAACTATAATTGTATGTATTTGTTATGTGTCATTTCTGTTGACATTTGTTATCCATGACAACTGTTTCCAATCTTGAGTCAAATTGTATGAACCAATGTCCAAAATTAGTTCACTGATCAGTTAATGGAAAAAAAAGGATTAAAATCCCACTTGAATTAGAACTTGATCTGACTCGTGAGTCAGATGAAAAAAAATATTTAAAAAATTGATGTGATATTGATATGGCAATATTACTTAATCTTCAGTGGATTTCGTTATTTAGCAGTTTTTCATCTTCGTGTGTGGAAAGTACTACTTTTAACAGATAACTAGACAGAGGGCACATTGTGTAATTTCTTGAATACTCCTTTCCACTGATGATTCATCATTTGTTTTTTTTATTTTTTTCCTCTAAGCTCACATTTCTATTGTTAATACAGACCATAATTTGGATTCATCTTCTGGCCTTTAGAAGAACACAGCATTCAAATCATTTGATCATTAATCCACACTCTTTATTTACTCCTCGCTCTCAGCAACTTAGAAACAAGGTGGAGGAGGACAAGGGGGGCACTCAGGGGTCAAAAACAAGCAATCCACTGTGAGTTCCTGCCTATTGGATGGAGGCAGTGGGGGAGGATAGGTTGACATTGCAAATATGCTGCCTGCTGGAAGTTTCAGGTGGTGCTGTGGTGAGGGATTTCTGGTTAATGTCTATGACAGAGGCAAGCAGGCAGCTATTACCCAGAAATCCCCAGAGGGTGGGCTTGAATTTAGGGCAAACCCTTCCACTGCAGGTCAGCAGGGCATATGCACCAACAACTCCCCACCAACCCTTAACACCGATGCATAAACCCAACCATGTAGCAATATTCCTCCACTTAGCACAATCTATTAATAACTAAACAGTGGCGACTGCTTAATATGGGGCACTGCCCCCCCTCCGCTCTTGTTATGATAAGCAGAGTTGATGTGATGGTCTAACTGGATGTGGTGTAAGTAATGCCTGTCATTGCTTCCTCTGTTTCAAAGTGTTGGCACAGAGGTACTGTGGACAACGACAGGGGTGTGAGACCTAAAACGTCTCTTCAAAAAAATGCAAACCGCATGAAAGTTGCCACAGTCATTAAGACACAATGAGGCTTAATTTTTGCTGCAGGCTTACGCCGGGTTTACACCGGACGCTGAAGCGCCGCACAGCGCAGCGCCATTCTCAAGCGCGCAGCCGCCTGGCTGTTCACACGGGACGCGCATTTCTCCGCGCCGGTCAGCCCGCGATTCTGCTTTCTCCGCTTGTTGTTGTACCCGTTGAATGTCGGGGTTCGGGGGTAAATGATGGTCTTCATAGCCCCCCCCCCCCCACCCCTCTCTTTCTCTCTCTGTCTATCTGCTTGTGTGCTTGTAGTGGATGGGCAGAGGGGGACATTTAATTATGTGATTGGGGAAATTGGGAAAATTAAAACTCCAGGACAACAGAAGGGGAATACAAAGTATGGGATGCATATTTGATAATTTATATCATATAAAATATGTAATTTATATCGTTTAAAATCATTTTTCAGTGTGTTTCCTGGCGCGATACGCTCGCAGGCGAGCGGAAAAAATAGACTTGACGCCGAAACCATCGGTGCAGGGCGCGAGGCGCCCTTGGCGCGGCGCATCGCAGCCGATGTGAACAGCACACTTGTGTAACGGGGGCGGATAGGAGGCGCCTGGGTTTTCTTGGCGCTTCAGCGTCCGGTGTAAACCTGCGTTAGCATTGCACAGCAGCTTGATGCAGGCTACAGTACTGGCATACTGTGTGTTGTGTTCTTTTTGTTGAGTCTGGCTTCAGTTTGTTTGCCCCACCCCTCAAAAAACTACGCCCCCCCCCAATATATTTTTCACCACCCACTGTATATACACTACCGTTCAAAAGTTTGGGGTCACTTAGAAATGTCCTTATTTTTCAAAGAAAAGCACTGTTTTTTTTCAATGAAGATAACATTAAATTAATCAGAAATACACTCTATACATTGTTAATGTGGTAATGACTATTCTAGGTGGAAACGTCTGGTTTTTAATGAAATATCTACATAGGTGTATAGAGGCCCATTTCCAGCAACTATCACTCCAGTGTTCTAATGGTACATTGTGTTTGCTAATCGCCTTAGAAGACTAATGGATGATTAGAAAACCCTTGAAAACCCTTGTGCAATTATGTTAGCACAGCTGAAAACTGTTTTGCTGGTGAGAGAAGCTATAAAACTGGCCTTCCTTTGAGCTAGTTGAGTATCTGGAGCATCACATTTGTGGGTTCGATTATACTCTCAAAATGGCCAGAAAAAGAGAACTTTCATGTGAAACTCGCCAGTCTATTCTTGTTCTTAGAAATGAAGGCTATTCCATGCGAGAAATTGCGAAGAAACTGAAAATTTCCTACAACGGTGTGTACTACTCCCTTCAGAGAACAGCACAAACGGGCTCTAACCAGAGTAGAAAGAGAAGTGGGAGGCCCCGGTGCACAACTCAGCAAGAAGACAAGTATATTAGAGTCTCTAGTTTGAGAAATAGACGCCTCACAGGTCCTCAACTGGCAGCTTCTTTAAATGGTACCCGCAAAACGCCAGTGTCAACGTCTACAGTGAAGAGGCGACTCCGGGATGCTGGCCTTCTAGGCAGAGTGGCAAAGAAAAAGCCATATCTGAGACTGGCCAATAAAAAGAAAAGATTGATATGGGCAAAAGAACACAGACATTGGACAGAGGAAGATTGGAAAAAAGTGTTATGGACAGACGAATCAAAGTTTGAGGTGTTTGGATCACACAGAAGAACATTTGTGAGACGCAGAACAGGTGAAAAGATGCTGGAAGAGTGCCTGACGCCATCTGTCAAGCATGGTGGAGGTAATGTGATGGTCTGGGGCTGCTTTGGTGCTGGTAAAGTGGGAGATTTTGTACAAGGTAAAAGGGATTTTAAATAAGGAAGGCTATCACTCCATTTTGCAACGCCATGCCATACACTGTGGACAGCGCTTGATTGGAGCCAATTTCCTCCTACAACAGGACAATGACCCAAAGCACACCTCCAAATTATGCAAGAACTATTTAGGGAAGAAGCAGGCAGCTGGTATGCTGTCTGTAATGGAGTGGCCAGCGCAGTCACCAGATCTCAACCCCATGGAGCTGTTGTGGGAGCAGCTTGACCGTATGGTACGCAAGAAGTGCCCATCAAGCCAATCCAACTTGTGGGAGGTGCTTCAGGAAGCGTGGGGTGAAATTTCTACAGATTACCTCAACAAATTAACAGCTAGAATGCCAAAGGTCTGCAATGCTGTAATTGCTGCAAATGGAGCGTTCTTTGACGAAAGCAAAGTTTGAAGAACAAAATTAATATTTCAAATAAAAATCATTATTTCTAACCTTGTCAATGTCTTGACTATATTTTCTATTCATTTTGCAACTCATTTGATAAATAAAAGTGTGAGTTTTCATGGAAAACACGAAATTGTCTGGGTGACCCCAAACTTTTGAACGGTAGTGTATATATATATATATATATATATATTCCCATCTGATCTCCCCTCATGTCCTGCCATCTCTCTGCTGTTAACTATGTAAAGCTGGAGTTCTGCTTTTGCTGAGATACAGGTACAAAGTTAAATGAAATTCTATTGACTTTGATACAGACATGAATGGTACCCAGAGGATGACTCTCTGTAAGATTATTCACTAACCATCATCGCGTTATAATTAGCATTCAATTTTCCAAAAGTTTTTTTAACCAAATATCCAGCAGCATTCTTAAAACATTTTATTAGTCAGCTTTGATTGTTAAAGGCTGGCTCTGTGTGTGATGGCTCTTATAGGTGTTTATGCTGCAGCATCCCATTAAGAAATGGGACGCAGCAGAAATGGTTTGGCAGCTCTTTCCAGGCTCATTCCAGGTGAACTTTCTGTATTGACAGGAAATCAAACAAACATTAACATCCTTTTGGATCTAATGCCAAACAATTACTTAATTTAGTGAATGTTATCAGACCAAGCATCTTGTACTTATTCTCCAATAATTGCTTTTGTATTCTATATACTTAGATGCTATAAATGATTTGATCACCATGCTAGCGTTTATAGTTTAACCTCAATATCAATAATATAATAACATCACATCATATAATATCAATAACCTCAATAAACTCAGTTATTTGAAATGAATGAATTGAAGTCTAGAATTCTCATTAAGGCAGCCATCATACCATTTTGCCAATATATTTAAATCATTCCTCTCAAATAACAAACTGCTGCAGTGCCTGTTCTAAACATGCCTGTTTGTAACTGAATCAAATTAGCAATCATAATAATAATTAAAATACTCAAAACAAATACTCAAGCATTTTAAACATGTGTATTACAATCTTGATGACAAATAAATCATTATTCCGGATTTTGTTGTATAGTTTCAAGGTAACTTATATTGTTGGTTATAATTTGTTGGTTATATCGACGGATAATATGGGGTAAAGTGTAACTGGAAATATTTCCTTAAATTTGGCTACAGCACTATCAGGTAGACATCTAGAAAAGGAATTTTTTTATTAGTGGCATATAGTCAGATAATGAGAAATCGATGATTATTCAATTATGGTCTAATACAAAAGGATTATGTGGAAGTACTATTAGATGTTCAATTTTGACACCGTATGATAGTACAAGGTCAAGTGTGTGGTTACAACAATGAGTGGGTTGGTGTACACACTGACTGAAACCAATTGAGTCTAATACTGAAATGAATGCAACACTAGGGCTATCATTATTATTGTCAACATGATTATTAAAGTCACCGACAATAATACCTTTATCTGTTTTTAGGACTAGGTTTGATAACAATTCTGAATAAGCCCCAGGAGCATGGTAAACTACAGCAAATATGATTGGCTGTTGTGATTTCTTGGATGAGTTGCATTTCAATTCAACTGTATAGCGACAAATCATAATATACATTATCTCAATCAATGTTCTGGAAGTTTTCGGGAAGCTGCTGAAAGGAGAACTTAGGCAGCAGATGATGTCTTATGCAGAAGAGTTTAATGTAGACTTAATGCATCAAGGAGACCAGAAGGTGAAACAATATACAAACGTCAACAGAGTAACATGAGCAATTGTCACCCCCAAGTCTGAAGATGTCTCCCACAGCATCCCCATATATCTTCCTATACTTGCGTCACCCCTTCCAACAGCACATTCATGAATGGCTAGATTTGCTGTCACCCTCTATGTTACATATAGGTGTTTGCATCCTATTGGATAGTTAAGCATAAAGTATGTATCCCTAAATCACATTCTGTCTTTACGTCTTGCCACTGGTGTAATTTAGAAAAGAGTTGAAGTTGGTGCCTCTCTGTCTGGGGCATCTGAGTTAGATAGGAAAGTCCCTAAGTGTAAACACGACAAGGTACTTCTAGTTGGCCCTTTATCTATAACCTGACCTTGGGCACTGCTTGGAGAGAAGGAGAAGGGAGTATCTGTGGAATTAGACAGGCATGATTCCCCTGTACAGATATAGTATAATATATAATATACAGTGGCATATACAGTAATATGTGAGTATGGTCAAAATTTCCTCAACAGCCAAGACCTTTAAAATTATAGAGAAACCCAACAGTTCCCACAATGAGCAAGCACTTTGGCAACTGTAGAGAGAAAACAATTGCTCATTAACTGAAAGAAAAAAACATCTAGCAGAACCAGACTCAATGTGCCAACAATGCCTCAACCGGTTGGGGTGAGGGGAGAAAAATGGGGAAGAGAGGAACAGTGGGTGGAAAGAGGGGAGAGAAGAGAGATAGGGGTGGGGAGGAGAGGGGGAGCTGTCACAGCTAGAGGGCGCTGCAAACAGTATATTTACATAAGACATGTTCAGTGTGGGACCTTTATAACACATATGTATATATACACCACTTCAAAAAGAGGCGGAAAAACAAACACTCAAAAGACAAAACCATTACAGAATCCCCCCCTCAAGAGCCGGATTCCAGACGGACAAAACGCGAAACTGAGACGGGAGGGAGGAGGGGGATCCGGAGGAGGGGAATCCGGGATGGAGCACAGGGGCTCGGGCGGGCGGCACGGAGGCCGGTCAGGGGCAGAGTACAGAGGCTTGGCCGGGACGGCACCGTGGCCGGTCAGGGGCAGAGTACGGAGGCTCAGGCGGACGGCCCGGAGGCCGGTCAGGGGTGAAGCACGGGGGCTCAGGCGGACAAGCCTGGAGGCCGCTTAGGAACAGAAGCAGGGGGGCTCAGGAGATGATAGCAGCCCCCGGACGTGGGGCAAGAACCGAGTGGCCGCTGCCGGACCCCCGATGCCGGAAACAGGTGTGGCGTCTGCCAAGCCCCCCGACGCCGGAACTGGAGTGGCGCCTGCCGAGACCCCCGACGCCGGAACTGGAGTGGCGTCTGTCGGGACCCCCGACGCCGGAGCTGGAGTGGCGCCTGCCGAGACCCCCGACGCCGGAACTGGAGTGGCGTCTGCCGGGACACTCAAAGACAAAACCATTACATACATTGAGATTTGCCACCATGCCAAGAGCACGCCCCCTGACGAAAACTCACAACTTTCATTGAGTGGCATCACCAACTCCTTTAGGATTTCCTGGCCAAATTTCAAATGCGTCGGGCCAGTCGCAGGACACCAAAATGTAAAACATGACATTTCCTGTTACAGCTAGGTGGCACTATGATTACTTTTGAATATTATTATATGGATTTCCTTAGGGTGGGATAATTGTCGCATTGGACAATATACATATTCCTGTTTTTTCAGTCGAAATATCGAAACTCCTCGCCACGCCACAGCCACACCCATTGATGAAAACTCACCCTAACCCTTCACAATGACAGTTCACCACCTCAGATTGTCAGCCAGACAATATCAGGACAATCTGATGTAGAATTTCAAAGTAAAAGCCCTTGGAAATATCATATTTTAAACTGTTTTGGTTGTGGCAACAAAGGAGATTCTTATGGCAATTGACAATGATGATGTCACTGAAGAGATGGCAGAGGGCAGTGAGTTACTGTGCTGCCTACTTGTAACCATTGTAACCTACTGGTAACCATTACATCAACAAATAAGGTTAGCCTACAAAATCATAAATCTGGTGCTTTGCGTAAAAAAGAATGGCCTGGAAAGGAGTCAAATTCCTGACCTGAATTATCATCCAAGTCCACTCCTGTCTCATGGGGTTATTGTTGCACGGATAACAGATTTAATAAGCATTTATTCTCTAAAGACATATTTTTCCACCACCAAATGTCTTACTTTCCCTTCCCTGTCTTTCTCTTACTCCTTCTCTTCCTATAACCTCACAGCTCCAAACCACACCCTTTCCCTTGTTCCTGCAGCCTCAGCTTCACCCTGCAGCAGACTGAAGTGGTCATACCTTTGTCTCAGTATGTGCTCAACCTGCTCTCATCACTAACCAATCGGGGAAAAAAGACACAATTACCCTACTGTTAGTTTTGTTTGCCCTTGTATGAGCACACCGTAGCAGCTGTATATAGAATAAGTGTATAATAAAACCACAGAGCAGCATGTTAGCACAATGCCACATCCTCATTTAACACTACTGTCTTATATCTTCAGTTTATGATGATAACTAACTGCTCTCTAGGAATTATGCTGTAAAGTACATTGTCAGACTCACATTTGCATCATGTCAAGGTGGGTATGGACATGAAACACTCCAAGTTAGTCATCAATAAAAAAGATGCTCTGCTGTGTCTGAAAACACATTCTCTCAGCTATAGTTTGTACTTTCTAAAAACAAGATGAGAGAAATTCACAGTATTAATGTTTGTAATTGAGCTATCCAATATGTTGTTTAACCTCGAAACATGGTCCCATTACCCTCCAGATTTTAACCATCCACGCTGTTTGTAAGATTCCCTGTGTTATAACTTATTAACCTGGATCACAGCTGTACAACATTATTCTGTTCATGACAGCATTTGACCTTACCACCCTGAGCAAGATATCAGAGGAAAATGGCTGACATGTGAATGTTGTCAATGGGTATTATGCTGCTTGCAATGATGACACTTTGGCAAAAGTAAAAGCAGACATGATGTTTGCAGTGATGGAATATCCAAATAAAATAAAGCTTCAATGCTCTGCAAACTGACCTTAATATTACACAGAAATGACAGGAAAGCAGCAAGTAATGATGGAAAATATGCATAAACAAATATGCATGTAATAAATAGTGTAAGTTATTTTGGTATAGGTAATTTTGTCAGTATTGCATTCTGACTTTGCAGTGCCTTGACATTTTATTGCAGTTGCAGCTCATCTCACGGTTGTCACAGCCTTTGCCATCACATCCTCCACCTTGGAAATTGGTTTACACTTGCAGCCATCGGCTTTGACCTGCATCATAGCTCTTCAGATTTAAGGCTCCTCTGTGGTTTAAAGCCAGCTGGGTGAGGATTCCAGGGCCCCGGGTAATTGAAGTCGGCTGCTGACGGCTGTGCTATGATTTGTGTGGTGACAAGGGGTGTAATTACATGGCTGGTCAGAAAGAACATAGCAGTAGTTTAAAGTTCTTATGGGCACTAACTGGACTAATAAAAAGATCCTAACACTTCAATATTTCAATATGTGAGGTCAGGATAGTCTGACTTGAATTCATAAAATATAGTTTAAAGACTTAATACAAAACACAAAGAATAACTCTGACCCTGGTGGTCAAACAGTAGACAGCAGTTTGCAAAAAATGGAAGAAAACACTTATGGTAAGTTAATCAATAATACCTTGAATTTGCAATATTATAGAGAAACCCAGTTCCCACAATAAGCAAGCACATGGTGACTCTGGAGAAAAAAAACTTATTGGGGAGAAACCTCGTCGGTTGTGGGCATATGCCTCAACAGGATGGGCTGAGAAGAGATAGTGGGGGAGAGGAGAGAGAGGGGAAAGGGGAAGAGAGAGAGCAGAGAGAGAGAGACCAGGAACTGTCATATTTCCATACTGTCAAACTGGTTGTTGAATGAATTCATGGATGAATGAAAATAATAATAGTTATATTTGATGTGATGATGTTAATGCCAGTTAATAGTGTCATCCTTATTATTATTAATAATAATAATAATTTTTAAAAAGTTATAATAATGATCTGCAATAATAACTACAATGGAAATCAGTGGAGCACAAACCTCCACCATGGCCAAACAGTCCCTTAAATGTAATCAGCACTCATAGATATCATTCAGTTAAAGTGAAAAATAAAATCCTGGATTACCTTCCTGATCCGAATCTGCACCAAACTTTGGTGGGCTTATCTCTGACCCATACCACATCCTTCGACCATGTTTTGTAGGTAGGTAGGTAGGTGGGTTCTTTATTGTCACTGTGCATCAATACACAACGAAAAACATAGGCTACCTCCAGAATATGAGAGAGAGAGAGAGAGAGAGAGAGAGAGAGAGAGAGAGAGAGAGAGAGAGAGAGAGAGAGAATTTTATTGTATATACTTAATTTAGCATTAGTGTGTTGTGGCAGTTTGTGAAATATACTTGGTTAAATAGCTTCAATTTGAAGTTGTTTCCAAGATTATTATGGTGCACTTCAGATGATCCTCAATAATATGTTAATACATCCATCACAAACAGAGGCTTTAGACTTATTTCTGTTCCTGTTTAAACAAAAGAAGGATTAAGATATACATATTTTATATTTAGGTTTGGGGAATATTCATGAAATCGTTAATCAGTATAGTAAAATTTAGATGAAATGTTTTAGATATAGTTTGTGTAAAATTTGTAAAATGGTCACATAGATCAAAACACTCTGGTCCAATAAATCCCTGGAAGTCAAAGTTAGTGAGGCTGTTAACAACCAGCTCTATGTACTGCAGCCATATGTTTAGAATTTAAATTGCTCTGCACCCTATGTTTGTACATGCCTTTCTATGTATCAGTGTATCCATACAGCCCTAATCTGGCCTCAAGACTCAGGCTCTCTGGAAAGATCCAGAGGCCAAAAAAGATAGTCATGGACAAAAACACACTCCAAACCACATGTCATCTCAGTGAAATATGATAATAATATAGGAGAGAGTTTACATTTTGTAAAAATATGCATTATTTGTCTTAGCTTTCATTTATGACTGGCTGAGCCGGCAGTGATGATGGAGGCCATTCTCTCAAATGTTTCTGGATGTGGACCACAGAGCAGCCAACACCCCTGTCTATCTTTAGAGCAGGGAATCCACCCAAGAGCTGTCAGTCCAGCCGTCAAATCCATGACTGCTAAAACACTCCAGACCCCCAAACAATAACAGCATCATTCAGAGACATCTACTTGACGACCACACAAACAAACTGCATCCCTGATACTAATTATTTATTGATGTGGTAGAAAGGAGTAAATAAATCAGGGCTTTAAATCCTCACTTGGGGCTTACACGAGAGCAATTTGCCATTTTACAGAAAGAAGGAAAAAAAAGAAAACGTTTTTTTAAGAATGCTTAGAAAAGGAACAAAAATGAATCTACTTTTAAAGTTAACTCAATACTTAATTTTTCATGGACTCCACCTATGTTTTTCCAAATACTGGGACCTGCATTTAAAGGTCAAAGAAATAATGGCTTAAAAAATTACTTGCATTAAATTTATGAAAAAGAAAATTGCTGCTGCTGGAAAAAAAGATTAACGACGCAAGCTGTGCACTTTTTGGATCTCACTTGTGCTGTGCTGTGAAGCACTTAATGAATCACTGCTGTATATACAAGGAATTAATAGCGATGGTGTGTTGTCATGGATTGTGTTGATTCCAAATCTCAGAGCACCTGATCTGGCCTCAGCTTAATCTGTTTTGCAAAAGTCACATTAGAGGCCTGCTGAAAACTTCACTTGATCCAACTGCAACACCAAGAAAACAAGTGGTGATAATTTCTCCATTGATTATAGACTGAGATTCATTAGCATGGAGATAGGCTAAAAGACTGAATTAGAGGCCAATGTAAATTTAGAGGAGAATGTCTGATGAATCTCGCTACCTAAAACATGTTATGCAAATTTTGAGATAAGATTCGTTGATTTCATCAACCATGTGCCCTTGTAATTAAGTTTGTAAATAACTATCTATTTCTGAAATACAACTGTAGAATGACATTTTCTCTTCTCTAGGATTTAAATTACTGAGCGGGTCAGTGGATCCAAGGTGTCTGCATCCTATATCTTGTGTTGTTTTATTTAAGCTAAGAATAGATTGTGGTTTTGGTGAAATATTGTCTGTGTCAAGCTTTTAAGTCAGTGACTTCAATCTTCAGCGAAGAAAGTGTTTGAGTCACCAAACATATAGGAGGCTTATTGCAGGAGGCAGGAATTGATATTGCAGGCAGATAGCTTCATTAAAAATTTGCTATAAAACTGAAACTGCACAGAAAATAAATATGAATAAAAGTAAAAACATTTTTACGATTGCGGATACATAAGCATATTTTTTATTTGTAGTTGTTTTTTTTCAGATGTTAACACAAATTAAAGGAATGTAAAATTTATAATGAGTGTGACGAAAATACTTACAAAAATATACATACTTTAGGTAAAGGGTAATCAATAATTAGAATGCAGGGGCCATCTTAAGACCCCTAACATTGTGCTTTAATGTTAAAATAAAACTACAGTATTAAAAAAAATGTATGTAACAGGTTTTACCAAAACCCACCATAAAGAATCATAATAAAACAAACATGTTTGTAACCTATTAAAATAGAAAATGTTAACTCTTAAAAGATTTAAAAGACGAAAATGGGCACTATAACTCATACATACATTTCTGAGACTAAAACACCTTTGTTTTAAGGGTAAGAATCATTTAACGGCGTCAGATAACATTGTTCACATGACTGCAAGTCTTTTTGCCCTGTTCTCTTTTAATGTATAAAAGATTATTTGTGTGTTCAATGTGTTTGCTGCATCCCCTCTGGTTAGTGGGTGTGTTGTAGAGTGTTATAGAGTTATAGAAAGCAAAGAATAAGTGAAGTCATTTAAGCTGCATATCTGCACCACATCAAAAACAAATGCATTGAATGAAGTGTTCCAGCTGCTGCTCACACTCCCTCTGTCATAATCACCTATAATTCACGTTACAGCAGAATTTTTGAACAGAAGTCATCAAATTGTGTAAACCCTAAGTCTGTCGCAAATCCTCTTTATCAAAATGATGAGTTTTGAGATTTAATTATATGATTATATTTATAATTATATATTATATTTTTTATATTTTAACACATTGCTGAAAATTCTTGCTAAACCCAATATCTATGTAATTTGTTGGAATTCTGGTTTGGCTTTCTGCTTGAAGTTTGTACTTACTCATGTCTACGTAGGTTTTCTCCAGGTAGTACGGCTTCTTCCCGCCATCCAAAAATATGCAGATAAGGATTGATAAAATCTAAATTGAAGTGTGAATGGTTGTTTATCTCTATAAGTTGGCCCTGCTATACGCTGGCAACGTGATCTGGATGTACCTGCATCTCGCCCTTTGTCAGCTTGAATTCTGATTCCAATCAGCTTCGTTTTCTGAAGTGCATGACAATGTACTGCATCCAATTAAAACCCTATAGGCCTACATGAACGTGTGCCTGCTGTTTGACACACCTGACACTGCTGTATAATATAAATACTGTTTGGCACTCCACATTATTGTGGGGCCGACCTATACAATTATCTTGAGCTCTGCAATGATCCATAAAGTGCTTTATTTTTGTGCTATGTTATGCCTTTTTATAGCCAACATAAATTACTTATTTGAGGAAATTTTGTTTTCATAAATTTTGGCTTTTAGAAACATAAATGTTGTATATGAGGATAGTCTCTTCTGGGGAATAGAAAGCAGAACTCAATTAAATGAAGAATATAAGATTTATATATTATTTGATTGTTTGATTTTATAGGCTAAAGGGGGCAGACCTTTAAAAAAAATAATACCGGATCACTGGTTTTCACATTGTTTAAAGTGTAAAATTATTATTTGCCCCAAACTTGGTGGATGTCGCATGGGCCGGCATGGGCCACGGAAGAACACATTATATTTTGTTTGGAGGGGCCCAGATGCAGTCATAATAGAATACAATACAATACAATAGAGTAAGTTGTCTCAAAAGAAGTTTCCATTTTGGGAGAATATAACTAACAATGTGATAGGAATTGATGAATAGCTGTAGCACTTATAGTTGCAGCCATACTTTCTTGAATATGTAAATATTATTTTGAAAGCTCACGATTTCCGGCACTGATGGGAGATCGTCCTATTTGTATAATGGGGACAGGTTTTGTATATTTGATGACTCACCAATCCTATTTTAAACCCATCAAAGAAACATTAATGAAATAATAAAATCATACACAATGTTTATGACGTTTCAATTATACTTTACTGTAGACCATAGTCGTTGTCTTTTTAAGTAGGTTTTCTTATTTTTGCTAAATAAAATGACAAAAACCTCCACACCACAACTCTGTGGTGAGGCTGTTCTCAGCCTCTGGACATTTAACATACTGCGGAATGTAATACTGTTACAAATGAAATAAAATACCAGAATTACAATATTTAACATCCATAAAAATGTCACGTATAACATTGAGATATATCCAGGCAAGTCAATCCGCCAGCCGCCACGTTCTTTGGCAGACATAACATCGCAAAATACCTTAAATTAAATATAAATAGCGGACACAGAATCCATAATATAATGTAGATATGTACAACTGTGCAACATGGCAACACGTTTCATCACAGCACCTGCATGTTATCGAGTCCACATCACTTGTATGTACACACACTTTTCCCGTTAGGTCGCTTTATTATATTATCAGCTGTCCGAGTCCACATCACTTTTACTCTCTTCGGTTTTCTCCGCAGACGTTTTGGTCGATTTGTTCCATTTGTGAGAGTTCTCTGATTCCTCTGATGAAGACCTTTTCTGCCTCCTCCACTTCGCGCGTCTGTTTTTGAACCAAACCTACATGATGAGAAAGCACAGTTACAGTAATACGTATATAGTAGCTCCAGCTGTCCGAGACCACGACCACGCACGCGTTTGTGTGATTCCTTGGGAGTAATCGAACAAATAATAACAATGATTGTAGTCATTCATTAAAACTATCACTAGGCTTGGAACATATTTTCTTAATTCTCCATTAACAGTGCACATGTCATATCATGACCATGAATGCGTCATATTTTCATTTGCGACGTTATAAATTACGTTCTTGAATATTAGATACTTTGTATAATTTTGATTCCTCGTGTTGCTCAGAATCCATGTGTTGATTTGTGGCGAAGTGCATATATTTAACTTTTGTACAACACAACTAAAGGTATTTCATTTCATATCGCTTGCGAGAACCGTCATCTGGACAATAAAGAACCCACCTACCTACTGTAATTGTAAAGGGAATGTTAAATATTTTGTTAAAATCATAAAAATCTAAATTATCTATTGTTCAGTGGTTGTTTGCCAGACAGATTTTAAAGCGCAATCCCAACTTCGGTTTAATTCACACAAAATGGTATATTACAGGTACAGTTTAATTAATTCAAACTCTTCCACAAGTATGCTACCTGGTGTTATAGCCTATTTATCAAAAATATTTTAAATCCGTTGAGGTAAAAATTATAATAACTTCAGGACTTTTATCTTTTTACAAATGAGACATGAGAAAATCGTTTAATTATGAAGAGCAACAAGAAAACTAAACGAACTAAGTAAGGTGATTACAAAAAACCTTTTCTGAAGTAACCTGGGAAATATGCCCTAAAATAAATTAACTAAATATTATGAATAACAACAATGACGGACAGAGGGAGTTTTATCTCTCCACGTTCGCCAAAGTGCTAGCTCATTGAACTGTTTTTCTATAATTTTTAAGGTCTCGACTATACAAATAAAATTGAATTGAATTAAACCAAATGAGGCCTAGCTTTATAGTAATGGTTCTTAGTCCACTAACACAATTGAGAATATTAATAATAAAAGCATTATTATTAATATTACTTCTACTCGTTTGAATCCATAAACAATCTGAATCAGCGGAGTGAACAATTTTAAACGGCAGTAGGAAGCTAAACTGTAGGAAAAGTCAAAGCGCATCTGACCTCGACCTTCTCCTCTCGGAGATGCACTTTGCGTGCCAGTTGCTCTCGGGTGCCGACGTCCGGATATTTGGTCTCTTGGAAGAGGCCCTCCAGAGCTTCCAGCTGCTCGTCAGTGAAGATGGTGCGGTGCCTCCGCTTCCTGCGGCAATGCAGCTGATTTAATAGCTGCAGCTCGGTTCGTGACAAGCTGCCCATGTTCATGTAGGACATCATCTGGTGAGGGACCGGAGAGATCAGCACAGAGCCTGTGCTGTCGTAGCCTGTGGGACGGAGGGATGCAGAAAAATCATACATGGCAACAAACTACTTCTGGGAATAGCACCTATAGATAATAATAATAATAATAATAATAATCTTCATTTAGCTTTATAGCGCTTTTCTTCTTGACGACCACTCAAAGGGCTTTACAATATAGTTTGGCTCACTCATTTACACACACTCTTATACAGTTCATCTATGGGCAGCCTGGTATCACTCATCAGTCACACATGCCGGGACCGCCGTCAGGGGCAATTTGGGGTTCAGTATCTTCGGCACGCGGAATGGAGGATCCTGGGATCAAACCACCGACCTTCTGGTTAATGGACGACCCCCTCTAACTTTTGACCCGTAGCCGCTAGTAATAATAATAATAATAATAATAATAATAATAATAATGTTTATTATTAGCTTAAATAACAGTATAATCTAACGTTTTCTTTTTGTATAAACTCGTAGTTCATGTTCAGTCCGTGCCATCAAATATAAGGATAAAGACGTCACGAGCATGACGTCTAATGTGAATATGACAGAAATAGGTTTTAATATGAATGCCCACATATGTACATTTAAATTAACGTTTTTTGACACGTGCTTTAAGAAATAATATTTTCTTCTTCAGAACATTTGTGTTGGAGTTAACACCAAAACATCAAACATAAACTTTATTTAGGTTACTTTCTGCAAAACTTCCACTTTTTATTCCTGTCAATATTCTTTTTTTAAAATACAAGAGAATGAGTGATGTAAAATTTGAAACGTAAAAATCTGAAACTATCCTTTGGGGAGAACAGGAGTCCTACCTGCTGGGATGCAAGGGCACTGCTGTGAGCTGAGGCCGGGCACAGAGCCGCAGCACGGCGGTCCTCCTCCAGCGCCCTGGACCTGCAGCTGTCCGTAGTAATAACCGTTATATCCTATCCTGGTCCCGTTCACAGACTGAATACCGGGGGGAGAAGGTCCACATGTGGTCGTGTACAGTCCGTTATAGTCGGTGTAGATAGAATCCGTCAGACCGGCGGACAGCACCACTGGGCCGCCCCTATGTAGCAGAAGCGGCTCCTTGCAGCTCGGTCGGCCGGACAAGATACTGTCTATGCTGAACATCCCGGCGGGCATTACTACAGCTCGGACACAGAAAAAGTCGGAAAGGTGAAAACTAATCTGTAAGTAAAATGCTTTCGATTTCCGTTCGGCGTGGAAAAAAGTTTTCTAAAACTGCGTCATGACGACTCTGGAGACTTCATTTTTTGCATGTAAGTACGACTACGAGAGCTCGTCTCATGGATGCAGACTGGTGGTTTTAGAGGGGCCAGCGACTTTTATACCCTGATGACGTCACGTCGGAGCAGCGTTGCTCTAGGATCAGATGCTGAATGGCGACACATCTGTGTATTAACAATTAATTCAATTAAGATAATCCGAGTCAGAGTGTCTTCCTACAGAGTAATCGGATTATTTCCTCGTCAGTGAAGACATCATAATCTAACTGGCTACATCAATATCAGTATTTACAATGACGGCAGGACTGGCCTTTTCCCATAAATTCACTAGTTCATGATCTCCATATCATACTGGACCAGTAAGACTACAGATTTGTTTTATTGCTGTCGCTTGGTTGGGAAGGGGAAATGTTTTAAAGGTTTAACAAAAACTATTTAATATTAACTAACAGCCCACAAGTAACTCTGTGCATTAAGTGCTAAAGTAAGTCATTTCAAGACAAATGTGCTGCCAAATTTGAGTTGTCAGAAAGTTTCAGAACTATCAACAGGTTACCAAAAACTCAGTAGGCTACAATTTATTACATTTTCTACCTAATTTACTGATATAGGAACAAGAACAGAAAAGACGCATTACAGTCTAAGGTGCTGATTAACATTCTTAGGGTAGTTCAGATCTATGGCATATGAAAAATAATTATTATAACAGTAATTATTATTAGGCTAGTAGTACATTGAAATGGCTATTCATTAGACATTTTATTGTATAAATAGTCCACAGGCAGCCCACTGGTACAAGATAAAACAATCAAAATGACCCTTACCTGTAGATTTATACGGACAAGATGCGTAATGGTGCAGTAAAATTGTCATCAAGGCTTTTTAGGTCTCTCTCCTTCCCCAGATGAGTCAATTAATGTTAACCATATTCTATGTCAGACAGGAGCCACGGAGCACTGGTTCATCTCATTATCAACCCTCCGCTTACTTCTCCGTGGGGAGCAGATCAGCGCGTTTCCTCCATGACAACAGCTCCCTCTCTGCGTGTCAGCAACGCCGAGCATTTCCCCCCTGCCTAGGATAAGATAACGACCCATTAAAGCCCCCCATTCAGACTGGAAAAAGAGAAGTTATTGCATATTTACACGGCTAATCAACATGGACTCAGTGGTGGCGGGGGGACACGGGACGTGGATTCTCCATTCAGACCTTAATAGGTCTCACTGATTGCATTTAACTTTCAATGGGGTCTTAATACTCTCGCCAGGCTGATAGATAAGTTTATTTTGAAATGTGCGCTCTAGAAATGGGGAATGATTAGCGCGGTACGGACACAGCCAGTGTTATAGCTATGTCTGAATCCCACTGTCCTTTACCTAATGCGTTAAACTGATACAAATCACAATTCAAAGTTTCCACGTGTTGGTTTTCCTAAACGAAAAATTCATTGATTTTGCATGCTATTTAAAATTTTAGATAAACATTTACCTAGCAAAATAGGCTTTGAGTATTTTTTTTATTTCCCATAAGAAAGACAAAGAAAGACAAATTTTCAATTTTCTTTTACACGTTCTTATCATTTTACCCTTCTCTCATCACCAGCTCAGCAACAAACTGGTAACCCTTTTTTGAAAAAAATTACATGTCATTAGGGTAGGCAATTGAAAAAATTTCCACTTGAACTTTAGCCTACAATAAACCAAGCCACATGTAGGTTCTCTTCTATTCCTTATGCAATCCAACAGTATTTCCACTTTACACTGTTTTATAAGGAACAGCATGTGTTATCTGTCAGTCAAAAACGGCCTCATAAACCAAATGGATCCTTTCTTCCTTACTGTCACTGTCTTCTGTATCACCAGAAGAAAACTGGAACTACTCAGTCAGGCTCCTTTCACCATGTTACGTCCTTGTCCCATGTCTCCATTATTGCCAGGGTCATCATCATCAATCATACATCTCCACCATTGTCCATGGTGTTGGCGTAGCAACTTTTAGGCATACTATTGACTGTAGTTTGTCCAAAACATTTACCTTAATTTATAGTTGTTAAACAGTCCCATTAATCCCTATGAGACAAATTACAAATACAAATAAAATTTGATTGATTGATTGATTAATTGTTCAATCATAGCTCTGGCAATGTACTTCCTGAGACTGTTCCTACCCTTAAATTAATTGTACCCACAACAGCTCAAATAATATGGGCAATTCAAGGTTAAAAAAGACTTTGTTTTGCCTTAAGCAACAATCAACAGAGATAATACTTATTTAAATTGTATCTATGCCCGGTTCCCTCTTTAGTTTACTAATTAAATCCACTCCTGTCATAATCATGCATTTCTAGAGATATGAAAATGAAAACATGTATTTTAGGTTTAAAAAAAAAAAAAAGTATAACCTATTTACATTCTAGTTCAGGTAATTTACAGGTGGATATCATTTGGAACCAATTGATTTTATTTGCGTGTAATTGCACACACGGATGCATTTTTCTCTTTTCAGCATGCACAAATCTCTTTGAACCCCTGCTTGCTTTTCCCTTTTGATAAAAAAAAAATGTTTTTCTTGCAGAAAAGCCTTTTCTGTAATACGTCCAGCCAAGTGGAGAGACAGAGAGAAGTAAAAGCCAAATGCTGTTATTATTTTCGATTTTATTTTTTACTTCCAAGTGAAAGGACCAAGTCAAAAGGGATTGCTATAAAATTAAATTAAATAAAAAGCTACGGAAGGCAGCACTTAAAGGTGAATAGAGGTGTCAATCATGCAGCAGATGGAGACACAAAGCAACAAAAGCAGATGCATCTTTATATATCAGAGCCCTGATCTGTAAAACCTGGTTAAATATAATAAATAAAACAGCAAGACTTGGCAATGCATCCTTTCAAGAGGGGATAAATACATGGTTAGGGTTCTCCATGATTTTACACCTATATGCCCTTTTTCCCCTGCCTGCAGCAGAAGGTACATAATTTACATAACCACAACATAAACAACTGCTAATAGATATATTTTGGTTATGCTCATGTAAACGTTTTGAATATATTACTTTTTTAATCCATCAGAGTCATGCATGTCGGAAATATAGGGGAAAGTGGGTTCAGTTGTTATGCTCCATTTTCCTCCAATCAGAATCAAAGTCTGAGTGATGTCACCCAGCCTCATTTCAATATAGAGAGAATTTGAGTTTGAGTTTTAAATTATTCTCCATTTAGCATAACAGCATCTGAAACCCTCTTATCCCCGTTGCATGTCAACTATACAATTTATGAATGTTACATTTGATATGGGGCCATTCAGAGGAAACACACAGAATAAAGCATTTTTTTCCATTCATGATGTTTGGAGCGCTCTGCATGAACAGGTTAGAAGCATAACAAACCCACAGGTTGTACTATAGGCAAAAGTAAGCATCAACAAAATAATTGGGCAATTTCTCATAGAAACGTTTTTGTTCTGATGCCGTCAAGAAGATGACATAAGTTCCCTGTTACGCATGTTATGCATGTAACATTCTAACAGCTTGTTGTGCATGTTATGCATGTTACGCATGTGGTGTATTTTACGCATATTTGGTTATTTCAGGGAACAAGGGTTAATACAAGTACTTTGGCTTAAAGTAAAAAATGAGTACTTTGTGCCTTGTGGAGTTTTACTTAAAAAAACTATTTATATTTATCTTAGTAATATTCACCAGAACACATACAAATTGTCCTTGCCATAAAACATTAACAAACGGGTTATATTCATAACTAGTGTAAATACTTCCTTCTATTGCTTGTCGGACAGCTAGATTTTGACATCCAAGTGGATGATTTTGCAAGGAGGAAGGCAAGAAAGACATCAATATAGGAAGGGGGGGGCCTCCAAAAGACATGTGCTCAGGGGCCTCACGGGACCATAATCCGGCCGTGGATTTGACTCATTGAAGAAAAGCATCGATCATTATGTGGTGATCAGTGATGATATTGTGGCGCCATTTAAACTGTGGTGGGTCAGAGACCTCAGTGTCTGTGTGAGAGAGAGAGGAACAGTGGAGACTGTGTGTGTATGTGTGTGTGTGTGGCGCCGTTACCTTTCCCTCAAGTTCCGGGACTATCACACAGAAGCTATACAATTATTTTATAGCAATCAACTGCGTATAGTGATTCATTTGGCCCGGGACAAACGTGATCATTAAGCGGTTTCCACTGTATTGAAATGTTGTTGGGAGGTGACACAAAATTTGACGGAGCCGCCTCGCAATTCTCTATGCAGGAAAAACCCTGGTTGGATAAGTTGTTGTTGGAGAAAACAGGCTTTTCTCACTGTGTTGTATGAAGTTAACCTAGCATTTTAACTAACGTGATGTGAGTCTAAGCCTAAGTCTATGCCTGAAAAGCATGCTTAGGTAAACAGTAACATTAACGTTATGCGAGATTGTTTCAGTAACCTTTTGGCCAAAACTTTAATGTGAAACCAATACAGTGGAAACCTTTTAGAGTGATTACGCCTCCTCCAGGTGAAGGTCGGATACGTTTTTTGTTATAGAGAGAGTAAAGTAACGACAAAAAGTACTGTTGGGTACCTGTACTGAATTCCAGGTACTGGTTCAAATGTGACAGGTTCTCAACCCTAATCAAGGAGCACCGTCAGGTTCTGTGTATGTTGGTGTTGATCTGGAGTGCATATAATCAAACATCGGATTAGACATTGGTTATTAAATAATTTAATAATCTGCCAACATGCACTTCAACGAAGACGCTCTGCTACCACTTTTCTGCAAAGCACTGCATTCTTTAATGCAGTTTTTATACTTTCACTCGACACTTACAGTTTGCTGAAATCCAAAAAATAATTTCCTCGCTAAATAATTTGAATACCTCTGTGTTCTTATGCATCTTCTCTAGTAATCGTGGGCATCATGAACAAATATCTTCAGAAAATTTTTCTTAAATTAGATCTTGAGAAGTTTTCTAAGAAAACTCTATGTCATATTCATGACACGTTCTTAAACTGCACAATTGTTCGCATCTGTGTTCTTATGTTGATGAATGCCATGTGTTCATAAGTTGAAAGCGCGTCAGTTTTTCCTAATTAGCATAGAGAAACGCCCCACCAATGCCCATAAACAAGCTTTAGACTGCAGTGCCGTGTGCACATACAGAAATCACAGAAGCTGAAAAGAACATTTAAGAAGCCAGAAATGAAAACGAAAATCTAAAGACTTAAACCGTAAAAAAAAAGTTCTGTAGTGTCAGCAGTTGAATTAAAACACCACAAGAAACGATACATGGAATGCAGTTACACATTCAGAGATCAGGATAAAGTCACATAATTGAAGTAAAAAAAGTTTGATCTCAGATTTGAACTTGGAAGAGAGAGGGGAAAGGGAAAAGAAAAGGAAGGTGAACAGAGTTATCTGAGCTAGAGCCGCGCATCATTGGAAACACAACACTGCAGGTGAACCCTCAGCTGAGCATTTGTGGATACTCGACCTGAGCCTGACGGGACCCACAGGTTCAACAAAATGTTTTCAATAATATTCTGGTTTAGGTCCCACTCGGTGCGTGGTGCGCACACAGGGAGCACTGCACCCACAGACACCACCAACTACAGTTAGTAACTTAAGATGAATGTGGAAGTAATAAAAGTATAGCGTAATGGTCTTCTTTAGTGAATGCATTTGATTAAGACCATGAGAGGGCAGAAACAAACTAGTTGATTGATCGGTGTCACCATCCAAGTGTCCACCTAAGTATTTTTGCAATCAGATTCCAAAGTTTATAAACTTGTTTTAATCAAACTTTGTGAGAGTGGGTTGCACATAAGACAACTGTAGCTACAAACATCCCTGTGTGTTCCTATTTTCCTTGAGCAGCATTTAGTCTGACTAGCATTTGGATTGATTTTCCTGAAAACAGAAGGAGTCACATGAATGTACAAACTATTCTCAGAGGAGGTGAATGCAAATTAGTCCCTTTTACAAATAGCAGTTTGATATCTGCTATTGAGCCTTTGTCTACATCCAGTCATTTTCTACTTAAATGGTTTCAATGCAGTGCTAACGTCAGGCTGTCAGAAAACATAAATGGCCCAGTCACTTTCTTCCAGTGGTCATCAATCATTCATTCTTACCAGAATCCATCTGCCAATCCTGGTAATTACTGATTACAGGCAGCCAGTCATGAGGCAGGATCAAGGAAACACACTCACACGCCCACGCACACACACGCGCACACACGCGCGCACACACACACACACACACACACACACACACATTTACATATTACAGGGTCTGATACATGTTCTCTGATTCCCCCCTCTTTTCAGAGAGGTGCTACTTAACACACTTTGGAATTATAAGAAATTCAAATCAGCTCTACACACTGTGGCAGTAGCATAATGGAACCTGCAATTTTTCTATCAAAGCATTCCAGCACAGACACAGCCATAGTGGATTGAACACATTAAACCACAGCACTGTCTTAACACAACACAGGAATTTCTTTTGTATCCAGCCAAATCACAATATACAACATATGTCAAGGCAATTTATATAGGCCGGCTAAGGTTGAGACCCAACAGGTCACACAACAAGCCTAATAGAACCAGACTCAATCTGGGCGGCCATCGGCCTCGATCGTTTAGGATGAGTGGAGAAAAATGGGGAAGAGAGTTGAGTGTAATGAAATTAATTTGAGTGGTCATAAAGACTAGAAAAGCGCTATATAAATACAGACCATTTACCATTTACAATGACTCACTCATGGATAGTATATAGGTCTGGTTGTAATTAGCATAGAATACAGATCTAGGATCTGATATCATTCAACTACTAACTACAGTATTTGTGTTTTTGGGTTGTGATACTTGAATGTGAAATTCCATACAACTCATAACACACAATATAAGGAAAAAGATTTACTCAACATTAGTAACACTAGCCATTGTCATTATTGGCTTTTTACCATGAACACTAAGAAAAGTTTTGATTTCAGAAATGGTGTTATTACATTACATTTCATTTAGCTGATGCTTTTATCCAAAGCGACTTACAATAAGTGAATTTAACCATGAGGGTACAAACCAAGAAACAACAAGAATCAAGTGAGTACAATTTGCTTCAAAAAAGCTAACTAACAGATTTTTATTTAGTTATTATTATTATTTTTTTTTTATTTTTTTTCTTCTTTTATGCTTAACCAAGGAGTAGTAGGTCGAAGAGATGTGTCTTTAGTCTGCGGCGTAAGATTTGTAGACTTTCTGCTGTCCTGATGTCAATGGGGAGCTCGTTCCACCATAGGGGAGCCAGGACAGCAAACAGTCGTGATTTTGTTGAGTGGGTAGCTCGCAGTGAGGGAGCAGCAAGCTGATTGGCAGAAGCAGAGTGGAGTGGACTGGCTGGGTTGTAAGATGTTGTGACAGTATTGTAGAATCTAGTTCTGATAGAGTGGCCCTTACTCCAAAATTTGTCAACTGTTATACTGTCCACTGGAAAGCGGAGGGCCTAAAGTGATTTGCAGTCTGACTCATCTACCTTGAGAGGCCTGATAAATATCAAGTGAGATGGCACAAAATCAAGACCAAGGGTAGCAGGGGAAACAAAAAACAGATTGCTGATATCTGGGAGGTATTACCCAACCAGCACCTGGCCTGCACTGGTCCCACCCCTCTGTGTAACTCAACCTAAAAGCTTAACTCTGTCAAGCTCACGCCAGAGGTCCCCCATTAATTCTGTACAGGTGCCAGTCTACCCACTGAATGGTGGACCTGTTTGTGACTTTGTGGATATCTTTCCTATTTCTCTCTATGGTAATTAAAGAGATGGTTGGCATATTCCTCTCTTTGACAATTTGTCACGGTATGTGTGTGTTGCTTAAATACACGATGCACAATATAATGCCTAAAGAAAATGATGCATTTTCTTTAGGCATTATATTAAATTTGTGGCAGTGAAGCAACAGGAAGTCAGTAAATTCTTCTCAACAAAATAACATATTTACTTCAAAAAACTTGAGGTCTTATAAGGGATTGAAATGAGACAATACTACACCCTGGTCGCTTGCAGCCAAATTTAACAGTGCCACCATTGTGATTCACAAACAATTTGAGCAGAACAGCTAAAATTCTTTAATATCCACTGATGACAGAAAGGAATTAGCTGCATATTTCCCTCAGCACTTCCAATTTTCGTCCTTGCTGTGTAAGCTTGGTCCCTAATCCCATCTTCATATGGCTTAAGTATTAACCCCCGTAAAAAACACTCACATTCACAGGTTGCCCGCCTTCTTCAGGGATTTCATTGCGAGGCAAACTGCTCTTGTTTGCCATTTTCAACATGGCCTTTGTTGGGCAGCTAACGAGAGGGGTGGAGGGTTGATGCAGCATTAGGGGATTTTAGGAGCCTGAGAATCTATCCAGTATTAGTCAAGCCATGTAATAATTACCATCATTATGGGTAACTGAAGCATGGGGATGACCAGGCTCTATGAACCTGAAGCTAAGGCTGCATGTTCCTTGAGACATTTGTCATACAAAATTCAGTAATCCTGGAAATACATATTAACATTACCTTGCTCCTGAGAAGTGTTAGAGCTTTGCCCTGCAGATCTTTGCATTTGCTGTCAATCCCAGGACTTTACAAGCTCATCCTCCATATTTTCCTCCTCATTTCAAAGTACACAATCAGAGAGGAAGAACTGCAAGAATCTGTGTGAAATTTGATTACCAAGATTGTTTTAGGATAATTCAAATTATCATTAGAAATTTAACCAGAAAGGCAGATGTTGTTTTAAGAGGAGAAAACAAAGAACAAATACAGTTTTGTGCAGATATTCATTTCCTTGATTTTGGGACATGGACATTCACCAGATCCTATTACTGAGTCATTCTGTCTGTTTCGTTTGGATGAAGACTGCCTGCTACATCTTTACCATTTGAAATACCTCATGCCTGAAATCAACAGAACATTTCCTCACAGCAAGCATATCTCTAGCAATAAACAATACCTTGTAAATCTTTAAAAAACTTTATTTGACCTTAAACTGTACCTTCTCAAATTAGCTTCCTCTCAGTATGTTGTTATTGGCACATTACTAATGTAGATTTCTATCGCAGCTTGAGTAATTCAAAAAGCATGAAGGCATATAGCCTCTAACCAATTGACTAGGAAATGTTTTAGTTAATGCAATAAAACTTTAAAATACATTCATGGAGAAAAAAATTCAAGAGATATGCAGATACAACTAGGAAAAACAACAAATTGCAAACTCACAATGTTTTTTTAAACAACAGTTATATGCAGTATTTGTAAACCACAAACACACAGTAAGTTTGTGATGTTAGAATGATTCTCTCATCCCTCAGAATGAAATGTTTAATGCAAAACAGCCAATTGAAAAATTCCTGCAAACTGGGAGACAAGCATTCATAGCATAGCAGCTCCATAGTGCAACTCCTGCTCAAACTCTCCACAGAGTATCTTTGACAGAAATTTTGATGTATTTGAGGTAAAGGTCTTTCAATTGAATGCAAATTCATAAACATAATATGCTCGGTTTTCAAAATACAAATAACACAAGGTCTGTGACGTGACAAAAAATATCATAAATGTGCTCCCACTGAGCCCATGCTCAGTCCATGAGGACCATTCTAAACCTATATGAGTGTCGCTACAGACAGCTTCAGTAAAAAGCAAAACTATAATGACTATAATAATGACAAAGAGGACTCAGATGCGGGTACAGATTTCAAAGTTTTTATTGGAGCCTAGAGGTTCGGTACACAGGGAATCAGTCCAAACAAGCACTGGTATCCAAAAACACTGGTCCAATAATGATGAGTGAGTTAACAAAATAAAGCAGGAAGAGAACTAAACAAAACACTAAATAACTAAAGGATAAGTGAACAGCTGTAACAAAAACAATGAACACCAAAGTTAAGCCAGCGGTGTAACTGGCAAAATAAACACGAACGTTTACATCACAGCCTTTATAATTAAGGCTTCAAATGATTTTTTAGGAGTTATCAAATCCAGTTTTATTGTATAAACTGGTACACAGTGATTTGATTTGAATCTGATAAGCATTCAAAATCATGATCTATCAGTAAAACTTCTTATGTTGAATTTAATCAACCTCACTCTGTCAGGAGATGAAGAGAGAATGGGAAACTTTGAAGTAATATTAAATGTATGTCAAACAGGAGGAATACAATTTGGCTTGGTTAGTGATAATGATGAATGGAGCTTGAGGTTGGGACATCTTAGACAGAGTGAAACCTTTAATTGAAGGGTTTAATTGGATATGGCCAGGCCCAGTTGTGGTAAAATTCAAGGGGTGGAGGTAGGAGGTAATCATCTTAATGGTGCAGAAATGACAGCAGAGAGCGGGTACACATCTAAAGGTTGACCGCAAGCAATTAAATGGTTAAACGTGACATTATCTCTCCCAGAATACAGATGCACCAGAATACACATCAATTCAGTCAGATGGATCAGCCAGGAATTTGGCCGGTTGATTGGGTCTTAACTTTCCAGAGAGAAGAAGTATGGTCCCTGGCATGCTTGAGCATGAGAAACAAAATTTTTGAACTCTATTCGCCTTCATTTCCTCTGCAGTGAGAGAGATGGCAGATTAATGAAATAACCCGAAATCCATCCTTTTTCATTTCTATTAAATCAGCAAAGAAATTCAAGCATTCTGCCCAGCTAGAGGAGGGGGGGGGGAAGTTGGGATAAAGTTTCCCACTGTTGCTTAGGAGACTGTTCTTTTTTTTTTTTTATTCAATTAGGGAAGTCTGTATATCATGTTGCTCTTTGATTCTCGCTCACATTCAAACTTATTTGATTACGCTGGGGTCCGTACAATGTTTGGGATAAATAAGACATGGCTCAAGAACCAGCAATTTTTCCTTTCTACTGAAAATGTCATCATTCTCCCTTTCAATAGATGAAAAAAAATGTTATTAACAGCATTATTCTTTTCGAGTTACTAGGAGCTGTTGTCACAAAAAAAAAGCTGCACTGAGTAGGGGTTGTACTAACACAAATGCAAACAGCCCCCTGCTCAGTGGAGTCCATTGAAAAACAAAGATGAGCCAATTGACTTAAACCACATAGAATAAACTAATCCCATTTCTTCCAATTAGAGTGAACCAATAAGTATTGTTGTAATTAATCTGACAATAGGGGAAGATAGGTACAAATGTCTTACATCACTAACTCCATTAGATCTGCAGCTTTGTGTGTGCGTGTATGGGTGTGGCTATTTGTGTGTGTTTAGTGGTTTTGAGGCCACTAGTCCAGGGGGACAGTGACAGTTAAATGCTGCACCAATCAGTATATTCTTTCAAAAGTGGATTGCAATGATTGTTTATGTTTGTCATTGAGAGAGAAGAGAGAACCAAGAGAGAATTATCAAGCAACCACTCACAAGTGTCCTTGGGCAATATTCTGAACCCTAAATTGCCCCTGACAGCTTTGCTGGCAATGTGATGTGTGATAGAGAAAGTGCTGCATGAAGATGCACTGTATGAATGTGTGTGTGAATGGCAAAACTGTAATGTAAAGTGGTCATCATGATTAGAAAAGCACTATAAATACGAACCTTTACCATTCATGCCTACCAACATGATCGTCAATTAATAATATTTTATATTAATATCTTTTGTGCAGACTGTCTTCCTGTAAAACAAAACAGCCCATGGGTACCCTTCTATATAAGGGGACCACGAATAGACCCCTGTGGGACTCTACAAACTAGAATTTATTGTGTGTAGATTTTGAGTAAAAGGTGGCATGTTTGATATGTAAGGGAAATTCGCCATTTCTCAATGGCTAAAATGTCTGGAGCAACCATCTGAAATACTGCTTTTAAAAACAAAGTGAGAAAGTAGTCTTAAAGACAGGTGGAGGATTCACAGAGTTTATTGTTTTAATCAGGGATTATAACCCTGTTATAAATATATATATATATATCTTTCCTTCTTTGAGTGCACACTTATATGTGGACATTCATAATGGTGCCCTCACATTGAAGGATGCACATTTTTGGCTCATCAAGATTACATTACTAATTTAGATGCACAATTTGGGCAATTTGCATGAGTACTGCAAGTTAACACAAATGACCCTGAGTGACAGAGGAACAGTCCGGAAGAGCACTGTTCTGTTTCTTGAGATGGCAAAACCAACCAAATTCACATCTTCCACACAGTGAGAGCAGGTCGAGCTAAATCATTTTAAATTAGGGGATCTGTAAGTTAGAGGATCTGTAACATAAATCGTAAATTGGCATTTCATTATAATAAATCAAAACAAAACAATAACTTATTAGTCTGTGATGAGGATCTGGGGGTAACATCACTGTTATGGAAGTTTTCTGGAAGCTGGTGCAAGGAGAACTCAGGCAGCAACTGATGTCTTATGCAGAAGGTTTTAATGTAGACTTGATGCATCAAGGAGACCAGAAGGTGGAACAATAAAGAAATGCTAACAGAGTAACATGAGCAATGGTCACCCCCAAGTCTGAAGATGTCTCCCACAGCATCCCCATATATCTCCCTCTACTTGTGTCACCCATTCCAACAGCACATCCATAAATGGCTAGATTTGCTGTCACCCTCTATGTTACATATAGGTGTTCGCATCCTATTGGATAGTTAAGACTAAATATGCATTCCTAAATCACATTGTGTCCTTACGTCTTGCCACTGGTGAAATACGCAAAACAGTTGGAGTTGGTGAGAGTTGAAGTTGGTGCCTCTGTCTGGAGCATCTGAGTTAGATATGAAAGTCCCTCAATGTAGACACTACAATGCACTGTTGGTTGGCCCTTTATCTAAAACCTGACCTTAGGTACTGCTTAGAGAGAGAAGGGAGTATCTGTGGAATTAGACAGGCACTATTCTCCTGTACAGATATAATATGTAATATACAATATACATAATATATAGTGGCATATAAAGTAATGTGTGAGGATGGTCAAAAATTTCTCAACAATCACCAGACGCAGGAAAACATTTTCCAGTGGGATTGCCTTGTCACTGCCACAAATGAATAAGAGACTTTTGCAGGCAGAGGCAGGACATAATGTATAAAGTCACATGTTTTTGTTTACAGCAATGACACTGGATGTTAGTAGCCTATTCTTTTTTGTTTTTTGCCTTTATGTTTCTGTCGCGTGTTCTTCATCAACATGCCCATTTGCTCGCGGTGAATCTCCCGCTGAGTTCTCTCATAGGCTCAGTCACACATTCTGCAAAGATTTATAGGGGGCTTAAAGAAAGTCTGGAGGCTCTCAATAGGACTTGTGAGTTCTCACATACAGCCCCTCCAAACAATGTCCTGAGGTTGAGCGTATGTCTGAAAGCATCTAACATCAAGCATCAACATTGAGAACTCAGGCTAGGGATATCTGCAAAGTGTTATCTGGTTTGAGGGGCATTGGAGCAATACACAGACAAAACTGTTAACCCCCCTTTTTACCCACTCTCATCATTCAAGTGTGTGTGTGAAAAGGGGGGGGGGGGGTTGTTTTGTCCATGGCAAATTGCCCGTCAGACCATAGACAGTTAGATGAGCATCTTCAAAATATGTGGCTTTTAGAAACCCATAAATCTCCTGAGCTGTGGGGCTAAAACTGTGTGGACTGTTTGTTGATGATTGGTTCTTGGACACACACACACACACACACACACACACACACACACACACACACACACACATAGATATTACTGTACTATTTCGTTTCCCCTAAGTATAAGGAACCAAGCTGATAGACAGCCACCATCAGCTCAGCCCCACCACCCTTAAACTCTGTACTCTGTCATTATAACAATAATAAACAAATACAGAGGGAATCAGAAAACCTGTTGAAAACTATTACAAAGGAACAGTGTGTTTATATGGCCAGAGAGTGGGGAGGGGGGAACACTTTGCATCAGTGTATTCCAAGTACAATGCTGAGCCAGGCTTGCCACATCCACTTAACTGGTCCTTAAAGGTGGTCTGACAAACAATGCCATGTTTGCCATGCCAGAGTCTAAACCTCGCAGCTCAAGACATCTTCTTTACTCAGTTGCGACTACTTACTTGCACTCTGTGTGTGGATGTAGGCCGAGCCAGCAGGAACGATTGGAATGGTGTAGAAGGGGGGGGGGTATATGTGGTTATGGAGTTTGACTTATATGCCTTTTATTTGCTAGTTTTAGTTTAGTTCAGTTTGAGTTGAAGGTATGTTTGTAAAGGAAAACACAAAACATACAATGTCAGGAGTTCTATATAATATCATATATATTTTGTAATTCAATTCAATTGAATTTTATTTGTATAGTGCCAAATCATAACATACATTATCTCAAGGCACATTACATAGTAGGTTAAAACCTAAAAATGTTATGTATTCATATTATATTATGAATGGTAACTTGAAGAGCACACACCTCCGCCAAGGCCCAACAGTACTCTTATGAGACCACATTCAAATTCACTAGATCCAAATTTCGGCACGAAATAGTTACATTTACAAATATTAGTCCCACAAACATCTCTGTAATTATTCACAGATATACAATATCAAAGAAAGTGGGTAAAAAAATCCTGGATCCGCCCCCTGATCCAGATCTGCACCAAAATTCCGCAAATTCTTCCCTGACCCTCAGTGCATCCTTCCACCAAGTTTCATGGTATTCTGGCCAGTCATTTTTGCGTAATTAATAGACAATGGAGATAGGATATGAGTTCAAATTCAAGGCAATCATCATTGTCTTGTTAAAAGTCAAATTTCCTGTCTAATTCTTTATTTGTAGCTAGATATATCTAATGTTATATGCCTGATACTTATGTCAATACCTAATAGTTTTTCCAGGTTCTGGTCGATAGTACAAGTAGTGACAGAGACAGATAATTTCCATCCAAATAAAAGCAAATCTGCAATCAAAGCTATAACTTACAATGTTACACTAAATCCATAATTTCTCCCCTGCAGGAAAATGAAGCCGTTGAGACACTGGCATCAGCAGCTGGTAGACCACATCTCATATGAAAAAACAGAGTAGAAAAGAAGTGAATCTGATCTAAGGCTGCAGGAAACCAGCTTTAGTTTTTGCAGTGATTCCAGCTGGTTTGTGTATTATTATTGGAGTAGTCCGCACAGAAATGTACATGCATTTGAACAACTCCCCCATTTTCTTGCTTTGGGTGAAAGATGAGAATGGCTGATGAAACCTGCTTTTTTCAGAACCTTGTCCATATGAAAATGATTATAGAGTCTGAGATGACTGGCTTTGATGAGGACGGAGAAAGCTAAGGCCAGCTAATACATGATCAACAGAAACATTAACATTCAGAGACGAGAGTTTGTTTTGGTTCCATTTTATGGAATTGACCATTTTCACAGATTGTCTTTTGCACCATATATTATATCAAACAAAAACAGTCAATATAGTTCAGATAGAATATATATTCCTAAAAATTCTAGCACACGCCCCTGGTTACCTCAACCCTTTGAGTTACCACATTTTCAGTTACAGCGTATATGAAGACCCTAATTTAAAAGTTTTTTTAAATTTTTGCACATTTAAGTTTGATGTCAGATCTTATTTCAGATAATAGCACACATCATATACAGATGGGCACAAGATCTCATGGTAAAAGAATGGATCTCCATGAGCCATCTCTAAATATGTTAGGGCCAAGAAAGATCTCCAGGTGTGCACTGTGGCATCTTTCAGATGGTAATATTTTTGGGGTGTTTAGTTAAGTTTAGTTGGACTGTGAAAGGTAATTATTGACTGGAAACAGTAGTTTGATGGAATTAATGTTTTTGTCAAACTAATTTCAGGGTTCAGCAGGAGGATGTAACAAATAAGTCTGAGGGCTTTGTAGCTACTAAATTTCTTCAAACATGCTCAATCAACGTTTTAAAAACTATCACAAGATAATGAACTTAATTGTTGAAATTGTAATAATATACATGATAATGGATGATGGTTGTGGAAATACTGTCGTTTCAAGAGAGGAAATACTCAGTTTTCTTGTGTTGGCATGAAAAACAGCAGTGATTAGTAGAATACTAAACAAAGAGATGCATTGTTGATGGCATGGTAAATCTAAATTTATGTAGCGCTTTTCAATTCTTGATGACCACTCAAAGCTCTTTGCAGTTTTCCCTATCACCCATTCACACACAAATTCATACATTGCATCTAGGTGCAGCAGTTTCTCTATCATAAAGCCGTCAGGAGCAATTTCAGGTTCAGTATCTTGCCCAAGGACACTTTGGCAGATAGAACCGGGGAGATAGGATCGAACTGCCGACCTTCTGCCTATCCACTCTAACTACTGAGCTACAGCCACCAATGAACTGTTGTACATTGCAATAGTGAGACCATTGAAGTGTCAAAGACAATATATTTTATGAAAGCAACTGAAACAGATCTCTTCCTTTTTCTTCATGAATTGACTTGGAGATGAAAAGTCACACAGGATCTATAACACAACAGTAAATACATTTTCCTACAGTCATAAAACCTCTGACACGGGCAAATTGCTTTTCATTGGAAGGGAATTTTAACACACCCATGTCAGAACTACCAATATTAAAGTTTCCTATCCATACATTAGGGTTGGGAAATCTCAAGTCTCATAGCAAGAAATGAAGGTTGGAGGTGCATATCAGGCACAGGTATGCACAGAGTATATAAAGAGTAATAGCCCAGCCCGTCTGCTGTAATTCTACAAATGGATTTTAGGTTCCACATCTTTTCAGCTTCATGTAGCAAGAATGCATAGAATAAGAATTTAATACTGGCATGGCAGTGAGGAATACAAAAATCCAACTGTACTTGAACTGTATTCAAAAATCCACCTCCCTTTTTTAGTGAATATGGCTCTCTGCCTCAAGTTTGACTCTGTTATTTTATACTGATAGAGGAGATGTATTGGAGATAGAGAATTAAAGGGTCATATCTCCTGCCACAATTTTTTTCTATAATAATTTGCAACATGTGGTCCAAGTTAATTTGCTCCTAGTTTCTTTTTGCGGCAAACTTTTATTTAGTTGTATGAAATGTTGAATCAAGAGATTTTCCATTATTAGAGATAAGAAATTTGACCATGGCAATGGTAGATACTGTGGAATTAAGTACCTCATAAAGAATCATACTGCAAAAATTATAATACAGTGAGGAAAAAACCTGATATTCACTATAATTTTAAGTGAAGACTGGGTAGTTGCTTTTGAGCCCTCCTGTCACTTAAATTACTCACAGTTGTTTTATTTTGTGGTTGGTCTTCCAAAATTATAATAAGTGGACTTTTTTGAATGACCTTTTGTAGAAATAGAACTTTCAACCCTTTAAACAATGCTTGATACTTGTCATACATGTTACGTGGAACCTAGCAGAACCATGCATGAGGATGCACAGGATTTTTAAACAGTAGCTTTATTTACCCACTGAGCTGAAAGGACAGCCCTGGGTCCAACTACAGGTGTTTAAATGTGTGTTCTGCTTGAATGTGAAGCAGTTTCCCCCCTCAACTCCTACACACTGACCATGTGTGTGGAATGAGACAGTTATCCAGACATTTTGCTCAAAAAATATGTTCAGTTAAATGTTAATCCTTGTTTAATTAAATGGTGTTACCCTTTTGTATCAAACCAGCCACAACAAGTGAGATTCAAATCACAACTTTCTGAAACAGTGGTAAGTAGTATAGGAGTACCCCAAGGATGTGTCAGCTCGCCCTTTTTGTTTACTTTGTATACAAATGATTGTGTCAGCTCCCAACCTATTCAGTTTGTGGTGAAATTCTCAGATGATAATGTTATTTTCTATCTACCTACAAGTAACTCAAACACTGTCAGCTATAAAGCTGAAGTTGACAGGTGGAGTGGTGTGATGAGCATCACCTACACATCAATACGGAAAACTGTAGAAATAATGATTTATCCCAGATTAATTGGAGACCAGAGTCTTGTTGCCATACATGGCCATGACCTCAGATGGGTCTCTTCTTTAAAATACTTCGGAGTTCACATTGATAATGAGCTTAGCTTAAATGTTTGCATGAGAATACATCAGCGCCTCCATATTATGTTCAATATTATTGTAAAATATTGTAAAATATCTTTACAGAGCAACCCCAAAGAATATTTTGAGCAGTCCACTCTTCTGCAGGCCAATAGGATTTTATCTGACCCCTCTCATGTGTTGTATTTTGAGTATGTATTAATGAACTCTGGAAAGAGTTAATTTAAACAACCATTATAAACATTCATTCTTACCGCTGTCAGTTAAACTTATTAACGGGCAGCTCAAGGGGACCAGCAGACATCAGGCAGACAGCAGGGGGTGCTCTTCAATAACTGCAGGCTCCACTAATAGCCTGTAAGTCTGTGGAAGGTGTGATGTGTTGTTGTCTGTGTTTATGAACTGAGATGTGTATGTCTTTGACAAGTACGACTGAAATCTAGGAAATTTCTTAACAGTGTGAATGTTCTGTAAACAAACTGCTTAGTTGTTTTATCTCAGGCAAATGTTATGCCTTTATTTGAAGCAGCACCCTTAATCCAAAACGAATTTCTCCCATGGGAGACAATAAAGGAACCTTAACCTTAACAAAGGAGATTGTGTCTGTACTTTGTTACAGTCGATCCATTCACACCATTTACTTAAGTCAGACATACATTCAATTCAATTCAGTTTTATTTGTATAGCGCCAAATTATAATATCAAGACCTTAAAACTTTTAGTGAAACCCAAGAGTTCCCTCAATGAGCAAGCACTTAAGCGACTGTGGAGAGAAAAAACTCCCCCACAAAATCAGCTCTGACTAGTTGTTATAATGAAAACAATAAGAGTGCTAATTATGGATGTAAAGATGTTACTAATGATAGCAGCAACAATTAATATAATAATAATAATGAAAATAATTGTTGTCTGAATCCTGCAGAAAACAACAATAATAACAGACATACACGTACATGCCCATATAACATATCCATAAGTCCCATAACAGGATTAAGCTAGAATGTTCAGTTTTATTCTATTATACTGCAAATGATTTAATTAACTAGGCCTAACCAATCTAGGCCTCCTCTAGAAAACAATGTACTGTCAAAAGTGCTCATACTGGATCTTCTGTATGCAAATACAAGAAGAAGCCTTCAGGTCTGGGGACAGAGAGGAACTGAGGGCCATACAACATGACCTAAGGGGAAAGCTGAGGGAGTGAGCCTTCATCAGAAGAAGATATCGGTGCTGTGGAAAACATTCTGCCTGGTCCCCAAGAAGATGAGTCTATCTGGCCTCAATGACTATCGACCTGTTGCCCTCACATCTCATTTGATGAAGGTACTGGAGAGGGTGGTCCTGGCCCACCTCAGACCACATGTGAAATCATTGCTGGACCCTCTACAGTTCGCCAACCTCATCTAGGAGTAGATGATGCAATTATCTACCTGCTGCAGTGAGCATCTGGATCAAACACATCTGGATCAAACTAGTCGCACAGTGAGAATCAAATTCTTTGATTTCTCCAGTGCTTTTAACTCCATCCAGCCAGTGCTTATGAGGGAAAGCCGCAAACTATCTGCCTGTCAGTGACTACCTGACAGGCAGAGTTCAGTTTGTCCGTCTGGGTAAAGTTCTGTCTGAAATGGTGGGGACTGCTACAGGAGCTCCACAGAGGACTGTACTGTCCCCCTTCCTCTTCACAGTGTACACCTCTAACTTTCAGTACAACTCAGAGTCATGCCACTTGCAGAAGTTCTCTGATGACTCTGCAGTGGTTGGGTCTATAAGTGATGGGAGGGAGGATGTTGGCACAGTAGAGGATTACTACTAGGCGTCCACATCGACAACGGACTGAATTGGAAAACCAACACTGATGCCGTGTACATGAAAGGGATGAGCAGACTCTATTTCCTGAGGAAGCTGAGATGTTTCAACATGTGAATGTTTTGCACAACATGTTGGACATCTTCTATCAGTCTGTTGTAGCCAGTGCACTGTACTTGCTTTTGTCTGCTGGGGGAGCAACATTGGAGCCGGTGACACCAACGGACTTACAAACTTATTAAGAAGGCTAGCTCCATCACTGGCTGCAAACCAGACTATTTTGAAGGGGTGGTGGAGAGGAGGGCAGTGTACAAACTGTTATCCATCATGGACAATCACCAGCACCCTCACTACCACCTAGTGGACTGCCGCAAGGACAGATATTGGAAATCATTCCTGCCCACAGCAATAACACTGTACAACTCCTCACCTCACCTGTCAAAAAGTGAACTCTCAAAACCATGAGCTCTATAGATTCTGTCCACACCAAAACTGTGATTACTCCTGCAATAACTGTGAATCTTTTTGCATATCTTATATTCATATTTATTTTAGTCATATTCGTGATTGTCCATGATGTGAACCCTCAAAACAATGAGCCCTATAGTTTCTGTCCACACCAAATAATAACAACAACCACAACAATAATAATAATTGTTTTTTCTTTTTATTTAGGAAAACATTGTGATTCCAATCAACTTTTTATTTTACAGCAAGGACAATGTCTATATCTTATACTTTTTGAAAGGAGGAAAGAGTTAAGATTCATAAAAGATTACTTTAATTTGGTAAAATACTGTGGTAAATGGTAAATTCTAGTCTTGATTCCCACTAAAAAGCGCTTCACAGTACAGTGTTGGGATTATTCTACATTAAACGTGGCACCATTAAATGGTGTGCCTATGGATATTCAATAGATTTGGCAATCAGAAAAATATTTTATATTAATATAAAAAATATTACTATAAAAGCTACCTCAGGGCACCACCCTTCAAAGGAAGGGAAAAGATAGCCAATTTATTGATTAAGTCTCATGAAATTACGAACTACAAATTTGGAAATCTAATTAATAATTAAATTAATAACTTTAACCAAAATTACCACATCAGTAGCTAGCAAAGTTGAAGGATATGAAGTTCTTGACAGTGTAGATGTTGGTAAAATTCACACTAATGCAACATTAATGACGCATATGTGTTAAAGAAAAACATCTATTATGAAAATAATAAATGTAAAACACACAAACTAATTAAAAGTACTTACTATACACAGATGTGTATGTGAGTGTACGTGTGTGTGTGTGTGTGTGTGTGTGTGTGTGTGTGTGAGAGAATGTGCTTTTTAAATGGCGGCTGGCCACTATGAAACAAAGGACCACATGGAGGTACCCACTCCTCCTCCAGGTTTGCCTGGTGACCTCATGGGTCATGGGACACACGGTGACCAATAGTGGTTGAAGGTTGTGTCCAGGAGTAGGTGTAACACCTAGGTGTGAAGATGAAGCACCCTTGGAGACTTCTGGAAGCTCTCCTTTGTCTTCAGGACAAAAGAGACTTGTTATCGCAAGCTTGTAGGCCCAACTATTGTTCACAAATAGTAGGTCCCAACAACAGTTTTGCCATCCACCCATTCACACACACATTTATACAGTGCTTCGATGTGCAGCACCAACTCATCATACACCCCTCATATACTGCCAGCACAGTGTTCAAGGGCAATTTGGGTTTCAGTATCTTGCCCAAGGACACTTTGAGCGGGGAAAACAGGGATCAAAGCACTGACCTTGTGGTTAGTGGACGATCCGCTCTACCCTTTAGTGGTTTTACTGAGCTCCAGTAAGCTCCAGTATGAAGCAGCTGTGCAATGACCTTACACACGTCATTGATCACATCAGTTCCATTTCAGCCATTTTACAACCCGATAACTAGGATTGAACAGTCAAAACACCCTTGCATCGCGCTATCTGGGAAACTTTGTCAGACACTAAACAAAATTGAGCTTTAAATTTGGATCTGAATGCATAGCTGCGTGCCGACTACAATTGACCACACTGGGAGTTGATGGTAGACTCAACCATAGATTCCCACATGCAAAATGTAGCACACATCATTTTTAGATTATCATCCACCCAAATTGTAGAGGCCTTTACATTTGAAGAAGAAAAGTGGATGTCTACATGAATAAAAGTCTTGCTCATACTCCGTTCAGCTGCCTGTTAGAGGCCTTCCTAAGTTTCCAGGGATGCGACAAGCCAAGTAGAGGCACTGGGAAATGCACACAGGATGAGGAGTAGAGTTCCATCCCACCTACGATGTTGTGCCCTCACTGGGCCCAAGAGCCCTCTATAGCCACATTTATCCTATTACATCAATCTACTGGGATCCACTTTATGCAGTCACAGTCGGAAAATATGCAGAAGGATGGAATTGACAAGTTGCCACAGTTGTGGTGCATATCATGTCCATGAATATAATCCCCATTGATTTGAGTTGCCAAACATCTCAGACCGGCTTAATACCTTTATATCAAATCCCTCTAAAAGCATATAATTTTCAGTGATTGCTCACACTTGTGGTCTACTTACATTCACATTGACAACCAAGCAATGGCATGACTCCATAGAACGCACACTGTCTCTCTAGTGTTTCCTTGTGTTGCCAGTTTATTTGTTCTGCACAGCTCTAAGTGGTGGCTGTGGAAAAGGGAGGAATCAAAGAGTCATTCTCAGACTATGTGTAAAGATAGTATTGAACTTTTTTCAGCATGTTCCACTGCTGAGTGGGAAAATCTAGCCTTTTCAGCTTGCAAGGTCAGAGTTGAGAAACTGCAGACCATTTAACATCATCTATTTAAATGACCAATTGACATCAAAGCTGTACATTTTGGAGGAATCTCTTTGAGCTTATGACTTAGTGAGATTGATATACTGAACCTCTAAGAACCAGTCAGTGACTGTGATATGGTATTCTCTGTTGAAATACTATTACTTCACTGTTTTCGTTTGAAATTAATAGCAATGAATTAAACAAAAAAGTTTGGGGCCAGAAGTGTTTAAAATTAATAACTAACACATTCAACAAGAAATTGTTCAAAATAATAAATAAAGTCAATATACAATAAGGGCACAATTGTACAGTTTCAAACTCATTTTTAAAAATCCTTTTTCTTTTTTTTTTCTCTGTTGGTCAAGAACAGGACAGAGACTGGCTGTATAGTTTCAGGTGTGAACACCTGTTGTTTTTGATTGGTCGACAAAAATGAAAATGATTGATCACTGATTTTTTACTATCTTGTTTAATTTTGAACAGATATTGTTAAGAATTATTTTACTTTTAATTCTTTTAGGACTGAGAAGGACTGACATAAAAGCAGCTGCTGAAAAACTGTATTCTTTTGAGTAAAGATCAAAGTTGAAACATGAATAACTATGTGGTATATTTAGATTTGTTCACTTAATAACACTAGAAGATAGCAGAATGTAGTAATAAGTTACAAATGTTTTTAACTGATTTATTTTAACACACTCTACAACTATATTTATAATGCATCAATTAATATATACTACGTAAGCCATTACAAGACATGGCATGAGCATAATATTATATTCGATTTTATATTATTTTTCATCTTACATTTTGGTGTGCATATTTTAACATTTCAATGTTATAAATGATAGCATACTGTAAGTAGAGAGAGAGAGAGAGAGAGAGAGAGAGAGAGAGAGAGAGAGAGAGAGAGTCCAAAAAACCTGAAAACTGACAACAGTGTTGTCTGTAATCGGTCATTTCAGACCAGACCAGACACTGTGGGTACAAAACCCTTGTGTATATAAATGGTCTGTATTTACATCGCACATTTCTAGTCTTGATGATCACTAAAAGCATGTTACATTACAGTTTTACCATTCACCCATACACACACACATTATTACAGTGCATCTATGTGCAACCCTTTGTTTATCACACATCACTCCTACACTGCTAGGGGCACTTTGGGGTTCAGTATCTTGCCCAAGGACACTTTAGCATGTAGAATGGGGGAGACGGGGATTGAATTGCTGACCTTCTGTTAAGTGGACGACCCGCTCTGAGCCACCACAATGTCAGATCACGTCATTAAAAATGCAGCCTTCTATTTGGAAAAGAAGTTGTTCTTCTTTCAAAAGTTACATTCACTTTTTTCAATTTAAAGTTATAACTTATCTTAAATAACTTATAGATTGTGTAATACTGTTGTAAATTTCTTGTGCAACATTGCGGTATCTTTCACTAGCACTTATGATAATCTCAAAGAACAATGAACTTTTCATTGGTCTGGTGGGTTTGGAGGGTGGCGGCTGACTGCTTAGGGCCCCATAAGAAGTGCCAGCCCTAGTTGTATCTATGGTCTTGGCTTTAAACCACAAGTAGTAAATACGTACTTTTCATTGCCACTTTGACTCCTACTGACCATTCAGTGACCAAATGAAGGTAACCTGATCTATTTCTCTCTGAGCACATGCATCAGCACCACCAGTCCATAACAAGCACTTAGTAACAGTATCAGTGTGTGATGCCTAGAAGTACTGCACACATTCAACAAAACTCTACTGATTGTGACTTGACACACATTTATTTGTGTTTTATCACTTTCAGATTTGGAAATGGAGTAAATCCTTAGTTCCTGGACAGATGCAAATGAACATTCAGATTTATTACAAAGTTATGTGTGGTGTAAAAAGGAAAAACATTTCTCGTTCATTAAACAATATTATAGGTGAGTAAACTGAAATCACAGTGGTGTCATATAACTATTTTACAATTAATTGGCTTTGGAAAATACTGACAAGTGATGTATAAAATATTCAGTATACCTTTTATTTCACAGGAGACAAAGCACAACATTAATTGCATTATTTTGAGATTCTGGTGAAAGCTCACTTTGACCTCAGACAGACAAAGGACAAATGTTGCAGAGTTTAACTTGTGAGTCTGCAGCTAACAAGACATGTGAAAAGGTCTCCCAGTTCTTGAACCTCCTATTTGCTTGTAGATATATGTTTTCTTACCATCATATTAAACAGCTACGTTTAGAGGAGAACTTGTAATTAGATGTCTCATTTTTGAAAATAAAGGCTTGCCTCTTAACTAATTACCCAATGATTAATTAATCAATTTCTCCTACTGCTGAGGCTGGTTTTATGGCTGGATTACTAGTAGAGAGGGGGGTTAGAATGGCTTCAAGGATAGTAAATTCAATGGCAGGCGTGCTGCTCCACCTCCCATTACATCATTCTACCCACATGCTGAGCTGGGATTTGGTAATGTCACTCAGTTTACTCAGTTTCCAAGTCATTATTTTTCCTATGAGTAGCCCTTTTGTTTGTCTACATTATTTTGAATATCACTGACAGTTTTATATCAACTCTTAAACTCAATTACCCTAATGTTTCTCACATTCTATGGTGCTGCTGCAAGATCCCAAAAAGTTTTCGATATTTTGTTTGCTTTGCAGAGCCTAATTATAAATGCACCATCACCTTTTACAGGACCCTTGATTGTAAACCAATTTCTTTGTAAGAACCCGAAGATGTAATTTCACAGAGCAACAACTTCCCCTTCTTGATAATTGTTTGCCTCCAGATGATCCATAGTGAAGTTATATAGCTCAGATGTATATGAAGAACATTAAATTAGTGTCACTAAAGTATTGTGACCTGCCCCCAGGGGTAGTCCAAAAGCAGAAGGATTGGTTCACATGGGGGATTTGGCTCAAATGATCTGACTGTCTTGATGACTTTGGATGTCAAACTGATAAGATACTGGGACAGTATCTACACAACAACCAATAATACAGCATAATCAAGCAAAGCATGGGTAAAAACATAACAAACCTTTTATTTATTACCTCATCTTAGTTAATTGTTGAATTCTGCAGGGGCATATATTTTGAGTGAAAGCATCAGGGTCATGCTATAAATTCTATGAGTTGAGGAGGAGAAAGAAAAGATTGAACGTCCAAGTTCAGTGAGAGTGCAGGCTGAAGCAGGGGCCGGCAGCCAGCTCTGGGTTTCATCTGATTTGCAGTGGCAATAAAAAAAAGTCAGTAGGCCACATGCCGGTCATTTCAGATGTATTTTGGCTTGAAAATTGGATTAATGTGCTAAAGTGTGATTAGATTGGTTAAACACAATTAATTGGAGCAGACTCCAGTCACCTGGGGAGCTAGGAGGTGGAGATCGTGGTGGTGTGTTTGTGTGTGTGTGTGTGTGTGTGTGTGTGCGAGAGCACGTGTGTCAGAGTGTTTCTGGACAGATTTCAACTGAACCAAGTGAACAAAGTGTGCTAACTGTCCAGATTTTCCATGTCCCTACTCCTGTATATGTGTGTGTTGAATTGATGTGTATGCGTGAGGGTGTGGGTTCATGTGCACACAAGTGCCTTTACTCTTTGCATTTTCTCATAGCCAGCTTGTCTCAGAGCAGATTGAACACAGCTGAGAATGTTGGTCTAGGCCTGCAGCACTCCCTCCTGGGGGAATAAGCAGGAACCACAAGGTTGGACTTGGCTTGCCCTTCGACGGCTGAAAACTGCCATGCACCCAGGGCAAGGGTCCAGGTGGATCGGCTGGGGAGAGGAGAGTAATTTGGGAGTTATTTAAAATGATCTATTAAACCCCTGAACTTTAATCAGAGTTGCTACTATACTGACAGCCACGATTTACCTACAAACGAGGATGGGAGGGGAGGAATAGGCTCAAAATGGGACCACTTCATGAATTATTTTCATGGGCACTGGGGTTGGGGTGCTAACATTGATCAGGCCAGAGTAAAAAAAAACAATAGTTCTTAAGAAATCTGCATTTCTTTCCAAATTCAACAGCTCAATAGCATCCATGTCCGGCTGTTAACAAAAATTTTCTTTATTATCCTCATCAGCATGTGTAGGCTGAGAGAGGGCTCTGTGGGGTGACTAGGCAACCTTGGTCATGTCAGTGAGACCCAGAGAAACTCACACAGAGAGCAGACTCTACTTGTTTGAGTTATGTGTAAATGCAGCCAGACTCTGACAGACACCCAAAGTCAAACTGGTTTATGGAGGGCCGACATAGCCAGAAAGCAGAACCAAGCTTTCACAGGTCATTACCACTGCCTGGTCAGTTACTGGGGTAATTGAAAAACCACAGGAGTGTGATGTAACCCACTGCCAGATTACAGTCATGTGCACACATAAATATACAATCATCCCAGTATAAGGACCAGGACAAACTGGTAAACACATGATTATGAACATGGTGAACTATGTGCAGGTCAATGCAAGTACTCTCTACTGTGCACTGTACTTAGATATTAAAAGACGGTGTTACCTGTGCTGTCTTCATGTAACTCAGAGCCCCACTTACATATGGGAGAATGGTCTTTGTTGAATACAGCCAGTGTTGTGCCAGTTTACACTTTAAAATAACTTGTTCAAACTTGAGTTAATTCGTATGAAAATTAACTAGTTCACGTTCATACTTCATTTTTTAGTGGCGTTCAATCCAGCGAGACGTCATCATTTGTAAACTGATTCGTTCAGTTCAGCGTTCACAGAAAAAATGAACGCGGTCATGCGTAACACTGATTACAGCTCAGCGTTCAACACCATTATTCCCTCGAAACTCGTCTCGAAGCTCATTGATTATGGCCTGGAGCTCCATCTGCAGCTGGATATATGACTTCCTGACAAGCAGGCCTCAGGTGGTGAGAATTAGCAGTCACATCTCCTCCCAGCTAATCCTCAACAAGGGCACACCTCAGGGCTTTGTGCTCAGCCCCCTCCTGTATTCCATATTCACCCACGACTGCACAGCCAAGCACAGATCTATCACCATCATTAAGCTTGCAGACGAAATGACAATCCTGGGCCTCATCACAAACAACGACGAGACGGCTTGTAGTCAACTCATGACTAACAACCCTCTGCACATCTTTCCTCCAGGTCCCACCCACATGATCCCTAACTGGATTCTCAGTAAAGTTTGGCGGGAGCAAGGTACTGAGCTGGAGAAGAGGTTCTCAGACTTAATATTGTATATTAATACAACCCCATATCAGAAAGAGTTGGGACTGTATGTTACATTTAAAATTAAAACTGAGAACAGTGATTTAATATATGACCTTTGACCTGTATTACAATAAAAACAATACAAAAGCACATTATTTGATGTTTGACCTCATGAATTGTATTGTTTTTTCAAAATAAACACTTGGGACAGTAAAGCATTTACCCCTTTGTTAATATATGTAATGGATGAAATATCCAAATTCCTTCCTATCCTTCTTTGAGGAAAACTGTTTTTAAACATTTCAATAATTTTCTCACACATTTGTTGGCAAACTGGCGATCCTCGGCCCATCTTTGCTCCTAACAAGCTAGGCCTTTCCCGGATGCTGCTTTTGTACCGAATCATGATTACAATAACCTGTTGACATCACCTATTTTAAATCACTTAATTTTTTAATCTTTGTACCTCATTACTAGCCCTAAATTGCCCCATCCAAACTTTTTTGCCTGAATGGCAGGAATGGATGTATATTTACAAATAAAATAAGTAACTCTGATCCAATGAGACTTTTTCCTCTGCTTAAGACATTTTGTTTTGTCCAATTAGGATGATATCTTCGCTTCTCACATGTTGACATCCCGAGAGTGGAATAAATGATCTTGGCTTTGGTAACATGTTAAGAGTCAACTTTAGTGACTGTCAGTGGTGTTTAATGACAACCAAGTTAATCTCAATGCACCGCAGCCAAGTATTGAGCCTCAATATTGTTGCCCTGTTCAATCCAAGCATCTCCGGTTGATAGTCAAACAACTCTTGACCATTTTTTCTTAGCTGATACTGTTGCTAACAACTAGAATACCTATCCAACTCACTGAAAATCATCCTCTATCTATTGACAAAATTTGCCTAAATTAAATAAAGAAACTAATTCATTTTTATCTGTAGTGGTATATTGCCACCCAGACAAAGTGAAAAAATCACATTTACAAAAAAAATACAGCAAAGAAATAAAAATACAATAGGAGCAAGACATCAAAATAAATAGTTGTATAAGCAAGCATCTTCAGCATTGTTATGTTTACATATTTACATATAAATGCTCTCACATCCTACAGCTTGTACAGTTTGGGCGATGTTGCACTCTAATCAGACATAATCTGTAATGGTTGTTAAGCTATCACAGTAGATAAGAAAAGGCATTCAGACCCTCCTGAACTTATCCATGTTCCCCCTCAGGGGGGGTCAATTGGGCGAAGTAGGCAGTTAATGGTTGTGAATAGCTTTCTGGGATGGTTTTGCTGGTTGCCAATGAGGGAGGAGTGTACTGTGTCTTGGTGTGTGAGATCACCTCCTTGTATGAACGCAAATGGTCTCTTTAGGCCTCCAGGTGGACATTGAGGCCAGATCTTTTATAGAGCCGCCCTGGCGTGAAGTTCAGCTGTGAACCAGGGGGCTGGGCAGGTGAAGGAGACAGTTCAGGTTTAGAGGGTGGCGAGAGAGAGTCAAGACTGAGGGATAGAGCAGTGTTGTAGTGGGCGACCAGGCCATCAACCATGGTGATGGGGGGTAGTTTTTTCTTACTATTGTTGAGGGTTAAGGACAGAGGATGTCACACCTTGAGACAAAGTGTGATTTGTGAATATGGGCTATACAAATAAAATTGGATTGATTGATTGATGATCGATCTTTGTGACGGTACCCTTGAGATTAGGAACAATGGCTAAGAGATTATCTATTGGTGTCTCTGGAAAAGGATGGTAACCCTTCTGTACTTAGTGCCTGATCTGCAAGTAACAATAAAAGTGGGAGTGGGGTAGGTTAAATTTTTCTACCACTTGATTGAATGATGCAAACACTACATCAAAATATAAATCCTTTATGACTAAACTACCATTACTATGCCATGCACAAAAAGAAAGATCCAACTTTGCTGGTGTGAAAAGGTGGTCCTCCAACCAGAAGGTCGGCAGTTCGATCCCAGTCTTCCCCATCTGCATGCCAAAGTTTCCTTGGGCAAGATGCTGAATTGCCCCTCATAGAAAAAAAAGTGCTGCTAATAGATGCACTGTATAAATGTATGCGTGAATGTGTGACTGGCAAACTGCACTGTAAAGTGCTTTGAGTGGTCATCAAGACTAGAAAAGCTCTATATAAATACAAACCATTTACCATTAAAGAGGCTTTTTGTATATCAAAATACTTCCTCAGTTGAGACCATGATCTGATTGTGTAACTGGATTGCTGCAATATGTACCAGTTACCAATGGCAGTGGAGAGTTGACTAAGGAGTGAATAGGTAGGTCATTTGGTTCCGTCTTCCCCTATTCAGGTGGATATTCAAGTGAGCTGCCTTGGACTAGCACGACAACCTTCTGAATGTTACAGGTCCAGTAGTAATAGAGGAGGTTGGGCATAACCATCCCTCCCAATGTTTTGGGTCTTTGTAAAAAGGCCTTATGTACAACGGCTCAAACGGCTAAGGGAACACTTAAATGACACATAAGATCTTGATGAACAAATGATGTTTAAGTTAAAAGTCTTTACTGATGTACATTGTATAATTTGTTGATAACAAAATGACGTAACAACGGTTAATGGAAATCAAATCATCAACCCATTGAGGGCTGGATTCAAAACCACACAGAAAATAAAAGCATAAATTTCATCACATTATGTGACTCAGTAGTGTGTATTGACCCTGCGTGCCTGTATGCACTCCTGACAACGTCTGGGCATGCTCCTGATCAGTCGGCAGATGGGTGTCCCTTGGGGATCTCTTCCCAGACCTGGATCAGGTAGCAGTGAGCTCCTGGACAGTCTGTAGCGGCACTTTGGCAGCATCGGATGCAACTGATACATAAGGAGGTCAGGGGAACGTGAGGGCCAGGCAATGGCATCAATGCCTTGGTCATCAAGGAACTGCCTACACACTCTGGCCACATGACCCTGGGCATTGTGCTGCACTAGAAGGAACCCATGGCCCACTGCACCAGCATAAGGTCTGACAATCACTTTGAGGATTACATCCCGCTATCAAACAGCAGTCAGAATTTCTTTGAGCAGTGGCTGCCATCTCAGATAAAGTTAGAAAAAATCCTGTCGAGGAACACAAACAGTTTTTTGGGCATGAGTATGGGTATGTTCTGAAAAAGATACAGGAATTTAAGAAAAATTATAATTTTAAGTAGGTTGATACACCCAGCCATCAATAGTGATAGTGTACATCAACGTTCCATATCTTTTTTTCAATTGTTAATTAGAGGCAAGAAATTTAGTTTGTATAGAAGAAGATAGGAGGGAGGAACTGCAATCCCCAAGTATTTCAAGTGTGAAGTCATTCTGTTAAAGGGAAACATAGAAGCAGGAAGATTGAGAGCTGCAGGGATAGTAGGGAAAATTTTACTTTTATGCAAGTTCAGGCTATAGCCGTAGAGTGTTCCAAATTGTTCCAGCTTGGATAAAATAGGTGGATGAGACAATGCTGGGTCAGTTATATAAAGGAGGAGGTCATCTGCATATAATGACACCGTATGAACCCTTTTGCCTCATGATATCTTCTTGAAGAACCCTATTGTCTTGGGGACAGGGGGCATCTCTGTCTTGTTATCTCCATTTTCGAGCAAAGACTTTTGTGCAAAGACTTGAGAAAAGTCATTGCACACCATCTCGATGGAGCTGCAGTTTTTGGTCTATTTTTGTGCATGTGTGCGCAACGCTGTGGGAGGAGTAGCATCCCAAAAATCCATAAAATTCCTCCTATAACATCAGGGGTCTTGTATTTTCACAATCCGGCCTCTATTCTGGCTTCCTGGTAAGGTCCTATAACCATCATGGGGCTTTCATTTTGAAAATCCCGACTCTATTTGGGCTTACTTTAAGCTCCTGTTAAAATATGGTGGCTTTTAGTTTGAAAAATCCAGCCAAAATTCTGGCTTCCTTGGTAAGGGCCAATAACCATCTGGGGGCTTTCATTTCTAAACTCCAGCCTCTATATGGGCTTCCTGGTAAGGTCCTATAACCATCTGGGGGCTTTTAGTTTTGAGATGTACTAGGTGTGTTAGTGTGCACCACGCAAAAAGTTGTAGTGTCCATTTGGTGAGGACTGACTGCGTGGGTCTCAGAGAGAGAGAGGGGCTGTCACAGGTTAAATCTGTAATTATCTATCTCCAGTTACAATTTTTTTTTTATTTCATAGGATGAACTTACTTAAAGGGAAGGATAAAAGTAATAAACTAGGTCTTGTTATCACGCCGCTTACACACCCAGTACATCTCATCTCTCCCCGTTTTCAAATGTGCCAGGCGCAGTCACCATAATCCAAATGTGTACAGACACGCTCTCTGTGCATTGGACATTTAACCGCACTTTGCACAGTGCGCCTTGCCGCAAGAAAATTAGGCCCTATGTTTTCATTGACTAGTAATTGCAAATTGCACAAAAAGTGCTGGCCTCAATGATGCGCCCATCCGTGCTGAATAAGCGCTCGCACGCAGTGCTCGTAGAAGGAATGAACAAGTTTCTCTTTGTTTGTCCTTTACAATTAAAAAAATGAATGATGTATGATGCCTATTTCACTCACCCGAACCCATCTGTTATTAATCAGAAATGTAAATTTTTACGACCCTACCCACCTGACCTGCGAATCAACAGCGAGTCCGCAGGTATAACTGCGGTACGCGCATCACTAGCATGTACCTCTTTCTGTGTATCTCTGTCACATTGTTGTGGGAACTGCTGACTTCTAACCGCTAACTGCTGCTTTTAAGGAGAGCTTTTAGCTGTGGAGGCAAGTCCTTTTACCTTTGTTACGGGATAATATAGCCACAATAAAATGGATTAAGGGCATTAGGGTAAGGCAAGAAAGACAAAAAAATCTAACTTGCACTAATCTCAGCATTCAAATCCAAATATCCACCATCTACTTGGCAAACACCTTCATAATAAAAGAGCCATGCTTCATGACAGTGTTAGCTGATATGACAAATTGCAACACAAACGAGAAAAGTGCCTGACATGTTTGTCAAATTTCCAGCAGGCATTGTCACCCACTCCATCTCCCGGGAATTTAGTTCAGACTCTAATATTGGAGGGCAGTTTGTGATTTATGCCCCTTTTTGTGAATAGAGGTGTTTCTCCCCATTAGATTTAGAATGTTCTGCAGTGTGTGAGAGAGCCAAACATTAGCGAGTTGCAGGTTTTTGGCAACCAGAAATACATGTAGTGGCTGTGCCCTGACAGCAGAGTAATACATTCTGCCAGGGGAATTCAGAGATGACAGGACCAAAAGGGAGCTTTTGCTGATGGCTGTCTGTAATTGCCCAAGGTCATGGCCATTGCTTCACTTCTGATGACCCAGACAGGCATTATTATTACAAGACAAGAATTTCAAACCCCTCATAAAAAGAACTATCAAGGGTATTTCTCCAAACTTTTAGCTCTGGAGGCCTGGATTTTGTAAAAATCAAGATCCCCCCCCCCCCACACACACACACCACCAACCCCCGGTATATATACTTTTTTCCCAACCCCCTGTCATGTTTTTTACATAAATTCCAAACAATGGTACTTTTCATTTGAGTGAGAGCAGAGAAAGGCAAGACTCCCTTAGCATATGATGAAGAGTGAGGATCCATAACATTGACAGCACCTTAAACATATTAACGTATTTTTTCTGTGTGGGTTCCAAAGATAACCTGACTAATGAATGTTAATAGGTTGGAAAATATCTTTGCCTTTAATGCTAAAGCTATAATGTTTTTCTCCGTTATGTAGGTGTCAAAAAACATCAGGGTACTAAACCTGAAAGCATTTACTTTTTCACAGTGAATTAATACACATTGCCTGTTTGCTTATTGCCTCATAATCAGCTTTTGTAAGTGTAGGTTGAAGGGGAAAGTGAGCCTAACTATGCTAATTCTTAAAACATGTGAACAAGTCAAAATGTCCAAATGATTAGCGACTCTTAATGTAGGGTTTCAAAATTGCCATCAGGTACAAGTCAGCCTTCATGTAATTAATGCTCTCTTTAAATTACCTTCTCCCACTGTTCCCAATGCAACTGTGTACAGGTATGATTGGTGGACTACTACTGATAACCGTGCTTGTTGAAAAACTTTGGTTAAGGAGATAGAAAAATCCCAGTAGGAGCTATTTAATCTCTAGAACAGGGGTCTTCAATGTTTTTCAGGCCAAGGACCCCCAAACTGATGGAGAGATGGAGCAGGGACCCCCTACTATATATATTGTATAAACTTGTGTTTTATATTCAACTGGGCCTAGTGCCATGTATAAACATAGCTACCCTGTTATTGTGCATTCAATACTAAGCTATTCAAATAATACACAGGTTCATATATTCATGTTTTTATTATTGTGTTGCTGAATGTGTGCATTGCTGACTAAAAGATAACGTCTTCTGCCTCCATTCATCCGCTCGCTACAATATGTTGGATTCATGTTAATTTGTATTTAAAGAGGTTTAAATTTGTGGAAAAAAAATTGGTTGAAAAAAAAATTCACGACCCCCCTGCAGTACCTCCGCGTACCCCCTAGGGGTCGCGGACCCCCTATTGAAGACCTCTGCTCTAGAATATTTGGAAAATACATGTAATCCCTTTTTTCCATGATGAAAAATTGATATAGCAGTTTTCTGGTTTATTGTCTACTTTCAAGTTACATTCACCGATTCACAAACACACTCAAACAGTGCTACGATATGCTGTGCTTATTTTTCTATCAAACACTGCTGGTACATCCGTCCAGGGAAATTTGGTGTTCAGTAACTTGCCCAAGAACACAGGGATGCAGACTGGAGATGCCAGGGATTAAATCACCAACCCTTTTGGGTTAGTGTAAAACCAGATCTACCTTCTCAGCCAGAGATATCATTATGAAGCTAAAGCATAGCTGTGGTAGTGGGGCGTGGACAGCGTTGGCAGCAGGAGGGAGAGATCGGGGGTGTGGTTTAGGGAACAATGTGTGAGGTTTTTGTTTTTGTTTTTCTGTGTTCTCCTCTCCTTCTCTCTCCCTCCTCTGTTTCCTCTCCTCAGTGTGTGTGTGTGTGTGTGTGTGTGTAGTGCAGGGAGCGTGGATGGTCTCCCCGTGGCTGCAGTCGAGGCACACGCACACCTGGCTTCAATCTCCAGTTCATCAACCTGACAATAAAAGCCTGCCAGATAATTCCATCCCGACTTTAGTCCTTCTCATGCTCTTGCCTTTTTCTGGCGTGTTTTTCGCCTGCAAGATTTTTGTTGCTGCCAGTCTACAGCCTTGCTGTGTTTCTGCTCTTGTGTTTTATTTACCTGTTTTCTTCTCCCTTGTGTTCAGATTTCGCCAGTGTGCATCGCTGCTGTACCAGCTTCAGCGTTTTCCAGATTTCATGTGTTCCTCCGTGCGCTCAGTCATCGAGTTTTGCTGCCAGAAACTCCTCCTCAGAGCCAGCCTGCCCTCTACTCCACCTGTCGTTTTACCTGACAATCTGTCATTAAATACCATTTTTCACAGTTTTACACCTGCCTCAGTCTCTCTGCTTTGAGTTCCAGCCACAAAACGTAACACGATGCCAGGGAAGGAGTCTGATCATGCACAGGTTTTCTACGTTGGCTAATCGCTCTCTCCCCTTTATCAGCAGTAGCGTGCAGCGGGCGCAGGGCCGGACAAAGACACTGTCCCGGAGTCCTGTTACAATAACCAAATGCATAACTCTAATCTCAACACATGCTTCAATGAAAGGGATACAACTCAGGGTAATCTGACCTCTATATTTAGTTGGTGACCTTGAAATAGTATAGAATCATATATTTTCTTTTTCCATGACACTTCAGGAATATAACTATAAGTATAAAATTCCAAAATGACTTGAGTTGGAGTTGCAGATTAGTGCTATACACTTTGTGCTCCTTTTAGATCAGTCATAAAGCCCAAACCCCATAAAGACTGTGTCTGCCCCACCCCTGATTAAATTATTTAAATCAAAAATATGCAGGGTTAGGGTTAGAGGAAAGAGGAATTCCGCATTAAAAAAGAAAATTACCACAACCTCTGCAAAAACACCACAACAATATAGCTGCAAGCGGCAATAAGCGGATTCTAGCCTTAACTCACTCAACAGTTATGGAGTACATAAAGTTGGCCTTGTGTGTCAAATTTCAAGTCAATCAGACTTAGGGTGTGAGGGGCGTGGCCATTCAAATCTTTTATTTTTGAGGCCTAATTAAAGCCACCATGGGTGATCTTTCAAAGAAAGTTGATGCACAACTCAGTTATTGTGCCAAGTTTCATGTTTCTAGCTCCTTCCAGCTCACAGGAATTTGAGCCGAAGTGGCAGACACCAAATAGTAATAGCAATAACAAACCGGAGCAAAAACAATAGGGTTCTTAACAAGATGCCGAAATGTGGAATCTTAAACGTAAAATCATTCCCATCCAAGGCTGTTTTAGTAAATTTATTAATCTCAGATTACAATATTTATTTACTTTCTTATTTACCTGGCTGCATCCTGAAGAATATGTCAGCGTGAATGAATCTGCTCCCCCTAGTCATTAAATACTCACATTCCTCGCTGCTATGGCCATGGAGGTTGAATTGCAGCTATTTTTAACTCCAGTTTATCAATTCATTCTAAACCTAAACTAACTCCTTTGAAAGCCTTCTTCTAAACAACTATCCTATTTTCTGTAGCTTACTGTACTACTGGGGTTTATTCTGATTCTGATCTTTTTGTCAAGCTTAGTCCTTAAATCAGATAAAGTAATTATTGTAGGTCATTTTAATATTCATGTGGACATTAATAATGATAGCCTATATTTATTTCAATATAAGACTCAATTGGTTTCAGTCAGAGTGTATACCAACCCAGTCATGTGTTGTTCTTTTATCATATGGCATCAAAATTGAAGATTTTATTGTCCTTCCACATAATCTGAATAATCATAATCCTCCTGTCAGACGGTAATTTAATAACCTTTAATGTCTTATTACCAGAGTACATGTCAATTATTAAAAACTCCTTATCTAGATGTCATTACAGGATTCATTATTGATACATTTTACAATTAAAAGCAAAATTCACCTGCCCTTAGTTAATGCTAAAGTATCTTCAACACATTCTCAGTTGCTCCTGAGAATCCTGTTATTTATTTAGACAGCACCTCTCAGATCAACCTTGATCAGCTAACCTGAATCATCTCATTGTCTAAACCAGAAACTTGTATTTTTGACCCAATTCCAACAAAGAAATTCAAAGAAATTCTTCCCACCAAAGTTAACTATATGCTTCCATTAGGAAACATCAGGAAACAATTCAATTTTGTAAATGTCAAAATATTTTTATTTTCGCTGCTATGCAGATACCCAGGTAAGCTCATCAATGAAACCATGACAAAGTAATCAATTAACCAAATTTCAAGCATGTTTTAAGGACATAAAAACCTTGATCACCTACAATTTTCTCCTATTGAACTCAGATAAAACAGAAGTTGTAATACTTGGCCCTTAACACCTCAGAAATACATTATCTAATGATTTAGCTATTCTGGATGGCATTGCACTTGCTTTCAGCAAAATCATCAGGAATCTGGGAGTTATCTTTCATCCAGATTTGTCCTTTGATTCTCATTTAAAAGTAATTTCAAGGACTGCCTTTTTTCACCAGCGTAACATTCTAAATGTCTTGTCTCAAAAAGATGCAGAAAAATGTGTCCATGCTTTTGTTACGTCCAGACTTGATTATTGTAGTTCCAGCAGTAAGTCTTTCAATACTCTGCAGCTTGTCCTGAAATGAACCAGGAAATGTGGTCATATTTCCCATGTATTAGATTCACTACACAGGCTTCCTGATAAATTTAATTTACAAAGCCCTTGTGTGGCAGTTGACCATGCCACGGGGCTCTCACCACAGCAGCCAGAGACAAACCATTCAGGTTTTAGCATCTTTATTAATATAAAACAAAACTCATAAACTCCAACTTAAAGTGCCAGCTAATTCAGCTGGCCCCTGGCTTTGCAGCTCAGCTTAATGTCTTGAGTGTCGCTCATGTGCTTCTCCGTGAGCTTTGCTCATGTCCCGAGTCTCTGAGTCTCTCCGAGTCTGTCTGAGTGTTCTCTCGAGGCAGCCCAGTCGCTGCCTTTTAAACGTGAGGATCACTCAGCTAACAGCTCTCACCTGTGCTGATTGATCCTCTGTGGTGTCTGGGTGCTCTCCCAACCCCCTCACCTCCACACCTTGATAATATGGCATCATCATACCTTAAAGAGCTCATAGTACCATATCATATCACGAGAGCACTCGTCTCCAAGAAATCAGGCTTTCTTTTGATCACTGAAGGTTCTAAAAGTAAAGTAGAAGCCAAAGCCTTCAGCTATCAAGGTCCTCTCCTGATGAACCATCTCCTAGTTTAAGAGTATGCTTAAAACCTTCCTTTCTGATAAAGCTTATAGTTAGATCTGGTTCAAGTCTGTCTTGGTCCAGCGATTATTTATGCTGCTAAAGGCCTAGAATGTCGGGGACACATGACACTCTCTTCGTCTTCATCACAGCAATGTCTCATCAATATTACTGACTTGACGTATTCCCTGGAGTAATTGACCCTTATTCACCAACATTTTATTTGAACCTGGCCCAGCATGTCTGATTCCGATGGTTCCCTTCAGGCTCAGGTCTAGTATCCACAGATGCTCAGCTGAGGATTCACCTGCAGTTCTGTGTTTCCAATGATGCGCTGCTCCAGCTCAGATCACTCTGTGCACCTTCCTTTTCTTTTTCCTTCCCACTCTCTCTTCTGTGTTTGACAATATTCATTGAGACTTCAAATCAGAGATGAAAATGCTTACCTCAATTATGCAACTTTCTCCCGATACAGCTTTCACTGCACGTGTAACTGCATTCCATGTATCGTTTTTTGTGGTATTTACTACAAAATATAACAGATTTTTTGATGGTTTGACGGCGCCGTCGTTAGAATTACGTTCAATCATTCCTGGGTTCTTAAATGTTCTTTTCAGTTTCTGTGTGCAGTCTCATTCCCTTTTATGAGCATTGGCGGGGCATTTACCAATGCTAATTAGGAAAAACTGACACACGCTTTCAACCTACGACCACAATGCATTCATCAATATAAGAAAACAGATGCGAACAATGCATGAATCTGACAGAGGTTTCTTAGAAGAGATATTGGTGAATGAGGCCCATAGTGATTTATCATTTGCAGATCATGGATCATGACTGTGACGGTGGATGGTGGATCGTAGATTGCGATCATGGATGGTGATCGTGGTGGTAGCTGATCGTAGATCATGGTGGACGATCGTGATCGTAGATCGGGGTGATGATTACAACTTGATTGCTTAGATATACAATATAATATCACATATTCTACCATTACTGACAACACCTCTATCATTACAACTTCCATTACTGCTTCCTTCATCTCAGTCAGACATTTTCTTATGTCCAAATACTTTAAACATTGATACACCTCTCCCTTTATGTTTTTTCTAATCAATGTTGTAAATATGGTTATTTTGTTGATGTGGTCTGCTATGCCAGCATCTATTGCACTTCTCTCCCTCCTGGGAGAAGGATCTCTCACACAACTCAAGGAATTTATTTTTTCTTTGTTTAATATCGTGAGATAGGGCATTCGCCTAGGTGGAGGAATGCACTCTCTGAATGCCCTTGTAGCTCTTCATGTGTAGGCAAAAGGCTTGGTCTTCACTGGAGGAGTTGGCCCTTCTGAGTTGAGCTTTGGTGGCCTAAATTATCTGTAAAATGATAAATGGTCTGTACTGCACTTTTCTTGTCTTAATAACCACACAAAGAGTAAAGACTCAGAGAGAGTGGTTCTGGGCCACATTCAGAGCACTATACCTGAGACGCTGCACTCCTTGCAGTACGCCTACCGCCCTAATAGAAGTACCTCTCTGCAGCCCTTCACATAGCCCTCTCCCACCTAGAAAAAATAGACGCCTACTTCAGGATGCTTTTCATAGACTACAGCTCTGCTTTTAATACAGTCATCCCCAACAAGCTCACTAACAAACTGTTTGGAAACCTTGGATTCAACTCCACACTGTGCCCCATGCTCTACACAGTGTTCACATACGCCTCTCAAAAGGACAATACTCCTGAAATCTGCTGATGAGTCATTTCTGGCAATGTTAAAACAACATGTGAGTGAGGTGGCAAGTCTGGTGACATGGTGTGAGTAGAACAATGAGATGATCGTGGACACGAGAAAGGAGAGGAGAACTCATCGGCTGCTGATCATCTGTGGACCTGAGGTTGAGAGAGTGAGCAGCTTCAAATTGCTGGGGGTCTGTTAGGGATTGATGTTTCAACCCTTTAAACCCTTTGGGGTGGCTGTGGCTGAGGGGTAGAGCGGTCATCCTCCAACCTGAAGGTTGGCAGTTCAATCCCTAGTCTTCCCCATCTGCATGCTGAAGTGTCCTTGGGCAAGATGCTGAACCCCAAATTGCCCGTCATAGAACAACAAAGTGCTGCTAATAGATGCACTGTGTGAATGTGTGTGTGAATGTGTGTGTGAATGGGTGAATGTAAAACTGTACTGTAAAGAGCTTTGAGTGGTCATCAAGTCTAGAAAAGCGTTATATAAAACCATAACCATTTAAACTCAGGATGTGAGCAGTCAGTCTGGGAGAATGGAAGTGCAACAATTAGACCAGAAGTCCAGGAACTTTCTCACAAGATAAAGATACATGGCATCGATACACAAAACTGAGCATCAACCTCAAACAAAAGCATTTAAATATGTTAAAATGTGTCTTTAAATTAATACATTAAAGAGTACAATAACTCTACAACAAATTATTAAGGCTAGAGTTAATATTAATTAAGGCTGGGTGAAAGAGAAAATACAAAAGAAAACCATTGGCTCCCATCCCCCTATTCCTCATTCCTACATGGTTTAGTCCACATTGAAACCATCTGGTGGAGATGTGGCATTCATGTGCAGGCATTCATGAGCACCAGCCTCAACTAGGAAGGGAACCTCAAAGAAAACAAGGATTAGAAATCAAGGCAAACAAGCAACAACGAAACAAATATTTGAATGAAAATATATTAAGTTAAACAAATGCATTTATCAACTAAAGTTGATCCTAATTTAAAACACAAACAGAGAAACAAATATTCTTAACAGAAACCAAATATTCAGAATGAATAAACAATGAGCTGAACTGGCTGGACTACTCTACCATAACAAAATCTACACTACTGTCTATTATACTACATTGCACAGATGTTTTACTGTATATAACATGCTTATATCTTTTACTCTTAATATATTTTTATATTTTTCTTTGATATTTGTTTAACTCTTAACGGTATTCATAGTGGAAGGCAAAGAAAGAATTTCATTGTACAGGGAGGGTACATATGACAATAACTGCTTTTAACTTCAACTATGGCCCTGTTCAGACCTGGTATCAAATCCATCTCAGGTGTTCCAATCACCTGTGGACAGATCTTAGGTTCAGTGTGTAAGATTTGGATGAAAGGCATCTATTGGCATAAATTGAATATAATATTATCCTACTAATGTTTTCACTAGTGTGTAATCATCTAAATTGTATGAATTGTTACACACTGAACCTTTAAGTGCAGATGTGAACAATCTAAGATGCACTGGGGATGCAATTGAGATCTGATCAATCAGACAACATTTAGAGGTGGGTAAGAATTCATGTGCCCACATTATTTTACCAAAGTTAATGTAAATGTGTTCTAGTTCACACTGAAAGACCACCTACTAAACTGACGTCCTCTGACCCACAAGTTTCATAGTGAACTCAAAGTATTTTTACACATCTCAGTGTTTCACATACATTGATTGATTTGTGACCATCAGCACAATATCAACACTGAGTTGCAATTTCCTCAACAAAAATGTTCTGACAGTTGAGCTGCTTTTTATAGTTCAGGAAAGCAAAGTGAGCTGAGAGCCTCGCAATTCAAAATATTTGTTTTGGTGCATTACTCAACAATTTCAATCAGAGGTATCTCATCCAGCATTATGAAAGCTGGAATACATAAGCTTCAACTAAACAGTCCTCTACTATTCAATACAAGGCTGCCTTGTTCCACAGCTATTTTGAAGCATTCCTAAGCTGCAAGGCCCTTATCATCTTCCTTAATGCATAGGTAATCACATGTGTGTCTCATCACTCCCCCCGCTGACAGGCCAATCGGCTGGGCACTCCAAACATGAAAAACATCCTTTTTATAACATGTTTCTTCCACATTTTGTTTTTTTATTCCTTACAAAGCCTGTGATGGACACCCAGTGAGACTATGTGACACTGATGGCTGGGTGAGGGCATCATTTCCATGAGTAAAATATCAAGCCCCTGTCAGACCTGTCAACTCTTTCACACACAATCACACAAACCCACATGCATAAACTCAAAGCTTGCTGGGAAGCCTGTGTGATGCCAATGTCTCCAGAAATGTTTTCATCCTTTAGTTTTCCTTTTGAGTGCCAAAAGGATAGTGTCTTGTGAGAGGGAAAAAAGCATTCATATTCACTTGTGAAACTTTAAAGGCTGGTGGGATGCTTACTTTTGCTTAGTGGTGTTTTACCATTTGGCTGGCCAGAGCCCAGAGCAGACATAGAGAAATATTAGCACTTAGTACAGCTCCAGCACAAGTCATTTTGATTTTGGTTTGCGCCCTTCACAGAGACTCTGTAAACTGAAAAGGAAACGTGGAAGGCTAGTTGTTTGTGTCACCGGTTTTCCTTCAATTTTGACTTGACAAGTTTTTCAATGTTGTTTATTCGAGGCGGCTGGGGCTTAGGCTATTGAGCGGGGTCGTCTTTTAACCAGAAGGTCGGGGTTCAATCCCAGTCTTTCCCATTCCACATGCCCAAGTGTCTTTGGGAACCCCAAATTGCCCCTGAAGGCTGTGCTGCACAAAGAATGTATGTGTGATATGTGTCAAAAACTTCACTGTTAAGCGCTTTGAGTGGTCATCAAAACCAGAGAAGCACTATATATATGTACAGACTATTTACCATTTTTCGATGTATGGCATATTATTATTCAGATTTGACATAGGGTGCATCATAATTCATATATATAGTTATCTCAATTCACAGAGACATTGGGCAGAATTGTAAAATTTAAAGATATGAGGTAAATTATACCTGTAAATTAACTCATTTTGTGGCTCATGAATGAAAGTCCCATCTATGTTCTTGTGTTACAGAACGTTTAATCTGGCACATTGTAGTTCCTAGAGTTATCCTTCTTTTGTTTATTTGATTAGCTCTTGCCTATTATTTTTATTAAGATTAAGATTTGGCATATATTCCTGCTTCCCTTGTGAATATAAGTCTCTGTGCTTCTCTTGGTCTTTGTCAGTTTGTCTTGTTTGTCTGGTTCCCTATCAGTTGTGTTCCCGTTCTTTAGATTTTTTGTGTTTAGATTATTTTGATTTTGAATTATGAACCCTTCTTTTCTTCTGCACTTATTTTTCTATGTATTGAAATCGGCCTGCATTACAGGACAATCTTTGTTTCTTCACCTGAACCTGTGACTTCTGAGTTGGGTCCTCCTGCTCTACATTCTGTGACGGTACGAACTGAACAAAACATGTACCCAGCAGAGCTTCGCCCTTTTTTTCACAAGGTTTGTGAATTTGAGGGGGTGGTGGATGAGCTGACCTGTTCGGGCTCCCAGCTGCGAACTGTCCTCCTCAGGATGATTTCTGCCCTTCAGACCTGGTTTAAAGAGAGACCTTGAGTGAGTCACTTTGTCCCATATCTTAGTGTGGTCGAGAAAAGACTGAACACTTTCCTTGCCCAAGTCTCAGTCTCAGGATGCTAACATCTAGCCTGTTAACCATCAGTCTGCTCCATGGCCTGCCAGCCCCCTGCCCTCCTTCCCTGACTCTATGCCCACCATAAATCCATACCTTGGTACCCACCTGACTTTTGGAGGACCCCGTAACCTCAACTGCAAGCACAAAGTGAAATTTAATGCCATGGAATTGGAAGTGTTAGTGGAAGAGGCAAACAAACATGTTGTTGAGCTACAGCAAAGAAATATTAATTTCACTCAAAGAAACGCGATATGGGAGAGTCTCTGTGAGAAAGTAAATGCTGTGGGTAAAACAAAAAGAACAACCGATGTAATTAAGAGAAGATGGCAGGCCATAAGAAGAAGAACAAGAGAAAAAAGCTCATAATAAAACCTCAGCAAATAAAACAGGTGGGGCAGCAGGTGCAGTTCACTTTCTGTGATGAGCAGAAAAAGCCTGTTCTCTACATCTTCAATCAATCAATCAATCAAATTTTATTTGTATAGCCCATATTCACAAATCACAATTTGTGTGACATCCTCTGCCCTTAACCCTCAACAAGAGTAAGGAAAAACTACTAAAAAAACCCTTTTAACAGGGTAAAAAAAAGGTAGAAACCTCAGAGAGAGCCACATGTGAGGGATCCCTCTCCCAGGACGGACAGAAGTGCAATAGATGCCACGTGTAAAGGAGAACATCAGAAAGATAAGGGTATTTGCAGCATTGATAAGGGTAAACATTTTGAAGCATAACTGAAGGTCAGTGAATTGGTGGATTAATGTCATTAATGGTCAAGTGTCTGAGGAGAAATATTATATATCAAGCAGTCCTGCTGCAATCATAGTCCATGGTCAGCAGCCAGCAAGATCATGATCCACCATCAAGATCGGATGCCACTATAGTCCACAGTCATTGTCCACTGCCACCATCAGGATCCACCATCAGCTGCCACCTCGATCGTGGTCCACCACCATTATCTGATGCCAACACGATACAGGATCTGCCTTTATTATCATGATCAGCCAGCACGATACAGAATCCGCCATACTGGATCCACCATTACGATCTCTGATACGCGATCCACAGATCCTAATCCACGATGTGGCCACAGCTGCGGACGATAAGGCAAAGGGACTCCGGGGAAGAAGTCAAGTCAGTAACATGTATTGATGGGATATGAATTACTTTGATGTGATAAAGATTGAGAAGAGGAAGGAGAAGCTGGAAAGAGAAGCTTGTGTCCCCCGACCTTCTAGACCTATAGCAGCATAACTAAGAGCAGGTCTAAGACAAGCCTGTACCAGCTCTAACTATAAGCTTTATCAAAAAGGAAGGTTTTAAGTCTACTCTTAAACGTACAGATGGTGTCTGCCTCCCGAACTGAAAGTGGGAGATGATTCCACAGGAGAGGAGCTTGATAGCTGAAAGCTCTGGCTCCTACTCTACTTTTAGAGACTTTAGGGACGACAAGTAAGCCTGAATTCTGGGAGCGCAGTGCTCTAGTGGGTTGATAAGGTACTAACAGCTCTTTAAGATATAATGGTGCCATATTATTAAGGGCCTTGAAGGTGAGGAGGAGAATTTTAAATTCTATTCTAGATTTAACCAGAAGTCAGTGTAGCGAAGCTAATACTGGAGATATGTGGTCTCTTTTCTTGGTTCTCGTCAGGACACGTGCTGCAGCATTTTGGACAAGCTGCAGAGTCTTTAACGACTTACTGCTGGAGCCTGATAATAAGGAATTACAATAATCCAGTCTGGATGTAACAAAGGCGTGGACTAGTTTTTCTGCATCCTTTTGAGAAAGGACATGTCTGATTTTGGAGATATTACGCAAGTGGAAAAAGGCAGTCGTAGAAATTTGTTTTAAGTGTGAATCTTCTTCCATGCCGTCTCCTCCTCACCACAATAACTGCTGCCATCTGTCGGCAACGCTGTACCGATTAGCAGCTACCTTTCAAAGGTATTAAATATAGACGCAGTCACAATCACCGCAATTATTTTCAGGCTTTGTAAATCACAATGCGTGTACTAAATGAAGGTATTTGCATCTACTCCTCCCAATATTTTGCGGTCTCGGGTAGAAACGCTTGAAATTGCATATTCATTAAGGCAAATGTACTAAATGGACAGCACGTGTTATTCTGCAGGCAATCCTCAGTGCGCACCGTTAGTAGATCAGCTTGCATGTTTTTTTTGCGGGTGAAATCCAGTTTGCACACGTTTTTGTATGCTCAAACCTTTAGTAGATCAGGCTCGAAGAGTTTCAACAAGATGAAGCCAATGCGGAAGTGCTTAAAAGTGTAATACCACAGAAGATCCGGCAGAGGCTGGCTCCAGAAATTCTCCATTTACTGCAATTCAAAAAATGTCAACTTCTCCCATGAAATACCCGGCAATTGATTTTTATCACAAGTCATTTTGGTCTCACACCTGCTGTATGTCTAAAGTTTATCAGGTAAAAAGCTGTGTGTAAGTCTATGCAGTTATGTAGTGAAGCTGTCAGATTATACTGACTGTGAAGGAAAGTAAGTGTAAATTTACTACATTAGATTTAGATTCAGATTAAAAGTAATGTTTCTGGCACCCAGAAACCCAACATCCACATCCACAGCCCAGGGGAAATCATAAAACTGAATTTAGTGTGATAATGTCTGATTGTTAGCAACTACTTCATGCATTCTTTTTCTATTTCTCTGAGCTCACTTGCTTTTGATTGTTTTTTTAATCAGCCATTAATCTACCAGACGCTGACTGGCTGAAGCCTTAGATAATGACGTAAAACAACTGGACCTCATCCAACTATCACAAGCCTATTTGGTGCAATTCTTCAGGATATGGAGGACAGAGACTGGATAACAATATCCTTAATTCTTTAATGAGATGTGATGATGACAGAACAACAGAACTTTGTGTATGATTCTCCATTTTCTCAGTTTCAGTTTACTTAATCTCTGATATTTAAATGTTGAAGCCACAGTTTATGGGATTGAACAGTGTTTAACACATGTACCCAACATGATTAAACTGTACATTTTCCATTGACTACATGCCTGGTTTTTGCACATTGTCCCTTTTCCTTGCAATAAACCAAACAGGACACTTTTCATAAACTGAAACTACCAGACCCCAAGATGGCGCCATACAAAGTGCCGGGAGAAGAAACAACGTAATAAGCCGTGTATTCCTTCCGTGATTATGGGGAACGTGAGATCTCTCCCCAATAAGATGGAAGAGCTAACGGCGCTAACCATGCTGCAGAGGGAGCACCTGGAATGTAGCATCATGTGCTTCACAAGAGACATCGAACTGCTAACTGTAAGCATTTGGCCATATTACCTCCTGTGGGAGTTCTTGCACGTCATTGCGATAACTGTCTACATCCCCCCTTTGGCCGATGCTGCAGCAGCTTGCGAGCTTCTGCACACTGTAGTGTCACAGCTGCAGACATCGCACCCTCAGTCCCTCCTCCTCATCTCTGGAGATTCCAACCATGATTCCCTGTCTTCCACTCTCCCTACCTTCACCCAGTTTGTTATAAAGGGCCCATATTTTACACCTTTCTGGGATTAAATTTGAGGTATTGGTACCCCTTAGATGATATCAGTGGTTTAAAGTCGAAAAACAGCTGCAATGTGTATTTCCATGTCCTCTCTTCTGCCTCTCTCTGGTTCTCCAGACAGAACAGACTGTTTTCGCCTGCCTCATTAATTATTTATGAGCCCCTCCTCTGATTGGCTGACTGCACTTTGAGGGACACGTGACCGGGCCTATCACCGGTCTCATTCTGGCGCATTGACGATCTCTCTGGTAAACACAGCTGAAAGTCATGTTGTTATGTTTGGATACAGCTATAGAAGACAACCCACATATTCACAGTCAGTTACAACAGGATGTTTCCGAACGGTAAGTTACACCATCCTCATGTTTGTTCAAGTTTTAGCAGGACAGTCTGCCAATATAGGAGTAAGTCCTGAGTTTCGGTCCCGAGTTACAGTAACTTATTCGTTTCTCCATACTGCTGCATGTAGAGCATGCAGTGAGCAGTGTGGAACAGCTGTATCATTGAGGAGATGCTGTAGGTTGAGAGTCTGGTGTAATGAGCCCACACCGACACGACATGTCAGAAGAAATAAAGCGTAACCACTGGTCTGGAATAGTATCGTTCTTAAGAGGAATGTCCACAGACACATTCTCTTCCTTGCATCCCTCCACACTGCAGTGTTTCTTCAGTGTTGTATGTTGTGGTTAGCCTGTGGTAGCTAACAAGGTGCTAACTCAGCAACATGTCTGCTTGGTGTCGCGTTCGGTGTGGAGGGGAGGAGGGGTGTTGGTGGTGGTGGGGAGCTTACTTTGAGGGTACCTACTGACCCCCTTCAAATAATTACGGATAGTAAAGCCCACAAAATGTATTTTACACGATATGGGTCCTTTAAATGCCACACCAGAGACCATAAAACACTGGAATACTGTATGTAAATGCCAAGGATGCATACAGCTCTTCCACCCTCCCCCCACTGGGTCGTTCTGATCACAACCTGGTTCGTCTGCTCCCTGCCTACATACCTATGGTGAATAAACAACCCCAAACCAAGAGGTATGTGAGGAAATGGTGTGAGGAGACGAGCATGGCACTGAGGGACTGTTTTGAGACCACGGACTGGGAAGTGCTCTGTGGGCCACACGTGGAAGACAGTTCCCTTGAGCACCTGGAGAACACTCTTGACGCACTGTGAGAGTCATGTTCTTTGACTTCTCCAGTGCTTTCAAAACAATCCAGCCATCACTGCTAAGGGAACAGCTGGAAGGAGCTGGAGTGGACTGCCACCTGGCTGCATGGACCATCGACTACCTCACCGACAGACCACAGTATGTGAGGCTTCATGACTGTGTGTCGGATGTGGTAGTTTGCAGCACAGGAGCCCCACAAGGGACAGTGCTTTCTCCTTTCCTGTTCACCATATACACATCAGACTTCAGACACAACACAGACAGCTGTCATATCCAGAAGTTCTCTGATGACACAGCCATCGTTGGTCGTGTATCGCAGGGCAACAAACTGGAGTAAAGGGGGATCAACACTGACTTTGTCCACTTTTGTGAACTGAATCACCTTTCCATCAACGCCACCATGACAAGGGAGATGGTGATAGACTTTCGCATGAGGTCGCCCCAGACCATACAGGTTTACATCTAGGATACAAGAAGGGAAAGAGTCGTCTCCATCTGCTGAGGAGACTGAGGTCCTTTGGAGTGTGCAGCAGACTATTTATGACACCTCTCACCCCCTACATGACAGCGAGGGGGCCCTTAGTAGCTCTTTCAGCAGCAGACTACTCCACCCACAGTGCGAGAAGAAACGCTTTCGCAGGTCCTTCATTCCCACTGCTGTCAGACTCTACAACACCATCCGAAATGTTAAATAAATTCTGCTCTGGTCATGTTACTTCCAGTATCTGCTCCTTTGTGCGAAGAGGAACAGGAGGAGCACCGCCAGAGCCCTACAAAATGACTCCCAGCAGATTACTTACAAGATGGCGGATGCTGGTGCACTTTTGGCTGCCACTCCGTACCTGATCCTGATCCTTAGTTCTGCCATTTATCACTGAAATTAGGCGATAAAGTTGAGCTACGTGTTTGCGGCTAAATGCTACCGTCTATTATCCAAACTACACAAATAGCATCACCAGATCAGCTCGCTGTTTCCATGTGCCAAAAGTTACCTCCTTATTGGCTCCGGGACTCGGGTTTGGTTCGCGGCGCTGCATCGTTTTCCTGCTGCCGGAGCGGTCAATCTTCTCATCCCTGCCTGCCGCATTGCTAGCCGGCACGAGCCCACCTTCTTATCCTGCCGGGATCTTTCCATCCCGGCGCGGTTAGCCTGCTTGGGTTGGTATTCTCCGCTAGCCACCACATCACCAGACTGACCTCCATTCTCCAGGCAGGATTGTCAGGCTAACTGGCTGGTGGCCCCTCCGGCCTGCAGCTCCTCCTCACCGGACTGTCTTGCCAGAAAGGCCACCGTCTTGCAGCTGTTATGCTGTGGATCATCCAGTGGATACTCCTGGGATGCTCATCGCTTCTCCTTTCACGGACACCCAGCTCTTGGTACAACTTCACGTCCCCTAATTCCATCCCATCCCTATGATCCTGTCGCACCCAAACTTCCTCATTACATCACCACAACAAACTGCTGTTATCTACTGCCCCCCCCAAGCCAACCCCTCCTTTCTCTCTGACTTCTCAGATTTTCTGACCCAGCTATGTGCCATCTCACCTTCCGTTCTCCTCCTAGGAGATTTTAACATCCACATTGATAACACTGACTGTAAATCTGCCACAGAATTCCTGGAACTGCTGCATTGCTTCAACTTCACGCAACACATAAACTTCTCCACTCACAGGTCACATCCTGTATTTGGTCTGTTCTACTGGTCTCACAATACATCGCCTCAACCTCAATATCTCTGACCACCTGGCAATCACCATGGACATTGACATCCCTCTCCCCATCCCAAAAGACAAGCGCAATATATCCTTCAGAAATCTTAAATCTATCTCCCCCACAACTCTTTCAGCCTCTCTCGCCAGTACAATGTCTGCCTCCCCTCCCCCGCTGTCTGATAATCCCTCCAATCTTGTCAACTACTACAATGACCCACTCTCCTCCTGTCTTGATCAGCTGGCTCCCATTAAAGCCTGAACTGTCTCATTCACACACTCAGCTCCATGGTATACTCCTGAACTCCATCAAATGGAATCCCATAGGCGCCAGCTTGAAAGACTCTGCAAGAAAACTGGTTTAACAGTCCATCTCCAAGCTCACACCGGCTACCTTCAACAATACAAAGATGCTCTTATCTCAGCCCGGTCCACCTACTACTCACACCTCATAAACTATGGTTCCTCCAACCCCAAGGCTCTCTTCTCCACAATAAACAAAATCCTCAATCCCAGGGACAACACCTCCAAATCCTTCACAGTGAGCAAGTGCAAGTCTTTCCTTTCATTTTTCCAAACAAAAATTGATACCATTTAGAGCAACCTGAAAACCTCCCCAGCCCTCTCAGTTGCTCCACCTGCCCCCCCTTCTTCCACCCCTCAGCCCCTTTCTCAGTTCTCCCCTGTGTCCCCCGATGGAGTCCAACTTCACGGTAGGAATGAGAAGCTCCACTTGTATCCTGGACTCCATCCCATCCAATCTTGTCAAGGACTGTCTCCCAGCCATCTCATCACAGTAATCATTAACTCGTCCATCAGCTTCGGTTCAGTAACCAATACACTAAAACTGGCTGCTGTCACCCCCATCCTCAAAAAACCTGGACTTGACCCCGACACCATGAGCAATTTCCGGCCCATCTCCAAACTTCCCTTTCTGTCCAAAATACTGGAACGTGTTGTCGCCTCACAACTCAAAGCTCACCTCATCTCCAACGATCTGTTCGAGCCATTTGAATGCGGTTTCCGCTCACAGCACAGCACAGCACAGAAACAGCCCTCCTCAAAGTCACAAATGACCTCCTCCTCTCCTCAGACTCGGGTCACCTCAACATCCTCATTCTCCTCGACCTCACTGCAGCTTTCGACATCATCAACCACAAAAAATTTCTTTCCCACCTCAAATCCTCCCTCAACATCACCGGTACTGCTCTCTCCTGGCTTAAATCATATCTTACAAACTGACAACAGTTCATCAATATCCACAACTGCACCTCCTCCACTGCTCCTCTTTCCCAAGGCGTCCCCCAGGGTTCGGTGCTTGGTCCTCTCCTGTTCCAACTAGGTAATATCATACGTTAACATTGTCTCCACTTCCACTGCTAAGCAGATGATGTCCAGCTCTCCATCTCCACTAAATCCATCACCTCTGCAACTCATTCCACTGACATTAAATCATGGATGCAAATCAACTTCCTCGAACTAAACTGTGACAAATCGGACATGATCATCATCTGTCCCAATCCCTCACTAAAACCAGTCACAACTTCTGCCTCACCATCGACAACTCCATTCTTTCTCCCTCCCCACACATCCGCAACCTCGGAGTCATGTTTGATAGCAACCTCTCCTTCGAAACCATGTTAACCAAATCACCAGAACTGCCTTTTTCCACCTAAAAAACATAGCCTGTCTCCGCCCATCACTCTCCTCCTCTACTGCTGAAACTTTGATCCACGCTTTCATCACCTTCAGAATCGACGATTGCAACAGTATTCTCTATGGCACATCATCCAAAGTACTAAATAAACTACAGCACATCCAGAGCTCTGCTCCTCACCTGCTCACCCACTCCCGCTGCTGTGATCATATTACCCCTCCATAACCAGGCCCCCTCCTACCTCACCGACCTGCTCCACTACCACACTCCAGCCCCAGGGTTGCACAGACCTCCATGTCATAGCCAAAGGTAGCCTGACTGCTGTTAGGTACCGGGATTAAATCCTCAGAGCGATTGTCAGACCCTACGCTGGTGCAGCGGGTCTTGGGTTCCTCCTGTTGTAGGACAATGCCCGGCCTCAGTGTGTACTCTGGGCATGATTTTGGTTTCCGTTGACCGTTGTTACATCATTTTGTCTCTACAATGTATACAACAAAAGATTTTTAACTAATTCGTTCATCGAGAGCTAAGGTGTGATTTAAGTGTTACCTTACTTTTTCTGAGCAGTGTGTGTATATATATATATATATATATATATATGTATGTCTGTGCAACCAATATATATACAGTAACGGACTGGTTAACATGTTAATGTTGGACTGTTATAGGGCTGCACAATTAATCGAATTTTAATCGCGATCACGATTTTGGCTGCCACAATTAATTGAGCATGATCGTCAGCGATATTGATGTTTAAAATGCGTGCTCTGCTACATATCAAATCAAGCGCTTCCTCAACTAACAGTCGGCCAACCACCAGGGGGAGAACGAGATGGGAGGTGTCATGCGCGCACCCTGCAGCAGCAGCCTCAAAAAAAGTTCTGTCTGCAGTCGACTCCGGTATTAGTAGAAGAGTAGAGAGACAGACAACAGAACAGAGAGCAGACGGTCACAGGTGTCGTGTGAAAGGTAAATCAAATGTCAGGAGCAGAAGGCGAGGAGCTAGTCCCTCGAAAAGGATCATCATCCGTTGTCTGGAAGTTTTTTGGATTTAGGGCAAGTGATGTTAACCAAGAACAAATCATATGCACAGAGTGCGTTAGAGTTGTGTCTGCGCCGCATAGCAATACAACTTGTTCAACCACCTGAAAAATCACCACAAACCACAGTACGACGAATGCATTAAGGCCAAAGCTAACGTTACCTCACTGAATCTCCGTCCATGTCCAACGTCAACCCAGAAAACCATAACAGCGACCCTGCATAGCGCGACAGCGCATCCATCCACCTCCCAAAGACACACTGAAATAACAGATGCAATCACATTTCATTTGGCCAAAGACATGTGTCCAATAAATACTGTGAGCAATGAAGGCTTCAGAAAAATGGTCAAGACACTAGACAAGAGATACGTGATCCCCTCGCGCAATTATTTCTCCAAACAGGCATTACGTGCACTGTATGAAAAACGTCGGGGGGGGGGAATACAAAGGGATGTCACAGAGTATTTTGCGACTACGACTGACCTATGGTCAAGCAGAACAATGGAGCCGTACATGTCCCTGACAATTCACTACATCGACGGTAATTTTGCAATGAAGAGTCGATGCTTGCAGACGTCATTTTTCCCACAAGACCACACAGGAGAGTCGATTGCCCAGGGACTGAGGGAAGCGATGGCCTCTTGGAGCTTGCAGGAGGAGAGACTTGTCTGCATTACAACAGACAACGGATCTAACGTTGTCAAGGCAGCTTCTCTGAATAAATGGACTAGGCTCCAGTGCTTTGGCCACAGGCTCCATCTAGCAATAGGTGAGTAAGATCAATAATAAAAAATAAAACATCTTAAAAGAACACGTGAAAATAAAACATTCAAAAGGAAGAGTGTATATAAGGTTTTATTCTGTGTTTTAATTTTACATATGAATCTCATGTTCTTTTTTAGAGAATGCAATGAGAGATCCTCGGATTGACCGTGCAGTGGGGATCTGCAAAAAGCTTGTGAGCAGTTTCTCCTACAGCTGGAGGCGTAAAAAGGAGCTAGCACAGGCACAAAAGGAGCCGAAGCTTCCAGAGCATGCACTGAAGACTGAGTGCCCCACAAGGTGGGGATCAAGGCAGGCAATGATAGCAAGAGTCCTGGAGCAGCAGAGGGCCATCTCTCAAGTCTTGTCCACTGACAGAAAGGCCCGACACCTCATCCCAACATGGCAGGACACTGACGTACTGGGAGCCATCAACAAATCCCTCCGCCCTCTGACTGAGTTTACTGATGCGCTTTCCAGTGAGAAGTATGTCAGTGTTTCCTTTGTCAAGCCAGTCCTCCACCTTTTCAGCTCCTCTATCCTGAAAGTGAACGATGATGATCCAGGCCTAACAACCACCATCAAGACCAAAATCCTGAGCTACCTGGATGAAAAATACAAGGATCCTGGGACACAAGAACTGCTTGACATGGCCTCTGCTCTTGATCCACGGTTCAAGCTGAGATACGTTAGTGTAGACAGGGTTGGACCAATCCAAGCCAGACTTACTTCTGAGATGGCTGCGTCTGCGAGCATGGTTAGTAATTATTGTGATTACATACAGAATTTATTATAAATTAATGAAATGAAGTGGATTAAAATGTGCTATGAAATCAAGTGATTTAATGTGCTGTAATCTACTTTCTGGATATGGATGTTAAATATGTTTCATTAGATTACATTCATATTTTATTTACCATACTCTTTTCAAGGAGATGGGCCCAACTGATCCCCACGTTGAGGCTGCAGAGGATGCACCCAGCACTTCAAAGAAAAAGAAGACCTTGGGGAGCTTGTTCAAGACCGCTGAGGGAACCACACCAAGCTGTAGCCTCTGAGCTACAGTCTTACATACAGTGTGCCAACCTTGACAGTGAGGAGGACCCTCTGGACTGGTGGAGGGAACACCAGAGACTGTACCCACGACTCTCAAAGCTGGCAAAAAAGTACTTTTGAATTCCGGCCACAAGTTCCCCCTCAGAGAGGGGAAATGTAGTGACCTGCCTTCGCTCATCTCTCAAGCCAGAAAAATGTCGACAGGCTGGTGCTTCTTGCCAAAAACCTGTAGGCCTAACACCTTGTTATTGCCTTTTCTGCATAGGCCGGAATTGTTTTCATTTGGTTGCATTCTGTGATGGCATATTTATTTTTAGTTAGCCCTTTATTTTGGGTAAAATTTGTATTTATATTTTGCTTCAGGTGAATAAGAACCGTATAAGTTTTATTTTGATGCAAAGACGTGTACATTAGCTGGAATGTAGCACAACATGGAAGTGAAAGCAGTGCTCTGTTGATTTAATTTTGGGTAAAAAGTGTTGATACTATTTTATTTATATTTTCCTTCTACAAGATGCACTGTGATAAGGACCAGTCTGATGCAAAGATTTGTACATTAGCCAGAATGTAGCACAACAATGGAAGTGGAAGCAGTGTTCTTGTTAATTTAAACGTGAAAGTGCAATAAAAATATGTTGTCCCTAAAATTAATGAATAATCGTGATAAATAATCGTGATCTCAATATTGATCAAAATAATCGTGATTATGATTTTGGCCATAATTGTGCAGCCCTAGACTGTTATAATGTGTTTTATTATTAGAGCTCAGCTGAGTTAGGAGGATTGCTTATTTTAGTAACTGGATTTTTTATAATGTCAGTGAACATGTCGGCGTTGAGACACGTAAGCCTGTTCCAGCTACCAATGAGTGTGAGCCCTGTGAGATAGCAATCACAACATAGATTGGTGCCCCCCCCAGGCCCCCCAACATACACACGCAAAACTGGAAGTGCCCAACCCCCCCCACACACACACACACACAAATGCAAATTCCTTCCTTCACTCCAGAGGTTACATTCATTAGTTAATAAAACAAGTTAACAAAAAAATTAGGTAGGTGACTCACCTACGCAAGGTCCCCCCCACAATAGATTGTAGGCCCAAGATTGTCCACAACTTGCAGTTCTGATTGTCCAAATATGATAACCTCAGTCTTATTGTTGTTTAATTTGAGGAAGTTTTAACCCATCCATGATTTTATGTAATTTAAGCAGTCAAGCAGGGGCTGCAGTGATGTCTTAGTTTTATGGTTCAGGGGCAAGTATATTTGAATGTCGTCTGCAAAGCAGTGAAAGGAGACATTATATTTTTCAAAACTTTATGCTAGGGGCAGCATATATGTGTGCTTGTGTGTGTCTGTCTGTTTAGACACAACTGACAAATGTGTGGAATAAGTACATAATTAAAGATGGGGAAATTTCATCATGTGGGAGGAAAAATCGGGGAAACTGAAACTCCAGGAGAACAGCGGGGAAATCAGAAGTATGGGAATTTCAGTGTGTTTTCCGACCCAATTCGCTCGTGGTCAGCGAAAAAAATAGAACAGACCCCGAGACCCCGAAACCAACACTGATCTCGAGCCGGCCGCGACGCTTCCCGGCGCTTCCCTGCGCTTTCCGGCGCTTCGCTGCCGGTGTGAACAGCCCAATTGATTAACATGGGCGCGGAAAGGAGGTGGACAGCTTTTCGTGGAGCTTCGCGGCGCTTCTGCCTCCTCTGTGTCCCCAGGATTAGAGGATGATGGTTTGACGTTACTGCATTGGTTAACATTGCATGTATCACATCATGATAAATCAGCCTCTTGTGGCACCCTCTCTGCATTTTGCGCCCTAGTCCTATGCCAGGAGCCGCCCCTGGGTTACGGCTTACAATAACCTGTGTACAGTTCTAATATACCTGCAAGCAAAGAGAGCTGGAGTCTCGTATCTCCCTTAATGTGGGATATATATATTTATCTTTCATTATACATGGAAATTCTCATTACATTTTACTCATTCCACATAATTCTTCTGCTTCATTATTGCAGATTCCGGATCACAGCTGATTGTGATAGCCTCTGATCATCAATCAATCCAATTTTATTTTTATAGCCCATATTCACGAATCACAATTTGTCTCATAGGGCTTTAACAAGGTGTGACATCCTCTGCCCTTAACCCTCAACAAGAGGAAGGAAAAACTACAAAAAAAAAACCTTTTAACAGGGTAAAAAGAAGGTAGAAACCTCAGAGAGAGCCACATGTGAGGGATCCCTCTCCCAGGACGGACAGAAGTGCAATAGATGCCACGTGTAAAGGAGAACATCAGAAAGATAAGGGTATTTGCAGCATTGATTAGAATAAACACTTTGTATCATAATGGAAGGTCAATGAATTGATGGATTATTGTCAGTAATGGTCGAGTATCTGAGGAGAAATATTGTATATCAAGCAGTCTTGTTGTAATCATAGTCCATGGTCAATGTCAATGTCAGTTTTATTTCTATAACACATTTAAAACAACTTGGTTGACCAAAGTGCTTTACAGGTGTAATGGTACAACAAAAGGACAGTAAAAACATAATACATCATAGTGCAAGTAATAAAATGCAATTATTAATGTAAAATTAATAAAAATTTAAATAAAATAAAATATAAGATATACGATAAGATAAATAAAATCAGCTGCGATGAAACGTACTCAACTCGAGGAGAAAGCCTATGAGAACAGGTGTGTTTTTAGTAGTGATTTAAAGTGTGTTAAAGACGGGGCAGATCTAATGTGAAGTGGTAGGTTGTTCAACAGGTTTGGGGCGGCTACTGCGAAGGCGTGATCACCTCTGGTTAGTAGCCTTGTCTGAGGTTTGTCAAGGAGCAATTGAGTGGCTGATCTCAGTTTCCTAACTGGAGTGTGCATAAAGAGAAGTTCGGGTAAGTAAGACGGTGCCAGTCCGTTAAGAGATTTAAAAGTTAAAAGTAAGATTTTAAAAACCATCCTGTGACAAACAGGAAGCCAGTGTAGGGGGCGCAACATGGGTGTGATATGGTCTCTCTTTTTTTTCCTAGTCAGCAGGCGAGCAGCAGCATTTTGGAATAGCTGCAGGCGTTTAATGGAGGATTTGTCTAAGCCTACATACAGGGAATTACAATAATCAAGACGGGAGGTTATGAACGCATGGATAACTCTCTCTAGGTCTTTTTGTGGGAGGTAGGCCTTTACCTTGGCTATTTGTCGCAGTTGAAAAAAGCAACGTCTGACTACTGAGGAAATTTGCTTTTCAAAATTAAAATCCTTGTCAAAAAGAACACCAAGACTCTTTACAGTGGAGTGAGTATTAGGAGCCAAAGGCCCAAGATTTACCACATCTTGCAGTTCTGATTCTTATTGTTGTTTAATTTGAGGACGTTTTAATCCGTCCATGATCTTATGTAATTTAAGCAGTCAAGCAGGGGCTGCAGTGATGTCTTAGTTTTATGGTTCAGGGGCAAGTATATTTGAATGTCGTCTGCAAAGCAGTGAAAGGAGACTTTATATTTTTCAAAAATTTATGCTAGGGGCAGCATATATAGGGAGAAAAGGACAGGGCCTAGAACGGATCCTTGAGGTACCCCATATGTAAGGGGGGCCTTCCGAGAGGAGTAGTCACCCAGGTGGACAGAGAAACTCCTATCTGTTAAGTAAGACTCAAACCACCTGAGTGCCGTACCTTTAATCCCTACAAAGTTTTCCAGACATGATATTAGGATTGTGTGATCGACCGTGTAGAAAGCGGCCGTCAGGTCTAGGAGCACTAGGACAGAAGTTAAAATCAAATCGTTAAAATATCGTGGTCAGCAGCCACCACGATCATGATCCATTAATACAACTAGATTGCTTGGATCTACAATATGTTTACTCACATATACTACCATTACTGGCAATACCGCTATCATGAGGGCCCGCGCACTAACAGTGCGTGGGTCCTTTTGGAATTGCTTTGATTATTATTATTACTATTAGGGCCCGAGCAACAACCGCTGCAAGGACCCTATTGGAATTGCTCCAATTCTTCTTCTGATAAATTAATTGCCTTTTTGGGTCCCTAAACACGGAAAAATTCAGCAAATTTTGCAGGCGCATTAGGTCTGGTGAAATGTATGCATTTTAATGTGTCCACAAATGGCCTCGATAACGCCCCCTACATATTTTCACTGGGTCTTCTTATTCATTTATTTTCACCTAGAGAAATGAAATTTGGCACACGTGGTATCACATTGGTATCATGCCAAGATGCACAAAAATTCCTCATGCTACTCTTTGCCACACCCAACATGAAGACATTTTGGATTGAACATGCAAATTTGGTTACATTTTTGGTGTTTTCATGCGTGCTACAAAATTCTACCCCTGCAACAGTGCAATTTCATTCAATCAACTTCACATTTGATATATGTCATGTTATGGACTTTTGACCAAATTTTTTATTTTCGATGACTTTTTGTTAGGGGGCGTGGCCGTGGCATGGCGAAAAATTTCGGTGATTGAAGCGCTTATAACGTCCATGTTTATTGTCCAATCTGCCTCAAACTTCACATTTACTACAAAGGTCTTGCCCTGAACAGATCCATATGATGATATTCAACAATAGTCATAGCGGCCCCTAACTATAACAGAAAATGTCTAGCCTAGCTTTTACCACAATCCACCTCTAAACTGGTCGGGGAAGCTGTTAGACACTGGTGACACCATACTGTGGATAGTTCACCTAAAAATGAAAATCGACTCATTATCTACTCACCACTATGCCGATGGAGGAGTGGGTGAAGTGTTTGAGTCGAAAAAACACTTATGGAGTCTCACGGGTAAACTTTGTTGCTGCAGAATCCAATACAATTGAAGTCAATGGTCAGTCCATCTTCTGACGTAATAAAACAACTGAAAAAAACATAATATGCCTCCATACTGTGTGGTTGTGATCCGAGTGTCCGCAAGCCCCGGCATTTGAAACATTCGAAACGAGGTCATTTACACCCTCTTTTTAGCCTAAATGTCTGCTTTTATATTCCTACGAGGTGCGTTCATGGACATTCTGACATGCAAACATCCGCTAGCTTATCCACTTCCAGTCGATTCTGTGCGCCAGCATCACTTCCCCACTCTCGCCAGGCAAGGGCCTGCTCATAGTTGTTTGAAAGTCTAGTTACAATTACCATCATCTCTCTCAGAAACTTTCTTTTGTATGGTTACTTTTAACATTGATACATCTCTCCATTTAAGCAAGACACTGTATTTTCTCATGAATGTTGTAATTATTGTTGTTTTTCTGATTTTCTCAGTTTCTCAGTTTTTCTCTATTGCACCTCTGTCCATTGGGATCGCGCACTTGCAGCTCTCTATGAGGATTCTATGTTTATTTTCCTTGATTTAAAGTTTTTTTTGGGTAGTTTGGACTTACTCTTGTCGAGGGTAAAGGGCTGAGGGTGTCACTCCTTGTCAAGCCCTTAGAGGCAAATTGTGATTTGTGAATATGGGCTATACAAATAAAATTTGATTGACTTGCGATATGCTGGCAATCTATCCAGAGTGTACACTGCCTCTTTCCCAATGTCATCCGGGATTGGCTTCAGCTCCCCCTGTGACCTCAAAGGAAAAGCGATATTGATTAAATACTGTAACTGATCCTAAGGCTTTAACCCTTTTTCATTAAAGTCCTTTAATGGTGGCAGAAGTTTAAAACTTATGCTGTAAATGCATCCACCTCCACATCTACCCCAGCACTTCTTGCTTGATGGAATCTAATGTGAAATGTGAATTAATTCCGATTTTCAGTTGCCTGGGCTGCTTGGCTCCACTCTTCTGATATGTTTTCCCTGTATTTGTGTGCCTCATAAGGAAAACAAACACAAATATTGATGCTTCTTATTTGAGGACAATTGTAGATGATGAGTTGGAGGGATAAGCAGTGGAGGAGGTGGAAAAAGTTTGGCTCCGGGGTTCTTTCTCTGGCCCAGTGGGAGGCTGCTGGGTAAAGCTTGAATAACAAATGAATTTTGCTGAGGATTTGGCTAATCATCTCAGGCTGGCGCTGCTGCCCCAGGACAACTGGACTTATCAGAGAGAGAGAGAGAGAGAGAGAGAGAGAGAGAGAGAGAGACCAAGCACTTGAACTGCAGACCCCAGGCTCTAATTAACAGCAACCACAAATGAAAAGCAGCTGGCAATAATTACACAATTAAAGTGCCTTTGGGGGGGGGGGGGGAAGAAAAGCATAATTTCTGTAGCCATCGCCATAAATCTTGTTCTGTCTGAGCCCATTCGTTTAACATGAACTTTTCCTTAGCAGGTTAATGCATTACTCATATTAAAAACACACTATCCCTTTATGTTTTGCTTGGACCTGCTTAATAACAAAGAGTATAGAACGGTTGGCATGCAGATCACTGTACCCAGAGAACTGCTTGAGCATGAAGAGCCGACACCTATACTTATTGCAAACTTTTTCTCCTTTTTTCACTTCTCAAAGCAAATCTGGGTTGGAAGTACAGTATGACTTGCTGTACCATATCATATTGTTGCTGGGATAAACCATACAAAGCCAGAGATGTAACTGTAAATTACTTTACTTTTCTTTGATGTGTTCTTCCTTTAGATCTGATCATTTTTTACGAGCTTGAATAGGGTATCATATGTGCACTGTAAAAAAAAAAATCCTACGAACCCACTTGCGTTTTCAACTTAGCAATTAAAACCTCACAGTGAACATTTGGTTTTACTTTGGATAATTCCACTGAAACTCATCAAAAGTCATACGGTACGTTTTACTCTGAAAACACAGCCACTAACAGATGAGCAATTAAGCAATTACTGCCATTTCACAAAGTAAGCCATAAACACCTCTAAGTGTATTGTGAATGGGCACTGCACGTTCAATCATTTTTGAAAATTATTCAGACACACAAATAATTTGATAAAACGAGGGGCCATTACCACATCTTGTAATAGACATGTTACAATGATAAAAGCTCTAATTTATTGTTAGAGCACTTAGGGGGGTTAGGAAAGCCACCTCAACCCCTGCATCATCAATCATGTGTCACTTAACAGAAGTGTTATATTATGGGAGAAATACAAATACACAGGTTTAAATGCATGCTCTCTGACAGCTGGCTTTCCCCTGCTCTTCAAATCTTTGCATACTGATTTCACTTTAAAGAAAATTACAAGTAGTCTCTGGCAGATGATTTTTCTTCACTGAATGATGATAATTTTGTTGGCAACGCATGACTGCTTTGAAGCAGGGTGTTATTAAAAAAGACAGACATTCTAAAGACCATGTGAATCTGTAAATCATTGATTATGTGCAGATTTATGGTTAGAATGTAATGAAGATTTCAGAAAAATAATCAAGTATTTGGTCTAATAAAATTTTGAATATTGAATATGTTTTACCAAAAGTAGATGTGAGTGCTTATTCTTCTAAGATGCTTATGTCAAATACACAGTTCGAATATGTCAAAGTTCATTTATTTGTAAAATGTCACAATACATATCTTGTACTTTCAGAAAATATTGTTATTAAATGGTGCTGATAAACATCTTTACATCTATTCATATTTCTCTAATTTTCATTATAACAACCAGTCTATTTTTATAGACTGAGATGACACTTTTTTCTTTGTGCAGAAAAGAGATTAATTAAGTGATGCATTTACCAGACTGCTTTCATTAATGAATTTAAAACTTGTGTGTGTGTGTGTGTATGTGTGTGTAACCTGTAGTTGTTTTATTACGATGACAGAATTGAGTTAAAACTTGTGCCATGTTGAAAGGTCTGACATAGTAAAATTGTTGTTGTGGTGTGCAGTTAAAATGTATCATCAACAACAGCAAATGTAAAACAAGGTGCAGGTCTAAAAGAGGTTTTCAATCAAAAAACGTCTATCGTTGCTTCCTTACCTTTGTATCAATCATCGATCAATCAAATTTTATTTTTACAGCCCATATTCAAAAATCACAATTTGTCTCATAGGGCTTAACAGGTTGTGTCATCCTCTGCCCTTAACCCTCAGCAAGAGTAAGGATAAACACCTATTACAGGGGGAAAAGACAAAAAAAACATTGAGAGTCACATGAGAGGCATCCCTCTATAGGATGTACAGAAGTGCAACAAATGCTGCCTGTAGCAGAGCACGTCAACAAAATAAAAATACTAACAATTGCAATGATAGCGATATTGCTAATGGTATATATGAGTATCTAGTTGTAATTATAATCCACAATCAGATGTAACCACGATAAGTACAGTGGCAAACTTTTATTGTTTACAAGTTATTGTTCAAAGTAGACAGTAAATGCACTTATTTGAAATGAAGGGGCATATCTGTCACCTCTTTGAGTCAGACAAGGAGGATTACAGAAACCGAAACAAAAGCAAAATGATGTAATCTAAATCAATATTTGACTTTAAAGTGGAAACCTTTGTTTTTTTCTTCTTCACATCTGATGATGATGTTTTGTTATATTATAGATTAGTTCAGACCTAAAAAAGTATGACACTAAAAAAGGCTTGTGCAGTAAATGTAATAATTGTGGCAGGCCCAAAATCTAAAGCAGATTTTCAGTATTTATCTTGCTTTTTGTGTGTGGAAGGACTTAAACAGTGCACATTCTGCTGCCTCGAACCAATTTCGCTCTGTACTGTAAATGAGTTGTCTGTTTCTGTTTTTCTAACTGGCTTTGTTGACACATCAGCGTGCTGCCACACAAATGCAGATCTGATTGGGACCATGAATGTTCCAGTGCATTTCAAGCGTCTTGACAGACTTCAGGGTTAAGATGTTCTGAATTAGATTTGAATTACAACCACTAAATGCCCCTGTCAAAACTAATTATGGCTGACACTGCCCATGTGTGTTTGGCTGAGTCGCTCTTATAGGATAGGCTCAGACCTTAAACAAAGACGTACTCCAAAGGCATTGCCACAAAAATAGTCACAATGTAACAGGGAGGTATTTCCCAGCTAAGAATGCTAATCTAGACCGAGTCTTCAGCTGTGACTTGGCAAATACAAAAACCTGCAGAAAAATTGCACAAGAGGTGTTGTCTTCGGATTAATTACAACCTGGAGGTAAGTATGTTTTATTGTTACTAGCAACAATACTATTTACAAGACGATCTTGTCTTACACTATTATTTATTGATTCACAGTGTTAAATCATCATCAGTCTATCAGTAGAACAGGTGACATTATTCCCCACTGTGATGACAGAGATGAGTGGTTTGTATGCAGCTCTATAGGCTACATAACATTGGTTCATATGGATGTGTTTACAGGATGCAGTTAAATCTCCCCCAGTGGCTGCAGATGTTTAAGATCACGCTTCCTGACACAGTAATTGTCAGGGGGGTGGAGGCGTATCCTTAAACAACAGTCAGCATTACTGAGAAAAATGAAAGGATGATAAAATAAATTAAAATTCTTGTGTGAAACGGTGAAAATAAACAGCATGCCTGAAATGGCACCAACAGTTCACAGAGAGGGACTCTGTGATTTCTCAGGCATCTGGACTACCAGCTCTGACACTGTTTGGAAGCCCAGGCAAAACGTTTTTTTGTGTTAAGATAAAACACACACTCACCATATTAACAGAAATAAAAATACCTGCATTACCTTAAGGGGTCGCATCAGATGTCTGGAAAAAGACATTTTAAAGGTTCATTTACTCAGGATATCCCACTGGCTTCTCTGTGAACACATCTAGAGGTGTACTCATTAAAGTTGATCTTGTAATCCTGCAAGCACCACAAACTAAATTTAATTCATCTCACTGTATCAAGAGGAAGGTAGGTATAAATCTTGTGAAAGAACTCACGCACACGGTTGCAACTTGCAATCAGTGATTCATTAGACTTAGACTTTACTGTCCCCTGGGAGAAATTAGTTTCCACAGTCATTTTAGTACAATCAACACAAAAGGACACATTTCAGCAGAGGCAACCCACCCAACAGAGGCAGCCTGCCAATTGTTATTATAATCATGAATGAGAATTATGCTTTAAAACAGGCTTTTACGATGTTTCGGTATTAGGTAGTATTGAAGTACCAAAACGTAGCATAATAAATCACTGATTGCAATATAGACAGTGCTCTTTCACAGGTTTTGATCTACTCGTCCCTCTCCTGCGCACCTGTTCCCCGAAATGGAGGTGCAAGGCATTTTTTATTTTTTTGAGATAGAGAAAAATCTAAACCAAAACTATGCACCTGGACTAATACATTTGGAGGTGAGAATAATTGTTGTCCTTTTTTTGTTCATTGTTATTTTAATTCTCTATGTAAATTATGCATTAAAACAGGCTACCCCCGTTTACTCACGTTTTACCCTCAGTCGGATTTTTTGCACTAAAGTAAGAATTACAGTATTTTGTATTATTATCTATTAATTCTGTGTGATACCAATGATGAAAATTCAGGTATCATGCTTCCTTCATTTAAACATTTTGAAAATAAAACGTCTTTTAAATTTAGCCTTTAGGAATAGTATTTAGCTGTTTGATGCACCTTTCCTTTAAACTTAGAATCTTGACTAGAATTAAAATACTAGAATGTAAATATTGTTTTGTGGATCTCAACAATGCCTGGCAATGTGACTGCTTGCTGAGTAGCAATATGTTTAAGTGTATTACAAATTTAGCTTTATAGAGGATAATAAAATGTTAAATCAGATTTCAGAAAGTGAAAAAACTCTGTATCTATGCCTTTTTTACATCATTTTTGTATAGGAGTATTATTGTTTTCTCTCAAATACCATTTTGGCAACCAGTATATTCGTGTTTACAATGGCTCTCATGAGCTCTGATGTAATTCGACTCTGAAAAGCAGGTCTAGCAACACCTCGTTACTTGCTGGGGTGGCCTTGCTGTTGCCTTTGCCCCCTAACCCCTTGAGGTGCCCATTTTGTGATGCAAAGAGAACCCCCTTTTCAGTACCCCCCCCCATCTATGCAGAAGCCTGCCACTGACCTGTACAGCTACCTCCCCTCCCTCTGTACATTGGTGTGCATTACATGCAGCAAGTGCAAATTAGGTTACTGTGAAATATCCACAGAGCAAGGGCCTGTGGGTCTCCAGCCATTGCTCATGTAGCAAATTAAAGGGAAACAGTTATTGAGCCATTATCATCAGGGGTGGTATAAGAGTGGGATATGGCTGGCCAAATATATATATATATATATATGTATATATATATCACAGCTTCATTAAACACAGGAAAGGAAAAATTAATGGGATGGGCAATTTAGGAAGGGTGGTGTGGGCCTGGACAAGTCTTAGGTAGTTCTCTTAAGCTGGCTGCTGAATCTATATATCAGGTCGATCCGGACCAAGCTCACGTTTTCTTCGATTGAACACCGCAGTTCCCCTTGAAGTCACCATATCTTTGCCGGTCAGCTTGCAGCGGTAGAAACTCAGTGACGCTGTAAATAAAAGTGTGTCTGGGGCGCAGAGAGCTGCGTCCCGTGGAAAATCTGCAGCAACCAATTAAAGAGCAGCCCAGGTCCTGTGGTTGACAAAAGTTTAAGAACTTACATTCACTCTGATTTTGACAGCACCTCACATCAGGAAGTATATGTATTTGGACAGAAATTGACCAAATAAAATTTGAAAACAATTTCTACTGAATGCTCAGTACGGTCTACTAGGTGCATTATACAAGTAAATTATTATTATCTAATTAAATTATGTTTAATTTTTAAATAGGCCTATTTCTCAGGATGTTGGAGGGGGCTATGCCCCAGCGCCCCATATTGACAAGCCACCACTGATCTGAAATGAGTTTAAGTCTGGACTTAAGGGGGGTTGATAGAAGCGTTGGACAGTCTGAAAGGCCTTTCCATCTGAAAACACTTCATTAAAGGCCTCACAATGCAACAGCTTTGCCCTTGCGGCTCTGGGAAGGTATTTAACAGCTGAGGGTGAAAGCTGAGAGGCCTGAGCCAATTCAACCCAAAAAGGAGCCTTGATTTGGTCCGTTTATGTTTCATCATCAGTGGTCTGGGTTTCAAATGACATCACTGGTGAAGAGTCAGAATCAGCCAAATTAGCTTTGATGCTGTTCAGGGACATTTTCTATCATCTTTCTTTATTTAGCTGCCTTTGGTGTTTCCTCATTTCAAATTTATGAGACTTATGATAATGTTTCCTCAGTTCTTGTTAATGCTCTGTGCATGGATGCGGTGGGGGTATGCAGAGCCGCTGCTCCGACCACGCACAGCCAGTGCATGAGGGGGCACCACAATTATGACGCGCAGCTATTTCTGGTGGTTTACTCACTTCTTATCATCCAATTTTTAAAAGTTTGAGTCACAATCAATACTGATGTTTACTGAGCATTACTTGAGAGTTCAGAGCACAACCTCCCCTTGCCCCTGGCCCCTCTAACTGTTGTCTGGCACCCAACCCCTCCGTTCCAATCTCCTTAGCGTACAATGTGCCCTCGCTGCTTTGCAGACTCTCAAAGCCAAGTCTCTCTTGCAAACTGACCAAGCTGCTGTGGGTCCTTCCATTCTGTATGAACGGTTCGATGCGATGCAGCATCTCATCAAAACAGGACACAGACATATGATGGACAGACCATTTACCCCTGTGTTGAACCACAGGATCTGATGTCTTTTTTTCCAATTGTCAGCATTGAACCATTTTTTTATCCACGGAACCAAATCTTTATAATTTTTGTGTTTTGACAGCAAGACATAAAGGAAAGCATCCTCTGAACATCTGTGAAGGAACTGAGAGGGTGACTTATTTTCTGGTTTGAGTAAAATTACAGCACATCTATGTTCATTCCAGAACATGTAACTTAGAGTTAGCTTCTCTCTCAAACAACTTTCTTTACAACTTTCTCTAAACCATCTTTTTTCAAAACCTGCATCTTTCCCTTCATGTATGTGTGCAGTGCAGTGTAAATCTTCTGGATGCATATATGTGGTGTCTGTTCTTAGTGTGACTGAATGTGTCTTGTGTTGATGGATGTGAATCAAAATAATTGGACAACATGATGATAGCAAAAATTAACACTTGAATTTTTCTGTGATGCTATCACTACATATTAAGGGAGTCGTGAATTTTTCAACCACGGTGTTTCCTGAATCCAACACAGATCTAACAAATCATCCTCATTTTAGGAGGTGTGTCAAACATATTATTCTTGATGACAGAATGTGCATAAGCATCTGATATCAGTAGTTTGTCTTTCTTTTCTAAAAAATCTTTTACTTCTCTATTAAGTGTTTGTGTTGGTGTGGTGCATTCACCCTCTTGATGTGTGATGTGTTCCTCACAGTCTCGTTCTCTGTTCAAAGATGCTGGTTCCTCCCTCTCCTCCATCCCCGCCTTGGTTCTATCAGCCTTGTAAGGTTGCTGTTTCTTCGGACAATTATTTTTTTGCCCAATGTCCCTTCTCTCCACAGTGAAAACAAATGTCTGGATCATCATTCCACATGCGGTCTCCCCTTCGTCCTTGAAATCCTCCTCTATTGCGTTCGCGATGTACCTCTGAACATTGTCAGTGAGGCTTTATGGAGATCAGTCTCTCTTTTCTTCTTCTTCTTCTTTTCTCCATGTTTAATTATCTTCTCCGCATGAACTGCATGTGCTTTTATTAAGCTAAGTTTTCCCGAGTCCCACTTGATGCCTGTACGTTTTGACAGGCTGGCAACATCAGGTCACAGGAATTAAGACACAGGAAACTGATTTGCATATGTTTCCTTTGAAGATAAAGCAGACGAAAATTAGGTTCTTGGACAGTCAATAAGTAATAGAAAGGTCATAAAGGTATTTAGAAAGGTCATATAGGTTTCAGGTCACAAACAGTTCAGGTCATAAAAGTCTCAGACAGGTATACAAAAAGTTACTTTTCAACTACAAAATAGTTTTCCACTACAGTTTATTTTGTTATTTTGTTTTCAATGATTTGTTTGCTTTCACCAGCATTGATTTAACACTTGTGACATGTTTTAATTATCTTTTTATTGTTGGACAGGTGCTGTGGGCCTGAGGTGGCCCAATCCCTGGTGGTGGCATTTTATTCACGACCCGTTTTGTTGGTGTGCAGTGTCACGGGTGGTTAGTTTATTAATCCTTCCCTTTTTCCTTTGGTTTTTGTCGCCCTGGTAAGTCCCAGCCCTGTCCTTTTCTCTTGTCTAAGTGTTTAATTTCATATGGTAGTTTGTGCTCTGGTGATTGTTGTTTCATTTAATGTTTCTGAACTTACCGTTCAGAAACATCATGTTGTAAGCAACTGTGAATATGTGGCTGGTCTTCTATAGCTGTATCCAAACATAACAATGTGACTTTCAGCTGTGTTTACCAGAGACATCGTCAATGCGCCAGAATGAGACCAGTGATAGGCCTGATAAAGTGCAGTCAGCCAATCCGAGAGTCGGCTGTGAAAAATTCAGGTTATTCCAATGAGATTTGACTGTGACTATTATAGTATTTATAATAACCATTTTCATATTTATTATGTGTTCTTGGCGGGACATATATCACACATATGAAGTTTGACAGTAATTGGAGCAAATCATGGAAGTTACAGCTACTTGAAACAAGGTCTTATCCACTGTGTTTTTAAAAAGTCCACCAGAAGGGGCTACGCTAGCAGACATTAGCATTTCCGAAAGTCCCTGAATGCACCTCGTCTGAAGATATCACCGGACATTTAGGCTAAAAACTTGGTGTAAATGACCTTGTTTTGAGTTGAATATGAATGTCGGGGCTTGCGGACACTTGGATGACACCACAGGAGCAGTATGGAGGCATGTTATGCTTTTTCTGTTGTTTTATTACGTCTGAAGAAGGACTCAGCATTGACTTCCATTGTATCGGATTCTGCTCTAACAAAGTTTACCCCTGAGACTCCAGAAGTGTTTTGTGGACTCAAACACTTCACCCACCCCTCCATCGGCATAGGGGTGAGGAGATAATGAGGGAATTTTCATTTTTGGATGAGTTATCCCTTTAACTCTTCGCCACATCCGACTGGAAGTTAGCCATTTTGGATTGAACGTGATGTCACACAGGCTCAATCTGGTGCTACACATTAAATGAATTTTCTACAAAATGCAAAAATATATATTTATGTTGACAATCGCTACACAGTGTTGTCTGCTTTCATCTGGTAAACAGAGAATCTTATTATCTCACTTGTTCACGCTGTACAATAAAGTCATTCACCATAAACTTAAAAAAATTACCAAATGCACGAAAACAATATATATAGCACCATTTTCTAAACTCTCTAGAATTAAATATGTCTATATGTTTCCATACATTCATTCGTCCATACATACATACATTCACTCTGCATATCACCATATTTCTTAATAAAACTAATGAATGAAATGCTAATGTGAGCGACAAAGTCTCATTGTCATAACTACCACCATGATCCTTATGCTACACTAGAGGATAACTGGCTAATCTTACTCGAAAACGATATACTGTATATCATGAGCACTTGAATCACTAAACACACACAAAAGTACACATACACCTAGCCCAGGGTACCTAAATAACATTACCAGCTAACCTGCAAAATGCAAAAAATATGACTTTATGTTGACAATCGCTACACAGTGTTGTCTGCTTTCATCTTGTACACAGATAATCTCATTATCTCACTCGTTCACGCAAGACTTCCCTGTGACGATTCCTACACATACACTGCTCATGTAGCAACACTGACAACCTGCTGCCGATTTACAGGTGTTGCTTCCTAACAATTACACTGGCAATGAATAATACTGTACCCTAAATTTGTATTCAAATGAACTCTCTTTTATTTACATGAACACATAAAAAAACATAAGGAGCATATAAAAGTCTTTCTCAGCTTGGATTTTATCCATGAAATCATTGTACCCCTTACTGTCTCATGGCTTATTGTGCCTCAAACACATATTTGGCATGATTTTGGGGTTAGTGCTACAAAACGTGCTAAAAAAGTCCTACTCCTCCTACAGATTTCATCTGATCGACTTCAACTGTGGTATATGTAATTTTAGGGACGTTCTGAGTAAAATGTATATTTTAGGTGGGTTATTGTCAGGGGGCTGATTCACCAGAAAACAGGAAGTGCCTACAACCTATTGTCCAATCTGCCTCAAATTTCACAGTTACGACAAAGGTCCCACCCTGAACAGATCGATTTGATAATATTCAAGGATAGTCATAGTGCCCAATGCATTTGAAATTTGGTCAGGAGAGCCTAAATGAGTTGGTGATACAATACAATTAAACTATTCATCATGGGGCATGTACATGGTTTGGTGTCGAATTTTGAAATGAAACTTCAAATAGCTGTAACTTTTTTTTTTTTTTTTTTCTTCCAATCAAATAGTCAACAAGTCAAACTTCATATAAGGGCCCAAGCCTGAACACATCTCTATAACCATATTATATAATGGTCACAGCATCTCCTAGTTGTGTCAGGAAGTACCATGATTTATAGTGTAACATGCTACGCCTTGTGTTTTCATTTGATCCACTTCAAAATTGGCCAGGGAAGCCTAGAGATGCTACTGATATCATGTTTTAATGAGTGGCTCTTCTCGGGCATGTTGGACAGGCGGCCTCAGGGTGGTCGCGTTACTTCCCCACTGTCGCCAGGCGAGGGCCCCCTCATACTTGCTTGCAAGTCTAGGTATAATTACACTCAGTATATGCCACTGTGAATGGGTTTCTATGACATATATCAGTATACAAATTCTGATCATTCATTTAATGAATCATTATTTGTTTACTATAGAATTCTTGTAAAGTGTATGTAAGCTCTGTATGGGTAGTGGTGTATCCCCAGGTGGGTTCTCAGTCCATATACTCACTCCATCTTTGTTCAAACTGCAACCTCTCACTATCTCTTGTTCCCAGTGCTCCCTTTAATTCATTTGAAAGCTTAGTAAGAGGACAAGATGAGGAAAAGCAAAGTCCTTACTAAGTTGTTTTGAATGATTCTCTCTAAAGCCTTAGACTGCTTCTGTCTGCAGCTTCAGTTGCTATTGCCAGCAGCAGTTGATAGCTCATAGCAGCTTTCGACTCCATATTGGAAACTATCACAAACCAGAAGTAAAAGAGAATCAAGCTGTTGTTCGAAGCTTTTGAGAGTGTTAACACGTAGGAAAATGAACTGAGAGAACATACTTAAGCAGATAATCAACACAGTGTCAACTTTCCTTGATACTCCGTCTGCTGCTGTGTTGATTTGCTTGAGCAGAGTGCGCTTAGACAGGACGTTCACCCCCCTCTACCTAAACAGGTTTTTCGCTAGCATTCAAATACTTTCCGTCTTTCCCACTTTCTGATGACACACAAATACTGAAATGAGGCTTGAGCGTGGAAGGCCTGGGTAACAGCATGGGAACGGTTGGAGAGGTGCTACATAATTAAAAATAACATTTCAGCTCCTGCTCTTGTCTATTTCCATTCAACATTACCACATCTCCACAGGTAAATTGCACCCTGTACTCCAGCGATGATGGTAATGAGTGATGGTTAGGCCTGACACCACGTCTCTTTGATTTAACTGAAATGAGAAATATGCCATCAACAGAGGGGACTCAATCATTGCAACTTTTAAATATGATATGAGCCCAGCTGAACTAGAGGGGGTGAATCACAGGGTAAAAGTATGATATTAGGTTGGCTGATGGAAAGGGACACTCTCACCATTAGTGTGTGTGTGTGTGTGTGTGTGTGTGTGTGTGTGTGTGTGTGTTGCTAGAGTCATGTCAACTCTCCTAGTTGATATATTATTATTATCAGTAGAAGGTTTTCTTCTGAAAACCTTCTACTGATAATAATAATATATCAATTGGCACTGGTTGCAGGCTGTGGTTGTCATTGCATTTCACTCTCAATGTATTCCAACTAATTGTGCATTTCATTTTAGCACAAGCATAAAAAAGATTTGATCTCCTCCCACAACAAATGTATTCATTTGCAAAGACATTTTATGTACTCCAATCTGAAATTCAAGTGATGTCAAACCTTCAGTAATCAGATAAAGTAAATTCAAAAGATTCAAAGTTTATCTTACAAGAGCACTTCTGGCTTTTCGTTAAAATAGTCAAAGCACCATCCTTTTAATAATAAGTAGTTGAATATTTATTAAGTTCAAGTTTGGACAAGCATTTTCCTGCTGCGTAATCTTCTGATCATCTCCTGATCATTGGATCATCTTCTTGGTCATTTGTCCTCAGCCTTTAACAATCAAGCCCCATCATATATTAAAGAACTCATGGCTCTATATTATCCAAATAGATAATGTTGCTCCCTAAAAACAAGCCTTGTGGTTTCTAGAGTCTGTAAGAGTTGAATAGTGTCGTGTTCTTTTATCCCGAGATATGAGAAGAGCCGGTCTCGGTTTGGTTCAACAAGTATTTATTCAGAAGCAATGAAAAGGTACAGCATAGCTATGTGCACATAGCTATGGGCACTCAATACACAGCCTCGGTTAAGTTAGTAGCACGGGGTAGTCAAGAGTCGCCCCGAACGGACGACGGGTACAGTACTTATAATAGTAGGTATAACTTCATAGGTCAATAACGAGGGGGAGTCACCATGGTTCAGACCTTGGCTCTCCCTTGCTGGTGCGCAGGCGTGGTCCCATCCTCTTGGCCCTGGAGTCTGCGAATGATGAGGAGCCGCTCCCAGGTTCGCCCCTCCTGTGACAGTAGCTGGGAAAATCTTCACATTCTGACAGTGTTTGGTTTCATGTTTTACAGACAGGCCTTCAGCTGAAGCCTTGTGGGTCTTCAGTATTTTTGCAGATATGGTGTTGTTGTTCATTGGAGTGAGATGCGTAAGCATGCGCATTTTCTAGACAAAACAACGCCTTTCCTATCTGTCCTTTAGAACCTAGTGGCAGCTGCTTGAATTCTTTCTAAGGGTAGGTCACAGTTTCTTAGGAAAACAGTGCATTCATGTATGTGTGATGTTTGAATAAAGCTAATGGAGTTTAGGCTGTAATATAGTAAGTTAGGTATGAGAACAAGTTAAAGTACAGTGTATTGTATGCCACAGATGTACAGTCTCCACAACAGGCATTATCAGACAGGTGTGAGACTGAACTGCGATGTGACGCACACACACACACTAACCAACTTCAAGATTAAAACCAGCCAGCAACGGCTACTAACAGTCACTATGTGAAGGCCACACATTCTCCCACATATTCAGCCCAAACTGCCCCTGCCCCCACCCGTCTAACATACTGCATTTGTTTAGAGTTCAGTTTCATTGCCATCTTCACAGACACACACACATTAATTCTTTCTGTTAAGGTACAAACATGGTGCGCGTAAAATCGATCCTTTTCGGGGCTATAGTGTCTAATTATATTATTAAAATCCTAACAATAGGAGGAAGAGGCTTCAGCTACCAGGCTCCTTTCCTGTGGAACCAGAGGCGGACTTAACCATTAGGCAAAGGTCTAATGTTTTTTTTAACTCTTCGTTAATAAATTAATTTATTCCAAAAATCTAGACGCTAAAATGGCATCAGAATGCCTATAATTTATGAGTGACTACTGTCTCAGCAACCCCCCCTCCCCCCTATTCCATGAGCGCGTCCACGGAAGTGATTCGGGGCGTAAACACAAACGGACGAGCAGTGGTGAGCCAGTTCACACTTCAAAAGAACGAGTTCAAAGTTCAGTTCATCCAGATGAAAATGAACTAGTTCACGTTCATTTGTTCCGTTTTTCTATGGGATGATTTAGATGACAAACTTATGATCATGTGTTTAGTCATTAATCGATGGTGTCGGATCATGAATCGTGTCGCTCCGGTCACTTTAACACTGAGTCCTGACTGTGAGCGTCACGTCTCGTGTTATACTGAGCACAAAATGTAACACTAAGTTACTTCATGTACTGATCAAGTCCTAATAACCAGTGAAGGTTGAGAGAGAGCAGGTCAGAGTGGAGGAGGACACAGAAACTTCAGCTCGGTACAAACCAACTGCAGCTTCTGCTCTGATCATGAAGCAGCAATGATCAGAGAGAAACGCTGTGTTTTCACCGTTTCCACTGTTCTTCAACAAAGTCACTGACCGGCTGCTTCACAGAACTGTCCTATTATCTCACTGCGTGCGTCGCTCTGAGCGAGTGGGGTGTGAACGCGCACGAACACACACACACACACACACACATACATTTTTACACGCTCCTGGTATTTCACATGATGGCCTTTACATGATGATTTAAAAAAAATGTGAGCGCCTTTTTAAGAGAAAGACATGAAAATAAAAACATTCAAGGGAGAGAAAGAGAAAACAGGGACAAATGAGGAGAGTAAGAGAAAGACAGGGACAAAGAGAAAAGGTAATCATTTTTAAAAGTATAGTTTGTTATTATTTCTGTAACTCCGTAATTGACCTCCTATTGTCTTGTGTGTTATCTTCTTACTTAATTAAAACAAGATATAAGACAGAGGCCCATCATCAACATCAGTCAGATATCCTGCTGAAAACCAAGGTAATAGATGACAGATCTTCCACGTGAATGGACAATACGGTACATTCTTATTGTACAGAGATCATTTTGTTCATGAAAATAAGATTTGGTTTTTTGGGGGTTTTTGTTTTGTTTTTGGGACTAAGCAATAAGGTGAAATGTAAAAGCTGTATACTGATTGGAGTTATACTAACCCCTATACATACAAGTAATTAGGATAAAAAACAAATTAACATGGATGCCACTAAGTGAAGATTTTAGACTGAAAGAATTTCTGAGACTGAGGTATGACTACTCCACGTTTCAATGCTATCCTCAGTGAGCTAGGCAACTATACCCACTGGTCCAGATGCTAAACGACATGCATGTAAATCCTTTTATCATAAAATGGTTCCAGCAGGTGAAGGTAAATAACTCACTATCCAGGGTCAAATACTGTAGCACGGGTTACCACAAGGCTGTGTGAGCTCTCCTTTGCTCTACACGCTATACATTAATGAATGCAGGAGCAGATGACCACATTCTTCCATCATCATATTTTTTAATGATACAATGATTTTAAGCTTGTTGCACAGGGATGACTGCCCCACACTGTACCTGGATGAGATTGAAACCTTTAAAGACTGGTATGACAATCATCATCTAATTTTTAACATCAAAAAGACGAAGGAGATGATATTCGATCCCAGAGAGGTGAGAGTCCATGCCCCGGTCATAATCAGTGACAAAGTTTTCCAGCAGGTGAGCACTTTTAAATATCTGTGGATGGAGCTGCACTGTAATCCGAAATGGAGTGGCCATGTAGACTTTTTGTGTGTAAAGTTAGCTAAAAGGCTGCACTTACTACGCAGACTTAGACTGTTTGGTCTGAGCACTGACATCATGTTGATAGTTTAAGTTGCTTTGCTAGAAAGCATAATTAGATACCGAATGGCAGAAGGGTTCACTACTCTCACAGTCCAGCTAAAATAAAAAATTGAGAACATGGTAAAAATGGCTATTAAAGTGATAGGCAAAAAGGATCCTTCCCCTTAAACCATCTACGAAGGTTCTGTGGTCAGACTTGCACACAGGATCCTCAATGACCTGTCACACATGCTGTTCTCCGAATTTGACCAGTTACATTCAGCCAGACGTTACAGAGCCTTTAAGTGTAAAACCAACTGCCTCAAGCTCTCATACATCCCAACGTCTATCACACTACCCAATAAGGAAACTCATTTATCACTAATAATTAGGGATGCACCGATATGGAAATTCTTGGCCGATACCGATATTTAATACAACAATCTAGCCGATAGCCGATAACGATACCGATATTTGTTTATTACTTGAATAATATGAAAAACAGAAAAATTGACAAGTGTAACTTTAGATGCCATGGATGGTTCACACCGGACCCGCATTTCTCCGCGCCGGTCAGCCCGCGATTCTCCGCTTGTTGTTGTATGTAACCCGTTCAATGTCGGGTGTCGGGGGTAAATGACATATTCTCCAAGCAAGCCTTTAGCCCCCCCCCCCCCCCCCCCCCCACCTCTCTCTTTTTATCTATATGACTGCTTGTGTGGCTGTAGTGGATGGGCAGAGGGGGACATTTAATTATGTGATTGGGAAAATTGGGAAAATTAAAACTCCAGGACAACAGAAGGGGAATACAAAGTATGGGATGCGTATTTGATCATTTATATCATATAAAATATGTCATTTATATCGTTTAAAATCATTTTTCAGTCTGTTTCCTGGCGCGATACGCTCGCTCGCACGCCGAAACCATCGGTGAAGGGCGCTGGCGCGGCACGGCGCATCGCAGCCCATGTGAACCGCACAAAGGTTTAACAGGGGGTGGATGGGAGGCGCCTGGCTTTCCTTGGCGCTGCGCTGCACTTCAGCGCCCGGTGTAAACCCGGCGTCAGTGTACCATAATCTGGATGCCAGATTGGCAGGCTGCAGAAAACATACCAATGAACATCGGCCAATGTTATCGGTGAAAGTCAAGTTTATTACCGATACGCCGATGGTAGTAAACGAGGCGAATATCGGCCGCTACCGATATACGGCCGATACATCGGTGCACCACTACTAATAATTGAGTTATTATCACTATCTCATTAACCTTTGCACTTTGTCTGGCACATTTTAAATTTGGTTTTTGAGTTTAATGCCATCATTAATTCTATCATTTTAAGTTTTTTTAGGGAAGGTGCAATATTCAACTCACTTTTATTCTGCATTATTATTCTGGGTCTTACATGATATGTCCTTGTGTACTGTTTTTTTTGTTGTTTGTTGTACAATTTACTGTTCTGCAGCTGCTCTAGCACTTTGGCCCAAGACAAATTTCCCCATGAGGACAATAAATTATATTTGATTTGTTTTGATTTGATATCTGTGTAGCTCAGATAGTAGAGAGTCTGCCTTTCTATTCCACTATTGTGAAAGTGCTAATCAGTGGCCATTTACATGAGCATTATTGTGTATATTTTAGAGAGAAAAATGAAGGAGAAACCTAATTCGATAGAAGAAAGAAAATTAGGAAAAATTATCACAAAAGAGACATTTGTGGTGATCATCTGCCTGCAATATTTCTAAAATAGTACATAAAATAATGCCTGTCTCCCTGCTGGTTCAAAATCAAGTCAAGTGGGGTCAGCCTTTTCCAGCTTTCCACGCCATAGGGTTGTATAGGTTGTGAATGCTGCCGTTTGGGAAGTAAGCCTGCAACATTTACTGGGAAAATCAAAAAGGAATATTTGGGAGACTGAGGCAAGATTCAAAGGGATGGAGGCAGTGTTCTGGGCCCCGGCAGGTCACCCGGCCCTCCCCCATCCCCTGGCTGACAGAAGTTCATGATAGTCCCTCCCTCCCTCTCCAGTGTTAGATGAGGAGCTAGAGGGAGAGGACCCGGACTCAGAGACTATCTTCTCTTCTAAGGATAACTAATTATCCTGTGGGTAGCAAATGTCAGGCAGCACCTTGAAAGGATAATTAGCTTGGTGTTTAGAAGAGGTCATTGGCAGGTCAGCCAGGGCTCTGGCTATTGCCCTCCCTCAAAACCTCATGGCAACCATCTCTCGATTTGAGAAGGATGTGAACAAAAGCTTTGTTCTTGGACAAGCTACCAGCCCCAGCAGGAGTTGTGGTGCTATGGATGGCGTGCTACCCTAGCTGAGCTATGACTACACAGACACATTGGCTAACAATGGCACCATCATTTGTCTCTAACTTTTTAACATGTCCGGTCAGGAACAGGAAGGTAGACTTCAGATGGCGTTCTCATGCCTCTCCCACCTTAAGAAAGGAGCTAGCAGATGCCTCAGGAGGGGCTGGGTTGTAGCACATGCTACTTTTATGGGACAGCAGTGATGTGATTAATAAAGAAAATACACTGATACATTGCTGCTGCTGCTGTTAATACTGTGAGTGAGAGTTAACGACGATAGAAAGAACAGAGCATGAAATATAAAAAGATCCAATTCAAAGGTGGAGGCAAAAAAACAAACACTGTCAGAATGTGGGGGAACTTGTTAATCACCTGTTTATATTTTAATCATCCAAAACTGCAGGATTCTAAAATTCAGAGCAGTTGTCATGTCCCTAATCTATAAAATTTTAAATAATTATTATTATATGCTTGTGTTTGTACTGGGATGGTTCTGTGTGATACTGGACTCAGTTCAGCACAAAGATCAAAGACTAATAGAATCTATATTAGCTGATCATTTATCATCATGGGTCAAAAAATCTTTGTGATCGCTGAACCCTTGTTTCCTCCTCATCCTTCCATTCGCGTGCATCCATCACGCAGCATTACGCACCAGTGTCACAGAAGTATTTATGTATTTCGAGCAATCGGACCAATTACTTCACATCAGTGGATCCTAACCTCCACTCTGGGATATGTTTTGGAAAGTGAATAGTATTTCTTTATTTTTTTTGAGTGATCTCCAGTGCGCTCTGTGCGCCTGATGGCACAGTCACGTTTACTGCAGCGATTTGATGATACACAGTGTTAGAAGATATTATTAAAAACTGTTAATGACTCGGCTCTGTTACTCCGCTGTTTAATGGTATCTGAACATAATTGGCTGTACAATGTTTTATATATTTTGCAATTATAAAGGTTTGTGTGGAACAGTTAAGTTGCGCTAGCACAACTAAAGCTGTTGGTTTTAATGTTAAAGATGAAGTGGATCAATAATCTGGCTTCAGTTCACCACCTCACATCTGCATCGCCACTTTCCCGTCTCCAAAATGTTTGTATGCATGGGTCAGAGTTTGCGTGGAAATGCGCAAATTTTCCCGTCAAATTTTTTCTGGGGACTGACCCTTGGGTGGTGTTCATCATGTCCCATGGCTACCATTTGTAGTTGTTCTTCTGTATCGAGGTTGACCCCTTTCACTATTGTGACCAACCCTCAATATGCACATGTGCTGCGGACAGAATTTATCACTATCAGAAGAAAGCCATAGGAGAGGGGGAGAGTGGTTGTACTCCCCAAACAGGACAGAGGACTTTTCCCATTCTGGGTCTTGGGTAAGATAAGATAAGATAAGATAAACTTTATTGATCCACACACAGGGGAAACTCACTTGTTACAGCATTAGGCGGGTCAGAATGAGGTAGACAAGAGAATAAAGAAATATAAAAAGGACAATAAAATAAAAATAAAGAACTAAAGTTAAATAAAAAAATGCTGAATATGTACATTATATACACACAGGATGATTGTACGGGCAAGTAAAATCTGGTTTGTACATAAGAATAAAACGTTTGTTCTAGGGCTGTCAAAATAATTTTTTTAACGCATGCGCAGAATGACCCGTTCCATGTACCCATACCCGCACACACGCAGTGAGATCAGAGCTCGTTCACATTAAGCAGCCGGTCAGTGACTTTGTAGAAGAACAGTGAAACACAGAGTTTCTCTGGTCTCAGCTGCTCAGTGATCAGCGCCGCTGCATCATGATCAGAGCAGAAGCTGGTTTGTACCGAGCTGGAGTTTCTGTTTCCTCCTCCACTCTGCTCTCACTTGAACTAATAAACACTCATCACTAGTTATCAGGACCTGATCAGCACATGAAGTAACTTAGTGTTTGTTTGATTCGCTCCAGAGTTTATGAGGCTGCATTTAAACATCATGAAAATGACTCAATATTTTGTGCTCAGTACAACATGAGACGTGACGCTCACAGTCAGGACTCAGTGTTAAAATGAGGGGAGCGACACACAGACATGATCCGACACCATTGAGTCATAACCAAACACGTGATCGTACGTTTGTCACCTAAATCATCCCAATAAAAAATGACCTATGAATGTGAACTAGTTCATTTTCATCTGCATTCACATTTAATTGTGTAAAGGTTTGGTTGTTTGTTTGATTTAAAAAAGAAATGAAAAAAGTTGTATTCATCCATCCTATATTTGCTAAAAAAATAAATAAAAAGAGCAAAGGCCGCAATTGTTTAGGATAAAGGTCATCTTTGAGTTTGATAAAAAAAAAAAAGATTCTAAATAACATCCTATGTTTGCTCAGAGGCATAGCAAAGAGACAGCAAAATTGAATTATGGCGTGGTATGTTTTAGTTAGATTTTATTTTACAATCTTAATAACTATCATTTGGACTTGTCATCAATAAAAAAAATAATGTTAAATGTATATATCTGCCTTCTGTCATTTATCTTTCCTTTCCCACAACAATATACATAGAAAATGGGGATTTTTCGGGCATTTAGAAATGGTGACTAATCGTGATTAATCACAGCTACCCTGTGATTAATCTGATTAAAATGTTTAATTGTTTGACAGCCCTAGTTTGTACATAAAAACAAATGTGCAAAAAGTAGCTTTCTCTTAAAAATAATGCAAATAGTGTAAGTAACATGACCAGAGCAGCATTTATTTTCCCTTCTGGATGGTGTTGTACAGACTGACAGCACTAGGAATGAAGGACCTGCAGAAGTGTTCCTTCTTGCACTGTGGGTGGAGCAGTCTGCTGCAGATAGAGCTGCTAAGGGCCCCCACTGTGTCATGAAGGGGGTGAGAGGTTTTGTCGATGATTGAATTCTTTGAATTTAATTCCTCCTGTCACCCACCTCCTCAGTGGAATCCAGAGGGCAGTCCAAGACTGAGCTAGCTCTCCTAACCAGTATATTTAGTCGTTTCCTGTCCCTCTCACTTCATCCAAACCCCCAGCAGACAATGGCGTAGAACACTGCGGAAGGCACCACAGTGTCATAAAAAGTCCTTAATATTGTCCTGCACACTCTGAAGGACCTCAGTCTCCTCAGCAGATGGAGACGACTCTGGCCCCTCTTGTAAAGGACGTCTTTGTTTGTGGACCAGTCCAGTTTGTTGTTGAGGTGAACACCCAGGTATCTGTAGTCCTTCACGATCTCAATGTCCACATCCTGGATGTTCACCTCTCTGGTCTGGGGCGACTTCCTGCGAAAGTATATCACCATCTCCTTTGTCTTGGTGGCATTGATGTAAAACGAAGTAACGAACACTGCTTCCAAGTACCCATCTGACAGAAGCACTGGCACTTCCTTTTGAATCCCCGAACATGTACCAGGGAGGCTGTGGTTCAGGGCGTACACTAACCAGAAGGTCCCTGGTTCGATCCCCAGCTCTGTGTCTTTAGGTAAAGACAGTGAACCCCAAAATAGCTCCTCACGACTGTATAGAGTGAAAGACAGCTAAACGGTGCAGTCCCCAAGGCTGCCCTGTAGGTGGCCCTGCTTTTGGAGCAACTTGAATAATGGGTTTCCGCCATTTCTTCAAAAAGAACAAGTTCCAGCCATCCCAAGTGAACACATTTCTGGGCCTGGTTCTGGACTCCAGGAGGGCAACCATTGTCGCTTAACGATTTGGAACCGTTGTTAACTGTAGTTAGCCAAGCCACGTTAGCTGCTGCGGATCCACCCAGCTTATCCCCTGCTAGCAGCCCCTCGACTTCTCCCGAGCAGCCGGAAGCCCAGGGCGGCTGGGTGACTGTCCGGAGGGGGAATAGTTCTGAATCAAAGCCCACAATTAAGGACACACCAGTTCATGTTTCATACTGATTTTCTACACTCAACAACACACCCGTTGAAGTAAACTCTGATCATTGGTGACTCAGCCTTAAGAAATGTGAGGTTAGCGAACACAGTGACCATAGTCAATTGCATGCCAGGGGCCAGAGCGGGCGACATCGAGTCCAAACTGATGCTGCTGGCTAAAGCTAAATGTCTTTTAAGCTAGCTGTAGTTAAACCCCTTCTCAAAAAGCCCACTCTGGACTCAGAGGTTTTAGCCAAGTACAGAACAATATCGAACCTCCCCTTCCTGTCTAAAATCCTCAAGAAAGTTGTAGCAGTTGTATCAGCTGTGTGGATTTCTCTAGGAAAGCAATCTATATGAAGACTTTCAGTCAGGGTTTAGAGCTCATCCCAGCACGGAGACAGCCTTGGCAAAAGTCACTAATGACCTTCTAATAGCTTCAGATCAGGGGTTTGTGTCTGTCCTCGTCCTGTTAGATCTTAGTGCAGCATTCAACACTATTGACCATCAAATTTTATTACAGAGAATAGTTAATTGGTATTAAAGGAACCACCCTGAACTGGTTTAAATCCTATATACAGATCAATTCCAATTTATGCAATTAGTAATGAGTCATCAGTGCGCACCAAAGTTAACCACAGTGTTCCTCAGCCCAATTTTATTCTCATTATATATGCTTCCACTAGGAAACATTATCAGGAAACACTCTGTAAATTTCCACTGCTATGGGGATGACACTCAGTTATACTTGTCAATAAAACCAGAACAGTGTCAGCAATTAACTAAACTCCAAGCATGTCTCAAGGACATAAAAACCTGGATGACCCGCAATTTTCTCTTATTAAACTCAGATAAAACACAGTTTCTAATACTCAGCCCTAAACACCTTAGAGATACATTATCTAATGTTATAGCTGCTAGATGGCATTGCCCTTGCTTCCAATGAAACAGTCAGGAACTTGGGAGTGATCTTTGATCCCGATTTGTCCTTTGATTCTCACTTAAAACAAATATCTTGGATTGCCTTCTTTCACTTACGTAACATCTCAAATATCAGACATGTCCAGTCTCAAAAAAATGTGTCCACGCCTTTGTTACATCCAGACTTGATTAGAATTTAAAATTCTCCTCCTCACCTACAAGTCCCTTAATAGTATGGCACCATCATACCTTGAAGAGCTCATAGCACCATATCACCCCACTAGAGGCGCTCCCAGGCTTACTTGTTATCCCTAAAGTCTCTAAAAGTAGAGTAGGAGCCAGAGCTTTCTGCTATCAAGCTCCTTTCCTGAGGAATCATCAGTTTCATCTTGGACATACATGGGGCAATCTACTCCAAACTTCAAATGTACGACAAGAGTCCCTGCCTATTTTTTCTTCAGGGCCTGAGCACTGACAGTGCAAGGAATTGTTTTTGCTCTGATTCTTCTTCTTCTTCCTCGTCTTCTTATAAATGAAACTCAACATATTGTAAAACTCAGGAAACACTCAGTGTTCAGGAAAGTGCGTCCAAAAATGGCACAACCCCCCCCTTGCTTACATTCAATGAGGTGCTTTCTATCATAGACTGTATATATAGATGGACGTAGTGTCCGTGACGTCACCCGTTGGTTTCTGAAGAGTGAAAGAGGCTCTCGGTGGGCGTTCACCCGGCGCCATCTTGCCGGTGCTGACTCCTCCTAGTTCCTGGCTAACCAATAAATTGGCAAAGAGGAGGAGTGCGAGTGAAGAGTGACAGCTGAGCCATGCCCGCAGAGCTCAACGTTACCTGGTTAGCTCAGGCTAAGGAGCTAGGCTACATGCTACCCGCTGCCGCAAACCGGCTGCGGTGTTGTTGTTTCGGGATGGTCGCAGTCTTTACAACAAACTCACTAAAGGTAAGTAACCTTGAAACTATACAACAAAGCTTTATCTATTATCATAATCATATGCTTACATGCCTCAAGTGGTTTTAAATATGTAATTGTTGTAAGTTACCGTTTATTTAACACGTCTAATGAACAGATTGAAGCAAATTAACTACATTACTACAGAGTCGTGGGTTTGGTTGTCACTTGATTTTAATAAGTTAATATCAATACGCTACATGTGTAAATTGCATGTGATAGTAACTATATGTTTCACAAATGTTCTGATACAGGCTGGTATAACCACCATTACTATAGCCACCTCGTTTATTTAGCCTGTTATGGAATTTACAGTGAATTAGACAGTTTAGATAAGATTATAATCTCCACACACCAGTGTTGTAAACAGTTCTCATATTTATTATATCATTATGTTTTCACACTGAGAGAAGTCAAGGGACTTGATGTGGACTGTTATCAACAGCTCTGTGGGAGATTATCACCTTGAATATTACAGATGAGGTAGAAAGACATTTTATCTATTTGTACAATGTTTTATTTCTTTCAGTACATTACATTTCATTTAGCTGACGCTTTTATCCAAAGCGACTTAAAATATGTGCATTTAACCATGAGGGTACAAACCCAGAGCCCAGTACATCGGTTCTGTCTGAAATCTGTGGTGCTTCCACCTGCTGAACACAGAATAAACTGTAAGAACCAGTCTTGGCTGGAACATACACAACATAAAACATCCTTTATAGTGAGTTTCTTCTTTTCATTACATGAAGCACTGCAGCACCTGATGTCCTCAGCATCCACTGTGGCAGCAGCAACATGGTGGAGATCGGCAGCTTCAGGCTGGTCAACATGAGGACGACCTGCACCAGCTTCATCTGCACAACACTTCATGTTTTGCTCCCTTAACTAAAGATGGCCTGCAGCTGTTTAGAGTTGGTGGTCATTGCTAAGTGTCATGGATAATATTGAGTCAATTTCTATACTCATTATGGTTGGTGTAAAAAAAATAACACGGTTATAACCATATTCATCCTTTACTTTCTGATTTGATACACTTTAGATATAAACCCAGTTTTTTATTTTTCTTCTTTGCCGTAAGAGACAGAACACGGTCAGCACAGCTGTGTCCTTCAGGCTCGTCCGTCCCTAATAACATGACAGGAAACATAAAAGTATGGCATTATTGTAGAGGAAGAGTTACTTATGAACAAAGTTTGTATCCTTATTTTCTGTGGATATTCAACTATGTATTTGAATATGGTTTTGGATTAAACAGTGCATTACCAAGACAATGAATGTGCAGTATGGAGTTCTTCCACATTAATAGTATTGCATATATAATTGAATGCATTATGTATTATGTGCAATACTTTGCTTTGATTGTTAGTAAGTTATGACAACAGGTCTGTACCTGGAGTCAGTGTTGAAGTGATGACTCTCAGTGTTCAGTCTGGTTGGATTCCAGTTGTGTCTCATGTTGGACATCCACAGGTGCAGGCTGTCTGAGTCACCTAGAGGAGCATTCAACACAAATACACAGATATGTAAAGTCATACATGTGCCAGGTTAACTCCTTAACAGACTTTTACATGGTAAAAATAAAAGTGTATTACTTCAAAGTTCATCAGATCATAATCACTTCAGCTTAGGAAATAGGTGGTGGACATCAGCCTCAGGTTGTCTATGTGACTGTCGATTCTAGTAAAGTTACACTTCCTATAATTTATTTATATGTGACAAACAAATACATTATTCTGCATGTCCACTTATTTAACACACGAATGACAGATTCAGTAAAGTCTGTTTAAGATTAACGATGTAAACTGAATGTAGCCGACTGGTTTAGTTTTCACTGTAACACATTAACACCAATACTCTGAATAAAGAGCTTTAGGAGACGTAATGCTACTTTAAACAGCTGCTCTTAAAATGCAGATGTGACTTTAAATACTTATGTTTGAGTTGATCATAGTAAATCTGTTTCTGCAGAATAATAATCTGTGTTTGTGGTAAAAAATTTAACTATTTAAATTCAACGTTACTTTACCGTACAGCCACAATAACAAAGTTCAGATCAACGAGTTTCCCACTGCAGCAGCTGCACTAACATTATTTCTTGAACAATAATCTAATATGACATTAATACTGAAGTTACTAACAATAACGTAGTCTAACGCTTCTCTCTGCTGTGTGGACCGGTTCATGTCGGTTCATGTCGGTTTAATAACTCCCGTACGGTCCCGTTAGCATCTCCATTACTGCTGGTATCTTGCCTGCAGGCTAGCGGAGCTAAGCTAACAAGCCAGGTACAGAGACACCGATACCTGCTAATCACTACTAACACATTAATAAAATACAGTATTTTACTTACCACAGAAACTGGAGCACAGACGTCTTTAACTTCTCCGTCAGGAGAACCAGCCGAACATCAAACCGTATTATTCATCCGATATGTGAGTGAAAACTTCTCCACGGACTCAGGTCGTATTCAGTGACGGGGATTAGCATGTTAGCTCAGGTGAAGCCGAGCAGGCAACAGGCTAGGAGCTGAAGTGGCGAGCTAACAGGGACGTCACCTGTCCATCAAGTGATAATTATTCATAATTTCAAACCTCTATATAATTTAAACGAGTGAGTGAGAAAAAAATTCTGCTCTAAAGTCGGGCTTTTTAACATGGGAGTCAATGGGAATTGACTCCTTCTTGGAGCCAGCCTCAAGTGGCCACCCAGTGAACTGCAGCTTTTTGTACGCATTGGCCTCATCGCTCAGCCCGGGTTGCTGCCGCTTGCTTTCTATTGATCTACTCTCGCCTAGAGAAATTAAATTAGTCACACGTGTATCATGAGTTTTGACCGTGCTACAAAATCCTACTCCTCCTAAAGATTTCATAATAATAAATAATAATGGCTTATATTTGTATAGCACCTTTACATATGTTTTGTGAGGACAAAGCAGTAGAGAAAAGTAAAAAGTAATGATACAAATACAGATCATCCGATCAACTTCATATTTAGAGTACATCATGTTACGGACCTTTTGATTAAAAGTTATATTTTTTCGGTGAGTTTTTCGTCAGGGGGATTGCCATGGCCCGCCAGAAAAGAGCAAGTGCCTATAACGTCCATGTATATTGTCCAATCTGCCTTAAACTTCACAGTTATGACAAAGGTCCTGCCTTGAACAGATCCATAAGATAATATTTAGAAAGCGTCATAGCGCGCCCTACCTGTAACAGGAAATGTCATGCCATTTACCCGACGCATGTAAAATTTTGTCAGGAGAGCCTAAAAAAGTTGGTGATGCAATACATGGCATGGCGGCGAATCTTGATGTCTCGCTATTAACCTTCAAGTAGCTGTAACTTCTATGTTTTTACTCCAATCATTGTCAAACTTCTTATGTGTGATAATGAACTCGCCCGGAAGACATCTATGTTCCAATATACTATTATAGTGACAGTCCCCCCTAGCTGTGACAGGAAGTACCATGTTTTATACTTTGACATGCTGTACCTAGCTTTTTCCTTTGATCCACCTCAAAATTTATCAGTGAAGCCCTGAGAGGCTGGTGACACCATGTTGTGACACTTAAGCCTTTACATTGAACGGTGATGGCGTGACCTTTGATGGAACACCAAATAGGAAGTGGTTGTAACATCATTGCACATGCTTCAATCTGCCTAAAATTTGACATGTACAGTGAGAGTCACTACGTGGATACATCCTAAGGACAATATTTGGCTGCTGAGGCAGAATGGCTCAATAACACCACTACACCACCTCTCTGGTTCAAATTTCAATGGAATAACTGAACTTCTCACAGCCGACTCCAGACTGCAGGGACGAGCTCTAACATCCTTCCCAAGTGAGTGCCTCTTGGTGGGTGTGTTAGCTAGGACGCGGCAGCTTCGGCGTGGTCGTGTCACTCCCCCACTGTCGACAGGCGAGGGCATGCTCATACTTGCTTGCAAGTCTAGTTACAAAGTAATTTGGCATTGCTGCTCCCTTCATCTCTATCAGACATTTCCTTATGTACAAATACTTTAAAAACATAGACACACTTTCCAATATGTTACAAAGTGTTTCATCTAATCAATGTTGTAAATACTGTTATCTTGCTGATGTTCTCAGTTACACGTGGAATCTATTGCACTTCTGTCTGTCCTGGGAGAGGGATCCCTCACATGTGGCTCTCTCTGAGGTTTCTACATTTTCCCCCCCTGGTAATAGGGATTATTGGTAGTTTTTCCCTATATTCTTGTTGAGGGTTAAGGGCAGAGGATGATGCAACTTGTTAAGTTTTATGAGATAAATTGTGATTTGTGATTATGGGCTATATAAATAAAATTTGATTGATTGATTAAGCCCTATGATCAGTTTTTGAGCAGTACTAATTTTGAGAAAAATAAATTTTCAATCAGAGCAGCTTTTTCAACAGGACAACATTGGAGTGACAATCTCTGCAGGCAAAGATATAACCATAACAACAACTCTACATCCCTGTAGCACTTTCCTAGCGCCTCTGCAATGCAGAATGAACAGAGTAGTCTTTAATCACTCACAAACACCTTCAAAATATAGCCGCTAATCCAACTCTGCCTAATCTTTGCCCTCACCAGGGTTAAATCCATAGACTGTATATAAAATGGACGTAGTGTCCATGACGTCACCCATTGGATTCTAAAGAGTGAATTTGAGGCTCATAGTAGGCGCCACCCGTCACCATCTTGCCGGTGCCTGACTCCTCCTAGTTCCTAGCTAATCCATTAATGGTCAAAGAGGAGGAGCGCGAGTTGAGCTGAGGTGGGCCGAGTGAAGGCTGACAGCTGAGCCACGCCCACAGTGCTCTACGATACATGGTTAGCTCAGTAGTATAAATATCTGGGAGTGTTCATAGACCGTAAACTGGATTGGGCTAAGAACACTGATGCCTTCTACAAGAAGGGCCAGAGCCGCCTCTATTTCCTGAGGAGACTGAGGTCCTTCAACATCTGCCAGACTATGCTGAGGATGTTTTGACTCAACAAAATGATCCGCAAGGCCAGTGACGATGTGGGGGTGGACCTGGACTCTCTGACAGCGGTGTCTAAGTTACATGCCATCGTGGACAATGTCTCCCACCCTCTCCATGACGTGCTGGTCAAACACTGCACCACATGCACCACAGAGCGCCACAGGAAGTCATTCCTGCCTGTGGCCATCCAACTATACAACTCCTCCCTCTGAGTGTCAGACACTCTGAGTCAACAGACTGGACTCATTACAATGCCAGCAATATCCGCACATATCCATGCTTGCACTAAATACTCAATGTACAGAACGCACATATTGTATATATTTCAAATTTTATTTTATTTTATATATATTTTTTAATCTTTATATGCTTATATTTTCTACTCTTGCATGGAGCTATTGTAACAAACAAAATTTCCCCCTGGGATCAATAAAGTATTTCTGATTCTGATTCTTCTGTCCCTTGTTAACAAATTTAGAGAGAGGACCTGATACTGAAACATTTAAAATAATTATACTGTCAGATTACACTTTCTACCTGAAGATTTGTAATGAGTCTTACATTCAGCAGCGGATGTGAAGAAGGTTTTGCTTTTGTTTGCTGATCAACTGGAAGTACAATTTTAACAGTCATCACATCAAGAAAAAACTGTGGGGGAGGTGCTATTGATTTTTGAAAGCTATTTGGCGCCCCCCAGTGTCATACATTTGGCAAAATGTCAATGTCTTTTGAAACAGTTAATGCCCTCTTTTCCTAAGGTACACATCATAATGTTGTAACTTTTCTCAAGTGTACCATACAACAAATGTGACAGGTTAAAATCACTAAGAGAAAATGTTCACTTTGGCCTGTCTTGGTTCAAAGCCAGCTCACCACAACAAGGTGCAGGCCATAAGTGGGAACATATAATAAGGGAAAAACATACAAGAAACTGAAAAGCGTGGGTACAAGATGTACGTACAGGACGTAAGGAGAGAGAAAAAAGATAAAATACAAAGATACAACATTGGAGAACACATATACAAAGGTGAAAAGAGAGGGTGGGTGATGGTGAGAAAATTAAATAGCATCACTTAATGCAACAAAATCTATAGTTTCAATTCTGAATAATTAAAACAATGCATCCCTTGACTAAAATTACACATTTCATTATATCATTTAATCAAAAACGAATCTAATGTCCCATCAAATATTGGTATAACTTTAATATTATCACTTGCCCTAATGAAAAAAAAGTGGTCAGAACAAGTAGTAACGATTCAGAATATCTAGAACTACCCCAGAACTTGATCCACAGAGCCATGGATTTGAACTGTGCATAAAAAAATTTGATTATCAGAATTTTTTTTTTTTACATTCTTTAGATTTTTTGGGGTGAATATTTTAATATACAGTGAACTGTTCCTTGACTTGTAAAAACAATCCTTTAAAACTATCTACATAAAAATGAACAGGGAGCTTGCATATGTATTTTATATGATACAGTTAACACATCAATATCACCTTGGTCCTGTTTATGCAGACTCCGGTGGATGTTAGTGACATATCTTCATTTGTCTACTTTAGCATCATCAGGTGTTCCGGGCTTTTAATTGCAAAAGCGTTACAAGCCGAACCTGAGGGTACACTGAGGCTAAAGGTAAATCTGACTGTCTACTGGCTTGTAGGGCAGTACTAGCCATGTGGCCCACCCTCTGTGCCTTTTTAAAGTTAACACCTACTGTCACAGGTAACAGAGTCAAAAGGTCTTTCAGTTTAGAACATAGGACAAGATGGAGAATATCCAGCCACCAGCCTCAGAAATGACCAACAAATCTCTATAAAAATTGATTATTTTGTGAGTTTTTTGCGAACTACCTTGCCTTCTGTTATCTTCTCCAACCCTCACCTTCACCTACTGCTGCAGAAACACTCATTCATGCTTTTGTAACATCCAGACTTCACTACTGCAACAGTTTACTCTTTGGTGCCACAAACAAAATCCTTCACAAATTCTTGTATGTCCAGAACTCTGCTACCCGCCTACTTACCAGTACCCGCTTAACTGATCACATCACCCCAGTCCTCCATGATCTCCACTGGCTCCCGGTAAAATACAGGATAACCTTTAAGATCCTACTCACCACCTATAAGACCCTCAACAACCTGGCTCCCCCCTACCTTTCCGACCTTCTCCACCAGCACACCCCTACCCGGCACCTCAGATCTGCTAATGCCTACCTCCTTCATTTCCCTAGGACCAAGCACCGAACCTGGGGTGACAGGGCATTTTCAGTCGCCACCCCCTCTCTCTGGAACTCATTACCACCCCACATCAAAAATGCCTCAACCCACCTCTTCAGACTTGCCTTCCCCAGCTAAACCCCCCCACCTCATGTTTTTATTTATTGTTTGGTTTATTTTTTGTATACCTCACTATTATCATTCTCTTTTTATTTGTATTAAAGAGTCTATTGTCTCCTTATTTTATCCTTCACCATGTACAGCGTCTTTGAGAGTTTTGAAAAGCGCTGTATAAATACGATGTATTATTATTATTATTATTCTCTTTCTCTCGTCTTGCTATGGGATTCAATCTAATTTTGCAATACCACGCAGAAGCCATCTTCACCAGAACATGGACATGATAAGCTAGAACACACAACTCAAACATGTGGCTGTGCAGCTGTGGGAAGAGATTCTTTTCAGAACAATCAGAAAGAACCAGGGTAACAATAGTTGTTGTTGTTCCTTTTCCCCATGGAGCCTTGCCCTCATTGTATTTTAGAAGCCGCTGGACCCTAACCATAACCCTATGGAACTTGTCTATAGCTTGTATCTCAAGATAACGAGATAACTACAATTAACATATCACGGGAAAACAGAGGAAATATTATGTATGATTCCATGTCCGTTTAGGGTTTTTTCGTACTGTTCGAAGTGCACACAAATAGAATAAAAAGAGCTAAATGAACTGCTAAGCAGAATGACACTGACGTGATTTAGAGGAGATGAGACGAACAAAGCAGACATGACTAAAACCATGAACCTCTGAATTCCCTATCAGCAAAGACAAACACGCAGATAATGACCTTTGACTGGATCTGTTAAGATATGCTGAGTTTGATGCATTCTCCAATGTTTATTCACATTTTTTATAATAAGGCTGATTACAGACCTCCAAGTATGTAAGTGTGGCATATGAGATGCCCGACCCAAAGCCTGAAACTGATTGGACGTTTCATAGGTAAAGGTAAATTAAATGAATCTTTCTGAGAAGACGATGGAGATATTCCTGCATGACTTCACTCCCTGTGGGTGGGGCCATCCATGTTTGTTTCTACCTGTAGACAAATCCCTCATGCTTTCCATTACAATTGTGATTTCTAGTAATCAGACAGTGAATTTTTTGTCTAATAAGTGTATGTGGAGGTGAGGGGGCTGGGAGAGCACCTTCACCTGCACCAGAGGTTCAATCAGCGCAGGTGAGAGCTTAAAAGGCAGCGGCTGAGCTGCCTCAGGGGAGAGACTCAGAGACACAGAGACAGTCAGGAAGCCACACATGGGACACTGAGCTGCAAAGCCAGTCGCCAGCAGAAATTGCTGGTGCTTTATGTTTAGAGTTTTTGAGTTTGTTTTTGGAGTTAATAAAACATGCTGAAAAGCAACAGTTGTGTCTCTGGCTGTGTGTGGGGGAGCGCTGTGGCACAGTGTGCCTCTGTTGCTTTGATTCCTTAGATAAATAAGACATTCTACATGATTTACAGGACTGTTACCTTTTTGTGATTAATTATATATAACAATTTGTATTCATCATTCCCAGTTTCACTTTGTTTGAGCTTGTCTTTTGTTTTAATACATTTTAGTGTTCCTATTTGATGTGATTATTAAAGTGTCTCAAGGGTGTGAAGGTCTAAAGCTCCGGGTCAGTTGGTAATTGACCCATACAATATGAGTGGTTAGATTTCAAAGATTCAATTGGAGCAGGGGTGGGGAATATCCGGCAAGACGGTTTGATCCAGCCTGTGAGGCAATTCATAAATAAAACAAACAAACACACACACACGCAAGAAGAAAAGCTGGAATACTAACCTAATACATCCCATCAACGTTTACTGATGGTAACATATATCCTGAGTCAAAAGTTTAATATTTCTTCAAAAGCAATTTTTGTGAACGGGGCTAAAGGAATTAGGAATGCATACTTTAGGCTTAACTATCTTATAGGATGCGAACACCTACATGGAACATAGAGAGTGACAGCAATTCTAGCCATTAACGGATGTACTGTTAGAATGGGTGACGCAAGTAGAGGGAGATACAGTATATGGGGATGCTGTGGGAGACATCTTCAGTCTTGGGGGTGACAATTGCTCATGTTGCTCTGCGTTTGTATATTGTTGCACCTTCTGGTCTCCTTGATGCATCACGCCTGCATTAAAATCTTCTGCATAAGACATCAGCTGCTGCCTGAGTTCTCCTTTCACCAGCTTCCAGAAAATTCCATAACAATCCCCTCTTATTGATCATAAGATCAATACTGATTTTGATGGAATTTTCGGAGACACGGTCTCCTCTCCTTGATACGTAGTGCAGCTGTCTGTCGTGTTTGGGGAAGTGTGAGAGCATGGCCAAGGTCAAAGGCTTCTCTACCTAGACACCACTGATATGAGAAAAGGATCCCCACCCTGAATTAAAAGGAAGATTTGGCGCTATACAAATAGAACTGAATTGAATGATAAAAGTTTAAATGTGATGTGTGTTTAAGTTGATTTACATTGTGTGTTTCAATATACATAGTAGTTCCCTTTATTCATCACTTGCCCTTAATATATAAAGAATACTTATCATTGATGATCATTCTGGAGCTTCTGCATAAGACATCAGCTGCTGCCTGAGTTCTCCTTTCACCAGCTTCCAGAAATCTTCCATAACAGTAACCACAGCCATTTTTCTCTCCTTATCCTTCCTGACTGATTCTTCTCTCGTTTTGTGTTCTGTTAGTGTCCTTGTCACTACTGGTAACATGAGGCGGTACCTGCAGCCCAATCAGGTTGCACAGGTAGACTAGCTCCTCCAGGATGACACATCCCTACGTGAGGCCGCAAGAAGGTTTCAAGAGCATGTGCAATAATGCATTAAACATACCATAAAATGGTGTGCCTTTCGGCCTTCAATAAATTTGGTTATCAAAATACAATATTAAATATTAATATTTATTATTAAATAATAACTTTAATTGATTAAAGTTACCTCGGGGCACCACCCTTCAAAGGAAGGGAAAAGATAGCCAATTTATTGATTAAGTCTCATAAAAGTACTAACTACAAATTTGGAACTCTGATTAACAATTAAATTAATAACTATAACCAAAATTACCATATAGATAGTTAGCAAAGTTGAAGGATATAGAGTTCTTGACAGTGTAGAGGTTGGCAAAATTCACTTATGCAACATTAATAAAAAAACATTTGTGAAAGAAAAACATTTACTATGAATATAATAAAGTATAAAAACACAAATTACTAACGGTGTACTTACTAAACAAAGATAGGTATGTGAGTATGCATGTGTGTGTGTCTGTGTGAGTCAGCGTGCTTTCAAAATGGCAGCTGGCCAAAAATATAACACCCTTCCCCCCCTATTGGAAAGTTTTACGACATGTAGAGATAATGAGGTGAAGAGACATGCGTGTCTCTGTGTATGTTGATTCCAAGTTAGAGAAAGAGTGTAGAGTGGATGCAACAAAAGACTGTGAAGAGCATAACAGACTAACATTACTTTCCAATAACTTATAACCAAAATATCACAACCCCACAAATCAAACTTATAAACATCACACAGAATTGAATAAACAGTCTTGCTTAGCCTAGTATAATTATTAAGCCCAGTTGTGTTACCCGTCCGTGGAAAGGGAAAAGAGGTTGCTGTGCAGTTCGCAGTCCTGTGAAATCGTCTTGCTGGTTGTGTGGCTACTGCCTTTGTGGTTCTGTTGGGCTCAGTTGCTGTTTGAAGTTCTCCAGCAGGACATCGCGTCGCTGCTTGAAGGGTTGGTAGAGCTTGAATTGCGAGGAGGTTTCCTTGGTGAGATGAGCTGGCCGTTGGCTATGACATCGAGGTCTATGGCATGGATGTCAACGGCTATGACATCCATGTCTGGGAGGAAATCCCTCAGAACACCATCCACCGACTCATCAGGAGCACGCCCAGACGTTGTCGGGAGTGCATACAGGCACACGGAGGCCATACACACCACTGAGTCACATTATGAATTGCCATGATGAAATTCATGCAAGTTGGATGAGGCTTCGATAAAAAATGTTACTTTGATTTTCGGTGTGGTTTTGAATCCAGCCCCTAAATGGGTTGATGATTTTGGTTTCCATTGAACGTTGTTACGTCATTTTGTCATGTTGTTATACAATGTACATCAGTAAAGATTTTCAACTTGAATAATTCGTTCATCAAGATCTGATGATTTAAGTGTTCCCTTAATTTGTTTGAGCTGTTTATTTGTGTATATATGTCTGTATTTTCTTACATTTACAAAAAAAGATATTTTGAGTAAAGTAATAATTTCTCATTATTTCATTTGTTCTACCCATTCTGTGTAGCCGGCTCCAGGCCTGTACAGGACTTCCTTAATGGACACTTCTGAAATGGTGGAACTGCTGGTCAATAAGAGAAGACTTGGCTTTCTAGCGAGGGGCGGAGCGAGCGCTGCATGAGAGCTGAAAGCGGCTGCTGCGGCCGATGAGATGGAGGAGTAAGAAGAAACTAACATTTTCTGGACATTGGAGCCTGTAAACATTTTCAAGTAGTCACCTAAATTACAATTATGAACCCCAAAAACAAGCATAATAGGTCCTCTTTAACCTCATCTGAGATTTTACCATAATATAGATAATTAATTTACCTTTACCTTATTATAGCCCATGGATTTACTGTCTGTGTTAAAGTATTATCTTTAATGTGAATTTGTTTGTTGGTTTGGCAGACAATCACATTTTAATAAAGGAATTCAGGCAGTGTTAGGTTGAATTCTTCATTCAATAATATTTTTTAAACCATCACCTTCAATAGTGTGAACTTTCAAATTGATCATCTGGGCAACAGAAGTTTCCATAATAAAGGAAACTTCATAGACATCTTGCATAATTTACTTTATCTGTTTCTAATACGTCATCATGTCACAAACAACATCAGTCTCACAAGGCCTTCAGAAATCACAAACACAGGCCTTTGTAGCTTGTATTAAAAATCATTCCTGCAAAACCCCCACTTGACCCCACCAACAAAAAGTCAATGACCATTCCATTACTTTTATTGAAGATATAGTGGGCTACAATTATAAAAAAGAAAAAAGTTGTTTGTGATCCATAAGGTGCAGACTAAAAACAACTGCAAGTCAGTATTACAGTATGAGTGAGTAGTTCAATTTCCGTTTGTCATTCCATGTCCCTTAAAAATTTGTCGCGGTTTGTAATGGTGTATAATTCCCTCTACTGACAGCAGTTCATCACTCATTTCTAAGATCCGCTCTACTGGTGTTTTGCTGCTCAGCACTTAAACATTACCTTAAAGGAAAAATCCACGCGAAAACACTAGTACTGTTGAATAACGCACCAACACAACAGTCCAGTTTGTTCATCTTTCTTCTCATTTTCATTCCTCTGAGTATCTCGCCAAGCGTTGATGAGAGATACATACAAATACACGTCTAATAGACTTCTGAATCAAAGTGGATATAAATATGACTTTTTGACAGTGGTCATTGGACGGACAGCGAGGTGGTGAGGAGCGAGGGTGGTGAGGAGCGAGGGTGGTGGGTTCAGAGGCTGGACTGGTACCGGCTGGTTGGGGCTGAGAGAAGATTGCGATTACATGACGACATCATATGGAGAGGAAGTATGAAATGCTACGTTTCGATAACATATTTCTTAGAATGGACTTAGTGAAAAAGTCCGCAGAGTGACTGTTTTCATACTTTGAGGGTCACTCCTGACCCCCTTCAAGTAATTACAGATAGTAAAAGCCCAGCACATTTATTTTACACAATATGGACCCTTTTAGAACAAATATAAATCCAACAGCAGCTAACTCTCAATCAACTGAAGCAACTGAATCTAAGTCCTGTTTTTAGAACTCCTGATCCAGGACCATCAATCTAATCCTGTATAATCCCCTCGATGACCATCTCCTAACCCATACGCATATGATTTACTAGTCAGCTTTGAAAACTTGAAAAATAAAAACAAAAAAATACAAACCCAAGTAATTGGAATACTTCTTAGTCAATGTAAAATAATAAAAGGGATGGTTGTGTCTGAATGAGAAACCCTACCTAAGGATAAATTCAATTACTGCATAAAGCAGTATCTTCATTTAGCCTTTGGCATGCCAACATGTAGCTAGAGTAGATGACCTAACACCCAGCAAAGATGAAGGTAAATGTGTATATTTACTGAAGCACTGGACTCAAGCTAAACTTTATGTGCTTTACCTGAGTATTTTAATTTTGTTCTTCTCTACCACTACACTTCAGCAGTAAAAATTGTACTTCTCACTTGACTACATTTAACTGACAGCTACAGTTCCTATTGCTTAATATTTCACATAAAATAACAATAGTAAGCTCACAAAATATAAAAATTTAAGCCAGTGGTTTGATTCCAACTTGTTTGGTTTGTGTCTCCTTAAAATAATGCAATGTGTAGTTGAGAGCACATTCCACCTAGACTAGTGCTCTATCTGGGCATGTCAAAGCAGTGTTTCCTGTTAATAACATATTCCAATTTTACGCATTACTTTCATAATGAACCAAATATTTTTTACACTTCTCATAATAACATAAGAGATCTCTAACTTGGTGCTTCATTTAATTGCTGCATTCTATAGCAGCGAGAACCTGTCTTTCTCCCTTTAGTCCGTCGCTCGGAATCTGTTGTGCGAGTGACCTTTGTGTAACATCAATTTAATTGATTCTGTAGGAAACGCTACAAAATAAGTGAATTTTGTTTTCCTGGATCCACCAATTTATTCAGATATGGTCCAAAATGTAAAAAAAAAAAAGTCATACAGTGCATCTATGGGCAGCACAAGTCAAGGGGGACAAAAAGAGACCTGCACAGCTTAACTCCTTAGATGCTGATGATCTGTATCTACATTTTCAGAGCGGACGGAGACTAAGCCAGTGAGGTCTCACCATTAATCCTCGATTTTTAATTGATGCCAAATATTAGCCTATGGGAGATAAGTTTGTTTGACCTTTACATTTTTTTTCTGTTGATATGCATCAAAAAGTCCTGATTACATCGACAGGGATTAAATGTTATATAATGTATTCAATTTAAACCTGATCAAGTCCAAGCGGCATGAATACCTGTGAATTGCAAATTTAATGACAACAGTATGATAGCAAAGTTTAACAGTTTAAACCATCAAAGGCAAAGACCACATACATTAGTATTTTTGTCTTTCAGAATCAAAGAGCAATATGCTTCCCTCTGGAACCGCCATGTTGGTTTAACAAAAACAAAGAAGCAGATAAAGCTGTTTCTTTACTATTTCTAGCTGTGTCCCATTTCAGAATCCTCAAATTTTAAAGAATGCATCGGAGTAGCCTTCAGATAAGGTCCACTCCAAAATAGATTTTGGAATACTTAAGACCACTAGATGTGAACAAAAGTAACAAACATTTATGAATGTCACTTCAAAACTACTGTAAAGAAGTCACAAAAGGCAGCATAAAGGCCAGATTTTATCCACATGTTTTGTTGTCACACACACACACACACACACACACACACAGACACACACACACACACACACACACACACACACACACACACACACACAATCCTCAGTATCTGTTAGTTTACTCCACTGTGCATTAATAAAAAATAACAAAAGTCAAGGTTACTGATAGAAGAGTCAAAGACTACATTTTAGGAAACCCCTGCCAGGCTGCAAATAGAAGCACTACTGAGTTATAACAGATCAGATTGTTTGTTTTTTTAAAACACAAAGTTATTTAAATTAAAAAAGGGATAAGTGACAGCCACAGTTCACAGGAATACACTATCCAGTGTAGACTAAAACTAGGCATGTTGAAGACAACACATTTCACTTCATTATGGTCTACTATTTATGTAAAGGCGCAAATTTGAGTGGATTTTCCCATTAGGTTCCTTAAAGAGGACTGGGGGAGTTCTGTTTTGTAGTTAAAACAAACAGTAAAAAAAGAGCCTGGGAGTATCGATTGACTGACATCCATTTCAAAGTAGTCAGAAGATTGTTTAAGGCAGGACACCAGTCTACATGACATCCATCCATTTAGCCCAAATTTCAAAGATCCTTTACACAGTGTTTTCTTCAAAAGACAACATGCAGGCGAATTTCCTACTCCCTTCCCAAAGCCCCTCAATACTGAAACACAGGTTAGTCCCCTTAACCTTATATGGCATCATATATACACTTTTCCCCTCCATCTTCCAATCCCTTTCACACTCTGACATGAGGTAAAGTATGGTGCCCCAGTGCAATGCTCAATTGTGCTACATGTACAAAAATAAAAAAATAAATGCTAGTACAACAAAATGCAGTCCACTCTGAATACTGAAGGAGTACTTCAATTTCAGCATTCCAATACACAACTTCCTCCTCAAAGATGAAAAACATGAAGAAAAAGTAAGAGGTTGTTGGATATTGATGCCACTTGAGGCTGACAAGATTATTTGTGATCCTTATTTTCATCCCAAACCAAAAATAGAATGGGTGTGGCACCATACTTTTGATTTCACATTCTTTAAAATAAAAACTCATCTCCGTCCCTCCCGGACAATTATGTGTTGTGTGAGTCAGACTGAGATATTAGAGGGTTTGTGACTGGAGGGCCATATTCACTGCAAATCATAAGTCTGATAATGTCCTGCACTAATGAAGAAACTAATAGCAGGTTTATTTACTTAAACCTAAAGGGTCAGACACCTGCTTGAGAAGTCATGAGAGATTGCACTCTGTTTGTGAGAGAGATAGGAGAGATGGACAGACAAACATGGATAGACATGGGTAGACGATAGATGGATAGATGTACTTTATTCATCTCAAACTGGGAAATGCCTTGATGTACCGAAGTTTTATGCAGTAACTGAAAGATATTTTAAATATTCACACTTTAAGACTCCCATGGTTTCTTCAAGACCAAAAATTATATCATAGAAATTCAGCTGCCCCAACAAAGAACAAGAATAAAACACAATTCATGCTTTCTGAATTCAAAACATGAGCCTACTGAAATGAGGGTTTAAAGCTACAACATCAACTCAAATACAGGAACTATAAATTTAAATATTGTCATGTCAAAAATAGTTGTTCCTAGTCTTAATATAAGTATTTTTTTCCAGTTAGTTAAAATGATATTTTAATGTTTTGTATTCTGTATTCTTATATACAGACCAAACTGAGACTCAGGTTAACACTTGGTATCTGATTGGGTGCAGCCCAAGTTGCTAGTCTTCTGGTCTCAGATTACTCTTCCTTGTAAAAGGAATTAGCACAGGCCAAAGATTCTGAATACAGGACCAAAATATGCTGTATCTGGCTTAATTGAATTAACTGTTGCAAATAACAAACATGACTAAGCATTCATTTAAGAATATGGACCCTGTGAGCACAATATTAAATAGAATAATAAAGGCTTTAAAACTAGATTCTAAGTTACACGACATAAGGCCCTGAGTAATATGACCATAGAACTGCATAAATAACTACTTAATTTAAAAACAATAAATCAAATAAGTGTCATACAAAACAGACACTCATAGTGACCTTATTACCAACTCTGCATTTCCCTCCTGCTCCACAGAACTCCGTGTATTTTTTTGTTCATTTTGGATTGACTATTATTATTAACATACTCCAGGAGAAAGTCAAAAGCCGACCTAAGAACAGCTCAGAAAAGAAAAGAACGAGCAAGAAAACGTTTCTTTAAAGACCACTTCAAGTTTGTGAAATCTCTCTTCACCACAAAGGGAGGAACCCTGAGGACCTCGAAGCAGGACTTAGAAGAACACCTGGATAAAACACACTCTGATCCAAAGGGATATGATCCGGTAGCAGTTCCATCTGATATCCCACCCATTGAGCAACCAGAACACCAAATGGATGTGAACCCGCCGAAATGGAAAAAGGTGGTGAACGCAGTGAGGCGGGCAAGAGCGTCATCAGCCCGAGGTCCCGAACAGCGTCCTAGGGTATATAGGAATGCTCCTGATGTTCTACGTTTCTTGTGGAAATAAATGAGTGGCATGGGTGAAACAAATTATACCCAAAGCTTGGCGCAGAGCTGGAGAAGTACTGATTCTAAAAGAGGAGGAATCCTCAAACATTAGCTAATTTCGTCCGAATGAGGATTAATCCATCAAAATCAAGAAGCATCTCAATAATCAAAGGTAAAAGATCAGACCATAGGTTCTACATTAATGGAGAACCCATTCCAACCGTGTCTGAGAAATCTTGGACGATGCTACCGTGCAAGCATTAAAGACTGCGAGCAGGTCCAGCATCTGAAGCAGGATGTCAGCAGCAGCCTTAAGAACATCGACCAGTCCCTGCTTAATGGCAAACTAAAGCTCTGGTGCTTACAGTTTGGCCTATTACCCCGAATGATGTGGCCACTTACAGTAGTCAACTTTCCCCTCACAAGAGTTGAGAACATGGAGAGAATGATCAACTCCTATGTGAGAAAGTGGTTAGGGGTCCCAAGATGTCTAAGCAACATTGGCCTGTATGGACACGGCATCCTCGAGCTGCCTATCTCAAGTCTCGTAGAGGAGTTTAAAAGCACCAAAACAAGGCTGGAGATGACCCTCTCAGAGTCCTGAGACTGGGAAATGTTGGTGGACGTGGGCCACCTTGCACGTCCTCTACTTCTGAGGAATTGACAGTAACCTGGGAGGATACTGTTGATAAAGCAAATGAGAGGAAAAGGCTGCAATATGCAGACATGGCATTTGAGGCAGAGCAACATGGTTGGAAAGCAATAGTTTGCCCTGTGGAGATTGACTGGAGTTTCATTGCAACATCCACCATCAGGTTGATCAAAGATCTGGGGATCCTCGGACAAGCCCTGCAACAGACCATGAAAGAAACATCACACACTGCAGAATGCTGCAGCCAATGACTCTGGATCAGGAGGAAAGATCCCAACTGGGCCCCAAGATGCTAGGGACATGCACCCAGGTCTGATTAACTTGTGGTGGTCCTACCTTAGAAGAGGGTGTCTTGTTATTGAAAGGCCGAAACACCAGATGACGCAAAGGTACACAGCTGAAGATATGTCCCTAACATCCGCTGGTGGTCACTAACATCTGCTAACATCAACTGGTGGCATTAATTACATACAAGGGATATTCTCCATCTTGTCATGTCTAAAATGGGACAGCTTTTACTGTAGTTTAAAAGGCGTAGAGGTAATGATGTCTGATCTACTGAGCGGGCCACATGGCTTCCATAGTACTGCCATACAAGCCAGTAGACAGTCATATTTTCCTTTAGCCTCAGCGTATCCTCAAGTTTGGCATCTATCGTTGATTACAAGGCCAAAACACTTGATGATGCTAGGGTACACAACTGAGGTTATGTCCCTAACACCTGCTAACATCTATTGGTAGTTGGTAACCTAAATTGTGCCGAAGACCTTCAAACATACAAGGGATATTCACCATATAGTCCTATATACTAAAATATGCCAAGTCTACTCTCATCAACCTGGTTTCCTGCAGCAGCAGTTTTCAGGAAACAAAAACTGAGCTAAACAGAATGAAGACTAATTTTAACAGGTGGATAATATTGCTAGTTTTCTGTTTAGAGCTAGTTGTGCTGCCCCTCAGTCTATTAAAAAAAACAATACAGCAAGTTCATGGTCCCCTATCACTTCAGTTCAATATTATATTTAACTGATACATCACGTAAAACCACATGTATTTGGAATTAATCAAATCAGCCACAGATAATTACCAAATGAGGAACCTAGTTTTGCCCAGTTGTTTAGCAATGTTTGGGCAGACACAAATGACTAATTGTTGAATTACACAACCAGATGTCTGTAGTATACTGTATACTGTATATGTGATGTAGGTGGTTATCACAGGAAGCAGACTGTCTGTCACCATCACTCACAAAATTGAATAGCAGTTTTGTCCACAAATGAGCACTGAGTGCACTGTCCTTTGAGGTAGAAGTATTGCGGTAAGAATGTGACTGAATTAGATTTAACATTGCTGTACAAACACAATTTAGGAACAACATAACTATATTCTCTTTTCCACTCTGCCTATTTTTTGGAGTATATTTAACGTTTAAGAGTGCAATCTGATTACTTCTACAAGCACTGACCCTCATCTGATAGATTATTTCTGTTCAATTAACACAGAATTCAAAAAAAGATTTTCTCTTAACACTAATAGCCAAAAGAGCTGAAAGAGTTAGGCTTACGTGCAGTGAATACATTTCCTATGTCCCCTCAAGAAATAATCAAATCTTTTACAGATTGAAGGTTGACAAACAGGACAACCAAATCAAACAGATTTAAAAAAGTATAATAAAGAGGTATTATAGTTACAGTGCAAAAAGATGAGAAATTCAAGCTTAATACAAAAACATAGCACCAAACAAAAGAAAAAGAAAAAAGAAAATGCATGCAATTAACTGAGGTATTCAAGTGAAATAAGGGCTTTCTGATGAAAAACAAGACATTTAGTGAGAGGCAAAATTTGTCAGAAAAAAAAAAAGGCTGGTATCCTTATCCCTAGGAATCGACTTAAGCCTCAAAGTATCAAATCTGCTATAGCTTTGGTTGGTATGGGATGTGAGGAACACTAGTGTGTTGAAATTAATTTGCTGTATTCGTAAAGATTCTATGCATCTTTGACACAAGTTTCCAATTTGTAGAAAATGTTGCAGCATATTGTATATTTTATATCTCATATGTCTTTCTTTTTAGATCAAAACTGAATGAGTTGCTCCATGGAAAGACATTTAGCGAGTAAGTAATTCATATTTCAATTCCATCCATTCTTGATATCAAAAAACATGTTAAGCCAAATTCCTAAGATAATGCCAGAGACATCTAATGTTGCTTTCACTCACTTTGAGTTACAGCCATAGAAAATGTATAGAAGCCATCCAGTTGTTTGGTTGGTTTTGTTGGTTTATACCTAAGCTACAAGACCATGCAACCTCAAGTGCAGTTAAAAATGAATTTAAAGTACAGTAACTGGGAATGTTGAAATCCCTATTCATGTTGCAGTATGAGGGTGAGTTTTAGCATCAAAGGCAAGAATATCATTTACGCAATTTAAATCTTTATACATTTTTTTTATATATATTCATCGGCTACAAATATGATTTTGGTGTCAGTGTAACCACACAGTTGTCAATATAACAGATCCTAATAAGTGCAAAAATTATTAAAAATACCATTTAGAATACCATTTCAAGACAGATTTCCGACAGAGGTCTCTGTTAGCCATGTCTGCTATTAGCGTTTAAAAAACACTTCTAAACTGATTGGCACTAGTGCAGAGGCTGAGGAGTTTAGTTATATTTTTATTTTTTTTCTTACCTACTTTGATTTACAATTTGATTATACTATGTACAGTCTAATACTACACAATAAGCATAAGTCTCAACTCACTGACATAAAGGTTAACAAAAAAAACTGAGAAATAGGATACTGTGACCTAACCTTTTTTTTTAAACAATTGACTAAATGTTAATAAAGTACTCATGTGATTACACAAAATAGAGGGAAAGTAAAGATTGTGTTTGCGCGAAAAAAGAAAAACTAAAATGTAAGAGAGCCACTGTTCTGTCTGTTGTGAGCTCAGTCTGCTTCTTTTGTTGCATCTTCACACAGTTGCCCTGGCTGTGCCATTGCAGGCTGAAGATACAGGGCTTGCATCAGTCTGTGCTGGGAAGTCGATGTTGCATTTTCTTCTGTAGTGTCAATAGCTTAGGTGCTAATACTGAGCGAAGAGGAGGAGCTCAGTTATTGACCTGAGGTTGATTGGCTTTGAGGCTACGCAGAGCTCGTCTTGCCGCTGCTGACTTGGCGATCCGGTAACTGCGGCCAACTCCTTTAAACTTGCCCTTGCCAACTACCTCCACCGTCACCCGCACCTTTCCATCATACGTTCTCTCTGCAGGGCTGCAAACAGAGGGGAGGAAACAGGGTTTCAGACTGCAGATATAAAAACTTCTGTCGTTATCAAGGTACCAAGTGAGAAATAATAAAGAGCTATAGACATTTTTATAGATCAGTGAAATGGTGTTATTGTAGTTTATGTGTTCCCACTCTGGTTTCAAAATAGAAATTCTGACAAATAGGTGTTCATTTAGTTAAGCTAAATCATATGTCTTACTAGCAAAATATACACACTAATATTTTCCATGATTATGAATGAACGTTTTAGTCACTTCAACCTCCTCACATTATCCATTTCTCTCCTCTTCTCTCTGAAACAGTCATTACTTCAGATTACATTCCTAATAGCTTGTTTATCATCATCAGACAACAGTGCAAAAATATTTAATAAAAAACCTTTGTTTCTTTAAATAGTACGGAAGTCCTAAACGGACATGGGATCATACAGTTTTTTTCCTCGGTTTTCCCGTCAGAACTAGTTAATTTCTGTTGCTATCTCGTAATAATGAGATAATTAAGTCGTTATCTCGAGATAACAAACCTTTGTTTTCCCGAGATAATGGGATAAATAACTCGTTATCACGAGATAAGTCTACATAAAGCCCATCATTACAGGAACTGTTACATTCAGTGTAGCAATGTCAGGTTTCAAGGCCTGACACAGGCCGACATTGCTTTATGCCTTGCTTTCAGATATAACCTATATATGAGTGTGCTTCATCTGAGAAGACACTTAGCAAGGCTTCGGCTTTATCGGCGGCACAATCCAACTGACATCCATTTCGTTGTGAACTTCATCACTGAGCAGCTACATAAGTACAGTGTACTGGCTGGCACTCCATGTTCCGCATGCTCAAATTAATTATCCCGTGTTATTTATCCTGTCATCTCGGGAAAACAAAGGTTTGTTATCTCGAGATAACGAGTTAATTATCTTGTTTTCACGAGATAAGTGAAATGTATTCGTTATCACGGTAAAACAGAGGAAATATAATGTATGATTCCATGTCTGTTTAGGGCTACCGTAAAATATTGTCCTTGTGCTGACTTTTAATATTAAAACTAAATTTGAGTGGTTCTTTTCAATCCTTATTATTTTGTTTATATTCCATTGTCTTGTCTGTCACTTTTGTCTGTCAATATAACCAAATTGACTTAACTTTGTTCATGGTTCCGACAACGTTGCTTACAATTAACAACTAAGAGACTGTTGATAATTTGCTTTGTATGACTTTGTTATTCAGGACAACCAATTTTAGGGTCAGAGAACAGAGATAATGGCTTCACTGTACTTATATAGCACTTTTCTGTTCTTGATGACCACTCAAAATGCTTCAAGTTACAGTTTTGTCATTCACACACATTCAGACAATATATCTATATGCAGCAGGGGGAATGGGCTCTAACAGTTACTCTAACAGGAACTTTATTCACCTCAACTGCAGTAAGACCCAGGCTTTGATTTGACACAAGTTGGTATTAGAGACAGACCTTTATTTTTGATTTCCCCCTTGTCTCTCATCTCACACAATCCCAACATTTTCTCCATGTTCAGCTTTTGACTTTATAAATTCAGTATGAGGGGGCTGTGGCTGAGGGGGTAGAGCAGTTGTCATCTAACCAGAAGGTCAGCAGCTCGTGTCCCAGCCCATGCCGAAGTGTCCTGTGGCAAGATGCTGAAATGGCCCTTCATAGACGTTGAATGCAATAATTGTAAATTGCTTTGGATAAAAGCCTCAGCTAAATGACATGTAATGTAAAGTACTAACGTTTTGCAGCACTAATGCCATCAGAACAACATGGACATGTCATACACACTCTCCTGCTCGCACTTCTCCATTTTAAGTATCTATCATTTCCAGCCATTACTTATTTAGTCATGATTTACAATTGTGTTAAGGTAACCAGAGGGGGACATTTTTTTTTTTCAGTTCATTCATTTTTCCTTTTCTTCTATTCCAACTATTTACATACCAATACATATAACCTCAACTAAACTCATACAATCCCATTTTTCTTGAATTGAAGTAAAAGAATTAAGATGTCCTGTATGCAAACAAAACGCTTGTTTCTCTCAAATTTTGTTCTCAAATTTGTTAAAATCTGTATTAGTGAGCACCTCCCCTTTGCCAAGATAATCTGTCCACCTGCCAGGTGAGACATATGACAAAATGCTGATTTTAAAGCATGATTATTGCACATGTGTCTTGGACTGGTCAAAATTACATTACATTACATTGCATTAGATAACATGTTATTTAGGTGACGCTTTATCCAAAGCGACTTCCAGTTATCCAACATCTATGAGGGGGCCATTTGGGGCTCTTGCCCGAGGACACTTTGGCATGCAGATTGAACCACCAGCCTTCTGGTTGGAGATCGACCGCCCAACCCCCTCAGCCACAACCTCTCCAAAATAAAAGGCCACTCCAAAATGTGCACTTTATCTTGAAGAGAGACCTTTGTTAGGCACTGAACTAGTTTCACATAGGGTTCAGAAAACCATTGACTGCGGCCTGTGGAATATTGGTCCACTCCTCTTCAATGGCTATGCAAAGTTGCTGGATATTGACAGGAATTGGAACCCGCTGTCATACACGTCAATCCAAAGTATCCAAAACATGCTCAATAGAGCTATTTTCAGACATGACCTCTGGGTAAAATCCAGAGAATTGGCAACAGAGTTTACCCACAGTTTTCCTTTCCCACATGCACAACACAGCGGGAGGTTCTCTGCACAGACACTTTCACAACAGCATCAAATCCTCCGCATTATTTAGGCGAGAGGTGGAGCAGCCTGGTGCAGCAGGCAGAGGCAGGAAGTGACATTAACTCAGCTGCTGCGATCATGTGATTTTGTTTACAGCAGCCCGACACTGTTCAGCTCTTATCACCACAAACTCTCTGGAAATCTTCGTCGGTATCTTCTATGTGTGTGATACCTCTCTTTTACTGGGAGGTATTTATTTAATTTTTCATATTTTCATCCGTCGTGCCTTAGAAGCATCATTAACCCCCCCCACTCGCTTGCGATTAATCCAGCTGGGTATCCCCCGCTGTGTTCACACATCGACTTCTCCTTGATTTCTACGGACTTTATACTAGGAGGCGGGGCAGGTAAAGTCCGCAGAAACTACAGCGTGTCTCACTAGGACATTTGAGTTTACACATGCACCTCCTCCGGATAAAATAAGGTGGAATTGCGGAGTCCAGTGCATGTCTGAAAGCAGCTTAGGTGTCATGTCTGGTGAGTATGCAGGCCATGCAAGAACTGCCAAATTCTCAGAATGAAGAATTTATGGTAGCGTAATGAACATTCAGTTTAGGGGCAATAACTCTGGTGGACATTCGTGCAGTAAGCATGCGATTGCACCTTGTGGCATTGTGTTGTATAAAAGAACTTCAAATTCTAGAGAGGCCTTTTATTGTGACTACTTCAAGTCACACCTGTGCAATAATCACTCTTTAATCAGTATCTTGATATGCCTCACCTGCCAGGTGGATGGATTATTTTAGCAAAGGGAAGTGTTCACTTATACAGATTTTAACACATTTGTGAACGGAATTTGAGAGAAATTAGCGTTTTGTGTGCACAGAAGAAATCTTAAATCTTTGACTTAAACACATACAAAATGGGAGTAAAAATAAAAGTGTTTATATTGTTGTCTATTTCCAAAATGGACATTGACCAAGAGGCATGTATGGTCTGCCATTTCATATTGGGATTTTGAAACATATAAGTTAACCTTGACCTTTTGTGTGCACACACAACACGCAACCTCAGACTCACTGGCATAATGCATTCCCTAACACCTTATCTAAACCTTAACCATCACAACTTAATACCATACTGTAATCCTTATTATAAACCTAACCTGGCCCTAACTTTTACCTGAAAAGCAAGTCTTAACCAAACAGCCCATTAAAAGTGGGTCAGAAACTGAGGACTGGCCAAAAGGTCTCACTTTCTCAAAATCTCCTCACTCCATAAAGTCTAGGCTCAAAATGGTCCTCACAAAGATATCTGCGCACGCACACACAGCTATGCTGGAGTGCAGGGTAAATATTGTTGAGTGTCAGTGCTGATCTACCTGAACTTGGCAGTTTCTGGTTCCATCTCCAGAAGCTCCCTCACAGGAGAGCGTGGCACATTGGCAGAGAATTTCTCTGTAAGATGAGGGGGTGGAGTGTTGAGATAAGAGCCCCATCAACATAAACATTTTCAACATATCTATCTGTAAATTCTACTGTATATCTGCTAGCACACAAATAGTCAGCATGAACTGGTCAACAATCATGACAGAAAAAAAAAAAAAAAAAAATTAATAGATGTGCTTTCTCTATTCCTCACCTATAAGTGGCCTCATCATGGGATAATACACTTGCCAAACCCTCTCCAATGACATCATGCTATCCATGTAAATTGCTCCGGCTAACGACTCAAAGATATCCCCCATGGCCTTAGGAACCTCAATGTCCTCCTCCTTCTCCTCGTCTTCCTCAGAGCGTCGCAGCTAGTATGAAAAGAACACAAAGTAGTTAGATGATATAGACAAAAGTGCTATCCACCCCCCCCAAACACACACTGGCCAGAGCTGAAGACTGTGGAAGACACTTGAAAATTGACACAGCTTCTAATCAATGTTGTAAATATTGTTTTATTTTGTTGATGTGTTTAGCTACACACGGCATCTATTGCACTTTTGTCCATCCTGGGAGAGGGATCTATCACATGTGGCTCTCTCTTAGGTTTCTAAGTTTCTTACCCCCCTGTTAATAGTTTTTACTTTTGGTTTTCTTACTCGTGTTGAGGGTTTAGGACATGGGATGTCGCACTTTGTTAAGCCCTACGAGACAAATTGTGATTTGTAAATATGTGCTATAAAAATAAAATTTGATTGATCTTCCCGCCCTACAATAACAATATACACCTTGTTAAGACAAATTAATGGATTCAGTTGACCAAAACGCTAGTTATTACATAGTTTTTAAAGTACTTTTACTTTGAAAAAGGTAGTGGAACAGGTACATAAAGTGTTTTTGTTTGTGACATATTCGATAGACATTAAAACTGTGTTTAAAGATCATTTTCATTGTCTATTTTGCTGTGAACCACACACATCCACTCGACCTTCACCACACTAACCGTGCACCATTTCTTTTAAGAAAACTCAAAATACGAGAAAATGTGTTCGTCCAAACATTTCTTGCATAAGGCCCCATGTTACTGCATTCTTCATTGGCCGGGAAAAGGTTAAGTCACAACCGAAAGTCAAGTCCTTATTGGCCACTGTTATCATCGTAAGCATCATACTTATTTTTACGATACAATGGAATTGATCCCTCAAGGGGGAAACGGAATGCAATCTTACAGCGACGATAACCCCCATCATTGACTTAAACTTATTCATAAATACCAACATTAACACAATCCTCAGTACAACCATCTTCCTATATAAATAACAACAGCATAAGATCATCATCAGATTTAGGTGTTAACTTGGCTGAACCTTATTACATCAGATGGGGATGTGGTCAAACAAAAATCTGGATATGGGGTTACTGGTTACCTGGTTCAGTACTGACAACTGACTGTGGAGTGGTACCACATTTCTGCAAATTAAAGCCAACTTCATTTTCTCTTAAGAACAGAAGACATTGAAACAATTTCATTAAAGCATAAAAGTGCTTTGCTATTCGGGCAGATTTTTTTGATGGAGAATTTTTTTATGGGGGGAAAACCCTAACAGCAGAGATTAGTTTTTTAAGTACAGAGCTTTGTTGTTCAGCATGCTAGTTGTGCTCTTGGTAAAAACAACTCACCTCAGAATCCATGCCTTGCATCTCATTCTTCTCCAACTGAAACTGCACAAAGTCGTCAATGACCTGGAAAAGCTCAGGTGAGATGGCCTTGAAGTACTTGTGGTAGTCGTACTTGACAGCCAGAGAGGCAAAGATGGTGTTGTTAACGAGTGCTGAGCGCAAGTCCGTCAGCACACCAGGTGAATGCTGCCGTGGGTCTTCATAAAGGTGCTTTGTTATGAGGTAGTCTAAAATTGCATCACCAAGGAACTCAAGCCGCTGGTAACAATCTGAAGAGAAGGAATAAGAAAGTTTCTTCTTTATTCAAAAATTCAGAAACAAATGCCACTGCAGAATCACAACCTGCAACATAAATCTGGACTCAAAATAGAGACATACTGAGACATATTGATTATAAATGTGATGTTCAAAAATAATTCCAATGTTTGTAGGAATAAATCAACCTATGTGAACCTGTAAAATAAATTGGCATGAGAAAGTTTTGGATTTCAAGGATCAAAGATTTGTATTTGTTAAAGGGGACATAGCATACAAATTCCACTTTGTTAGTGCTTCTACACGTTAATGTGGGTATCTGGCATGTCTACCAACCCAAAAACTCTGGGAAAAAAACACTCGCGCGTTTTGTTATGGTTCCTCCAAGTCAGAAACGTCATGCTTGAGTGACTGGAATGAGCTTCCTGTGTATTGTGTCGTAACAATACACTGGAAGTCTCCCTACATGGCCTTCAGCCCGCGATTCTGCTTTCTCCGCTTGTTGTTGTACCCGTTGAATGTCGGGGTTCGGGGGTAAATGATGGTCTTCATAGCCCCCCTCCCCACCCCTCTCTTTCTCTCTCTGTCTGTCTGCTTGTGTGCTTGTAGTGGATGGGCAGAGGGGGACATTTAATTATGTGATTGGGAAAATTAAAACTCCAGGACAACAGAAGGGGAATACAAAGTATGGGATGCATATTTGATAATTTATATCATATAAAATATGTAATTTATATCGTTTAAAATCATGGGGGGAGAGGGGGAGGGGGGAGCTGGCTCATTAGCATTTAAAGGAACAGGCACTCAAAACAGGTCACTCTGTGGAGGGCTGTTTTAGACAGGGTAAAAAGGGTGCTGTTTTAAATGATCCTTGTGGTATTTTGACCAAAGTATGTTACAGACATTTCATTAAGACCCCAAGGAACCATATCAACTTGTGGTAAAATGGGCATGCTATGTCCCCTTTAAAAATATTTTTTTTTACTGATTCTGTTGATAAATTATGGGCTCAAATTAGGGTCAATAAGATTTTAAACTTGTTAAGATACATTCATAAATAATGTGCATGCGTAAAAATGATTTGGATTCATGAAAAGTGCATATTTTCTACACACATTTTTACAAATATAGATATTTGTACAATTTAAATGAAAATAGAATTTCTCATGCCGATTTATTCTACAAGGTTGATTTACAACTACAAATTGTTATTACAAATTACAAATCATTCTTTTTGCAGCAGAAAGTCGAGGCCTCTGTCTTCTATCTCATTATGTTGTACAATTGTGATGTCATCACATTCTGTTTAAGATTTTTGTTTTCATAATATTTGTAAAACGTTTTCAGTACTTCTGTTAATTATTAAGGTTTATTGAGTTCAAAGGGTTCAGAGGGTTCTCCTCTCTGTAGCCAACAACAGAGCATGGTGCGTTTTTGGATCGCCTCAACATCTTCCTACTGCACCATGCTTGCCCAAAAGGAGGGGCTGGTCTAATTCCATGAGATCCCCCATCTGATATAAGTTGGGACTCCAAATCTGAATTCACATATTTTCAGACATAGGCAACCCCTAAAACACTGACCTGGTGTGATATAATTTGTCTCTTTTAACCCATAAATCCAATTGTTTGAATCCTATTCACTATGGTGAAAAGTAAGAGCAGGGATTTATATTACTGATTGTTAGCAGTGCTTGTAGTTTATTATCTTACTTGTATTCACCACTTGTGGAATTCGTTTTCTTCCAGAATGGAATTTATTTTTCAAAAAACAACCTTTTCCTAAACATTTCTTTATAATTGTACCCAAAATACATTATTTGGAACTTTCTCAACTGTGCAAAAATCTACAATAAAGGTGTCCTGATACTGTGTGGTGAATTCTAACCTGTAATGGTGTTGTAATGGTAAGATGCATGGGTAAAGGCTTGCAGGAGGTAAGCCTTATTCTGAAAGGTGTAGTTGATCTTTCTTTCAAAGTTTTCAAAGCCGGAAATGAGGTGGTTTAGAGTTTGCTCTGCATCTGGATGGTCCAGCATGCAGCGGGGTGGGATCTTTAACCAGCCATAACACAGGTCAATAGTTGTTGTCTGACAGCTTTGCCCCAGAGCTCCTGTTAGGCTCCCTCTCTCCAACGGTAACACCTGTAGAAAAAAAAAATCTTAATACATCAGTCATGCAGATACTGTTATCTTTAAACATGAATAATCCAACATTTTAGTAAATAGGCATATTCATAGTCTCTCAAAAACTGAGATGAACATTGACATGACTCATGTCTGTGAGGTACATACAGAGCTGGAGTCAGGACATGGTCATCCTAGCTTAGCATAAAGACATGAAATAAGGAGCAAACAGCTAGCTAATCTATTTACCAGCACCTCTAAGGTTCACTACCAAAATTTGTGGGAGTTATGTGCTGGATTAATTTGCCAGGTGCAGTGACTTATTTTCCTCATGTCAGTCAACAGTTGACACCTTATCATGTACACTTGCGTCAACAGGTGTTTCTGCCCTTTAATCACAATACACCCTCTTCTAGGGCAAGCCCACCACAGGTTGATCAGACCTGGGTGTAGGTCTCTAACATCTTGGAGCCCAGTTGGTATCTTTCCTCCTGCTCCAGAGATAATGTCTGCAGCTTTCTGCAGTCCGTGATTTTTCTTTTATGGTCTGGTGCAGTGCTTGTCCGTGGATTTTCAGTCCTTTGAGCAATCCTACTTCAACACCCACACTCTGCAGCTCTCTAAACTGCAAACTAATCGACTGTTGCTGTGTTGTCATTTCAGCGGGTTTCAATATTAGTTACACTGCATTGAATGAAAAAAATTAATTATTATTGAATTATATTATTTTATAACAGGCCCTCTTTGTCCCTGCTCCCCTTTCTCGGACAAAAGGTGTCCTTCGAACTGAGCTCAATGTTTTAGAGGGCAGGGCATTGGCAGCAGTTTTCTTTGTTTCAATTGTTGCAGCCAGGCATTTGAGTACTTGGTTGGGTCTAAGCAGAAAGCTGAATCTCCTCGCTTCCATTAGCCCCTCCTCTGATTGGCTGACTGCACTTTGAGTGACACGCGACCAGGCCTATCACCGGTCTTATTCTGGCGCATTTGACGATCTCTCTGGTAAACACAGCTGAAAGTCACATTATGTTTGGATACTGTTATAGAAGACCAGCCACATATTTACAGTCGGTTACAACAGGATGTTTCTGAATGGTAAGTTACACAGTCCTCATGTTTGTTCAAGTTTTAGCAGGAAAGTCAGCCAATGTAGGAGTAACGTCCCGAGTTACAGTATGGAGTTTCAATACGGAGTAATGTCTACGTCAAGTTTGGTGTGGAGGGGTGGGGAGCGGGAGTTGTGGGTTCGGAGGCTGGACTGGTACAGGCTGGGGTTACTTTACACAATATGGGCCCTTTAAATAGCTTGAGGAATGCCGTTTCCATACAGTCCGATGTTGCTCTTACATATTGAGACTCCTAACCATTTTCTAACATAGGAGCTGATCATTCTCTTCATGCTCTCAACTCTTGTGAGGGAACGTCGATTTCTGTTAGTGGCCACATCAGTCGGGGTAGCTAGCAAATTTCTTCTAGTCATTGGCTGTGTTCAGAAAGTCAAAATAATCTCCTTTTCTCCGCACTATTCCTTGACTCTGATGGAATACGTCACAAGGTCGAGGAAAGATGTGAAAGAGAAGGGAAGGAGAACCACTATGCGGAGAAAATCTGACTCCAATTACACTCTTTATATTTAAAACAACTTTATTTATACCAAAAGATAGGAACAAAATGTACAGTACTCTGTGCTGTGCACTGACAGGACTGAATTGTTGAAATAATATAATGTGAGGCATATACATTGGAGAAAACACTGGAGAAAAAAATGATTGTGTACATTCCACAATCAGTAGATTCAAATAACTTTTATACAAGTATTTAGTTCTGATGATGATATTGTGATTTTGCGGGTGGCAACCAACATCAAAGTGCTTTACCGCCATCTACTGTTCGGACACTGAACCTGCTTTTAAAAGGTTTCTCAGAGAGTTGGAATGGGTTCTCCTTCGATGTAGAACCTACGTTCTGACCTTTTACCTATGATGATAGAGATGTTTCTTGACTTTGATGGATTGATCCTCATCCTAGCCCATGTGATGTTTTATATTGTAATATATATATTACATTGTATATAATATTTCTGTCATGTTCCTCCAGGGTTCCCCCGTAATAGCTTCAAGTCATAGATTGTCCAAATGTCTTGAACTTAACTAGAGGGATGCACTCTTGTTGTCTCGAGTAAGGTTTTTTCCCAAACCACTTGATAGCACAGTAAAGAACATTGGGCCTCATGCAAGAACACATTCTTATTCATATCCTAAATTTCTCCTTAATTTGTTAATATGGAGTGTTCATACAAACATGCCACGTCAGATTTAAAAAACGCTTTTATATTCAGGAAATTCTATAAATGACTATGAAACATAATGAATGGGCGTATTTGAGTGAGCACTCAAAGAGGGTAGCAAAAACCCAATAAAACCATATAAGGCTAAACTTCCTATCCAATGTCAGAAGTGTTCATTCATGAAAATGACATAAAAGAGTTAATGGGAGAACTTGATGAGCTCGGACATTGAAGTCCTGCTTCCAGAGATCCAGGGAGGAAACTCTAGAATTTCTTAGCAGTGTCAGAAGAGGAATTAAGAGACAGAGTAAAGAAACGCTGCATAAGCTGTAAATGTTGTGTCAAAAGCGGGCTGCACTGTCACTGAAATAAAGACAAATTTGTTAAATAAGAAAATATATTAAAAAAATAATCACAGAAACACAGCAAGGCGATCGATGACTGCAGTGGCAGGAGGTCATGGTCAAGTCTATGTCACTGATGAAACTGGATGACAAAATTTGTGATGTAACAGTTTGCATGTTTTCTATTGGTGCTGGAGCAGTAAATGGAACTCCTTCATCTACTGCATTATTATATAATATTCAGCATGTTAAAATAATTTTACATGCCATCTCTGACGTGTAGAGCAGCCACCAGCTGTGTCAAGGCATATACATCTAACCTTGAGAACACCAACTGTTGGCTCTGCTTTTCTGCAATCATCACCTGGAGAAAATAGTGATAATCCATCTCTGTGTGTGCATCCTGACTATTTTGCCGAAAAAATGAGTCGTATGCTCTCCTGGACATTTAGCAGGTACATGAGGAATTTATGATATATTTGCTTCGAACTAATAAGATAGGATCCATTATTGAAAAACTTGATTTGAACAGCGTTTTAATTTCTCTTGTCACCAACGACAGGTCATGAAATTAGAATACAAGAAATTTGGTGAGTTCTCCTAAATCACATAAGAGCAAACTTGTTCATACTAACAGATGTTGCATGTGGCCAATTGTCTAACTTCATCCCATGTTGCCTTCACCTACAACTTTTGATCTCCCGGCGGCTCCCACTAATATTTAGAATCTTTTTTGCTTGTGGACAAATTTTCATTGAATAGGACCATTACATTTCTTAATGCTGTTTCATAATTTAAGCATCTCAGTAATTCACAGCTGGCGTTTAAGCAGCAGCTGGGACTATTCATTGAGAAAGAACAGTGTGGAATGTCATAGCTCACCTTGAGGCCCAATGAGCAGAGGAACATCTGGGCAGCTCTTTCTCCACAGCTGGTTAGGTAGCAGCCAAGCAAAGCCTCCACACAGTCAGCAATGCTCTTGTCTGCAATACACTGCTCTGTGTGCAGATCGTAGGAGATTGACTGCTTGCCAAGCTCAACTCCACAGTTCTCCTCCGATGGATTCCAAAAACCCACCACAAAGTCATCCTCGTCTCCGGCCTTGCTGGGGTCCAGGTAGCACATGGCATCCCACGAACTGTAGTCAAACTCTTCGGCTAAGGGCCCGCTGGCTGCCGGCTCAGAGGGGTGGTGGGCTGAGGAGGTATGGAGGGGCTTCTTGGGGGCCTTCCATTCATATGGAGACTCCATTACGGGTGAGGAAGCTGAGGCCACGGTGGGAGATGGAGGGAGAACACTCAAAGAGATCTTCTTTGCAAATGCACCAGATCCCAGCAACATGTTATCAATGAATTTAATGTGTTCCTTGTAGTACTCCAGATCATCTTCCACGTTGCCCTCATTTGGTTCATCCTTCAGCATTACCTCACCGCCTTCATCCACTTCTTCACCCTCCTCATCATTCTCATCATCGTCGTTCCCAGATTGCCCATTGACCAGAAGCTCTTCTTTGGCCTGGATGATTGCCACAAACAGAAAGGAAAGCAGAGATAGAGTAAAAAGAAAACTATATCCCTGTTTAAAACAACCTTTGTAAAGGAGCCAACATGAGTTGTCTGTCATGTGGTTAACATGATGTCTAAAACTCAACCAGATTACCATGTTTTAACAAGCCTATGCTGTATGGCCAAACCACCCATGACTCAGAGGCAAGCTACTATGTATTTGCGGTATGGATGTTACAAAAAGAAACAAAAATCACAGTAAGAAAAACAGGTTAGTATGAATACATTTACTTACTGTAGAATAGACAGGAAGTGTCCATTTAATAATCTACAAGTATGCTTATATCTTTTACTCATATTTGTGTGCAGCTCTTGAACAAGGAGAACTTAAATATTAAAGTCTCTGGATTGTTATAAATGGACCAACAAAAATTAAGTCTGTGCTTGTAGCAGGGTCTTTTATGGAGCATTTTAATGTAGGCACTAGAGATAACTATGAGTATCAGGTCAGGTCGAGACATATTTTATTGCATCTGTGGGCTAATGGCTGCTAGACTTAAAACATAATGTGTTGCCAGACAAGGTAGAACTCTGCCCTCTAGTGGTCTGAGTACATCAAAATAATCACAACATCCATGAAAGATATAAATGTATAAATAACTGAACAAAAACAATACTGTATGACCATTCAGTAAGCTAAGTAAATCTTCAGTAAATATTAAAGCGATAGTTAACCAAAAAATGAAAATTCACTCACCACAATGCCATTTAAGGGATGGATGATTGAGTTCCAGGGATAAACAGCATTGCAGCCAAATCCAATACAATTGAAGTAACTGGGGGACGACGTCTTCAAATGTGAAGAAAAAAAAATAAACTACAGAAACAAAACATAAAATGCTTCCATACTGCTCCTGTGGTGTCATCATTTACACCATGTTTTTGGTCTAAATACCCTTGGGCGAGAGTGTGTGTGAAGTGTGTGAGGGCTAATAATATGGTGTAAATCACGCCGTTTCGAGTATAATTGAATGTCGGGGCTTACGGACACTTGGATGACACCACAGGAGCAGTATGGAGGCATTTCATGTTTTGTTTTCAGTTTGAAGAAGTGGTCCCCCAGTTACTTCAATTGTATTGGATTTGGCTGCAACACTGTTTACCCCTGAAACTCCAAAAGTGTTTTGTGGACTCAAACACTTCACCCACCCCTCCATCGGCATAGTGGTGAGTAGATAATGAGTACATTTTCATTTATCGGTGAACTCTCTCTTTAAGGCCTACCCTTATGCATACCAATTATTAATTAAGGCTAAGAAACATTTACTTATTCTGCAAATGTACAATCCCAGCTCCTATACATGTAGTCACACAGCAGAGACAAGAAGAGGAGATGAACAAAGTGAATACAGAAGTTCAGTGAGAAAAAAGCATTCAGCTGCAAGTTTACCAACCCCTAAATCCTGTTTGTCAATGATGCATTTGTCTTGGTTGACCACGTAGCCAGGAGGGAGCCAATTCACAGGGGGGTCAAAGATGGACACCACCATCCTGCTTGGGAGCCCCTTCTTCCTCCCCAGACGATACAGGTTACAGTTGCTCACCTGGATAACAGACAGACGGAAGTACCCATTTAACACCTTTACACACTATCATTAGTAACACAATGTGCTCCTATACTATGTCTACACAAGAGGTGTTAGTACACTACTGTTCAAAAGTTTGGGGTCACTTAGAAATTTCCTTATTTTTCAAAGAAAAGCACTGTTTTTCTCAATGAAGATAACATTAAATTAATCAGAAATACACTCTATACATTGTTAATGTGGTAAATGACTATTCTAGGTGGAAACGTCTGGTTTTTAATGAAATATCTACATAGGTGTATAGAGGCCCATTTCCAGCAACTATCACTCCAGTGTTCTAATGGTACATTGTGTTTGCTAATCGCCTTAGAAGACTAATGGATGATTAGAAAACCCTTGAAAACCCTTGTGCAATTATGTTAGCACAGCTGAAAACTGTTTTTGCTGGTGAGAGAAGCTATAAAAACTGGCCTTCCTTTGAGCTAGTTGAGTATCTGGAGCATCACATTTGTGGGTTCGATTATACTCTCAAAATGGCCAGAAAAAGAGAACTTTCATGTGAAACTCGCCAGTCTATTCTTGTTCTTAGAAATGAAGGCTATTCCATGCGAGAAATTGCGAAGAAACTGAAAATTTCCTACAACGGTGTGTACTACTCCCTTCAGAGAACAGCACAAACGGGCTCTAACCAGAGTAGAAAGAGAAGTGGGAGGCCCCGGTGCACAACTCAGCAAGAAGACAAGTATATTAGAGTCTCTAGTTTGAGAAATAGACGCCTCACAGGTCCTCAACTGGCAGCTTCTTTAAATGGTACCCGCAAAACGCCAGTGTCAACGTCTACAGTGAAGAGGCGACTCCGGGATGCTGGCCTTCTAGGCAGAGTGGCAAAGAAAAAGCCATATCTGAGACTGGCCAATAAAAAGAAAAGATTGATATGGGCAAAGAACACAGACATTGGACAGAGGAAGATTGGAAAAAAGTGTTATGGACAGACGAATCAAAGTTTGAGGTGTTTGGATCACACAGAAGAACATTTGTGAGGCAGAACAGGTGAAAAGATGCTGGAAGAGTGCCTGACGCCATCTGTCAAGCATGGTGGAGGTAATGTGATGGTCTGGGGCTGCTTTGGTGCTGGTAAAGTGGGAGATTTGTACAAGGTAAAAGGGATTTTAAATAAGGAAGGCTATCACTCCATTTTGCAACGCCATGCCATACCCTGTGGACAGCGCTTGATTGGAGCCAATTTCCTCCTACAACAGGACAATGACCCAAAGCACACCTCCAAATTATGCAAGAACTATTTAGGGAAGAAGCAGGCAGCTGGTATGCTGTCTGTAATGGAGTGGCCAGCGCAGTCACCAGATCTCAACCCCATTGAGTTGTTGTGGGAGCAGCTTGACCGTATGGTACGCAAGAAGTGCCCATCAAGCCAATCCAACTTGTGGGAGGTGCTTCAGGAAGCGTGGGGTGAAATTTCTAGATTACCTCAACAAATTAACAGCTAGAATGCCAAAGGTCTGCAATGCTGTAATAGCATTGCAGAACAAAATTAATATTTCAAATAAAAATCATTATTTCTAACCTCGTCAATGTCTTGACTATATTTTCTATTCATTTTGCAACTCATTTGATAAATAAAAGTGTGAGTTTTAATGGAAAACACGAAATTGTCTGGGTGACCCCAAACTTTTGAACGGTAGTGTATATCTTCTTCCTTTTGCAGATTGAATTGCAGTGATTGTGCGTTGGAATCTGATTGCTGCAAAAGTGTTCTAACTGATTGAAACAGTGCAGTGAAACTTCTGTTGTTTCTCTGCTAAAATGCTGCTACGCATCCTGCAGACATATGCTCTGCAGATTCTCCATATTTTCTGCGGAAAAAGGTGCATGTGTGAACGTAAACGTCTGAGAGGCTCCGGATTATCTGCAGACTTTCTCCACCTGGCCTCCTAGTATAAAGTCTACAGAAAGTCAGGAGAATTTGATGTGTGAACACAGCGGGTCATCCCCCGCTGGATTCACCACGAGCGAGAGGGGGGTTAAATCGAGCTTCTAACACGCGAGAGACCCAAAAAATAAAACAAACAAAGAAAAGACAGACACTTACAGCAGACGTGTAAGCAGACGTGTAAGCAGATGTATAAGACACCCATGAAGATATTGAGTTTGTGGTGATAAGAGAAAGAAAACCACACGATCTCCGCAGCAGAGTTAATACATCACTTCCTGCCTCTGCCTGCTGCACCCGGACGCTCTACCTCTTGCTTGAATAATGCGGAGGTAATGTTGCTGTTGTGAATGCAGAGAACCTCCAGCTGCGTTGCACATATGTGAAAGGCAAACTCTGGGTAAACTCCGGACCAAATTCTCTGAATTTTACCCGCAGGCCATGTCTGAAAACAGCTATAGCAATAAGAAAGGTGCCTTAATATTTACCATTGAATAATAGTAAACTCAGATTGCTTTCTAAATAGTAATTGAGAATAGGGTTGGGCTGAAGGACGATGTCCGTCGAAGACAGCCATCACAATGTTCACTGACTGAGGGGTGCAGCCTGCCACACATGGACTATTATTTAGTGTCTACGTAGAAAAATACAGTGGAAACCGTATATAGTGATCGCTGATATAGCGATCAAGTATTCCACTTGCAGTCTGTATTTTAGGTCTTTTCATACAAGTTTGGACCATAAAAAATTTTCTTTTTTTTTTTAACCATTTTTACCGGATCTGTCTGTAATTTACTTCTCCTCTCTATGTCTATCATTTGCACTGTGCACTGCCAACCGAATTGAAACAAACCGAGTGCGCCCTGCCGTCTCCTCTGGCTCAATACATTGCCCAAGTTTACAAATTCTGTTGTTTTTACCCAGTCTGAGTTTGAAGATGTGTCGCATGACAACTTTTGTGTGTGTGACTGCATGTTTTTTGTGTGTGTCTGTGTGCACAAGAGAGGAACAGAGCAAGCAAAGTCAGGACGGGCTGAATTAATGATATTAATGCTATTAAGAAAGATCTTACTCATTGAACAAAAGTATCGATCATTGGTTAACATGTGGTGATCAGTGTGGATATTGTGGTGGACATTTCAAACAAATCAACGTTTAAACTGTAGTGGGTCACTGTGTGTGCCTGCGAATACAGTCATTTGTTAAGAGTGCATGCCTGGTCAAAGTAGCACATCTTTGGCTAAATAATCCAGTGTTTCCAAGTCTGTTTCTGCTACACAGGGCTTACTCTCACCTGGACAAAGGGAGTGGTGCTGTGAGGATTATGTTTTTTTATTTTTCCAGCGCCTTCATTATCATCCAAACCCTCCTACTGCGAAAAAGAGATGAGGGTGGACAAACAACTCTGAGACTGTGGTCAGTAGCACTGGTGCACCGTAGGGGACTGTGCTCTCTCCTGTCTTGTTTACCCTCTACACTTCTGAGTTCCATCCCCACTCATGCCACAGTCAGCAGTACTCAGATAACACTGCGATCGTGGTGTGCATCAGGGACGGAAGGAGAGTAAATGAGTCTGGTGGAGGACTTTGTGAAATGGTGGAGGTCGAACCATCTACAGTTGAACACCTCCAAGTTGAACACCTCCAAGACCAAAGAAATGGTTGTGGACTTCCGGAGGACCAGACCACATCTACAGTCAGTCTCCATAGAGGGGGCTGATGTTGAGGTGGTCGGGACGTACAAATACCTCGGACCTGCAGCTGGACGATAGACTGGACTGGTCAGCAAACACAGAGACCCTCCAAAGAAAGGGGCAGAGCCGGCTATATTTCCTGAGGAGGCTCGTCCTTTAACATCCGCAGAAAATTGCTGCTGATATTTTACCAGTCAGTTGCTGCGAGTGCCCTCTTTTTAATCATGCTACTAGGCTGCCAGACTGTCACCATTACTGCCTGTTTATCTTTATTTGATTTGATATTTTGTAAATCTCTAGTTTTAATTAAAATTTGTATTCTAGCACTGCTTTCACTTTAAAAAAAAATACACTTACATCTGCTGTACCATCATTTACAATCTGTTAATCTAATGCATTACTTTGTATAGTTTCAGTTTTTAATCTTTAAAGGGGACATAGCATGCCCATTTTACCACAAGTTGATATGGTTCCTTGGGGTCTTAATGAAATTTCTGTAACATACTTTGGTCAAAATACCACAAGGATCATTTAAAACAGCACCCTTTTTACCCTGTATAAAACAGCCCTCCACAGAGTGACCTGTTTTGAGTGCCTGTTCCTTTAAATGCTAATGAGCCAGCTCCCCCCTCCCCCCTCTCCCCCCATGATTTTAAACGATATAAATTACATATTTTATATGATATAAATTATCAAATATGCATCCCATACTTTGTATTCCCCTTCTGTTGTCCTGGAGTTTTAATTTTCCCAATCACATAATTAAATGTCCCCCCTCTGCCCATCCACTACAAGCAGACAGACAGAGAGAGAAAGAGAGGTGGGGGGGGGGCTATGAAGACCATCATTTACCCCACGAACCCCGACATTCAACGGGTACAACAACAAGCGGAGAAAGCAGAATCGCGGGCTGAGCAGCGCGGAGAATGTGCGTCCCGTGTGAACAGCCAGGCGGATGCGCGCTTGAGAACGGCGCTGTGCGGCACGGCGCTTCCGCGTCCGGTGTAAACCTGGCGTAACGAGTGGGGGGGCTCTGTTTGTGCCACTGTTACAGTAGTGCTGAACACTGCGGAAGTCTTCCACACTGCTGGCTGTGTGGCGTTGACACAAATTCCAGCTCACGCATGGGAGAGCGAGCGGTCGCGCCCGAGCAACTGCTGCAGCCTCCCAGTCCCAACGATCCAGACAAATGCCACATGTGAGTGAATCGCGGGCTGACCAGCGGAGAAATGCTCGTCCCGTGTGAACAGCCAGGCGGCTGCACGCTTGGGAACGGCGCTGCGCTGCCTCGCAGCCTCGCTGCGTCCGGTGTAAACCCGGCGTAACGAGTGTGGGGGGGCGGGGGGGGATGAGGTGGGGGGTGGGCCAAGGCCATGTAGGGAGACTTCCAGTGTATTGTTACGACACAATACACAGGAAGCTCAATCGAGTCGCTCAAGCATGACGTTTCTGACTTAGAGGAACCATAACAAAACGCGCAAGTGTTTTTTTCCCAGAGTTTTTGGCTTGGTAGACATGCCAGATACCCACATTAACGTGTAGAAGCACTAACAAAGTGGAATTTGCATGATATGTCCCCTTTAAATCTGTATATATATATTTGGTATCAGTACTCAGGCTGAGTTACTTGTGTTACCGTACTCTACTTCTATCACCTCAAATTTTCAATCATCTATACTTACTCATCTGTATTGTCAATATCCCCATTAGCACATAGTTCTTAACAGTGACAGCTTTTTAGTAGTTCTGGTTTTGTGTGCTACTGGATGCCTAAATTTCCCTCTGGCTCAATAAAGTATATATCTGTCTATCTATGTTACATGTACATGTTATGTTCCAAGTACATGTAACAATCATCATTGCATGTACATGAAATTTGAATGGTCCTGTCTACATGTGATACTTTGCAACAAAATGCATGTTTTGTGCGTGCGCTCCAGCACTACTTAGTGGACAGACAAAAAATGTGCAATGCACACATGCAAAAAGACGGCATTTTACATGTTTGCATAGTAACCAGTCGTTGTGACAGTGCACAACTTGCAGCAGCCTGCATCCAGCCTTCAACCCTAACATAAACAGGGGTGTGAGGGCCTGTTCAACACTGCTTAGTGCTTTAATTTTAATTTAATACTGTACAAAGTATACATGTTATTTTATTATTGTATATTTAAGTTATATACATATATAAGTTATGTCAAATTAAGCAAAATTCAGATGATAATCATTATTAATGATAACAATTATTATTATGATCATAATAATAATTAATAATGGTCTGCCGTTATTACTGGAGCTCCCAGAAAAGTTTTTTTTACATGATTGTACTTATAATAACTGGTCTGACCATAAATATCTTGAATCTAGGAAACTGACATTTCAATATATGTACATGTTCTGTCGTAGTAGCACCCGGTATCACGTCGTCTTGCGTTTTTTTGCTCCTCTGGCAGCATTGTGAACACACAATCATAGAAATGTCATAGGACAAAGCGGACCATCCTTTATGAAAGGAAAGGAGAAAATGCTGCCCAACAATCAGCCTGGCCTCATAGTATAATGTCCATTGAAATCCAGCAGAAGTCAATGTGAGAACACAGCAGAGGATCCCTGCTGGATTCAACAAGAAAGTGGGGGGATTGATGATGCTTCTAATGCAAGACAGACGCAAAAATAAAAAAATGGCACAGAGCACCGAAGATTTTGTCCATATCTTGCCCATACCCCGTGACATTCTATCGGTGTCAAGGAATTGTGGTCGGGAATGGAGTTTTGGACTTTCCGAATGCACTCTATGTCTCCAAGTACATTAGGTTGTGTATGAATAACTCCACCCCCACTAAAGATTTCTGCTGCTACCCCAAAAGTAAACCCTGGGTTACCAGCGACCTGAAGGCTCTACTTAATGACAAGAAGAGGGCTTTTAGATCAGCGACTGAGCAAGAACTCAAGCAGGTACAATTCAATCTTAAGGAGATCAAGGACTCGTACAGGTGGAAACTGGAGGAGAAAGAGATCCCTGGCTTCAACAGGAAACATGGGTGTGCAGGTGAGGGGAATGCACAATGAGCAAACAAGTTAAACCAGTTTTTCAATGGGTTTGACTCGGGCTCGTGCCCACCCGGTGCAGCCCCCCTACTGTTCCTCCAAGTAGCGACTTCAGGACACTCTCACCCTGACCTTCTGGTTAGAGGGATGACCGCTCTAACCCCCTCAGCCACAGCCGCCCCAATGTGTACTTCCTGAGGAGGCATGGGTCCTTCAATGTCTGCAACAAGATGCTCCAGATGTTCTACGAGTCTGTTGTTGCAAGCACCAACTTCTTTACTGTGGTGTGCTGGGGTGCCAGCATCAAAGCAAAGAACACCAACAGACTAAATAAACTCATCAGGAAGGCAAACTTGGTTGTCATCCTGGAGAAGATTGCTGAGTAGAGAATGCTGGCAAAACTGCTGGCAATCATGGAGAATGCTGCTCACCTCCTTCATTAAACAGCGGACTAACTTAAGAACAACTTCAGCAACAGACTCATTCAATCCCGCTGTTCAAAGAAACGATACAGGAAATTGTTCCTGCCTGGTGCTATCAGGATATATAATCTATCTGTCTGCCAGATCTGTGGTCACTGAACTGGACTAAACTAAATCGTTCTACCACTTATAACCTGCACTAGACATTCTGCTCTTTCTACTTCTTATCTTCTGCACTAAACACTCCACAATACTTGAATACATCTACTATATCATATGTGATACATGATGTGATGCACATATTGATATATATCCATGTATGATTGTGTGTATGTACTGCCCCTTGTGTATTTTTTACCCTCTATTTTATTGTATTTTGATAAAGTTGGCTGCTATGACAATTAAATTTCCCTCTGAGGATCAATAAAGTGATCTATCTAAAATAAAGCATTACCAAACTTACAATACTGTAAAACATGATATCTAGGTCATGAAGACACGATGTGGCTAAAAACTGTAAATCTGTGAATTTCAATCAATTATAAAAGTCTTTGCACAGTCTGTGGGAATCTTTTCCGTCCACTAATGTAATGACCAACTGAAATTCTTTAATATAGCCAGAATCATTTCAGAAATCACCTTAAAACACCTTAAAAGGTCCATTGTGTAAGATTTAGGTGAAAGGGCACTAATTGAATATAAAATAATCCTAGTGATGTTTTTTCATTTAAAAATTGTACGAATTGTTGTTTTCTTTACCCTAGAATGGGCCCTTTATATTTAAATACTCTATATTAACATCGGGAGCGGGTCCTCTCTACAGAGGCCGCCATGTTTTTTACAGTATTCCAACCTGGACAAACTAAACACCTTTTGAGCTTTTATGACAACTGAAGGCTACCACAGGTTCTCTTTCATGTTTGGAAGCGGAAGGTGAGGCGAAGGGTTTTCAGCTGCAACATGCAACTTCAACACTAGATGTCACTAAATTCTACACACTGAACATTTAAACATAGATGCAGTCGTCCTTAATTTGTCCATAAGTGCAATTTTCATGTCTATCATGATACCCCATGCTGCTATTAATAAGTCACAAAGTCTCACCTTCTTGCTGCGCATGTAACTGAGTCGTCCCTCGTGAGCATCAGGATAGGTACAGAACAGGTATGTGGTAATGGCATGCTTAAGGAAGGAGTCACCCAGCATCTCTAACCGCTCCAGGTTGAAGCCATCACTTGCGTTTGACAGGGTCAAGGCCTGCAGGATGAGGCCGGGGTTGGGCCCCAGACTTTTGGGGGAGACGCCTATCTGGACTCTGTGCTGGGAGTCAGACACAAGGTGAGGAGAAGGTGCTGTGGGAGTGTTGGAAGCCGTGGTTACTCGGCTGCAGACTGAGGTAGCTTTATTTGTGTTTTCAGAAATCCTCCCAGGTCCTTCACTAGACTGGGGAGGACAGGACTTCTTCAAGCTGTGTGAGGGCTGCACAGGAACTGAGGTAGTGGTTTGTTTCGATTCAGGGCTCGGCAGCCAAGGAAAGCTGGGCTGGGAGCATTGGCAGTTGTCATGTTGGAGAAGGTGCTTGTCTTGGTGACTGCTGTTGTCACAGTGTGCGACAAAGGCAGTGCCATTAATTAGGTTGTGGGTACAGGTGGTGTCTTCAGACTCAGGGGCTGCAAGGGCCCCCTGCTCAGGCAGAGAAGAGTGGTAACTATTGGGTTGTGTTAGGCAACTGGGGTCAGGGGTTATTGTCTGTTGGTGCTTACAGTGACCCTTGCTATCCTCACTGCAGGACTCAGGACAGGAGATAAATGTTTTGCTGTCTATGGATCTCTTCCAGCCAAAGTCCAGGTTTGGATACCTGCAACATACAAACAGATTTTGATTATGTTTAGTGCCACCACACTGGAAAGGTATGAAAATACTTTTGATTGACATTTGTCATCTGTAACATCCACCCGGCAAATATCCTCCTAAATTTGTAGAACATGTGAAGGACGTGTAGGCTAAGTTGCCATAAAAAGTTTGTTATTTATCACAATTGACAAAGAACGATACAGGCTGTGCTTGCAGTGTATGAGTAATGTGTGATAGAGAATGTGTGCACATAGATTTGCTAAATGAATTTGTGTGTGAATTGGTGAAAGGCAATACTGTAACGCTAAGTGCTTTGACTTGTCATCAAGACTAGAAAAGTACTATGTAAATACAGACCATTTAACATTTACCACACATAATTGGTCAACCAACAAATAAGATAATCTATAATAATATAAGTAAAAATGATAAACTCCCTGATTTTGTTATTTGATATTTTTGTGTTAATCTTTAGAAATTACTTTGGGATTTTTATGAAACAATTTAAGTCCTGTAATAATGTATCACTTTGAAAAATATCATTCACTGCAGCCAAAGATGTGGCTACCTTGTCAGGAGGACTATGCGACTATGTTCCTAACAGTTCCCTCGGGTCTTCTACCACAAGCTTGCTAAATATCCCAAAAATGAACTACAAAAAGTTTGGGGAAGCAGCTATCTGTTGTTATGCACCATATATTTGGAACAAACTCCTACCACACATCAGCCAAGCTACCTCTGTTGAAGTGTTAAATTTGTTTTAACCCTCTTTTAAACTAATTAAAAGCAAGATCATAGAAATAGGTCTTGATATTTCTATTATCTTGCTTTTAATAAATGTAAAGAGTTTTAACACCATTGTCTATATTTTATACTTCGTATTATACCTTTTATTAGTTTTATGCTTATAAGTATTTGTTTCATTGCTAACATGTTCTTATAGATCTATATTACTTCATGTCTTAAATTTTCTTGTAAAGCACTTAAGGCTGTATTGTATGTATGAAAGGTGCTCTATAAATAAAAAGTAGTCATCAGGAGATCATGTATCAACTAGAAAATTCCTCCTGCTAAGAAATTTCGAATGGGAGCCTTGCTTGCTGCCGGCGCAACAGAGACTCTTTGTTTGTTTTTTTGGGAAGAGAGACAGACAGACTTGCTTTAAGAGAGAGAGAGAGAGAGAGAGAGAGAGAGAGAGAGAGAGAGAGAGAGAGAGAGACTGGCTGGTTTAAGAGAGAGAGAGAGAGAGAGACTTGATCAGTAGGTGGCGCTATCACTATCACTGCATACATCTGTTCAGGTCAGGAATCTGATGAAGTGTGTGCAATTTGGGACCGATTGCTCAAACATAATTTTCACACTGACCACTAGGTGGCGCTATCACTATTAGTGTGTATGCAGTGATAGTGATAGCCTTGACTTGATCAGGTGTTGACTCTGATCATGTGACAGAATTTTGGGGTCGATTGCTCAAACTTCATTTTCACACTGACCAGTAGGTGGCGCTATAACGATGAGTCAATATTGAAGTTGAGTGTAACTGGACATGTCAGAAAAAAAAAAAAATGTTTTGGCTTCAGTGGGTTTTGAACTCACGACCAGTGGATCACTGAGTCAGCGTCTCAACCACTGATCCAATAACATTGTTGTTCAAATCATCAGACAAAGAAAACAACAATGTTAAAGATCCCACTGTCTCCCTTTCCCCCTTTGGCCCCCTCCTCAGCGTGTGTAATTCACTAACGACGGCACCTGTGTGAGAGAGCCAGGGAGAAACCTGAACGTCGTGAACAAAATGCTCTAATTCAAAATCTATAACTCCTATCTGTGAAATGAAAACACCGTGAGAATCACAAGACTTTGACGAACAAGTAGATATCTATATTATTGGTTAGAGTCAAAAAATGAGGCCGTGCAAGCAATTTAGAAACGTACTTATCATTCCAAAAATGTACTCTGAAATTTAACATTGGATTCAATGGGGCCGATATTTATCTCCACTCTAGCGCTCTCCACAAACAAATGCTTGTTACTCAAAAACTATAAGTCCTATCTGTAAAATGAAAACATTTGCGGGAGGAGAAGCACGCCGAAAATTTACGGAAGAAGAACTAAGAATATTAAGCCAATGCATTGCAGGGCGCGTTGCGCCCTGCAATGCATTGCGCCTAGTGGTGCCTACCACTAGGCACCCATAATAAACCCCAAGCACCCACAAAACCTGAAAGAGCTAATCATTTGGTGTTATCAGTTACCTAAAATCACACACAAGCACAAGCACACACACACACACACACACTATATCATTAAATAAGAATAACCATTTAACCCAATAAAACATCTGAAAATTTGTCTCATGTGGTCGGTCTTGTCAATCAATCAAATTTTCTTGTATAGCCCATATTCACAAATCCCAATGTCATCCCACATTAATGTCTCATCAATACATGTTACTGACTTCTTCACCACAGTCCTTGTGCAGTATCGTTGCCGATTCAGGATCGCGGCTGTGGCCACATCATGAATCGTGATCTCGGATTGTGGTGGCATCTGACTAAATTATGAATACAACAAGATTGCTTGAACGAACCCATTTCATGAATAACCACGGTAAAAGTCCTGACAGCTAGCATTACCATGTGAAATTTAAATGATCATTTAAACCCCGGTTGATTACCAGTGTGTAAAGCGCATGGTAAAAACTGCATCAACCACAGTGAGCAACAATGTCCCATACACAGGTGCGTGGCCACAGCATGCAATATTGATTTGTTATGTGCATGTGTGAAGCTTACTTCGTGTTTGTTTGATATTTATTTTTTGTTTCACAACATGTAAGCACTTGTACTTTAGTATTTACAATTAATGCTACTTCATACTTCTACCCTGATACATTTCAGAGATAATTATTGTATTTTATACTCCGTTACATTTATTTGACAACTTTAGTTTCTTTTTCAAATGAAGATTCCAAACAATAGATAATATAACAAGCTGTTAAAAGTTAAAGACTAAACCAGTGATTTAGAAAAAATGTTGCTTCTGAAAAATAAATTGTTTTATTCAAATATATGAGTTGTTAAAAGCTTTTTCCCTCTGAAGTTCTCAAATGCTTAAATGATCCATCTCACCACAAATCAAAGAGAGAAACAAGCTCTCACAATATATCTTATGTATTAATGATCTAATGGTATCATAGAGCTTACTAAAATAATATAACAATCGGTCTAACAAGTTCTTTTACTTTAAAACTTTAACTACAGTTAACTAGCCTGTATCTGACTGTGTCAGGTGAAGATAAATATATTTATTTCAGCCCAGAGACCTAAACAAAATGGTACAATCCGGATCATGACACTGGATCGTTATGGTCACTTTAACCCTGATGTCCTGACTGTGCGCTTCACATTGATGGTGTTTAGTCTAGGTGTCATTGCTGCTCCCTTCATCTCTGAGACATTAGGTTTTGTTTACCATTCATTCTTAAGAAATTTCTCCTTAAAACTTAGGCAGTTTTAAGACACAGACACATTGTAGAGGAGAACACTTCTTTTACAAAAAAAGTCACCCATTACCGGGCGGTGCTAGGAGTTCAGGCTACAGTTATTAGCTCTGACCGGCTTATTGTTGTAGAAGCAGTGGTGAAAGCAAGTGTGTATGGTCTTGTATTCCCAGACAACCCAGAGTTGGGACCAGGACGCAGAGCTACAGTCCTACACACTTCTCTGCGCTCCCTCTGGATCAGTCACACAACCACAACCCCATAGAGACTCTGTCTGTCCACCGTCCCATTAAATTATTTAAATCAAACATTAACAGAGGGAGAATTCCACACAAAAACCTAATAAAAATTAACACAACCTCTGCAACAACACAACAGACAATTAAATGTGGACCCTTGAACGTAAGATCACTGTCATCGAAGGCTATTTTAGTAAATGAACTAGTCTCAGATCATAATATTGATTTATTGTACCTCACTGAGACCTGGCTGCATCCTGAAGAATATGTCAGTCTAAATGAATCTACTCCTCCCAGTCATATAAATACACACATTCTCCGAGACTTTGGAGTTGCTGCTATTTTAAACTCCAGTCTATCAATTAATCCTGAACCTTAACTAAACTACAACTCATTTGAAAGTCTGAAATCACAACAGCATCACATTTGCTGTAGTTTACCGTGCTCCTGGGGCTTATTCTGAATTTTTAACGGAATTCCCTGAGTTTTTAATCAAACCTAGTCCTAAAAACAGATAATTATTGTCGGTGACTTTAATATTCATGTTGCCAAAATAATGATAGCCTTAGTGTTCATTCATGTGCATAGTGCATCGTGCATAGTGTAGCATTCATTTCAGTATTAGACTCAATTGGTTTCAGTCAGTGTGTACACCAACCCACTCATTGTTGTAACCACACACTTGACCTTGTACTATCATACGGTGTCAAAATTGAACATCTAATTGTACTTCCACGTAACACAATTCTATCAGACCATAATTTAATAACCTTCGATTTCTCATTATCAGACTACATGCCACTAATAAAAAAATCTCCTTTTCCAGATATCTGCCTGATAGTGCTGTAGCTAAATTTAAGGAAGTAATTGCAATTACATTTAACCCCGTATTATCCGTCAATATAACCAACAAATTCTTTAAAAACCCTAGCTCCAGTGAGATTGACCATCTCTTCGATAGCTCTGTAAAGTCATTACGATTAACATAAGACTCCATAACACCTCTTAAAAAGAAGCGTGTAAAACATAGTAAATTAGCTCCCTGGTATAATTCAAACATGAATTAAAACAAGCGTCAAGAAAACTAGAAAGGAAGTGGCGCTCCAACAACTGTGTTGAAAATGACCTAGCCTGGAAAGATAGTGTTAAAGCATATAAGAAGGCCCTCCACAAAGCAAGAGCTGCCTACTACTCCACACTAATGGAAGAAAATAAAAACAACCCCAGGTTTCTCTTCAGCACTGTAGCCAGGCTGACAGAGAGTCACACCTGCATCGAACCCAGTATTCCTCCATCCTTTTATAGCAATATCTTTATGACCTTCCATAATGATAAAATTCTAATTCTAACGAAATAAAATCTATCATCTCTAGCCCTCAGTTGACACTAATACACCAAGCACCGAAATCTCAGAAACAGCTGAGAATCTTACCAATTATTTAAACAGCTTCTCTCTGACCACCCTTGATCAGCTGACCACAATAATCTCATCTTCTAAACCCACAACTTGCATCTTAGATCCCATTCCTACGAAATTACTTGAAGAAATTCTGCCCCTAATTAATATTACTTTATTATCATTATCATCAGGATATGTACCACAGTCCTTTAAGCTAGCTGTAATCAAACCCCTTCACAAAAAAAACACCCTGGACCTGGATGTTTCAGCCAACTACAGACCGATATCCAACCTCCCCTTCCTGTCTAAAATCATTGAAAAGGTTGTAGCCAATCAGCTGTGTGAGTTTCTCCAGGAAAGTAATGTATATGAAGACTTTCAGTTGGGGTTTAGAGCCAATCACAGCACGGAGACAGCCTTGGCAAAAGTCACTAATGATCTTCTAATAGCTTCAGATCAGGGATTTGTGTCTGTCCTCGTCCTGTTAGATCTTAGTGCAGCATTCAACACTATTGATCATAAATGTTTATTACAGAGACTAGAATAGTTAATTGGCATTAAAGGAACCCCCCTAACAGGTTTAAATCCTATTTTTCAGATTGATTCTAATTTGTGCAAATTAATGAGTCATCTATGCGCACAAAAGTTAACCACAGTGTTCCACAGGGTTCTGTGCTCGGCCCAATTTTATTCTCATTATATATGCTTCCAATAGGAAACATTATCAGGACACACTCTGTAAATTTCCACTGCTATGTGGATGACACCCAGTTATACCTATCAATAAAACCAGAATAGTATAATCAATTAACTAAACTTCAAGCATGTCTCAAGTATACAAAACCTGGGTGTCCCGCAATTTTCTCTTTTTTCCAAATTTTTCCAAGGTTCTAATACTTGGCCCTAAACACCTTAGAGATACATTATCTAATGATATAGCTGCGCTAGATAACATTGCCCTTGCTTCCAATGAAACAGTCAGGAATTTGGGAGTGATCTTCGATCCCGATTTGTCCTTTAATTCTCACTTAAAACAAATTTCTAGGACCGCCTTCTTTCACTTACGTAACATCTCAAAAATCCGTCCTGTCTCAAAAAGATGCAGAAAAACTAGTCCACGCCTTTGTTACTTCCAGACTTGATTATTGTAATTCCTTATTATCAGGCTCCAGCAGTAAGTCATTAAAGACTCTGCAGCTTGTCCAAAATGCTGCAGCACGTGTCCTGACAAGAACCAAGAAAAGAGACCACATTTCTCCTGTATTAGCTTCACTACTCTGGCTTCAAGTTAAATCTAGAATATCATTTAAAATTCGCCTTCTCACCATCAAGGCCCTTAATAATATGGCACCATTATATCTTAAAGAGCTGTTAGTACCTTATCAACCCACTACAGCACTGCGCTCACAGAGTTCAGGCTTACTTGTCGTCCCTAAAGTCTCTAAAAGTAGAGTAGGAGCCAGAGCTTTCAGCTATCAAGCTCCTCTCCTGTGGAATCATCTCCCACTTTCAGTTCGGGAGGCAGACACCATCTGTACGTTTAAGAGTAGGCTTAAAACCTTCCTTTATGATAAAGCTTATATTTAGAGCTGGTCCAGGCTTGCTCTTAGTTATGCTGCTATAGGTCTAGAATGTCGAGGGACACATGACACACGGAGCTTCTCTTTCCAGCTTCTCCTTCCTCTTCTCCCTCCTTATCACATCAAAGAAATTAATATCTCATCAATACATGTTACTGACTTGACTTCTTCCCCGGAGTCCCTATGCCTTATCGTTCGCAGATCCAGGGCTGTGGCTGCAGCCACATCGTGGATTATGATGGTGGATCGCGAATCACAGATTGTGATCGTAATGGCGGATCCTGTATCCTGCTGGCTGATCGTAATAGTAATGGCGGATCCTGCATCATGTTGGCATCTGATGGTGGTGGTGGACCATGATCGAGGTGGACGCTAACCGTGGACTATAATTACAACAAGACTGCTTGATATGTCTACTCAGATACTCTACCATTATTGACAATAATTCCTCAATTCATTTACCTTCCATTATACTACAAACTGTTTTTTGTCTTACTCTTGTCGAGGGTTAAGGGCAGATAATGTCACACCTCGTTAAAGCCCTATGAGACAAATTGTGATTTATGAATATGGGCTATACATATAAAATTAGATTGATTGATCATTGTGCATTTGAATCGTTGACTGCTGAATTGTAAACCAATTGTGAGGCTAGTGAGGGTGCACAACTCTAGTGAGCACACAGTCATCACAGTCACGTCAGACAGGCAGCACCTCCAACCTCCTGTCCCAGTTGCGGTGTTTTTTTCTTCGCTTGTGTGGAGCTGAGTGGTGATGATCAAAGGACTATGCTACCAGTACCACGAGTTTAAAGCTAATTAGCCTAAAAACAAAAACAAATATAGTTAACTTGTGTCTCGCTAATGTACACGCATGAGCTACTAGCTAATGTAATAAGTTGGGGCATAAAGGTTAATGTACTGTACTTAAGGGAAGACACTAGGCTTGAACTAATTAAAATGCAAAACTTTGCATACATTTGCCAATTGGCACTGCAGATGAATAGGATAAAAAAAAAAAGAACTAAAACATATCACCACAGAACTTCCCCAGTTAATGACTTGCATCAAGTCATGTTTAAATATGCAGATTAGTTAGTTTGGTGAATTTAGGAGAAATCTACAGATGCAAACAGAAGAGGGTAGTAAAACAAACACCATCGAAATGTGTATTTTTGGAAGTTTTCTTTCCATTAGAGTAAAAGAACACATGGAAGCAAAATAGACCAAAATCTTAAAACTGACCAGGGGCTTCATTTATATCCATTGCGTTCGCACAAAATGGGGCCTGAAACGTGCGTTCGCCACAAAATGTTGAGATTTATAAAAACAAACTTGACGGGAGAATGTGCGCACTTCCACGCAAACTCTGACCCATGCGCACGAACATTTTGGAGACGGGAAAATGACGATGCAGACATGAGATGTTGAACTGAAGCCAGATTATTGATCCACTTCATCATTAACATTAAAACCATCAGCTTTAGTTGTGCTCACGCAACATAACTGTTCCATAAGAACCTTCTATTGAAAAAGATATAAAACAACTTACAGCAAATTACCGTAAGATAATAAAATCGCTGCAGTGAACGTGAATGTGCCATAAGGTGTACAGAGCGCACTGGAGATCACTCACAAAAATAAAGAAAAACTATTCACTTTCGGATCCACTGATGTGAGAAGTAATCGGTCCGATTGCTCTAAATATATAAATACTGTGGTGACACGCGTGCGCAATGCTCTGTGATGGATACACGTGAATGTAAGGATGAGGAGGAAATGAGGGTTTCAGCGATCACATTTTTTGTACCATGACGATGACTGATCAGCTGATATATTCTATAGATCTGTGATCTTGGATCACTGAGCTGAACTGTTTTTTGTGCGCACGTACTAGTATTAGTATGAATCCTACGCACTGTTTTATAACTGAGGTTCCAGTACATGAAAAAAAATGTTTTGCTTGTCGTGTCCTGCCTTTAAAAGTAACCATCATTTTGATTGTAGCCTCCTCATCTAATAACTATTAATTCTACTAGTTGTGTGTGTGCTACTATAAATATAAACTAGAAACTACAGTAGCATAGAAAACATGGTTTCCTTTGTTGTTGCCTGCTCTTGTGATAAACCTAGTGATACTAAAGAAGACCATTGTCTCTGTGTGAACTGTTGAGTATTTAACAATTGTGTGAATGTGAAGGTATTAAAATAAATTGATAAGTAAGTTACTAGTAAGTCTACTATATTTACCTGTTTGTTTAAAAAATGTTTTTTTTTTTTATAAATAAATGAGAAGTGCCCTTTTTCTCACTTGAGCCCCTGCCCCCCAAAATGTCTGTGCACGTCCCTGTGTGGCAGCCCTTTATTACTGATGTTAGTTAACTGAATTAGCTGAATGCTAATGCAAGCTAACATTAGCAAACAGACTGATAGCAGCAAAGACTAAAGACAGTAAGATAAAGAGGGAGAGGAAAATGAAGAGGGAGAGGAGGAGAGGAAGACAACAGACAGGCAGGGGCAAATTATCTGTAAGGGAGATACGAGGGATAGTTCCTGGAGCAGGAGTAGAAGTGAGGAGGAGGAGACTGTGGCTCGGATCCTAAAAACTGTGCGAGTCTACCACTACAACAGGTGCAATGAAGAGGCAAAAGCAAGACAACTCGCAAAAAGGGAATGACTTTGCATGTGGTGGCCACAGAACAACTGCCCTCTCTTTATCCTTCCTGACTGAGTCTTCTCTAGTTTTGTGTTCTGCTAGTGTCCTTGTCACTACTGGTAGCATTAGGCAGTACCTGCATCACAATCAGGTTGGACAGGTAGTCAAGCTCCTCCAGGATAGTACATCCTGAGTTATTTTTATTTATCTTTATATTAATTAATGTTTCCCCTGGAAATTATGTTTTTGCACTTTGTCCCTTCTGCACTTCTTGGGCTTCCATAGATCCTTCCCTCTGTCCTTCACGTCTTGCATTGCTGAGGGTAAGTTGTGTGGCAAAATGCTGCTGCGCTATTGTATCAATTTCTTTTTAGTTCGATCTGTTTATGTTGTAACATTTATAGCATATAACTGTTTATGTTGTGTTGCCAAGCTGTTTTTATGCTTTGTTTCACTGCTAATATAAGTTTTATAGACATTTAAAAGATCACATTTTGGTGCTATTTTACTTCCGGCAGTCTGGAGCATTTCCCAGAGTGAATGCTGTTGTTTTGCATGTTTAGGAACATAAGTGCATAGAGGAGATCAGAAGCCGGTTAATGTGTCTTCTGCAGGTATATTTTCTTTTGTTAAATTTATAATTAGTTATTTCTGTTTAGTTACCCACTCCCCTCACACCATTCTATTTTGCCCACTAGGTGTCACTATAATTATTTGCACTGTTAATGTTTTCCTGCTAACTTTAATAGCTCTTATTGTGCTACACAAAATGTCATAAATCATAATGTTTGTGTTTTTAGAAAGAGGGTGAGCTCAGACAGTTCCGTCTTGCATTGCTGATGGAGCAGAAGTGCAGAGAGGAGATCAGAAGACGGTTAATGTGTTTAAATGTCTTCTGCAGGAGGGAAAAAAGCAGGAAAAATAGTCCTTTGAGTCCTCATCCTTCATGCCCTACTCACATATGTTATACGGTCACAAGTAGGTTTGCTGTGTCTCCCAGCACAATCTCACGAGCATGGAGGAGATACCTGCTGGCAACCCGACATATCCTTGGAGGGTCGCACAGACCTCCATGTCATAGCCAACGGTACCCTGACTGTTGTTTGGTAGTGCCATCAAATCCTGAGAGCGATTGTCAGACCTTACGCTGGTGCAGTGGGCCCTGGTATTTATCGGTGTATCCGAAGTCGCCAAGTACTGCCAGGAGCTCACTGATGCCCACATTATGAATTGCTGGGATGAAATTCACGCAAGTTGGATGAGCATGTGATTTACATTTTTTTACTTAGATTTTCAGTGTGGTTTTGAATCCAGACCTCAATTGGTTGATAATGTTTGGTTTCCATTGACCATTTTTTCGTCATATTGTTCTCAACAAATTATACAAAGTGACTCTGATGTGTGATTTAAGTGTTCCCTGAATTTTGTTGAGCAGGGTATATATTTACAGACTACTGGGAGATCATTGCGATATTAGGCCATATTAGAGAGCCTGGGGATGACAACAGGGAGTACTGTTATGAAGCATATCAGCACATTATTTATTGGCAACATGGCACTCTAGACCAGAGAAACCGTCTTGTCATCCCCGGCTGCTATGTTTTGGATCTTGTCCCTGATCCTATAAACAAGGACAGTACAGAGTTTCCTTCCAGGCCCTCCTTCATACAGTAACAATTCACACACCTCCATATGCATCAAACATATGTGATTATAATGGGGGGCAATTATTATTTCTGTTGTAAATGTATTTTTATTACTATTTGTTATTTTTTATGAATATATTCATATTGCCCATTATTTATATTTGTTCAAATGAGTTTACACTGGAATGAAAAGTGCAATAAGAAAACAATTTAACAGATTTGTTGTATTTATTTATTATATATATTATATACATAAACTGATTTGTTTACACAGGTTGGTGTCCCCGAGAGGCACCATGATTCTGCTGTGCTTTTCAAGAACGAATCGTGACCTTCCATCTGGATCATTCCACATTCCTGTTGAAAACACTTGCATTACTCATTAATATAATAAAGCAATTTCACATATTTATTCATGTGAAACTGGCACTACTTGTAAAAGGGTTTATATGACACAAAAAAAGATAAACTTATTCACCTAGACGTCTCCTGACTTGTGTCTGCAGCAATTGTGTTGTGGATGGTGCAATTATGGTGGGGTACCAATTCTAGTTCTCTGGGGTCATCTGGATGAAGGCTCCTACTTTGAGGCATCCCGAATCCACTTGTGACTCTGAGATTCAGATCTCTTGCTCGCAGCCCTTAGATGTATGCATAGTATTATTTTTTATTTCGGGGCATTGACACTATCTTTTGGCTACGATGGCGCCGAGGAAGGCTGCCGTGTCTCAAGCTCCCCCACAGCTCTGCTCCTTTTTCTCTTTTATCAGTTTTTTTGTTATTTATTCTACTTTATTTTGCATTGTGCACTCTGACAAAGCGAGCCCTATCATACTATATGATAGAGAACAACTTCTGCTCATTGGGTTGACGGTGAAAAACACTTTTTCACTTTATTACATCCCGAGGGAGTTTACATCGGTCGTTATAACAGCGGTGTACATTCCGCCACATGCCGACACTAATCAGGCACTGGACGAGCTGCATGCGGTTATCGACAGGACAGAGACATCACGGCCCGAGGCTGCGTTTATTGTGGCCGGTGATTTTAACAACGCCAAGATGAGGAAAGTCCTGCCGCGATACCACCAACACATCAGCTGTCCTACGTGCGGAGCGAACACGCTCGACCATGTTTACACTCCCTTCCGGGATGCGTATAAGGCCCTCCCCCGCCCCCCATTCGGCAAATCGGATCACGTCTCAGTTCTGCTGCTGCCTTCCTATAGGCAGAAACTCAAACGTGACAGACCGGTGACTCGGACCATTCAGCGGTGGACCGACCAATCAGACTCGGCTCTACGGGACTGCTTCAGCATTACGGAGTGGTGCGTGTTCCAGGATGACAACATCAACACGTACACGGACGCGGTCATCTGCTACATCAGCAAATGCATCGATGACGTCGTACCCAGGATTACTGTACGAACATTCCCAAACCAGAAGCCCTGGATTAATGGTGACGTCCATGCAAAACTCAAAGCACGGACTGATGCCTACATCTCAGGGGATCTGGAGGAGTACAGGAAGTCCAGGTACGCGCTCCGGAGTGCTATTAGCAGTGCCAAGAGACTTTACAGGGACAAGGTGGAGTCTCACTACAAGGGCTCCAACACAAGGGACATGTGGGCTGGACTCAAAACCATCTCTGACTACAAAGCAAAGACCAGCAGTGCGGATGTAGTGTCTGCATCTCTCCCAGAGGATCTGAACACCTTTTATGCACGCTTTGAGAGCAACTCCCCGGCTGTGGAGATCCAAGAGGCCCAGGAGGACCGCTGCCCCCCAGTAATATCCAGGGCAGATGTGTGGAGATCACTTAACCGGATCAACACACGCAAGGCACCTGGACCTGATGGCATTCCTGGCCGAGCTCTCAAGGTGTGTGCAGATCAGCTGGCAGATGTTTTCACAGACATTTTCAACCTGTCACTGCTCCAGTCTGTAGTCCCCGCATGTTTCAAGGAGACCATCATTGTCCCTGTTCCCAAAAAAAACAAAAATCCTCAGCCTGAACGACTACCGCCCAGTAGCACTCACTTCCACCATCATGAAGTGTTTTGAGCGGCTAGTCAAACCATTCATCACCTCCTCCCTCCCTGACTCTCTGGACCCTCTTCAGTTTGCCTATAGGCCAAATAGGTCGACTGCAGATGCCATCTCCCTCACCCTTCACACTGCCCTCTCCCACCTGGACCAGAGGGACACATATGTGAGAATGCTGTTCATTGACTACAGTTCAGCATTCAATACCATCGTGCCCCTGAAGCTCGTCACCAAGCTCAGAGACCTTGGGCTCAACATCGCCCTCCGTGACTGGATTCTGAACTTCCTGATGGGCAGACCACAGGCGGTGTGGATAGGCAGCACCACATCCTCCACCCTGACTCTAAACACCGGTGCCCCCCAGGGCTGTGTGCTCAGTCCTCTCCTGTACTCCCTGTTCACGCATGACTGCGTGGCCACCCACAGCTCCAACACCATCATTAAGTTTGCTGATGACACGACCGTCATAGGCCTGATCACCGGCGACGATGAGAAGGCCTACAGAGAGGAGGTCAGAGCCCTGACATCTTGGTGCCAGGACAACAACCTCCATCTCAACGTCAGCAAAACAAAGGAGCTGATCGTGGACTACAGGAAGAGACAAGGAGTAGAACACGCCCCCCTCTCCATCAACGGGACTACGGTGGAGCGAGTCAGCAGCTTCAGGTTCCTCGGGGTCCACATCAGTGATGACCTGACCTGGACCAACCACACAGACTCCATCAGGAAGACGGCCAGACAGCGGCTCTTCTTCCTCCGCAGGCTGCGGAGGCTCAACATGGATGCCAGGATTCTCTGCAACTTCTACAGGTGCACCATAGAGAGTATCCTGACTGGCTGCATCACCGCCTGGTACGGCAGCTGCACCGCCCTCAACCGTAAGGCTTTACAGAGGGTGGTGAAGTCTGCCCAGCACATCACCAGGACGGAGCTACCATCCATGGAGGACCTCTACACCCAGCAGTGTAGGAAGAAGGCCAACCGGATCATTAAAGACCCCTATCACCCCAGCCATAAACTGTTCTGCCTGCTGCCGTCTGGCCGACGGTACCGCAGCATCCGGGCCCGCACCACCAGGCTCAGAGACAGTTTCATCCCCCAGGCCATAAGACTTTTAAACTCCAATCTGTCATAACTCTGCACCTTAGCATATTTGCACTATTGCATATTTGCACTATTGCACACACTTGCACTATTGTTTTTCTTTTTCTTTAGGTGTATATATATATTTTAGATATGTATATTTTTTTTTAAATTTTAAATTTTGATTGAGCATTGTTATGAGAGCCTGTGACCCAAGCATTTCATTGCAAGCGACTGCTTAATGTTATCGTTGTGCATATGATAATAAACTCTTGAATCTTGAATCTTCTGAAGCTGAAATCACAATTTTGAACCATTCAATATCTGATATACGTGATATATGTTAACTACTTTGAACAGTGATTGTGCATTTAAATAATCATTTGCAAGTGCACTTGTAAGCTGTGGAAACATATTATAATACTATAGCTTTTCCCTCTTTTTTCACAGATACGTTGAAATGACTGTCAACTTAATGTGAAATTAAGGCCAGGAGGATACTATGCGGCAATCAAGGAGTCAGATTTCAGACTTCTATATCCTGTGAATAACATGTCATAACATGGATCGGTGATGATCTTCACGGATCCTAAAGATGCCTGCCGATACGTTGAATGCCATTGTCTTAGAGACTGTTATAGAAAGACATGCAATGTAATTTATATATGATATACTACAAGACCATGAACAAGTAAATACCAATTGTATAAAAAAGGAATGGTAAAAAGTATTGGGTATAGAAATAGCAGAGAACATTTGGAACAATGTCAATGTCTGTTCCCTTAATGCCAGACACTTTGATACAGTTTTAAGTCTTACACAGGCTGCACTATTCAAAAGTAAAGCTACATAAAATCTTTCCAGAAGTATTACCGATCTGTGAGAAATGTGACCAGACAGAAGCAGATTTTCTCCATAGCTATGCTTTTATGCCCTAAGTTACAAGGATTCTGGGTAGGTATATTTAAATTCTTGTCAGAGATTTTTAAAACCCAAGTAAAACACTCTTCTGGGTACATGTGAAAGCTCTAAAATTCTACAGAGCCCACAACACCATCTCCTGTCCTATGGGGTTCTCTGTGCAAAGAAGCTTATTCTTTTGTTTTGGAAAAATAAAGAAGTGCCAACTTTTAAGTCCTGATTAACAACACTGACTTTCTCTCTTCAAACAGCTGATTACGTTTATGGTGAGATAGTTAAAAGGCACAGTACAGAAAAAGAATCCTTCACCCCTAAACGGCACTATATCAAGGGTTGGGAGGATTAAAGGGTGGGGGATGGTTAATTTCCATGTCTTTGTGTGTGTGCGAGTGTTTTTTTCCCCATTTTACTTATGTCAATATTTATTTATGTATTTTTGTTAAGATCACTTAGTTGTTGAGTCTTATGTTCTCACACTGTTTGTCGTTCACTGTTGAAAAAAGGCATGGTATTCATATATAATTAAAGTTTGTATCCAGGCTGTTTCAATGGAAACAAACAGACAAGTTGTTTTGCCTTCATTGGACTTGATGTATCAGGGTCTGTCTGGTAGCTGTAAAAGAACAGTAAGAAAATAAGTGCTACATGACACAGTGGTGTACTCTTACATACTGAAGTGGTGGGAAGTTCACGAAACAAAACAAATACAAATAAATAAACTAGGATGTCTCAACAATCACAACTATGATCTTTGGCATGAATGCATAACAATATGGATCTATCTGGAACAATGTAAATGTTACTATACTAGCAACGAACTGAATAAAAACATTGTATTTCTGGTAAGTAATAAAACTGATCTATCAAACAACAAATTGAATTTACATTGATTGGGTTAATTACCTGTTCAGCAGAAAACTGCAGACTTCAGTGTCAGTCTGAAAGCCTCTCAGCAGAGATTTCAATCCTGGAGAAAACCGTATGGTTTATCCTAATTTCTGTCGTCATGACGCGATTCATTTCACCTCGTCGCGTGTTCGCTTCTTTGCCGACGTCTGTACATGCAAGTATTATCCGTCATTTAACGTAAGGTCTTTTGGCACACTTTCTACAAGCTTTTAATAACTACCTACTTGTTCCGACGACTTCTTCTATGTTATTTACGGGCACGGTTCTTCTTCATCTATTGAATTCGTGCTGCTTCATTTGTATATTGCGAGACGCAACCTCTAAACGGTATGTCTGCCCCGGGCATCTGTAGCAATATGGCGATGTAACATGGCGATGTCTGTGGGAGAGAGACCCGGGGTACATGTAGAAATTTTATAATATACAAGGCTCATTCTACTGTAACAAAAACACTCTAGTTACTATAACTAAGATATGAGAATTATATCCCATTTTTGCAAAGAGAGCCTTAAAAATTCTACACAGTGTCCCTTTATTAAACAAGTATTGTGCAGTGTTTGTAGCAGGGACCTGAAGTCAGGTGGGAGGGTCTGGGCTCCCACTCCAGCTTCACTGGCTGTCTGGGCTCTGAGCTCCTCAGCAGTCAGGAGGCAGTGGAGGCGGTAGAGAATGCTCGGCAGACACACTGCTTTCCTCCACAGGGAGGCAGGGATAGGGTGGATGGCACACAGCTCTGGAACCAGGATCTGATTAACAAAACATTCCTGTTAGATTGGACAAGGTGAACTTAAACTAATCAACCAATCACAGAGACACAAATTTATTGGAAAGGAAAACCTGAAATATTACACTGACATGTTTTCAGACACTTTGCTATGACAGTAGAACTTTAGCTTAGATTCTTCCCATTTCTGTTGATCATGTGAGAGGTTTCTATACTGATGTATTGGAAAGAAACACACCAACCGTCTGTATAGCATCTCATAGCTGACATTGTCAGAAAAATTAAGACATGAGGTTGAAAGAGCTGCCTGCAGAGCTAAGACACAGATGCACAAATTTGCAAAAGACTTAAAAAATTCTACTGCATAAAAGGTTCCTAGGAGCCATATATTTGAAAAACCAAGGCTCTTCCTAGAGCTGGCTTCATGGCAAATGGAAGACTCCTCAGCAAGAGACATGAAAGTCTGCTTGAAGTTTGCAAAAAAGCATCTAAAGCAAGTACTGACACATCATTAATGAAAACCTGGTCCAGAGATCTTTTTTTAGTTTGAGCCAAAAGTTAATATTCTATGGAGGACGATACATCACTTAAGTATAAATACAGAAATACAGAAATAAATAAATAAATACAGAAATAAATAAATAAATGTCTTAAATATATTTCCACATTTATTATTTATTTCCACATTTATTCATTTCTGTATTTCTGTGTCCGTATGCTAATGAGAAAGGCGGGCCTAACCTCAGTCTCATGCAGGATTGGTCACAGGAGTGTGGTGATCCAGTCCTACTACTTCTGCCTTTCAATGCTGACTGGTGTCCAGTAGCTGTTTGCAGTGTTGAGCCAGTTCACACTTAACATGAACTAGTTCAAGTTCAGAGGGTTAGGGTAGGTTATTTTTTTATTGGGATGATTTAGGTGTCGGTAGTCCTGACTGAGCGTCTCATGTTGTACTGAGCACAACATGTTGACAAGTCATTTTTCATGATGTTTAAATGCAGCCTCAAACTCTGGAGCGATTCAAACTAACACTAAGTGACTTCATGTGCTGATCAGGTCCTGATAACTAGTGATGAGTGTTTATTAGTTGGATTGAGAGCAGAGTGGAGGAGGACACAGAAACTCCAGCTCGGTACAAACCAGCTGCAGCTTCTGCTCTGAACATGAAGCAGCAGCGTTGATTACTGAGCAGCTGAGACCAGAGAAACACTGTTTTAACTGTTTCCACTGTTCTACAAAGTCACTGACCGGCTGCTTCACGGTGACAATCTCTGATTCTCACTGCGTGTGTCTCTGAACGAGTGAGTGGTGGTGTGGGGGGCGTAGCCCCGGGGGCCTCTGTGTGTGTGTGTGTGTGTGTGTGTGTGTGTGTGTGTGTGTGTGTGTGTGTGTGTGTGTGTGTGTGTGTGTGGCTCAGTTGACCAATCCTGCTCGAGACTGAGGTTGGGACCTCCTACCTCATTTACATATGGACACAGAAATACAGAAATAAATAAATGTGGAAATAAATTAATGTGGAAATAAATGTGGAAATAAATAAATGTGGAAATAAATTTAAGACATTGATTCATTTACTTCTGTATTTATTTCCACATTTATTTATTCCCACATTTATTTATTCAGAGCTCGTCTCCGTGAAGCAGCCGGTCAGTGACTTTGTAGAACAGTGGAAACAGTGAAAACACAGAGTTTCTCTGTTCACATCTGCTCAATGATCAGCGCCGCTGCTTCATGATCAGAGCAGAAGCTGCAAGTGGTTTGTACTGAGCTGGAGTAGTTTGTACCTCCTCCTCTCTGATCTCACTCTAACTAATAAACACTCATCACTAGTTATCAGGAACTGATCAGTACATGACGTCATTTAGTGTTTGTTTGATTCGCTCCAGAGTTTATGAGGCTGCATTTAAACATCATGAAAAATGACTCGTCAACATGTTGTGCTCAGTACAACACGAGACGTGACGCTCAGTCAGGACTACTGACACCTAAATCATCCCAATAAAAAATAACCTTAACTAACCCTAACCCTCTGAACTTGAACTAGTTCATGTTAAGTGTGAACTGGCTCAACACTGCAAACAGCTACTGGACACCAGTCAGCATTGAAAGGCAGAAGTAGTAGGACTGGATCACCACACTCCTTTGACCAATCCTGAATGAGACTGAGGTTAGGACCGCCTTTCTCATTAGCATACGGACACAGAAATACAGAAATAAATAAATGTGTAAATAAATAAATGTGTAAATATATTTAAGACATTTATTTATACATTTCTGTATTTATTTATTTATACTTAAGTCATGTATCGTCCTCCATAATATTCCAAAAGAGAAATGATCCAAAGCACACAGCTATGACCATGCTTAAAATTGCCCCAGCCAGAGTCCTGAGCAGAAACCGTTGAAATATCTCTGGAAGGACATGAAAATGGCCACTGAGTGTTTGGGATTCCATTGTGTGGATATTTTCCCACCAGGTAATAAACTCGTGATGACACCAGTGTTATCAGTTACACCGTATAATTTACAAGAAAAGACGTGTTTTGGCTCAGCGTCTGTGGAGCTCTTACTGAAATCATTAATGTTAGATTTCACTACAGGCAGCTTCATTTTTGTGGTGCATTTTAAGGTGGGTGGAAAGTTTCCTATTAATTAGCTGGATTTTAAATAAAAATTATGCCGATCCCTGTAACGCTTGAGACACACAGGCTGCAGTTGTGAGGTGGATCTGCTATGTCTCGCGGCTGTCTGTTGTTCACACTGGTCTGTCTGGTTCAGCAGCGGTGGGGTACGTACTCAACTTAATGCCAGGACGCTACGGTATGAAGCTGTGCATCTTCCTGTCTTGCAATAACAATCAAAGCCTTGTTTGAAAAAAATGAATTGATGATTTGGTCAACAGAAACGCAGAAAGTGCTTTTATTTTTAAATGTGTACAGGATATTTATGTACGGCACATATTCGACAGATACACATGGCATAGGGTTCACAGCAGAATAGACAGTGAAAATGATCTTTCATTATAGTTTTAATGTCTATCTGTTGAATTTATGTCACAAACATAAATGTTTGCAACACTTCCTGTACCAGTATCAAGATAAAAACACTGCAGTGTTTCTGTTGACTGAATCTATTAATTTGTTTAAAAAGGGCTTTTATTGTGAAATATTTGCAGGTGTGGAAGATGCACGGTTTCATACTGTATAATACTTGTATTTATTTAAGTACACAGGACTAAATTTACACAAGGAAATACAGTATTTGTATTTATGGCCATTTTCAAGGCAAACACTATGTAAAAACATACTGAGAAGCTAAATATTGTGCACAGATTCTATATATATGAATATTTGTATTGAACAGATATTAATGTGAATATTGTGCATTTAATTTCTTGACAAATTAAAAAAATAATAAATCCTCCTAAGTGTTTTTTTTTGGAAGATATCTGGAGTGGTAGATCTGGGCTTAAATTTGGAATTAAAAAGTAATGTAGAGTTTGAGGCACACAGTTCACCTGCCACACAAAACAAGAGACGTAACATGACGCGCACAGCCAGGACATCAGAGTGACAGTAACCGCGACCATCCAGATAGATGATCCGACATCATCGATCAATAGCTAAATAAATGTGATTGTCAGTATACACAGACTCGGACTGGAGAGAAGTTCTTCCCGCAGATTATGATGCCAATGCACTGTTTTCACTTGAGTGTTCAAGAGGAAGCGATGCCCTGTTTATCCAGGAATATGATTATTATTTCAGCATGTTATCATAAAGTTCTATGTGTAAGTGATTCGAATAGAGCGGAGGAGCAGATTCTCTGGTTGACCAGCGTGGAGTAATGCGCCCGATGCAGTGGCACTGCTAAGTGGGGCCAAGTGTGGCCACCCTGATACAGTAAAGGCTATAATCAAAGTTATTCCTTTAAACTCTTCCGGTTTGATAGCGTTGTGAGTAGACGTTCGAGCAGTGATGACAAGTCTCCGCTGTATCATTAGCGGTGTTTGTCTCCACTATTTTTCAAATGTTTACTCCATAGAATAGACAGCATCGTCACTTGAGCTAAACAAGGTGTGGGATTTTCTGGTTTACTGCCCCCACCTCAGGAGACGCTGCCACAGTGTGCGAAATTACTCACTGATCACTATATAGTGCACTATTTGTTTGCACATAATGCATCATCAAACTGTGCAAGTATATTTCTACATTTGAAGATAGTCTTTCAACATGTTTTTTTTACCTTTTATTAGTATTAATAGTATTAAAAGTATTAATAATAAGTGTAAAATAAACATACAAAATTTACTCTGGGATTTTCCACCAGCCATCGTTGTTGTACGTCATAATCCTGTGACAATGACGTAATTACCGGCACAGAGAAAACTCCCAGAGTAGTGTCCGAAGCGTTTTTTCTTTTCCCAATGAGCTCAATATATATAGTGAAGTAGGGGAATACTGAGTGAGTGGGTGATTTCGGAGACAGGCACGGTGTGTACCGTGTATTATATCAGACCTGACTAATTGATTACTAAATTAGTTGCCAACTATTTTTTATAAACGATTAAATCAATTAGTTGTTACAGACTTTAACCATGGGTATTGAACACAACAAATATAGAAACAACTAGCGTCAGAATGGCTTGATAATTAGGAAAATCAAAAACTGTCTGACCAGGTATTCAGATCCACATAAACAGACACAGAGAGGAAAGAAAGAAAATACTGTTGATCGCAGTATTACCTGTTTGTTCTGCAGGCTCTCCCACTTGGCCTTCCTCTTCTCTGCACTGCTGAGTGGCAGGGCTTTTCCCTTCTGGTTGAGGTGCCGAGGGGTCAACAGGTTTAGTCTGAGAACAAAAACAGTTCCAACTTTATCCCTGTCTAAAATTGTGTGTAACAAAATTGGGAGGAATTCTTACAAAGTACTGTGATTTCATGAAACAGTGCTTTAAAATTTGGTTGGTGCTAATCAGACCAAGACTGTAAGAATGAAGCAATGGCTAAAATTCTTAACAGTTTTTTAAAAGAGTTTTGCATTTCTATAGTACAAGTCAAACATATAATCAAGCTCACTATGGTCAGTTATAACGATAAAAATCAATGCAGCACAACCAGGGATACTGATGTTGTTCATCTCATTCTTCATCCTTGTCCAAACCTGGCCCCTGCATAACCCACAATGCATCTTAAATAAAGATGAAATGCTTACCGGTCAGGATTAACCACAATGACGGTTAAGATTACAGTGTGAAATTTAAATTTTCACTAAAACTGCAGTTGATTATCATGGTGTAAAGCTCATACTGTCCAGCATCAACCAGTGAGCAACGGTGTCCCACACACAGGACTGCTGGTGCAGCATGTGACGTGGGTTTGTTATGTGAATGTGTGAAGTTTACTATGTGTTTGTTTGATTCGCTTGAGAGTTTATGACACACAAATTTAAACACATTGAAAAAAAGTCCAACAATTTGCACGCAGCTCACCTGCAACACACAACACAAGAGGTGATGTGCCTAGGCAGAATATCAGGCTTAAAGTGACAAGAACGATCCAGATTCATGATCTGACATCATCGTTTAATAACTAAATGAATGTGATTGTCAGTTTGTGTGAAAAGCTCAGTTTATCCATCAACACATAACACATTTGAATTAAGCAGGTTTTTATAAAGTTCTACGTGTGAGTGACTAGAAAAGAGCAGAGGAGCAGTCGTTTGACAGTATTGCACTTCAGTGTAGTGGTGCTGCCAAGAGGGGGCCCGCTGGGTTTTTCACAAGCCTTAGTGCATTGATGTGGAGAGCATTGATGTGGAGAATGTCAAAAATAATCAAAAACGCTGATATTTTCGATCTTTAGCTTTTAGCCTTAAGTAGAGATTAGCAGCAGGCTAGAGATCTGGTAAACTCACTTCCTTCTGTCTCCACATCCCCAGATCTTTACTTTTCAAACTTGTTGCCTTCAGACACAGTCAGCACTGGGTAAAAATTAAATGAATAAAGGACATTTTATCGGACTTCCCATAGCTCCCTCTGAAGGCAAAGAAGTTTTAATACAAAACATATAAACATACTCTGATGTCAAAAAACAACATCCCCTTTAGGACAATTTGATGAACCAGTTCTTTTGCACAAACTCAGGAAAAGTAAACAGAAAGTAGAGAGCAGTTTACAGGTATATTTCATTTATATCTCTGTACTACTGACCTGGAGGAGGTATGATCAACATCCAGGAGAGGCTGATTTAGGTTGGACAGATCCAGGTTGTACTTGGTTTTGTAGTACTCAGCAAACGTCTCGTATTCGGGTGAAGGAAACTTGCTAAGCGGCGTCAGGTCTGTGTACACATCGGCGACATAGAAGCGATGAGGCTGGTCAAAGTTACGATACCTGGGAAAAGAACAGTAAAGGTTATTATAAAGCTTAAACCACAGTCATTTAAACCCACATATTCTATATCTTTTTGCAGCCAAGTTTCAGTTAGACAGTAAATCAAACTGATGGTCAGTAATCAGATCATTAATGAGGATTTGGGATTGAGTGACCTAATATATAATAAACCACATTTCATCCTATTTTTTGGTACCGATATAGTGGTTACATCAACTTTTATTAGGTTTGAATATATTACTTTTAATATATTTATTTTGGTTTTATGAATTTAGGTTGTGGGGGGGCAGACACAGTTTCTATAGGACATTGTGGGGTGGCTGCTCTAATAGAGCAGAGAAGCGTGTAAAACTGCAACTCTGTCTCCTGGTTGCAACTGTGGACTGTCATGGTGATGACTGCCTTAAAAAATTCTAGGGATGAGTGTAGACGTGACTCCAAATTAGCCTCAGTGGGTCAGATTATAGCAGAATTAGGAGATGAAGAATGGTAAATGGTTTTGTATTTATATAGCGCTTTTCTAGTCTTGATGACCACTCAAAGCTCTTAGCAGTACAGTTTTTTTTTTTTACATTCACCCATTCACACACACATTCATACAGTGCATCTATTAGCAGCACTTTTTTGTTCTATGAGGGGCAATTCGGGGTTCAGCATCTTGCCCAAGGACACTTCGGCATGCAGATGGGGAAGACTGCCGAACTGCCAACCTTCAGCATGAAACCGGAAGTGACACAATATGCTCACCATGGCATGTCAGCACGTCAGAAGACTTCATCCAACTGATTTTGACAATTTAGTCTTGAAAAATGCAATTTTACCTTGCAGTTGGTTAGAAAGTGACCAGAAAATAATCCACAATCAAAATGAACAATGTACAAGAGTCAGGACTGTGGCAGAGAGATGTTGAATCTATTATGTCATATTCTAAGCAGTAGTGTTGTACTAGGCTGGTTATACATTTTCCAATAAATTAATCATTCAATTATAATCATCATTTTACTAAAAGAAACGATTTGAAACACTAGAGTCTAACTGAAAATTATTAATAACTAGACCAGCAAGCAGGTATGAGCAGGCCCTCGACTGGCCACAGTGGGGGAGTGACACAACTGCGATGAGGCTGCCGCTTTCTGGCCAACTAAACATAAACTAAAGCCGTTTTCAGACAAAACCCATAGAATTGGGTCTGAAATTTATCCACTCTGCCTTTCAGACATGCACAACACAAGCAGGAGGTTCTCTATACAGACACGCTCACAACAGCATTAAATCCGCCGTATAATTCAGGGCAGAGGTGGAGCAGCTGGGTGCAAAAGGCAGAGGCAGGCAGTGACGTATTAACTCTGCTGCGTAGATCACGTGATTTTGTTTACAGCACCCAAACACAGGTGTCAGCTCTTATTACCTAAAACTCTCTTGACATCTTTGTCGGTGTCTTCTACAGCCCAATCCCATTTCACCCCTTGGCCCTACCCCTTGTTCTTGAGGGTTATCTTGCCCCTTGAAACAGAGTCACAAGGGGTAATGGTTCAAATCTTCCCCTACGAATTGGGACAGCCCTTCAAGAAGCCGTTACATCATCAGTAGTCGTCGTGAAAACCTGACACGTCATCAGTAGCCGTCGATGTAAACAGATGAGACAAAAAGTTTTGCGAGGATGTCATTGTAATAACATTGTTGAGATCTTAAATAAACCAACACTATTGTTTGCAGTTACTAAAGTAACAAACCTATAATAACCAAATAACATCTATGCTAATGCAGTTGAATCAATGACATTTGAAGTTGAAACACTTGGATGCTCTGCATTACTTCAGGTATGAATCAAAAGCACAAAGCTTCAGTTTGCTAGCAGGGGTCTGTAGGCAACCCTGCCAGGATGCTTTGTTATTAGAGGAGCAGTTAAGTTCAGTTCTAACATCGCTGCTATACGCGGGTTCAATAAAGTGCATCCCCCCTATTCAAAGAGGTTCCAATGCATGTCTGAAAGCAGCTTAAAAGGCACTCGCTTGGGACTCAACAGGAAGGATGTTAGAGCATGTTCCTGCATCCATCGTGTGGCGTTGAAGGATGCTTGCCGATTATGTCTCACGATTCAGTTACAAGGTCTGGAGTTGACTGTGAAAAAAATTCAGGTTATCCCAATGACATTTGAACCAGAAGGACTACTTCCCGTTTCAAGAGGTGGCGCTGATCAAGCATTTTGCCAGACCTGCCAGATATTGTCTCTGGGGTGTGTTTTTCATCGTACATGTCAAGTTTGAGGCAGATTGGAGCACTTGCAGTTTGTTAGTGTTCCATCTAAAGTATAAAACATGATACTTCCTGTCAGCTAGCAGGCTCTGTGACTATTTTAGTATATTTGCAAAAAGATTTTTTCCGGGCGGGACCTTTATCAACATTTTTTAGGTTGACAGTGATTGGAGCAACAACATCTAGTAACATCTACTTGAAGTTTCAAGGTGAGAAATCGAAATTCGCCGCCACGCTATGGACACAGCTTTGATGAAAACTAAACACGCCATGAAAAGTTAGATTTTCGTAGGTAAACAGCACTGTAAATTGCCGTGGACGACTGTTCACAGGATTTGGCAGACAGCACAAAACTACCAAGAACTGCATGGAATTGATTTGGGGTTCCAATTTCTGGCAGTTTTGTAAGCCTGAGAAGCTTGGCAGTTGATCCCCCTGCCCCTAGGTCTAGGGGAGGCTTAGTATAATTATAGATTTGCCCTATATAAGTAAGTATTTTATAATGAATTACATTGTATGCCATTAGTCAATGTTATGAGGGTCAGTAACTTGTTTTACAAATCAGTACATACTGTACATGCATACAGGGGTTGAAAGATATAGTCTTAGTTGGGGTGATGAGGCTGTCTCACCACCCCAACTAAGTTTTTCCAACCACTTCAATGCCTTGTCTGATGACTCTCTGGCACATCCAGCAGATACGTCTGCAGCACTTGATCTCCCCTCCCAGCATCACTCTTTGAAAACAACACCTGTTGGCCCTGAGCCCCACGTCCCTCAAGTGGATATCAGTGTTCCCGTAACAAATCAGACTGAGCGGTTCCCATCAAGAGCAACATCCTCACACCGTCATAGAATGCTGAAAGAGGCTGTGCACCAACGCTCAGGATCTCTTCCTTGCCCTGAATTGGGAGAGAATCCTTTATCCAAGTCAGAGGTCGCTCCTTCCTCACATAGCTCACCTGCACATCACTTCCTCAGTAAGTGGCTTCCACTTCCTGGAAGCAGTTCAGGCTCACTCCTGCCATGTTAACGCACAGGGGTTTTCTCCTCACCCTCTTTATTCCCCACAAATGCTTATGGAAAGCCCACTTCTTCTATGCAGTAACTTAGCCTCCCCGGATTTACGGTCCCAGTTATCCTTGGAAAACTCCCAGGGCTGTTGAGCTCAGTCCCTCCGTCCATAACCCGACTGATAGTTTATGTGGGAACCAACGACACGGCTAGTCAGCAGTCTGAGCTCACCAAGAAGGATTTTGAACAGCTTCTCCACTTCTTGAAAACTTGTGGTAAATCTGTCTTTATCTCCGGTCCTATCCTCAAACTGGTCATTGGAGTAGGGCGCGTCAGCAGAATCCTCAGTCTTAACAGCTGGCTCCAGTCCGCCTGCTCAGCTCAATGCTTTGGCTTTGTTGACAACTTCAATCAGTTATGGGGGCACTCTTCCTTCTTCACAAAAGATGGGCTCCATCCCAATGTGCTGGGCAGCCGAATGCTAGTGGCTAACATACAGCATGTTGTACATTCTGCCGCACGAGACTGACTGTTTACTTTCAAGACGGCCCCTAGAAACATCTTGCTCGAGTGCAGCACCTCGGAGTACTACTCCCACTAGCGTCCCCAAACAGCCGCACCAGCCACCAACTAATCAATATAAACAGCATCTGAAAAACATTACATTATTTCACTATAACTCAAGCATCCTTTCACCATATGTCTCTAACAATAAAAAACAAATCATCAACCATCAAAATCCCATCCATATTCCCTGTCCCTTAAAATTCTGCCCCACTCCCATACACCGGGTATTTTTTACAGTGCATCCGGAAAGTATTCACAGCGCTCCACTTTTTCCACATTTTGTTATGTTACAGCCTTATTCCAAAATGGATTCAATTCATTTTTTCCTCAAAATTCGACACACAATACCCCATAATGACAAAGTGAAAAAAGTTTGTTGAAAATGTTTGCAAATTTAAGTATTCACAGCCTTTGCTCAATACTTTGTTGAAGCACCTTTGGCAGCAATTACAGCATCAAGTCTTTTTGAGTATGATGCTACAAGCTTGGCACACCTATTTTTGGGCAGTTTCTCCCATTCTTCTTTGCAGGACCTCTCAAGCTCCAACAGGTTGGATGGGGAGCGTCGGTGCACAGCCATTTTCAGATCTCTCCAGAGATGTTCAATTGGCTCAATGCTGCAGACATTTTTCTGTACCCTTCCCCAGATCTGTGCCTCGATTCAATCCTGTCTCGGAGGTCTACAGATAATTCCTTGGACCTCATGGCTTGGTTTGTGCTCTGACATGCACTGTCAACTGTGGGACCTTATATAGACGGTGTGTGCCTTTCCAAATCCTGTCCAATCAACTGAATTTACCACAGGTGGACTCCAATCATGTTGTAGAAACATCTCAAGGAAGATCAGTGGATACAGGATGCACCAGAGCTCAATTTTGAGTTTTTTATTTTGAATAAATTTGCAAACATTTTATACAAACTTTTTTCACTTTGTCATTATGTGTGTAGAATTTTGAGGGGAAATTTAAAAAGAAATCCATTTTGGAATAAGGCTTTAACATAACAAAATGTGGAAGCGCTGTGAATACTTTCCGGATGCACGGTAAGTGTCAGATCAGGTACAACTTGGATAATATTAGGAGGGACACCCCAGTTCTGTTCAAACAATGTTTTAAGTTTGTGTATATTTCATATTTTAATACCTGTATTATTGTACACTCTGTCGGTCCCAAACTGATTCTGTATTATGTGCCGACTCAGTTTGCAATGTTTTGGCTACAAATGTACAATACAGAAAATACTGATAAAAAGGGCTTTTGAGCCCTAGCAGAAAGTGTAATTTATATCTTTGGATCATGTGCAATTTCTTTAAAAATAATTAAATGTAAAAAGAATTTCAAAAAAGGAAATACTCTAGGGGGCACCCTTGAGTCATTTGACCACACCCAATGCTCAAAATTCATATTAAAAATTAGGTTGAGCATATCTTGATAAATGTGCCAAGTTTCATGAGTTTTCAAGTACCCCTAGCCACACAACAATTGGTCTCTCGCACCTTTGGTGCTAGGCCCTAATAATAATAATAATAATAATAATAATTTTATACATTAAATGCTGTGCATTTAGCTGTCAAAGACCCATTCCTGAACTGTGTGTCCTTTAACATGGATGGACCCATATTTTACACCTTTCTGGGATTTAATTTGAGGTATTGGTCCCCCTAAGATGATATATCAGTGGTTTAAAGTCGAAAAAACTGCTGCAATGTGTATTTCCATGTCCTCTCTTCTGCCTCTCTGGTGCTCCAGACAGAACAGGCTGTTTTCGCCTGCCTCATTAATTATTTATGAGCCCCTCTTCTGATTGGTTGACTGCACTTTGAGTGACACGCGACCAGCAAGTACGAAAAGCGACGTTTCAATAACATATTTCTAAGAATGTTCATGTCCATGTTAAAGCGCACACAGTTCAGAAATGGGTCTCATCATCATAGTTTTTGTTAACAAATGAACACTCATATAGTGTAATGGTACCTTGGAATGATGACAGCATCCTGGTAGTCCTCCAACTTGAAGGTGAAGGGGTTCTGTTTGGTGTACTGAGTGGTAGGAATGCCAGTGCGGGCCTCAGACTTCTCAATGTCCTCCATGAACTTAAAATCCATATCAAGTGTGTTGGAGTCCCCAACTGAACAAAGCGATCAACCAGAATAAAGAGGAAAGTAATTGGTAATGAACTGCCAAGTTAAAACATCTCAAACATACCAACATCTGGGAAAATAATACATCGAGTGTAGATCGACTCACCAACATTCAGAGGTAGAACGCAGTAAGCAGAGTCTGCTAGCGTGGGCTTGAACTCCAGTGCAGGTTTCTCCAGGCGGAGTATGTGGGAAAAGATGTACTGGTGCAGGCGGGTGATGAGGTTGAGCTGGTTGGATGTGAGCATGAAGCCAGACTTCTGCAGCTCAATGGAGATGGTCACTTCACCCGAGCGAGTGTACACTGGGAAATAAGGGATCTCAACAGAAGAAGAGCATCAATTACTATCCATGACCAATGATTAGAGGAACATTCAGGAGCCATGTCTTTGTTTTGATAATAAGTAATGCACAGTATTCCCAGAAGTCAAACATATTAGCTTTGTCTAAAAGAGCAGAGGAAGGCAACATACTCGAGGTATGGGTTTGGCAGTAAGGATGCCAAAGCACCTGGTGGTGTCCTCTGGTGGGTAGAGCTTCCTTCTGCGGAAGTTGAGTTCATCTGGGAGAGGGGTGGTAAGGACCATCCCAATCACATATAGATAGTATATGTCTACAGCATAACTGTCCCTCAGACACACTGGTATCTGGAGAAGACAGAAGGTGACTATTTACAAAATCCTGCAGGGGGATTCCAGCACAAAGTTTCTGACAACAGAAGGTAAAGCAAAAAACGTTCAAACATACTTAAACAATTAAAAATAAAATGATCATTTGGATTATTTCAACTTGATATTTCTACCATTGTAGAGTACAAGAAATGATAAACGATACAATTACAGAAACTAAAAGAGACTGACAGAGGGTGTGATGACCCCTCCCACTTTGCTTGTGGTTCTTGTGGGCTGTGTCCGAAATCATCTACTAATCATTATATAGTGCACTAGATGGAGGGGTGGGTGAAGTGTTTGAGACCACAAAACACTTTTGTAGTTTCAGGGGTAAACAGCGTTGCAGCCAAATCTAAGACAATAAAGTAACTTGGGGACCATGTCTTCAAACGTTGTGCTGTCAAGCGCATAGAGGGCACTAGAGACCACTTACAAAAAATAAATAAACTCTGTTCACCTCCAAACTTTCATTTCCAAATGATGTTCCGGAATAGAGGTTCGGATACTTGTGTGTGAAGTAATCTCTCAGATTTTTGTAGACATAAATACTGCGGCGACACTTGTGTGTAATGCTGCATGGTGGATGCACTGGCACTGATAGAAGAGTATGCGAATAGAAGGATTAGTGTTCAGCAACTATGAAGATTTCCTGGCCAATAATGATGACTGACTCATCAGCTGATACAGATTCTATAAAGCTGTGATCCTGGATCTTTGTCTGAGTCCAGTATACCAATACAGCACCATCCCAGTACAAACACAAGTACTCACCACTCTAGGTTAATTTGCTGACATTTAGTATGAATCCTACGCAGTGTTATATAAATTAGGCACCTTGTCTATAACATTGATATTAATAGCTGCACTACACAATGTACAGACACAATAAATATATAAGTTCAATAGGTCTTATTTTACAACGACATTATCAATGTATTATTTTGCTGACCTGCATCTCTTTTTATAATATTTTCATCAATAAATAACATTCACCAGTGCTTAAAAGTTAAAACTTTTGATGCTTTCATATTTTAACCATGTAGAATATTTAATATTTAAGACAGCATGCAGCGGTGGTGAATTATACATTTCTAGTTGAGAGTACATCAGAAGTTTGCATTCTTCACGCAAGATGTCCATCTCTCATAAAATGAGCATCCAAAAGGTCAGTCAGAGTGACAATCAAAAGTATTTCACAATTTGTCAAATGAACAACCCATAGGAATATGTTCAATGAATATTGGCTCTACTTTTCTTTTTATTGTTCATTATAGATGCTTAGTTATTCTGAACATCCAGAAAGAGCCAGGTAAGTCTTATTGTAATAAATGAGACTAAAGCAGAATTCATTTCTTACAGCTTTAGGGTAGCACTGCCTCCTTTTGGTAGAACCAGGTCGGCCTGGGACACTGGTCTCCTCCTCATCATGAAGGTCCAGCTCCTCCTCATACTTGACAGTCTCCTTCCCCACGGGCATCAGGTGATCATCCAACTCACCTGAGAGGAAAGGAAGCAAAATAGGCAGCTAAAATGGATGTAGGGAAAACTTCCCCAGAGATTACAGACGTGCAGTGTAAAAGTTCTACAGATCATGCATTTACAAAATATCAATTCTGGTTTTACCCGTTTTGTGGAGTTTCTCACAGCATACTAGTGCAACAGCTTTCTCTGCTAATCTGGCACAGGTCATTGTAGGACCCTGTCAATGACACATCCATAAAATGAATGAACCTGAAGTGACAAAGGGATTCGTTTTTATTAAATATGAGGACGGACTGAAAAGAATATGCCACATTAATGCGTGCTGAGGAACTCATATCTATCTAAAATCAGCATTATACTTTCAGCACAAGGAGATTCCCCGCTACCCTCACTTTTACAATTCAGAGAACAGACAACAGCATCTGTTCATGCATAGATGTCCAAATTTTGATATCATTCGTAGAAGGCATGCTCAATCCACTGTGATGTATGGAGCACGTCCTCGGAGCATTTGAGGTGTGGAAATTTCTTGATTCTAAGATGCATCGCAGTGCGGACTTGGACGACTCTGCATCGATGCAGTGACTGAACATAATCGATTCATGTTTACCGCTACGTTCATTGTTTTAGCGATGTCCCGCTGATGAATAATTATAACACCGCTGCCTCAGGACCATGACAGACACTCATTAAAGGTCCGGTCGTCCTGTGTCGGAGTCTCGGTCGGAGTCTGCTTCCTCCTCACTCCGCCTCTGACTGGCGCTGACTCTACACTTAATAAACAACATCACTGATCACAAGTTATTAGGACTTACTAAAGTTAACTTTGTGTTTGTATGATCCTCTAGAGTTTGAGACACATGTTTAAAAACACCGTGCACAAGCATTCCCCTGCTTCACACAACACGAGACGTAATGTCACTCGCACAGTCAGGACATCAGGGTTAAAGTGACCGGTACGATCCGGAGACATGATCCGACATCATCGATTAATAAATAAATAGAAGTGATTATCAGTTCATGTGAAGAGGAACAGAGACGAGCCCACACACACGCACACTCCTGCAGACAGAAGTTCTTCCCGCAGATTACGACGCAACGCAGTGTTTTAACTTCATTGTTGCAGAAGAAGCAACGCCCCGTTTATCCAGGAACATAAATATGAATTCAGCAGGTTTTTATAAAGATCAGTTCTAAGTGTGAGTGATTAGAAAACAACAGAGGAGCAGAATCACTTGTTGACCAGTGGAGTAATGCGCCTCAGTGCAGTGGCGCTGCTCAGGGGGGGCCAGGCAGGGCCACCTTGATACAGTAAAGGCTATAATTAGAGTTTGTCCTTTTAAGCTTGATGTGCAGCACATAAGTCTAAACTGAATTAATGTCAAATCAGTGTGGAGAGCACTGACCACTGTTTTATTGAACTGAAAACCTTATTTTGAAAATTACAGCACAATTGTAACAGTAACAGTCTATAATACTTTTTAAAGCACTTTCTAAATAAAAAACAGAGTTAATGCTTGTCTGACTGATTTGAATAATTTATGAAAATGCAGCCATGTGCAGTAATTATAAAATTGTGGATGTGATACATTGAAATGCATCGTGAATCGAATCATTGACTGTTCGTGAGGCTAGTGAAGATGCACACCTCTACCAAGCATAGTATAAAACAAACAACTATGCATCTGTGGTGTCTACAGCTGTTAGGGTAGGCCTCCGCAACAGACATTTTAAAAATGTAGATATTCTTCCTCACCTTAACAGGGACTCGCAGAGGGGAATTGATGGGTAAGTAGAGTGTGGACTGGAAGCATCCGTCCTGCATCTCCAAAGTTTTACATTTGGGTGCCAAGTGGGTAAATGGATCGCTGGGTAGCCGAGCACAATACCTGAACATCAGAAAAAAACTATGTTGAAAGCTGAAGCTGATCAATATGTGCTCATGTTATCTTGATTGTGAACTGAGAAACATCACCATACCTGTTAATGTGCCCAATGGCTGTGTTAATGGTGACCTGGGGACCTCCATCCTCAGATCGAAGCACATAAGGTGGAAGGGTGTTGTCATCATCCAGAACCTGCTCCACTTCAAAGTCACTCACCTCCACTGACTTGGAACACTTGTTCCTCAGGATCTTTTAAAAAGCAAAATAATTTTCACTTCCTCATTTTGCTCCACTTTCCACTCCTAACATTACGTAGATACTTAACTACTCACTAAATCAAACTGTACAAAGAGAAAGGGTTACCTTCTCTATGGCCTTGTATGTAGCGAGATCTTCCTCGAAAGCTTTGGTCCTCTCACTGTCAGCCAGCATTATATAGTTGGAGACAGGAGCCCGAGCTCTGCCTTTGGACTGGACGTAGGACCTGTACTCAGTGGGCAGGTCAAATCGCACTACCAGGTTACACTTTGGAATATCCACACCTTCCTCCACAATGCTGGTGGCAATAAGGAGGTTGGTTTCATGAGCCCGGAATTTGCGGAGAACCTGAGAGGGGAAGGGGGGGGCAGAAACATAATGGTTTACACCCACTATAGCACCCTCCTTTTGCTCTTCCATTGGTCAACTTCTTTGGGCTTGTATCTCAGAAATCAACTTTCAAGTAAGCTTACCTTGTGTTCTGTACGACAATTTATCAGTTTAGTCCACATGTATCAAGATATTCAAGATATAGTGGTGTTAGCTGCCTAGCTGGACAGTTAGTTAAAATGACAAAACTGCTACAGCCGTTCATTTTGTAAGTTAATTAAATTACAGCTAATGACATTTTATTTTCTATTGATATATATTTATTTGTCTCAAACATTTTAAGTTCAATCATACCTCAAACAATTTCAAAGTAAATAAATTAAAGAGAGGAACAACAAAATTGAAAACAGAGAAGTGTGTGAAACATGAACATGGATATTCATGTGAATGTTATTTCCAAATGGTCTGTGTACCTCCTCTTGTTTCCTAAACTCCACCTCCATCTGTTTGTTCCGTGGCTGGTTTTTGCCAATGCTTTGGCCAGTTATGAAGTTGCTGCTGATATAAGCCAGGTCTGGGTCCTGCTTCCCCGCCTCTTTGATAAGACTGAGGAATAAACACAGAATAAGATAGCATGCTAATTATAACACATTGGGATAATGATTATGAAAATAATTGGCATGTTTTTGGTAGGAACACAAACATTTAACAGATTTTTTATTTATATATATATTAAATCCTGGTTAACTATGGCTGTGTCTTTCTTACCCAAGTTATTTTTTACAAAAGGTAAAATGACAAAATAAACATTTTCATAAAATAAAAAATACTAACACCTATGTCGCTCGTTATTGCTTTGACACGGTCTGAATTATTTGCAAGTGGGAGCTTTAATGCTGAGGGGAGCTGGGTTTGCTCTGAACTAGTTTTTTCCTTGTCCCACGAATGTTAGTGTTATTCTTAATGTTAGTGGACATCACTCTGGTGATGCCATTTCTAACGATTCGGCATGTTCAATGTGTTGCCAGCTACATATCCGATAGCAGTAGCACAATGTCGGCTTTTGTACAATCCACTTGTCATGCCATCGTCGTTATAGTTGACTGTGAAACTAAAGTGTTCCCACACAGCAGACTTAAATGATAAGGGAGGGTCTTCACACTCGACAGCCCATTTGGTCCTTCGCTTAAAGGGGACATAGCATGCAAATTCCACTTTGTTATTGCTTCTACAGGTTAATGTGGGTATCTGGCATGTCTACCAACCCAAAAACTCTGGGGAAAAAACACTTGCGCGTTTTGTTATAGTTCCTCTAAGTCAGAAACGTCATGCTTGAGCGACTCGATTGAGCTTCCTGGGTATTGTTTCGTAACAAGGAACTGAAGTCTCCCTACATGGTCTTGGTCTTCCACACTGCCAGCTGTGTGGAAGACTTCCGCAGTGTTCAGCTCTACTGTACGCCGGGTTACAGTAGTTACGCCGGGGTACACCGGACGCGGAAGCGCCGCTGCGAGGCAGCGCAGCGCCGTTCTCCAGCACGCAGCCGCCTGGCTGTTCACACGGGACGAGCATTTCTCCGCTGGTCAGCCCCATAGACTGTATATATAAGGTCAGCCCGCGATTCTGCTTTCTCCGCTTGTTGTTGTACCCGTTGAATGTCGGGGTTCGGGGGTAAATGATGGTCTTCATAGCCCCCCCCCCCCACCCCTCTCTTTCTCTCTCTGTCTGTCTGCTTGTGTGCTTGTAGTGGATGGGCAGAGGGGGACATTTAATTATGTGATTGGGAAAATTAAAACTCCAGGACAACAAGGGGAATACAAAGTATGGGATGCATATTTGATAATTTATATCATATAAAATATGTAATTTATATCGTTTAAAATCATGGGGGGAGAGGGGAGCTGGCTCATTAGCATTTAAAGGAACAGGCACTCAAAACAGGTCGCTCTGTGGAGGGCTGTTTTATACAGGGTAAAAAGGGTGCTGTTTTATATGATCCTTGTGGTATTTTGACCAAAGTATGTTACAGACATTTCATTAAGACCCCAAGGAACCATATCAACTTGTGGTAAAATGGGCATGCTATGTCCCCTTTAAGTTGTCCCTCGGAATTTGAGACCCGTATGCACACAAATAAGTTCCGCACATTGACTCGCTGCATTCGTTCTGGGTACACGTGCATACAGAAGCGAAAGGCCCCCACTGGAAATTTTAGGTTTGGATACATACCGTACCGTTACATCCCTAATATACATACATGCAAAGCCCCAGAGTCAACTGAATTCTGTGTTAAAAACAGTATATTTAAGTTAACAGAATTACATTTAAAAATGGACAACAGCCAAAAGACATTTACTACACATTAAAGGCCAGCAACATGAATTTACTAAACATTATCTATTTTGTACACTGCATTAAGTACAGTTTGTATGATCATGAGAATCCTGAAAAAAAAGTAATGTTATTTCAAAATTGTGTTATATATGCCTGGAAATTATAAGAAAACAAGGTGAAAAGTTTAGGCAAAACAAAAATGCACTACTGTAGTCAGGAGTGAAAGAAGGGTAGTGGTATTTTCTGTGTTTTCCCTCGAATTTAATTTAAACCCAGTGTTACTCACCTAAAAGGACAAAGAAAAACAATTGTGAGCGTAAAAACTCAAGGTGCTTAGAAATACAAATTAGGGCTGTCAAAGTTAACACTATAATAACTAGTTAACGCGAATTCCGATTAACGTGCGCACGTTCTGTGATTATGACCCTCTGCCCATCCCCTAGTTTGTGAAATCAGGAAGCTATGGAGCAGTAACGTTGTGGATGGCAAGCAGAAATGAGCCTCAAATGGATTAAGAAAAGGGTCTTTTGAATGGCAACTTCAGCTTCATGGTTCTCGAGACAAGACCAAAGTTATATGCATTTACTGTCGATATGAAATGAGTTACCATCGGAGTACATCAAGTCCTAGATACCACTTGCTGGCCAAGCATACAACTTTCAACAGCAATAGCTAAATGGGTGGCTACAGCTTGCAGGCCGATTAACATTGTCAATATGCCCATCTGTTGTTTCTTGTTGGGCTTAAGTTTGCAATGTTATGCTTTCGGCATATTTTTTGAGCATGCAGTACCTCCGAGGGTATTCTGGAGAATAGTACGGATAGAATTTGTCTTTGTTTTTCGATTGTTGCAAAAATAATAAACACACGTTGTATAAAGCAAGCATATCTATCCACTTCCATGTTGATAACAGTATTAAAACTTGAAAAATAGCCCTTTAAAAGGTACATTTAGAAGAGTTAAAAAAATGTGTGATTAATTTGCAATATATCACGAGTTAACTATGGACAATCATGCGATTAGGCGCGATTCAATATTTTAATCGAGTCCTAGTACAAATACATGCAGGCCAAGTCTGTATAATTGGATTCGACTGGTATGATGTCCTTATTTGGTTATAATTATCAACATTGGTTCCTTGTCTTACTCACCTCCATGTCACCTGCTGTCCCTGCCTTGACAGCATTCTCTCAAGCAGTCGTGAGTCTCTATTCAAGAGGCCAAAAACCTGTTTTTGAGGCCACTGTGACCTTGACCTTTGATCATGGAAATCTAATCAGTTAAACGGCCAGTCTGAGTGAATTGTACCAGATGAAATGAAATTCCATAGGGGTAGTCCTAAAATAGCACATTCACAGGGACGTGAGGTCACTGTGACCTTGACTTGTGACCTCCTCGCACCAAATTCTAGTCAGTTAGTTCAGAGCTGATTTTAAGATATCACGTTGAGGAAAAACTAACTTTTTGTGAGGCCACTGTGACCTTGATCTTTGGCTACCAAAATCAAGTGAATGTTTGTGCCAGATATGAAAGGATACCTTGACGGCATTCCAGAGGCGTAGAAGTAGGTGATATTGAATATACTTGTATGCTTGTTCCACGTGAGATGTATTAAATGACTATGTCGCGACCATCGAGGGCAAATTGTCATGTGAATGTTTTAAGCCGTCAGCATGAAATTCTCTGAGTTTCGCTTCTCATGCCCCTCTCACAGCAGACAGCTCACTCCCCCGCCCATCCAGAAAACTCTACTGCACACATCTGTATTTTTGTATCAGGAGAGGAGGGAAGAATCAGTTTACAAATGATGATAGTGAGTGGCGTTCACTTTTGTGTGTGTTCGGAGCGAGATCTCACACACACACACACACACACACACACACACACACACACAGTGACTTTGTTGACGAAAAGTGGTAACAAATTGTAAAAACAGAGTTTCTTTATCATCCACAGCTGCTCAATGATCAGAAGGTTGGTTTGTACCAAGCTGGAGTTTCCTGCGTCCTCCTCCACTCTCCTCATAAGGTCACGGTTTCATAACGGTAAGAATTGTAAAAACTACAATATCTAATATCTCTCGCGAGTCACGTAATTTGTGTGTGCGCAAGCAACTGATACATTAGTTGAGAAGAGGAAAGTGACGTAACAGCCTTGTTTCCAACAACGCTGGACAAAAAACCCCATCGGAGGAGTTCACAGCGAGAGGAGAAATCCTTGTTTAGTTTCGGTTTCTGATCATAACCATCATCCCATTTACCGAGCTGGTAACATATCCTGTGCCAAATGCTCCAACCCTTCCTGCCAGCTTTTTACAAAAAAATATGTACAACATGTAGAACAGTTCCTTGCTGCAGTTACTGCGCTTGTTGCTTTTCGCAATTTTCAAAGATTTGTACAGCAAAAGTCACATTGCTCCCCCCCCCCCCCCCCTCGACCCCTAACCCCCCAAATAACACATCCCTCCACGCCAAAACTCTTGCTTCACAGAAAACACTTCAGTAGTTGGTTTTAGGACAGACTGCACTATTACAAGTCCCTGATGTGTACACAAATGCATTTGGGAATTATTGTGGTTAATGTATTTTACACACCAGAGTGATAAAATTGGTTGAAAGTAATGGTAATTCATTGGTAAAAATGTATTGAAAACCTGAAAGTACAACTCTCACACCAGAGCATAAATGAGGAAAACATAAGCCTACCGGTTGAGAACAACAGCTGTGTAACGCCTCTCCACAAAGATGATCCCACACAGAATGTTGGTGAAAGGTGAGGGAAAGTTGGATTCAGGCCTCTCTTTGGACTCCACCTCCTCATCCTCATCGTCATCCTCTGAGTCACTCCAGGACACATAGTTGTCCTGGTTCCGATTGTTGTACCACTCCACGCTTTCAAACTGCTGCCTCTCAAAGGGCTTGTATTCGTGCAGGATTTCAAGCAGCCGGAAGACCTTAGGGGTGACATACTTGAGGTCCAGTGAAGCGGGGGAGAAGTGCTCCTCGCAGAGGGCATGCACTTTGCGCAGGATGGTGTCAGTGAAGAGCAGGAACTTACGGTTGAGCTCTTCCTGCTCATGTTTGATATACTTTTGGAGCTCCCGCACCATAATGCCTGCCGCCTTATCTGCACACCAGGGCCCCAGCACCTGCAGCACAGCCCGGCAGTCACTCAGGATCTGGACAGGATAGGGACAGTATAAACAGCAGTGTGATCAGGTGTGGTGCTCTCCAGCTGAGGTTTTTTTCTCACCACTGTCGGTTTCTCTACAATATCGTCTGGACCTTTCAATTCAAAGTGCTTTGAGATTATTTACAGGGCTCCAGACTGCTACCATTTAGTACATTTTTTGGGAGACTGTGCCACTAAATTTTAGAACTAGGCGCACCACTGCGACTTGCAAATATATAAAATCATCACGTGAAGGCTATCAGGTGAAATACCACGAGCGACCGAACATGTGTGTGTGCTCCCAGACTCGGAGCCAGGTGGAGTCTATAAATGCATACACATACATAAAGGCCCCGTCCCCAACACGCAATGATCATTGCCAATGCTTCAGGATCAGGGCAGAAGCAGCAGTTAGAGTTTCCTCTGTCCTCTGTCCTCCCTCCACACTCCTGCTGAATTGCGCTCACTTTAACTTATAAACAGTAACAATCATCACAAGTGATCCGTGCATGATGTTTACTTAGAGTTTGTTTGATTTACTTAAGAGTTTATGTATTATGAGAGGCTGTATTTAAACAATGAAAAATGAGTGGTCAACATTTTGTGCTCAGTACAACACAAGACGTGACGCGCACAGCCAGGACTTAATGGGTCCCTGCATGTGGACACAGTGGAGGACCTGATTAGAATAAGTTTTGATGGAACTAGCTTGGAGGAGGTTGATGTCAATGAGGCTGAACAGATGAGGTTCAGTCAGGGTTAAAGAGCTAAAAGGTCCAAATACAAGGTTTGGCCTTCAGAAGTGCCAGACCCTAGTGGTCCTCTGGGGGATGTGCTCTTAAGGGAGGGGGAAGGAGAGGCCTTCTGTAAGAGGAAGTTCCTTGTTTACTTGTTTTGTTTGTTATTTTGTAAATGTTCTATTTATTACCAAAACATTTATCAGTGAAACAGTTAAAATGGGAAAAAATATGAATGTGTTGCGTTGCATGTCGTAAGTGGTGCGCCTAAACTTTTCAGTGCTACTAGTGGAAAAGGTTAATTTAAAATCATGTCAACTATAGTATAACAGTATGACTTTAGTTACCTTATCTATAGACAAGATGATGGCTAATTAAATTAGTCTTGGGTGTTAATTACAAACAGTATGGTATAGTCCTCTGACCTGTTTGGAAATTAATGTAGGATTGCGATCCTCCCTGTCAACAGATATGTTGCAATCGTTCAGGAAGTGGAGAGCTTCGTCCAGTTCCATCAGCAAATGGGAGGAAAGACCACTCTTGTCCAAATAGGGGCCGCAGTCCAGCACCACTTCTCTTGGCTGAGAGGAGTATCTGAAACAGGTGGACAAACAAAACTCAGCTTAGACTTCAGCATACAGTGTTACTGGCTTGCAAGTCTTACCATATTTCATTCATCTGTTGATTTCAGAAACTACTTCATTGAATTAACTGTATTCATGATCAAGGTGGATTTTGACCATGCCTGATCCCGTGTGTAGCCATGGCTAGAGATGGAACAATAACCGATTTTACAATTAACCATGGTAAAATTCACGATGTTTATTATTACCGTGTGACATTTTGCTCTTATCTGCTACACACAATAAGAGACGAGCCATGATATCAGGGTTAGTGACCAGAATGATCCGCATTTATGATCCGACACCATCGATTAACTAAATAAATGTGTTAGTCAGTTATCGACAAAGATGAGCAGACACACAGAATCCTGCAGAAAGGAGAGACTTCAAGACTTAATTTGCCATGTGCACAACAATTACATACAGCAGTCGCTGGAAATTAAATTCTTGGGTCGTAGGCGTCCTTCTAGCCATGCGCACAAATATTTGAAAACAAAAGCAAAAAAAAAAATTTAATATAAAAAATAAAATATAGAAATTAAAATAAAACTAAAGTAATAAAATAAAATAAAATAAAAATACACCTAAAATACAAATTATAAACTAAAATAAAATATATTAGCGAGTAGAATGAATGAATGTAAGTAATACTGATTAGTGGTAGTGTAAATATTACAAGGTGCAATCATATTGCAGGAGTAGGCAGTTTAGAGGAGTGACAATCTTATGGTAGTTGAGGAGTTTTAATAGTCTTATGGCCTGGGGGATGAAGCTGTCTGAGTCTGTTGGTGCGGGCCTGGATGCTGGGGTCCCATCAGCTAGATGGCAGCAGGCAGAACAGTTTATGGCTGGGGTGATAGCGATCTTTAATTATCCTGTTGGCCTTCTTCCTAAACCGCTGGGTGTAGAGGTCCTCCATGGATTGCAGCTCTGTCCTGGTGGTGTGCTGAGCAGACTTCAACACCCTCTGTATAGCCTTAGGGTTCTAAGGCTATACAGATGATCGCCAGACGATCTCATCGTCGCTGGTGATCAGGCCGATGACAGTACCTCCACTCCCGTGAGTTGCTCTCAAAGCGTGCATAGAAGGTGCTCAGTTCATATGGGAGATATGCAGACCTCAGCACTGCTGGTCTTCCTTTTGCAGTCTGTGAGGGTTTTTAGTCCAGCCCACATGTTCTTAGTGTTGGAGCCCTGGTAGTAAGACTCCATTTTGTCCCTGTACTGTCTCTTAACACTGCTAATAGCACCTGTACTTCCTGTACTCCTCCAAATCACCTGAGTTGTAGGCGTCGGTCCTTGCTTTAAGTTTGGCATGGACGTCACCATTATCAAGTGCTTCTGGTTCGGGAATGTCCGTACAGTATTCTTCGGTACAACGTTATGGATGCATTTGCTGATGTAGCTGATGACCGCGTCCGAGTATGTGTTTATGTTGTTGTCCTGAAACACCCACCACTCCGTAGTGCTGAAGCAGTCACGTAGCGCCGAGTCAGATTGGTTGCTGAACGGTCCGAGTTAGGGATGCACCGATATGGAAATTCTTGGCCGATACCGATATTTAAAACAACAATCTAGCCGATAGCCGATACCGATATTTGTTTATTACTTGAATAATATGAAAAACAGAAAAATTGACAAGTGTAACTTTAGATGCCATGGATGTTCACACCGGACCCGCATTTCTCCGCGCCAGTCAGCCCGCGATTCTCCGCTTGTTGTTGTATGTAACCCGTTCAATGTCGGGTGTCGGGGGTAAATGACGTATTCTCCAAGCAAGCCTTTAGCCCCCCCCCTCTCTCTCTTTTTATCTATATGACTGCTTGTGTGGCTGTAGTGGATGGGCAGAGGGGGACATTTAATTATGTGATTGGGAAAATTGGGAAAATTAAAACTCCAGGACAACAGAAGGGGAATACAAAGTATGGGATGCATATTTGATCATTTATATCATATAAAATATGTCATTTATATCGTTTAAAATCATTTTTCAGTCCGTTTCCTGGCGCGATACGCTCGCTCGCACGCCAAAACCATCGGTGAAGGGCGCTGGCGCGGCACGGCGCATCGCAGCCCATGTGAACCGCACAAAGGTTTAACAGGGGGGTGGATGGGAGGCGCCTGGCTTTCCTTGGCGCTGCGCTGCACTTCAGCGCCCGGTGTAAACCCGGCGTCAGTGTACCATAATCTGGATGCCAGATTGGCAGGCTGCAGAAAACATACCAATGAACATCGGCCAATGTTATCGGTGAAAGTCAAGTTTATTACCGATACGCTGATGGCAGTAAACGAGGCGAATATCGGCCGCTACCGATATATCGGTGCACCACTAGTCCGAGTTACCGGTCTGTCACGTTTGAGTTTCTGCCTATAGGAAGGCAGCAGCAGAACTGAGACATGGGGAATGGGGAGCGAGGGAGGACCTTATATGCACCCCGAAAAGGTGTGTAAACATGGTCGAGTGTGTTCTCACCACGCGTAGGACAGCTGATGTGTTGATAGTATCTCGGCAGGACTTCCTCAGCTTTGAGTCATTAAAATCCCCGGCCACAATAAACGCTGCCTCCGGCTTTCAGGTCTCTGTTCTGTTGATAACTGTATGCAGCTCGATGTTTCCACAGCCTTACTAGGATTCTGACCCGCGACCCTCGTTTCCTTCATCACCTCCGTGCTCCAGGTATAACAGGTAAACATCGCCATGTTCACTTTTGATGGTGAATAAGTGTTTTCCACCATTGACTTGATGTGTAAAAGCTGTTCTCTATGATATTGTATGATAGGGCTAGCTTGGTCAGTGTGCATAATCCAGATTAAATAACAAAAAAAACAGAAAAAAAAGAGCAGAGCTGTGGGGAGCTTGAGACAAGGCAGCTGTCTTGGCGCCATCCAACTCAAACTGAGAAGTTCGTCCCGCAGATTATGATACAATGCAGCGTTTTAACTTCAATGTTGGAGAATCATTTTTAAAGTTTATCCATTAACACAGAAATACAAATTCACTCAAATATTGTAAAGGCTAAAAATCAAGGTTTTTCACCACACAAGCCTTAGTACATTGATGTGTGAGGAACATGGAAAGAATTACATCACTATTGAATACAGTGACGGTTAAAGCCCAGGCCCAATCCCATTTCACCCCTTCTCCCTACCCCCACCCCTTGTTTTAGAGGGTTATCTTGCCCCTTGAAGCAGAGTCACAAGGGTTAGTGCTTGAAATCTTTCCTTACTAATTGGGACACCCCTTCAAGAAGCCGTTACATCATCAGTAGTGGTCTAAGTATACAGACGAGACAAAAAGTTTTGCAGGGGATGCCATTGTAATAACATTGTTGAAATCTTAAAAAAAACAATGCTATTGCATGCAGTTACTAAAGTAACAAACCTATCATATCCTAATAACATCTATGCTAATGCTGGTGAATCAATGACATTTGAAATTGAAAAGCTTGGATGCTCAGCATTATTTTACATATAAATCAAAAGCTCACTGCTTCAGGCTACTAGCAGTGGTCTGTATGTAACCCTGCCAGAATGCTTTGTTATTAGAGGAGCAGTAAAGTTCAGTAACTTTGCTGCTGGGTGCGAAATTAAATGTGAAAATACAGGATTATCATGCAAAAAAAAGATTGCTATCATGCTAATGCAAGCATGATAACGCTAGCACGCTTTTTGGTTTTTAAGGTGGTTGACAATAATTTGAAAGGATATTAAACTAAGATATTACAATAATTATTGTGATTTTTAAATCCTTAAAGAAATTGCTACATGTGTGGGTCTCTCTTCCAGCTTGTCGGTGATTTACAAGGCATTCTAGTAAATTTCCATACCCCTTGGTTTGAAGTGAGGGTCTGACAAATCTTTGTTTCGATGGTGTGGCGGTAAATCTTGATGACTCTCTATGAACCTTCAAGTAACTGTAACCTCCATGTTTTTTCTTCAGTCACTGTCAAACTTCATATGTGTGGGTCCTGCCCAGAACACATCTTTATGCCAATATAATGAAATAGTCAAAGCGCCCCCTTGCTGTGACAGGAAGTACCATGTTTTATACTGTGACATCATATGCTACACCTAGGTTTTATTTTTATTTTATCCACCTCTAAATTGGTCAGGAAAGCCTTGAGAGGCTGGTGACGCCATGTTGTGACACGCCTTCACATTAAACAGTGATGGTGTGACCTCGGATGGAACGCCAACAAACAGCAAGTGGTTGTAACCTCACTGCACATGCTCCAATTTGCCTCAAACTTGATTTGGAAAATAAGAGTCACAACGTAAACACACCCCAAGCACAATATTTGGCAGGTGAGGAAAAATGGTTCCATTGTCCCCCTTAAAAATTTCCACCAAGGGTCTTCGTATTAATTTACTTTGGCCTTGAGAAATGAAATTTGGCACAAATGTGCATCATGCCAAGACACACAACATCATCTTGCCACTCTTGGCCACAGCCAACAGGAAGTTGGACATTTTGGATTGAACATGCAAATTTGGCTTGATTTTTTGTGTGTTTTTACTCGTACTAAAATATCCTACTCCTACAGATTTCAGCCGATGGACTTCAACTTTGGGATAAGTCAGGTTAGGGACGTGTTGATCAAAATATGTATTTTCTGTACACATTTCGTCAGGGGGCGTGTCCATGGCTTGGCAGAGAATTTCGATGATTCGCCAGAAAACAGTATGTGCTTATAACATCCATGTATACTGTCCAATCTGCCTCAAACTTCACATGTACAACAAAGGTGCCGCCATGAACAGAACCATATGATGATATTCAATAATAGTCACTGCACCCACTAGCTGTACCTGTCATGTTATACATTTAGGAAGTGCTTGTAATGTCCATGTATATTGTCCAATCTGCCTACATATACTACAAAGGTCCCGCCCTGACATTACATTTTGGTTTCCTGCGGGTAGCCCATTTACCCGATGCGTGTAAAAGACCTAGAGGAGTTGGTGATTGCATAGAATTAAACTTTTGAGTTTTGTCAGGGGGTGTGACCATGGCGTGGCGGCACTCAGTACATCACCACTATTACATAACATTTAGCTGATGCTTTTATCCAAAGCAACTTACAATTAGTGCATTCAACATCTAAGAGGGGCCATTCGTGGTTCAGCATCTTGCCCAAGGACACTTCGGCATTGGCTGGGATTTGAGCCGCCGACCTGGAGGACGACTGCTCTACCCCTCAGCCACAGCCACCTCACTATCAAACTTCATGTGTGAGATAAGGAACCGTCCTAAACACATCTTTATGCAAATAAAATATAACAGTCACAGCGCCGCCTAGTTGTGACAGAAAGAACCATGTTTTATACTGGCAACAGAAAGGGCATGTTTGGGGCGGCGTATAGCTCACCTTGTAGAGCTCCCGCCCCATTGAGGCTAGGCCTCACCCGTAGTGGCCTCGGTTTGATTCCGACCCACGGCCCTGTGCTACATCTCTTCCCCCGCTCTCTGTCTGCCCCCCTTCAAAGCTTGCTCTGTCCTCCTTTATAAAATAAATAAATAAAAAGAAAGGACATGTTTGATACAATTGATATAATTGAACTAACATGTTCACATCACCCATTGTTATAAACTTCAGTTAAAATTCTCTAGTTACTGCCCATTCAGGACAGTGGGATAACAGAAGCGGGGGCAAAAGTGTGTGTGTGTGTGTGTGTGTGTGTGTGTGTGTGTGTGTGTGTGTGTGTGTGTGTATTCATTCAGGGACAGTGCCATCTACTGGAAGCAGGAAGTTGTCCTTCTGGTTCAAACGTCATTGGATTGACCTGAAATCTTCACATCTGACTCCACACCTGAATCGTGAGACAAAATCAGGGACGCAGTAACATTTTACTACTTTAAGGGCCTGCAGTTCTGCTTTGCCCACCGGGATGGCAACAACTAGCAGATGGAATAGCCATAGGATGTGCCATCTCTCCCATCCTTTTAGTGGCAGCCTTTGAAGTAATCCTCATTGGCACTAGGCAGAAAGTGGGACAAATCAAGCTACCAACCGGACAGAGTCCAACATCACTGAGGAGCTACATGGATAATGTCACCAGCCTCCTCTAGACAGCAGCATGTTAATCAAGACTGCTTGAGCTGATGTCCTGGGCAAACATGAAGATCAAGCCCTCAAAATCCTGCTGCCTGTTGCCCATACAAGGACATTGTAATGACAGCACAAACTTTATAATCGGTGGCGAGAAAGTCACACATGTCTGAGCAACCCATCAAAAGCCTGGGGAGACATGATGAGAACTGTGCTGAAGCAGCTCTAAAAAGGATTGACCAAAGCCTAGACAGGCAGGGCATGCCTAGGATGGGGAGAGGCATCACGTTTTTGGTCTAAGGCCAACCGGAAAGAGTGAAAGGAGATGGTGGTATCGGAGGTGACAACGATGGAGGATGAGTGCTATAAGATCAAAGAAGTGTCACAAGTCCGACATGGATGCTGGACAATCTGGGTCGGGGTTTGTTGAAAATCAGTTGGTCTGACCTGTGGAAGATACCACAGGCAAGACTCAGCTTTCTCAACAGAGCCACCAATGATACGGTTCCTTGTCCTAGGAACCTCCAGCAGAGGTTTGGGAACAAGGAGTGCAGCTCCCTCTGCAACACTCCGAACCTCAAACACATCGCGCTCTCTCAGGGGTGCGACAGGTGGGGCCATGACCTGGTCCTGAAAGAAGCTGGCCAAGGTGCTAGAGGGATGCAGAAAGGAAAGCAGAGGGAGTGCACCATAAATGCAACATCACATCTGCTTTGTCAGGGAGGGTGGAGGAAAGATAAAAAACTAAGACTAAAACAAAGACACCTTTCCTCTGACAAGGAGTGGACTATGAGAGTTAAGATTTGTGATAAATAATCATAAACAGTCCCTGGCTACGGAAAAATGTGATCACTAGAAGTTTCCTTAGTAGAATTAAGTCGGGAGGAGGCGTATCGAGATTTGACGGAGCATCCTTGCTGTTCTCTGTTCTCTCTCTATTCTATTCTTCGGACAATGATTCAGATCTGGATATCTGTAATCTATTATCTAGGGCAGCAGGGCTCCATCTGATTGGCCAAATATATTGACACGCAGAGCCTGAATACATGGCGCATGGAACACCATCTTCTGCGGTACATATATCATGCATGTTAATATCGCGATGATGATAGATTTGACATATCGTGCAGCCCTCAAAATAAAACCTGAGGTCTGAACCGAACTGTGGATTTGGAGAATCGTTACACCCCCTGTGCGGCAGTGCGGCCCGAGGAGACCCAATGTCCCCAGCAGGTCGAGCGTCGTGCGAGGAGGAACTGCTACAGACCTGTCCTCCCTTACATTGTCATAGGGAATGCAATGGATTTAGCAGCATTGACTCGACATTAGAGGTTTACAGAGACCTGGCTAGTTATACCAATTTCCGACATTGTCATGGCTCTGGACGAATTCAAGCTGATGTGGGAAGACACCTATTTTAAGTCCTCTCCCATTTTTTTGCCGGGATATTCTGATCAGGCATGGAATTTAAGCTATCACTTTACGCGGATATCTATTACTGTATGTCTCAGATCCATATCATTCTATACCTATCCTATCCTTCCCGCAGACATTTGGTTCATTCTCAGGGTATAAAGTAAATATTTCTAAGAGTGAATGCTATCCTATCAATGCTTCGGCCCTACAACTTAATCAGACTGATAGCCGAAATGAGCCGATCTGGCTTCAAGAATCTGGTTGTATCAATTTGACCAGATCATTAACGTCTCTTTTTTCTGTCAACTTCTCCCCTTTACTGTCCAAAATCAAATCTGACCTTCAAAGATGGAGAAGTTTACCTTTGTCGTTGATTGGAAGAATTAATGCAGTGAAGATGATCATGCCCAAAATTCTGTTTTTGTTCCATTGTCTCCCCCTGTTCTTGCCAAATTGCTTTTTTAAAACTATTGATAAAACTATTTCTTCTTTCTTATGGTGTGGAAAGGCAATCCGCAAATCATTATTGGAGAGATACAAATTTAATGGTGGTATATCTATCCCCAATTTCCAACAGTAATATTGGGCAGCACACATCCACAAAATTAAATTTTGGTTTAACTTAAGCGATCCACCATGGTGTAAGTTAGAGGCACAGTCTTGTGTCTTGTCCTCTCTGTCGGCTTTACTTACCTCCTCCAACCCAACCAGCCCCTCTGGCTTTACAAATAACCAAGTGGTAATTTCCACCATGAAGATCTGGTACCAATTCAGAAAAAAGTGAACATTTACTTCAGCTTAAGCTCCCTTACTAAAGAATAACTTACTCCAACCCACATTCACAGACTCCACCTATTCTGTATGGTACGCTTAAGGCCTGAAATTGTTTAAAGACCTGTATAGGGATGGTCTTGATGGGACTTGACAAGATTCACACAGGTTCCACTTGCACTTGTTTGACACTCATACAGTTCTAGGTAGTATTTAGAATTAATTTTTAGAAAGCTTGACTGTCAAATATATCCCAATGCCATTGATAGTTGTGACAAATGTCATTCTTCATCCTGCAATTTAACATTCTTGCCCATCATTATCTCGCAAAGACATGACCTCACTGAGCCATTGAGAGCTTGAGGGAGATGATACGCAGATGACAAAGCTTGCATAATGCCCAGCTAACACATAACATCCTGAAAAACGCCAGAAACACAAAGTTTGTCCCATGGTCATGTTGTACTTGCTAAGGCAATTTAAACTGTGGAGAAAAAAAAGTTACTAGAGCCTCTATAAATGTTCAAGCTTTTATGTTATGTAATGTGACAGCCTCTAGGAAACGTGTGGTGACATCCATGATGGTCAACAAGAATTCATTGCCTTTCTTTGTCCTAGGCAAAGGACCGACACAATCAATAATTACCTGTGAAAAGGGCTCTTCAACCACCGGTATAGGTTTAAGCGGTGCTACAGGAACTTTCTGATTGGGCTTTCCTACCAACTGACAAGGATAGAAGGAATGACAACAAGCTACTACATCCTTGTGAAGATGCGGCCAATAGAATTGTCCCATAATGTTAGCTTAATAACCAGAGTCGAATAATCAGAGTCTTTCTGATGCCTAAATGGCCAGCTAAGGGACTCATGAGCCAGCCGCAACACTTCCTCCCGATAACCTTGTGGCAGCACTATTTGCTCACATCCACCCCACTCCTCAGTGGAAGGTCGATCCAGGGGCCTCCACTTTCTCATAAGCACATCATCTTGAAGGTAAAAACCCCCTGCTATATTTTTACTCTCCTCATGAGTAGCTGCTGTCTGTAGGCTTCTGGGACCAGCTCATACGCCCTCAGCACTGCGAGCCGAACCTGATCATAATCGTAAGTAGCATCTAGACCTAGCGCAACATAAGCATCCTGAGCCTTTCCAGTCACACCACCCTCAACAAATTCCTCTGGTTCAAACTCTGCCATGTTCGCGTCCACAACTGCTCACAGCACCACCGGGAAGAAAAGAATAAAGACAAATCCCACACTGTGCAGACCTGCTATGTGCTAACACAGATCTGCATTGCAACTGCAGCCAGTGTGTCCCAATGCATCATGAGTATTGACTAGAGGTGTGCATCTTCACGATTCGATTACGATTCGGCAGTCAAGGATTGGATGCACAATGATGCATCTCGATGAATTTCAATGCATCACATCCATAATTTTCTATAATACTTCAATTGGCTGCTTTTTCATCAATTAATACAATCATTCAGACAAACATGAACTCAATTTTAAAAAATCTGACAACAGTAAGTCTATGACAGTGGTCAGTGCTCTCCACACTGATTTGACAGTCATTCAGTTTAGACATGTGTGCTGCACCTAAGACTTAAAAGGACAAACTCTGATTATAGCCCTTACTGTATCAAGGTGGCCCTGCCTGGCAGCGCCACTGCACTGAGGCGCATTACTCCACTGGTCAACAAGTGACTCTGCTTCTCTGATGTTTTCTAATCACCCACATTTAGAACTGATCTTTATAAAAACCTGATGAATTCATATTTATGTTCCTGGATAAACGGGGCGTCGCTTCTTCTGCAACAATGAAGTTAAAACACAGCGTTGCGCCATAATCTGCGGGAAGGATTTCTGTCTGCAGGAGTGTGTGTGTGGTCGTCTCTCACACACTAACTGATAATCACATGTATTTAGTTAGTAATCGATGAAGTCGGATGATTACTCCGGATCGTTCCGGTCACTTTTAACACTGATGTCCTGACTGTGTGCGTCACGTTACGTCTCGTGTTGTGTAGAGCAGGGGGATGCGTGCGCACGGTGCATTAAAACATGCGTCTCATAAACTCAAAAGCAAATCAAACTAACACAAAGTAAACGTCAGTACTGTACGTGTCCTAATATCTTGTGATCAGTGATGGTATTTATTGTTAAAGTGTAAAGTGAGCGCAGGTCAGAGGGGGAGTGAGGAGGAAGCAGACTACGACAGAGACTCTGACAAAGGACGACCAGACCTTTAATGAGCGTCTGTCCTGAAGCAGCGCTGGTTATAATTATTCAGCGGCAGGACATCGCTAAAACAATGAACGGAGCGCAAAACATGAATGGATTATGTTCTGTCACTGCATCGATGCAGAGTCGTCCGCATTGCGATGCATCTAAGAATCGAGTAATTTCCACACCTCTAGTATCGACAGTTAGGGCTTTCCAGATCGACCAGTTTACATCTGTACTAGACAGACTAAAAAACTGGGTAGGACTCTCTGGCACAGCACTAGACTGGTTTGAATCCTACTTAAAGGATAGGGGTTATTTTGTGTCTATAGGTAATTACACATCTGAGCGGACAAAAATAACTTCTCAAGGCTTCATTTAGGGCCTCTTCTGTTCAACATCTATATGCGTCCACCATGTCCATGTATTATATCTGACTGACTTAACTATTGAGTTCACGGTCCTCTCAAAAAAATTATCAGAAAGCTGCAGCCAATTTAAATGCTGCTGCTGGAGGTGCTCAACATCAACAAGAAAATGGATCATATCACTGCATTTCTGAGATCTTTACACTGGCTCCATATATGTCAAATAACTGACTTCAAAATCCTGCTGTTGGTTTGTAAAGCACTGAATGGTTTAGAACAAAATATATTTGGATCTCCTGCTAGGTTATAAACCATCCAGACCCCTCAGGTCGTCTGGAACAGGTCTGCTTTCTGTCGCCAGAATCAAAAAAACAAACATGGAGAAGCAGCGTTCCGTTTCTATGCTCCACATTTGTGGAACAAGCTCCCAGAGACCTGCATGTCTGCTGTAAATCTTTGTTTGCCACAGCCTTTTATTAAATCATGCAATTACCAAATTTCTTCTTCTATCTTCAGTCTTTTATTTCATATTTTAATAATAAATGTTTTATTCTGTATTCAACTCTGTTTTTCTACTTTAATATATTTTTATATGCTTCTTTTTTGTATCGTCTTATGTTGCATTCACACAATTTTATATAAAGCCTTTTTGTCGACATGTGCTAAACAAATACATTTGCCTTTGAAGTATAGTATACATTGGCTCGTCTAGTGTCCCTGTAGTGGTTTATACAGATCATAACCCTGTTGTTTTTATGCAGACAATGTGGAACAAAACCAGATTTTCTCCTTAGGTGTACGGAATTTGGCTGATAAAGATCAACCAATTTAAAGGTTCAGTGTGTGGAATTTAGTGACATCTAGTGGTGAAGTTGCATTTTGCAGCTGAATACCCCTCACCCTCCCCTTTCAAACATGAAACAGAACCTGTGGTAGCCTTCAGTTGTCATAAAACTCAAAGGTATTTAGATTGTCCAGTTTGGACTACTATAAAAATATGGCGGACTCTGTAGAGAGGACCCGCTCGAGATGGAAATATAAAGTATTTACATATAAAAGGGCCCATTCTACGGGAAGAAAACAATTCGTATAATTTAGATTTAGATTACACACTAGTAAAAACATGACTAAGATTATTGTTTTTCTTTTCTGGTGGGTCTGGTAGTCAACTTTCATGGGCTATATTTCTGTTAGGTTTATTCTTGATTTGGGTAAATGAGGATCCTTAGATCCTACAACCCTTTGTGGGTTGGTCTGTGGGGTTTTCATTCTTTTGTTCATTTTGACAGAGAGAAAGGCAGAGAAAGAAAGACAGAGGGAGAAAAAGAGAGAGAAAGAAAGAGATGCGAGGCACTAGACATCTAAATGCGCTTTGCACGGTGGGCCATGGTGCATGGAAATAGGGCATTATATTTACTAGTGATTGCAAGCATTCTTACCACTGTGTGGCCTCACTCAGTCAGTGCAAGTGTGTGTCAACAAAAGCCCCTTTTTGAGGCTATATCTTGTAATTGAGTAAAACATTTAATTTCTCATCCAAGATGCTCCTTCTGTTCAGTTCGTCCAGTGTTGTCAGTAATGAACAGATTTGAATCTTGTGGTAATGACTTTTTATCAAAAATGTCACCAGTTCATGCACAACACTGGTCATAACAACCATCAAAATTATTTTAAAAGACATTTCTTTTAAGTTAAAAAATACTTTGTGTTGCTTTAAAACCAATACAGTATCCTCTCTTCAGAGCAATAGAGAACTCTGAACTAAAAGCACTCAAAACTACCTATGTCTAATAATGGAAGGAATACTAAGTGATGGACTAAAAATGGAATAAAACCTAAATCTCTGAGTGCAATGTATAAAGTGGTTGATTTGCAACCCTGTGGCTACCCTGTATATGATGTTCCTTAAATGGTCAATGAATATACATTAGCTTACAGTACCTGTCCAGGACAACAAGGTCGGTGGCAGTCTCAGCATTGCTCTTCAAGATTGTTTCCAAATTCTGGATCTTCTGCTCCAGTTCTGAAGGGTCACATTTTCCATTGAGAAGAGAAGCTGTGAGACCCAGGATACGAGGACTACATGAACACCCTTCAAACAGCTGCAGAAATAGAGAAGAGCAAGATCATTCACATTTTTTCTGTATGACTGTTTACAACTTCTGCAAAAGGAAATGTTTTCCATCGAGACAATCTCACCTTCATTATCTCACAGTAGGGGTGGTCTGTAATGGCCAGGTGACAATCATCAAAAACCACCAAGTTGAGTTTAGACAACAGTAAGATTTTATTCCTCAAAACATGCAGGAATATGTGGCAAGTCATGACCAGCACCTGTATGAGACAAAGTTGAGAATGCACATGGGAAAAAGGTATTACTGCCAACAGTGAGTGATCCTACAAGTGGTCATCCTCAATGCATCTTGAGATCCATTCACTTAGATCACATTCTGAAGTGGTCCGGGACGCATGGGGACACATTTTTTTAGCTGTGTGAACAAAAAGGCCTCCTGGGCCACATATGAAGGACCACCAACTCAGCTGACGACGTCTGACCGACTACAGTTTCACAAGGAATCTATCGTATTGTTCTGTTTCTCAGTGCCCACACAATTTGTTTGTGGCCAACACCACAATAGCCACACTCACCATTTCATAATGATTTCTATTTTTTCAAAGAGGTTAAATATTTCGTAATAGTCAGGGTTAGGTTTCTTTTGAATCTTTTTAATTCAAATTCTCTGAATGAGCAGAAATTAAGAATAGCCACTGCTTTCAATAGGTTAATTGCGACCTCAACATTCAAATGTAGTTTTACAATTCAACTTTAACTGTCATAATCACACATAAGGCTGTTATATTTTATATTGGGTAAAATATATAGCTGGAATAGTGTTAAAATGATAATAGAACAATAATTTTTCTGTGATGTATATTAAGGGAGACAGTCCCCTGAAAATCTTTTAAACTTGATAGTCCATATCTCCCTGAATTTCAGTCTGACATTTTGTCTCCATAGGTATCAAGTGACCAAATCAGCCTGGTTTTTCTTTTTATTAATATTTGTGACTGTACTGCCCTCAAAGTGTGATGGTTTGACATTCAATGACCCTTAAGCGTAAGTGAACATTAACATAACAAATGTTTAGTTGCTTGCTGTTGTATGTCAAACAGAGCAGTAAAGGGGAAAAATGTGAGAACTTAAGTGCATTGATTGCAAAACAACCAACTGGATCTGGCTCTACTTGAGGTACTTGCACTGGCTGAGCAGGCTGACACACAGACCTCAAGACCACTGTACACTGCTCCCAATCAATGCTGTGCTGCCTTACATGTTTGGCTATGAGCAAATGATGATCAACTCCTTCACATCTTGTTCGGATCAAGAGAAGCCTACTGCAGCATTGTTCTGTGCAGCATGGATTCTAGCAAAAAAGAAGAAGCTGTTCACATACTCTCGAGACTATGAAAGACTGCATGTTTGCTGTTCTGAGGGAGGTAGTGAATGATGACAAAGTGAGAAATAATGTGATGTTAGCCATTAAGAAAATACCCATGTCTGACGCGTTGCCTCTTCTGCAATAATGAACACTCCAGTGTGTGTGTCTGTGTCAGCCCGTCTCCGTCACTCTTCACACACAAACTGACAATCACATTTATTTAGTTATTAATGGATGGTGTCATGATTTGGGATCGTTCCGGTAATAAACCTTGATGCCCTGGCTGTGTGTATCTTGTGTTGTGTGTCACATGTGAATAAATGCAAATGTTGGTCTTATATTCAATGTGTTTAAATTCATCCCTCAAAAATCTACACAAAGTTAGCTTGAAAAACTGGGCAGGTCCAATAACTTCTGATTAGTGTTGGTGTTTATTGTTGTGCAAAGTGAGCCCAGGCAAGCGGGGAGGGAGGACACTCCGGCGGGATTCTCCAGCACAGTAAAAGGCGACCGGACCCATAATAGGCATCTGCCCTGATCCTGAAGCAGTAGCAAGAATAATAATGCAGTGGCAGGCCACTTTTTTTTGTTTAATTATGAAAAAAACACAATATTCTTTTTTGAAATGCACCTGTACATCTATACATATGAATAAAAAGGCCACCTGAATTGAAGAATTTCATGAAGCCTATTCCTAAAGCAATGGAAAATTAGGCCAGATGGTCACAGCACCGAGGTACATAACACGTGAAAGCAAAGCAAATTGAAATGATTAACATGAGCAAAAAAATACATACCTGATTCTCGATTATCTCTTGACTCCACCGTTGGTCAGTCCATGCTGAGGTTTCCTCCAAATCTGTGTACTCTCCCACCTGAAGGTCAGAGTGAGTCCTGACTGCAGCTGCTTGCTGAACTACAGACAAAGCTGGACAATACAGACCATACAAAGATTAAACCACTTGTAAAAGTTCAAGTTTGATCAATCACCTTAAAGGGCCCATATTTTACACCTTTCTGGGATTTAATTTGAGGTATTAGTACCCCTAAGACGATATATCCGTGGTTTAAAGTTGAAAAAATTGCTGCAATGTGTATTTCCATGTCCCCTCTTCTGCCTCTCTCTGGAGCTGCAGACAGAGCAGGCTGTTTTCACCTGGTAAACACAGCTGAAAGTCACGTTGGTATGTTTGGAAACCGTTATAGAAGACCAGCCAGATAGTCATAGTCGGTTACAACTAGGGTTGCAAAGGGGCGGAAAATTTCCGGTAAATTTCCGGAAACTTTCCGGAAACTTTCCATGGGAAGTTAAGCTCGGGAATTTGGGGAATTTTGAAAAAAAAAATTGAACGCTGAGCAATAAAAACGTCATTCAAAACTCTATTTTAAAGATATATGGAATGCAGCACACGCTGCACGTTGAATTTCAACCCTGTACTGTGCATTTCTCCATCACATGCACAGATAATTCCCAGCATCCTGCACACTACAGCAGGGCTATTGAGGCCACCCTACTGCATTAGCCCAAGGACTAGTCAGGGAAATTTTGATGATATTACTGGGGAAAATATATTAGCATGCTGATTGAGGATTGTTCATCTGTTCATCTAGCCTATTTCTATTCATTTATCCATCAATTGTAAAATATTTTTAAAGACGATTCCAATTGTTTAGCTAACTATTTATATCTCTGGCATTGCATTAGTGTTTTTTACAAGCTTTTTTCTCATCTTATTCTACAGAACAATGCCACGTGCACTATCTCATGTGTGGAGACATTTCACCCCAGCCAATGTAGAAGGAAAGGCTGTGTACATTTGCAAATACTGTGCAGAAGCATATAGTCAAGTGCCCAAAGTTTCCTCAGGGCTCAAATCAGCTTATGACAAAACAAAATGTTTATATTTATATCTGTATATGACAAGGTAAATACAGTTAGTATAAATTACCCACAAAATTTCCAGTTTATTCCCGTTAATTCCCGTATATTCCCATGGAAAGTTTCCAACTTTGAATATTCCCGGAATTTTGCAACCCTAGTTACAACAGGATGTTTCTGAAAGGTAAGTTACATCGTCCTCATGTTTGTTCAAGTTTTAGCAAGACAGTCGGCCAATGTAGGAGTAACGTCCCGAATTACAGTACGGAGTTTCACAACGGAGTTTCAATACGGAGTAACGTCTACCGCTGGAGGCTGGACTGGTACCGGCTGGGTCGGGCTGAGAGACGAGTGGGATCCCGAATGACATCATACGAGGTAGGAAGTACGAAACGAGATGTTTCAATAACATATTTCTTAGAATGGACTGAGTGAAAAAGTCAGGTGTGTGACTGTTTTCATACTTTAAGGGTCCCTACTTCAACTAACTACTGATAGTAAAAGCCCAGAAAATGTATTTTACACAATATGGGCCCTTTAAACACTGTGCATTTGAATGAGTTGGCTGAAAGCGGAGGGTTAAGATTGCCATTTTTTCAATTTCTTTACAGTTCTGAAAACAAACCATAAAGAATAATGCACATAGAAATATAGAATATCAACAAAACAATAGGCATTGTGGTAAATGGACTGCAGTTATATAGCACTTTTCTAGTCTTATCCACCACTCAAAGCACCTTACAAATCACAAGTCACATTCACCCATACATTCATTAATTGTATACACAGTGCTTTTTAATCACTCATCATTCAGACACTGACATAGCGGATGTCAGGGGCAATTTGGGGGTTCAGCGTCTTTCCTAAGGACACATTGCCACTTAATGAGCCAGGGATTAAACCACCGACCTACTGGTTAGTTAACAACCTGCACTAACTCCTGATCCATAGCTGTCAATGTGTGCATTACCTGTGTTCACCAGAAAAACAGTCCTCTTGGCATTTCTTTGATAATGTCCACGGATTTGGTGGGAGAGCTCTTTTGTTAGAAGTACTGCAATAAAGGTCTTCCCTGAGCCAGTATTCAAGCAGACAATAGTATTATGTTCAAGAGCTGCTTCAAGAAGTTCTACCTGTGGAGAAAAATTAAGGAAAGTGTGAACATAAATAAATATACTCATCAATTAATACATAAATACAAAGCAACAGCAATGAATAACTGTCTAATTGTATGCTGCTAGTAAACATGGATGTGAATAGAAACTTCCTTGCCTGATATTTCCTAGGTGTATAGATGTTGTCATGGATAGCCTCCTGCTGCCATGGCAGACCAAAGAAAGGCCCCATGGGTGAAGTAGCAGGGGTGACAAGCTGTAAGCCTGCCATGTTTCAAAGAGGTGGAGGTCAGGGGGCTGGGCTCCTCCAGTCGTCCACTTTATTTCATTTCATAATTGTCACTGGCAAGTTCACTGGCAAGGGAAATAAGGATACCACATTAATGTACTACCTTATTAATGTTACACACGAGGCACTCATTTAGGTGCTATTTGCAAAGTTTGTTTTTAACATAGCAGCACTAAGTGTTAAGTTTGAGTAGACACAGAACAGCTTGTTTAGACCTTGTTTAGAATGTTGAGACAAGTTTAGTGATTAGCAACAGCTATATTAATCCTTGGACATCAGTGCCATTGATATTGATCACACAGAGTAAATACATCATTCTCCCCAACAGTCAATCATAATTGAAGGAGCCTCTTTAAGAATCTAAAACCAAGTCCAGTTGCTCTTGATAAAACCATTTGTTGATTATCATTTAGGCCCTACACAGACCTGTGTTGGGACCTACTATTGGTGAACAATAGTTGGGCCTACATGTGTAGCGAAAACCTGACCACAGGTCTCCTTTGTTCTAAATACAAAGGAGAGCTTCCAGAACTCAGTCTCCCAGGGTCCTTCATCTTCACACCTAGGTCTTAAACACGTACGTCATTTCTGTTTGCAAAGTTTTGAGCCAGTTTAGTGCTTCACCATGCCAGGAGATTGTGAATCAATGCATCCAGTTTTGTTAAAAAAAAAAAAAAAACATTTCCTCAAGTCAGTGTTGAGACATCACATTCAAGAGGCCAAAAACACGTTTTTGAGGCCACAGTGACCTTGACCTTTGACCACCAAAATATAAATCACTAAATATCAGAGAGAGCGGTCGAGCATCACATATAGGAAAGACCACAAACAGGAAAAGAACGTCAGCCCTTCAGACAAGTATCCTCTGTCTACTTGACAACATCTGAGATGGATAGCAAGCCACAAGCCAACACCAAAGAAAAGGTCAATGTTATCCCAAAGCCTTATTGGTCCTACTGTAATATCAAAAAACATCTAATTGGTTCATGTACAGAATTCAAAAAATGACATTGTGAAATGGATCAAAGAGAAGGAGAGCTGCAGTCAATGTGGGAGAATACACAAAATGGACAAATGCACCTTAAAAGAGCCTAATCTCATCTGTAAGGAGCTTCACCTGACTATTCTCCATGATACGTATGAAGTATTTTTGCTTTGGTTTACTGCTAACATAGACCCTATATATTGAGTAGCCTATGAATACACTGAAAATTAGCATTATATACATTCCAAGAACATGGTTTTATTGAAAAAAAATTCCACCTGACTACAGACGAAGGGACTACAAACAGCTCCACAGCCCAATGGAGAGGGCACTTAGCCTGGCTACAGCGCCACCAAGTCCGGAGCAGACACCCAGGGAGCCATGCACAGCAGGGCTGCACGATATTAGAAAGACATGCGATAACCTTGATGAATATTGCGATAACAATATGACTTGCGATAAATAAACCAATGCTTTAGTATACGGTGTTAATGTCTTTCTGTTTTGGTTTAACTGTTAACATAGACCCCATACAGTAAGTGGTCTATACAGATAATGAAGAAAAAAAAACTTCCACTTGGCTACGGACACAGGGACCACGGACAGCTCCACACCCCGAGGGAGAAGGCAGACAGCCCCAGCCACAGCGCCACCAAGTCTGGGACAGTTAACCAGGGAGCCATGCACAGCTCCACTAAGTTCTCTTACAGTGATCATTTTCATCCACGTTTGGACCGTGAAAAGTTCTATTTTTACAGTATTTTCTTTGTCAGTAATTTATTGCTCCTCTCCCTGTCTCCATCATTCGTGCTGTGCACTGCGCCAACCGAATCGAGCCAAACCAAGCATGCCCCACCATCTCCAAAGCCAAAGAGGCCCCTCTCACAGCCAGGAGGTAGGGACTCTCCCTCTGTACTCCCACTCCAACAGAGTCATGCGGCAACAAAAGAGGCCTTACTATTGGAAGTCAAACTAACTAATAATGGTATTGTTTTTTATTTTGTTAAATATGATGCTTGTGTTACTGTTTTCTTTAGCGCAAGGGGTGTAAATGATGTGTTATGCAAAGGTGTGCAAAGGGCTTAAAACGTAGTTAAAAAACACAATGGAAAATAAGTCAATTAAGGTAGTCACTAGGGCTGCACGATATTAGCAAAACATGCGATAATGTTTAATATCGCGATGACGATACGACTTGCGATAAATAAACAAACCGTCCCTGGCTATGGACGCAAAGACTACATACAGCTTCACAGCCGGGAGAAGGCGCACAGCTCGGCCGCAGCTCAACCAAGTCAGGTGCAGACACAGGGAGCCATGCACAGCTCCACTAAGTCCACTTACAGTGTTAATGTGGGGTCTTTTCATATACGTTTGGGCCATGAAGTAATTTTGTTTTCATTTTTAGCGGCTCTGTCTGCAATTTACTGCTCTTCTGTGTCTCTGTCATTTACGCTGTGCGCTGCGGCAACTGCGACAAACCAAACGGAGCGCGCCGCCATCTCCTCCAGCTCTAGATACATTTACTAAGTTTATAAAGTTAAATAATACTGAGTTTACACATATGTCCGATCGCACTGTGTGTGTGTGAGTGAGTGAGTGAGTGAGAGCGGCTGATGAATGCGCTGCTCTGAAGAAAGACTTAACTCATTAATAAAAGTATCGATCATTATGTGATGAGCAGTAAGCTTCATAATTTTTTTATATAATCAACCGCTCATATTGATGAATCGGACCCGGGACAAAAGTAATCTATTAGTTTCCACAGTAGAATTTAGTTGGAGGAGCGAGATTTGACAGAACCGCGTCGCTCTGTCAAATCTGTTTTCAAATCTGTTTTCTCTCTATTCTCTTCTTCCGACAATGATTCACTGACAGAAAACCTCATCAATGATCTGAATGTCTTTCATTTATCATCTAGGGCAGCAGGGCTCCATCTGATCGGCCACATACATACAGAGCGTGTGAGTGCATGGCGCATGGATCATCATTTATCGCAGTTTTTGCCATCTTTTGCGATACGTCTATTGCTCACGTTGATATAAGCGATGACGATAATGTAAATGGTCTGGAAAGGAAAATTCACCCCTGATCATATCTACTCACCCCTATGCAGTTGGAGGGGTGGGTGAAGTGTTTGAGTCCAGAAAACACCTCGTCGGAGGAAATCAGAGGACATTTAGGCTTAAAACACGGTGTAAATGACGCTGTTTAGAGTTGAATATGAGTATTAGGGCTTCCAAACACTTGGATGACACCAGACGAGCAGTATGGAGTTGTGTTTTTTTTCTGTTTTATTACATCTGAAGATAAATCACTAATATCTTCAGTTATATTGGATTCGGCTGCTACACTGTCTACCCCTGAAACTCCAGCAGTGTTTTGTGGACTCAAACACTTCACCCACCCCTCCATCGACATAGGGGTGAGTAGATAATGAGTGAATTATCATTTTTGGGTGAACTATCCCTTTAAACATTGAATGAACTTTTATAAAGAAAGATACAGAGGGAAGATATGTGCTGGGCCCGGTGATATTTGCAAGACGTTTTAGTTACCTCTCTGAATGTTTAGACACCCAGATTTAAATGGGCACTCTATAAACAAATCTTTGAATTTTTAGTTTCAGAAGCCCAGGGTATTCTAATTTGTGGAGGTGATTTTAATGTTAGATTAGATCCAACCCTCGATACATCAAAACCTCACCCAGTCGGTGAGAAGAAATATTACATGTATAATGAGGGAGGTGGGAATTTCAGACATATGGGGGGATTTAATTCCAACAAAGAGAGATTATACTTTTTTTTTCGCACCCCCACTCCGTGTATTCTAGGCTCAACAACCTCTTTATATTTGAAAGAGATTTTCATAGAGTGAAAACTTGTAATATTGGGACCATGGACCTGACACACCACAATCTCAATGGATTTAGCTATAGGTCATAAAAAGAAAGCCACTACCTGGAGACTGAACATAGGTATATTACATTTAAAGAGGCAGCAAATAGGGGAAGATATTAAAGATTATTTTGATGAAAATAATAATGGGGTAGTGTCTTCTCCAATACTTTTTGATGCATGTAAAGTTGTCCTGAGGGGGGATATTATAGGCTACTGCTCTACCTAAAAGGGCCCATATTGTGTAAAATACATTTTCTGGGCTTTTACTATCCGTAATTACTTGAAGGGGGTCAGTAGGGACCCTCAAAGTATGAAAACAGTCACTCCGGACTTTTTCACTCAGTCCATTCTAAGAAATATGTTATCGAAACGTCTCGTTTCGTACTTCCTCCCGCGTACGAGTCATACAGGATCGCACTTGTCTCTCTGCCCCACCCAGCCGGTACCAGTCCGGTGACTTTTAGCTGTGTTTACCAAAGAGATCGTCAATCTGCAGAATGAGCAAATCAGATGAGGGGCTCAAGAGGCAGGCGAAAACAGCCTGTTCTGTCTGCAGCTCCAGAGAGAGGCAGAGGAGAGGACATGGAAATACACATCTTAGCTGTTTTTTCAACCTTAAACCACTGATATATCATCTTAGGTTTACCAATACCTGAAATTAAATCCCAGAAAGGTGAAAAACATAGGCCCTTTAAAAAGCAGAGAAAAGAAAAATGGAGCAATTAATTTAAAAAAAAATTTGAACATGCATAAAGATACAAAATCCAAAAATAAAAATAGATAAGAAAAAGAATGGACTAAATGAGATCTATTCAAATTATATTTTTAAAAAAGCTTTTTTTCCCACAAAACAAAAATATTAGGAATCAGGAGGAAAGTCAGCTAAACTACTTGCTTACAGATTAAAAAGGCAACAGGCAGAAAACACCATTTATAAAATAATGGACCCCATAACTAAAACCATATACTACAAATTAAAAGATATGCAACAATAATTAGAAACCTTCTATAAAAACCTATATAAGCAGCCCAAAGTAGACAAAACTAAAATGAAATAATGTTTTGACCAGATAAAATTACCTAAGGTGAAGGAAGAACAAAACAAGCTCCTAAAGAAATTACAGATGAAGAAATCAAAAGAGCAATATCTAATTTGAAACCCAATAAAGCAGAAGGAACGGATGTTTTTTCATCTGAGTGGTTCAAGGAAATTAAGGATTTGTTTATCCCGGAAATGAAAGCCACCAAATTATCAACTAATTGATAAATCAAAATACAGAATTTATTGAACTATATGAAGTAATGATAAATAATACAATTAATGATAAGAAACAATTACGACGGTATTAATGATTTGTCATTTTACAGTCCAAACATGTATGAAAAGACCCCAAATAAACACTGTAAGCGGACTTAGTGGAGCTGTGCATGGCTCCCTGGGTGTCTGCCCAGGCTTTGTAGGCAGTCTGGCTTGGGCAGTGGAGCTGTCCATGGTCCCTGGGTCCGTGCCCCGGCTCCATGCACTCTGCCTGGGGCAGTGGAGCTGTGCATGGCTCCCTGCATGCCAGCAGCAGAAGTGCTACATGAGGTTTCTGCAATGACTACTGTATTTCCACGAATAAAAGTAGGGCTATTTACTCAACTAAAAGCCAGGACTCTACAGTATGAAGCCATGCATCTTCGGGTCCTACAATAACAATAAAAACCTTGTTAGAACAAATGAATGGATTCAGTCAACAGCAATGCTGGAATTATTTTACTTTGAAAGAGGTGGTGACCGATCATTTTCACTCTCCATTTTGCTGTGAACCACATGCTGTACATGGAAAAAATAGGCAAGACCCCAACTCTCAAGAAAAGAAGAAAAAAAAAGTCTCTGTCCAGGCCAAATGTAAACATCTGTCTCAGGTGATCTGATGAGTTGACAGCTCTAAATACAGGTGTAATAATACTTTTACTCTTCTCAAAGTTTTCCATATATTGATTTATTTTTAGGCTGGGCTGTGAGCTGGTATCAACTAGGGCTGTAAACACTAAATCGATTTATTCGATTATAATCAATTATAAAAATAGTTGGCAACTAATTTAGTAATTGATTAGTCGGGTCCGATATAATACACGGCACACACTGTGCCAGCATCTCCTGATGGGTGGGGGGGGGGGGCAGTAAACCAGCCAATCCCCTGCCTTGTGTAGCTCACGTGACGATGCCGTCTCTTATCTTGCGCAGGTTTTGTTTGAGACTCCAGTTAGAGCTGCACGATATATTGAATATTTATCATTATCGCAATATCAACTCACGTGATATACGTATCACAAAAGACTGCTTGAACTGCGATAATGGTGTTTCATGCCCCATGCATTCACGCTCTGCATGTCAAATTATTTGGCCAATCAGATGGAGACCTGCTGTCCTAGATTATAAATTAAAGACATTCAGATCATTGACAGGTTTTTCCATGAGGAAATCATTTTCAGGAGAAGAGAATAAGAAGTGAATCGAGAGAAAAGAGAATTTGAAAACGCGACACGGCTCCGTCAAATCTTGCGCCGCCTCCTGACTAAATTCTACTGTGGAAACTTCTAGTGATCACATTTGTCCCGAGTCAAATTCATCAATATGAGCGGATGATTATAAAAAAGAATTGTGTAGCTTATTTATGATCCCAGAACCTGAGGGTGGGTGGGTGGGTAAGTAAGTAAGTAAGTAAGTAAGTAAGTGAAGGTTCCTAACGGAGGGAAATGACCCGAATGTCTTTCAGTGACCGCCATAATAAGACTGTTGAAATTCTTTAAATGATAAGCAAACAAGCTTTAGTGTTTCAAATCTTATTATCTTTAGCATCGGAAACACTGGACCATCCTTGGCAAAAGGAAAGGAAAAAATGACGCCCCACAATTCATTGTGGCAACAACATTTGAAGTAACATTGCAGTTGCAGCTGGCAGATCCACAAACATACAAAAACCAGAACAGCTTTTTAATTCTTATGACACAATGCAGAACTGATGTAAATCCTCACAATTTCGTGAGCTCCTGATTTCTTCTTTATCAAATCTGTCAAGTCAGGAGTCACAGTGAACAGCAGGCATATTGAACTTATAGTCCACAATATCATCATCAGAAGTAAATAGGCCTACAAATAAAATTTCAATCGCCCATTTGCAGAATACACACAAAAAATGTTCACTTATAAGGCTTCCTCCACATATATTCTTTGTTATATTATTTCAACATTTCAGTCAAGTTTATTTTGTTTTTATTTTAGATTTGCCATAACAGTGGAAACTGAGTATAGTGCTGAGACATGTTTGAAGACTACGAATGGGTCAAAGTTAGTCAACTTGTCTTTCAATAAAACTAATGTAGACCCTAACCCACCGCCTGCCAGTCACACTTTACTTTTTTTAAAACGTAAAGCCTTTAGCTAAGTAGCTGGACACTTGACCACTCAGTTGAACTAACTAGCAGACACCACAATGACTAATATAAGCAAGTTTGTCAACAACTATTAAAGTTAATTTAGCACAAACTGTTTAACAGTTAGACGAATTAATACGCCGATCTTAAGAAATCTGATTAAACATCTTAACACTAGGAGCAACGAAGCATGTCAAGGTTCTTGGCCTGATTAAATTGATAAATTGTGATTCGTAATGTTTGCTAATAACAACAAAGTTCATGTTAAATTAGCTTATTGGCTTCACTGGTGCTAGTAGTAAAGAAAGACTTGATGAACAAACGAAGTAAGCAATGCCACCGACAGTCCGTTGGCGTCTTACGTTACCAAGTAGTCAAAGAGGTGCACTGGAACCCCTCTTGCAGTGTTCAACAGGGTACCTTAACCTAAAATGGCTAGCGAATATGAACTCAAAAGGATCGCGCCTGCCAAAAGCCAGATCTTGGCCTAGTTATCTTATTGACCAAAGAAACGTATTTCCGATTACGCTGGGCTGTTTCTGACTGTGTGATTTGAAGATTTAAATTGAAACATGGCCATATCCAAAATGTACAGCGTGTAATGCAACACAACATCTAAGCAACAACTATAGCCGCCATGCACCATCAGCTAGCTAGCTAATAGCTAACAAGGCCGACACATTAAAAACAGTATTTGAGAAATACGAATCATACAATTATGTACTTAATCTCACCTGGTGTATGTTTGTAGATTGATCGTCTTGACTAAATGGCTTGAAATCATTCGTTTGATATCCTCACTGCATCCACCCTTGCTTATCCGATTTGGTGGGTTTCCTCTCACGGTGGGACCACGTCCTTTCACTTGGGCCCCGCTACGCTAGAAATATAACGTATATTACGTAACTATCCGCGGTACTAATGACACGCCAGTCTCGTTTAGAGAACGAGAATCCCAGTCCCCTGGCTTCTTCTTCTTTGGGGTTTAACGGCAGCTTGCATCCTTGTTGTTGCATTACTGCCATCCTCTGGTATTATTTAGTTCCTACATTGTCCGGTTTTTCTTGTCAGATTATTGTCATCAGTCCTGTTCTCCGAAGACAGTTTCCCAGATGATTCCTGCCTTGTCGTCTCTCGCCACACTCCACCATCATGCAGACGTTTCAGTGTCTCATTACCCACTCTGTTTTGTATGGAATGCAGATGTCTCCCTCTTGTCCCTGGATCCCAGTGCTGCTGCCACTCATTATTGATTTTCTTCCATGCAATACCCGTTCCCTCTGATTTTAAAAGTTAAATTGAGATATCTGTGTTTTATTTTTTTAACAGCATGCTTGGCTAATTTGTCCACTCTCTCTTTACCCATAATGCCCATGTGTGCAGGAATCCAGATGAATGTGACCATAGTGCCTTGTTTAACTAATCGTGCATGTATTTCCGTAATTTCACTGAGTAGGTCTTGGTGATTATTGGATGTACCTATCTTAAGACTGTGCAGGGCTGATGCTGAGTCACTGCAGATCAGAACTCTGTTGGGTTTAGCTTGTTCAACCCACTCCAAGAGAACCATCGATCTGCAGAGCCAGAGTGCCCCTCCCGTTCCACATGAGCACACACAGTTTTTGCTGCGGATCCATTATACTACCTTCCCATAGTTTAGCCTTAATCTCTAGATTATTCCCATTAAGCTTTAAATTATTTCCTCTAATCCTTTTCCTTGTGAAGAACATTACTTTAGTCTTTTCAACTGAGAACGTAAAGCCCCATTTGTTCCCCCACACATCCACTTCATTTATCCCTTCTTGCAACCTGCATACACTCCCTTGCGAGAAGAAAGCTGCTACTGTTTCTTTATTTATTTGGGTTTTCCTTACTTCATCTATAGGCAAATGAAGTAGAGTATCTCTTCCTTTCCTTAATCCACTTTGACAACCTGCAATTTTATCCTGTTTCTCTACAAACGTACATCACTCTTTCATTTACCATTCACTCCATCAGTTTACGTATGTGCGATGTTAATGTAATTGGTCTAAAGTTTGCTGTATTGCTTGCGTCTTTCCCTGACTTCCTTATGGGGACAATGACTGCCTCCTTCCAACTGACAGGTATTCTACCTTCCTCCCACACTATTAATATTGTATGGTAATAATAATTTGCTAAGCCCTTCACTTAGGTTTTTTATCATCACATAACATATCTTTATCCTTCCTTGGTGCAAGTCATACAACCGTTAACCAGTGCCATTTTTAATTATTTCATAGTGAATGGGACGTTCTGTTCATCTTGAGTATTTTCCTTTTTCCTTAAGGCCTCCATATACTCATATTTAATTTTGTCCCTGCCCCTCCTTCCCTCCTCCGAAATATTAGAACTGTGTACCTTTACAAACGTTCTTTAGCTCAGCTTTTCTTTACTAGTTCCAATCCAGCTGCTGTACTCCATTTGATAGAACAGGATAACTCCACTCCTCTTCATCCCTTCCCATTTTTTTGATAATTCCCCACACCTCTCCTACTGGGCTTTTGTTCCCTATCCAAAACTAGATTTTTGCTTGCCTTATTGTCCTCCTTACCACTGCCTGAGCTCAAATACTTATTGTTGAGGAATTTTTGACCCTCCTCACGCATTACTGTATATGCCACTATATATTATGTATATTAAACTATATAAGTACAGGAGAATAGTGCCTGTCTAATTCCACAGACACTCCCTTCTCTCCAAGCAGTACCCAAGGTCAGGTTATAGATAAAGGGCCAACCAACAGTACATTGTAGTGTCTACGCTTAGGGACTTTCATATCTAATTCAGATGCTCCAGACAGAGGCACCAACTTCAACTCTCACCAACTCCAACTCTTTTGCCTATTTCACCAGTGGCAAGACATAAGGACACAATGTGATTTAGGAATCACAGTTTAGGAACTGTCCTCCCTAAATTCTACCAGCATGTTACATGTCCGACGAGGGGTCAAAATACACTGGAACATGTATACAGCAACATCAGGGAAGGATACAAAGTCTCCACCCATCCTCACTTAGGCCAGTCTGACCACCTTTCCCTTTTTCTCACCCCAGCATATAGGTCTCTCATTAGGAAAACTATGCCTAGTGTGAGGAACATAAAGATTTGGCCCGAGGATGCTTCCATCCAACTCCAAGACTGTTTGAGCGCACTCACTGGGATCTATTTGCACAACAGGATGTAGCAGACTACACACCCACTGTCCTGTTTTACATACAGAACTGTATTGATAACGTCACTGTCAACAAACAGATCAGATGTTATCGGAACAACAAACCATGGATGACCAGGCATGTCAAGCTGCTGCTGAGAGACCATGGTTCAACCCTTAGGTCTGGGGACAAGGAACTATACAGCGTTGCCAGATGCTACCTAAAGAAAGACATCAAAGAGGCCAAAGCAGCATATGGGAGGAAGATTGAGGGACACTTCCGCGAGAGGGACCCCCAGCGTGTCTGGCAGGGCATTCAGCATCTCACAAACTACAAGGGCAACAAGGACCCAACTACCAGTACGAGCAGCGACTTGCTTGCTGAGAAGCTTAACCACTTCTTTGCCCATTTTGAAGTGACTGAGGCAGAGACCGGGCCGGCACCACTACCATCCACAAACGACCTGGCACTTACTGTAAGCACAGAAGATGTCAGGAAAGATTCCACGTGGTATGGACCCAGGAAGCAGCTGCTGGCCCCGAAGGCTTACCAGGGAGGGTACACAGGGACTGTGCGGACCAGCTGCAGAGGTATTAAGCACATCTTAACCTCTCTCTATCAACTTGCACGGTCCCACATCACAAACAAAAATATTAAGTTTGTGGATGACACAACTGTGGTAGGGCTGATAAAAACACATCGCACATCGCACATCGCACATCGCACGACATCCTGGTGTGGTTTACAAGCTGCACAGCGGATGGCAAAAAAGCACTACAGAGAGTGATTACATCAGCACAGAACATAACCAACACTCAACTACCTTCTCTCACCAACATATTCAGAGTCCGATGCCGGCGTCGGGCCACAAACATAACCCAGAACTCCTCCCAACCCAGGTAACCACCTGTTCACTTGCTGCCCTCTGGGAGGCGCTACAGGTCTACTAAGAGCCGCACCTCCAGATTCCTGAATAGTTTTTATCCGTCTGCTATAAAATAACTGAATTCACAGTAGAACTGTGAACTGAACTCGCGTCTGTGCAGTATCACAGGTAATGTGCATTAATATTATATTATCCTGGTGTAAGTGCTGTACTAATTTTATCTTATAATCCTCTATGCAATATCTATTGATTTACGACAGTTTTTTACATGATGAGTTGTTGGTCGATCTTTGATCTTTGTTATCTTTTAACTGTTATTGTCTCTTTGTACCACTGAGAGGAGTTGCACTTAAGTTTCGTTGTACATTGAATTGAATGCATACTTTAGCCTTAACTATTCAATAGGATGCAAACACCTACATGTAACATAGAGAGTGACAGGAATTCTAGCCATTCGTGGATGTGCTGTTAGAATGGGTGACGCAGGGAGATATATGTGGAGGCTGTGGGAGACATCTTCAGACTTGGGGGCAACAATTACTCATCTTACTCTATTGACATTGTTATATTGTTTCACCTTCTGGTCTCATTGGTGCATCAAGTCTAAGATGAAATCTTCTGCATCAGCTGCTGCCTGAGTTCTACTTTCACCAAGGTCCATAACAATTAGAAATAAAATCGTACCATTCTCTCCTGCCCACAGAAAACCAATTATTTAGACAGCTTCTCTCTGATCACCCTTGATCAGCTGACCACAATAATCTCGTAGTATCAACCTGCAATTTGTATTTTGTAAGTCACTAATGACCTTCTAATAGCTTTGGATCAAGGGTTTGTGTCTGTCCTTGTTCTGTTAGATCTTAGTGCAGCATCCAACACTATTGATCCTCAAATTTTATTTCAGAGACTAGAACAATTAATTGGCATTAAAGAAATGTCCCTAACCTGGTTTAAATCCTATTTTTAGATCGATTCCAATTTGTGCAAATTAATGATGAGTTATCTGTGAGCACCAAAGTTAACAACCTCAGGGTTCTGTGCTCGGCCCAATTTTATTCTCATTATATATGCTTCCACTAGGAAACATTATCAGGACACACTGTAAATTTACACTGCTATGCGGATGACACCCCAGTTATACTTGTCAATAAAACCAGAACAGTGTTATCAATTAACTAAACTCCAAGCATGTCTCAAGGACATAAAAACCTGGATGACCCACAATTTTCTCTTATTAAACTCAGATAAAACAGAGGTTCTAATACTTGGCCCTAAACACCTTAGAGATACATTATCTAATATTATAGCTGCGCTCGACGACATTGCCCTTGCTTCCAATGAAAAAAATGTGTCCTTTAATTCTCACTTAAAACATATTTCTAGGACTGCCTTCTTTCACATTCACTTATCATCTCAAAAATCAGACTTGTCCTTTCTCAAAAAGATGCAGAAAAACTAGTCCACGCCTTTGTTACATCCAGACTTGATTATTGTAATTCCTTATTATCAGGCTCCAGCAGTAAGTCGTTAAAGACTCTGCAGCTTGTCCAAAATGCTGCAGCACGTGTCCTGACAAGAACCAAGAAAAGAGACCACATTTCTCCTGTATTAGCTTCAGTACACTGGCTTCCGGTTAAATCTAGAAAATATTAAAAAATTCTCACCTAACCCTAACCCTAACCCTCACCTACAAGGCCCTTAATAATATGGCACCATTATACCTTAAAGAGCTGATAGGACCATATCAACCCACTAGAGCAATGCGCTCCCAGAATTCAGGCTTACTTGTCGTCCCTAAAGTCTCTAAAAGTAGAGTAGGAGCCAGAGCTTTCAGCTATCAAGCTCCTCTCCTGTGGAATCATCTCCCACTTTCAGTTCGGGAGGCAGACACCATCTGTACGTTTAAGAGTAGACTTAAAACCTTCCTTTATGATAAAGCTTATAGTTAGAGCCGGTCCAGGCTTGTCTTAGACCTGCTCTTAGTTATGCTGCTATAGGTCTAGAATGTCGGGGGACACATGACACATGGAGCTTCTCTTCCCAGCTTCTCCTTCCTCTTCTCAATCGTTATCACATCAAATAAATTAATATCTCATCAATACATGTTACTGACTTGACCTCTTCCCCGGAGTCCCTTTGCCTTATCGTCCGCAGATCCAGGGCTGTGGCTGCGGCCACATCGGGGATTATGATGGTGGATCGCGTATCAGAGATCGTGATAATAATGGCGGATCCTGTATCGTGCTGGCATCTGATAGTGGTGGTGGACCACGATCGAGGTGGATCCTAATGGCGGCAGTGAACAATGACTGTGGACTATAGTGGCATCCGATCTTGATGGTGGATCATGATCGTGCTGGCTGCTGACCATAGACTATGATTGCAGCAGGACTGCTTGATATATAATATTTCTCCTCAGATACTCGACCATTACTGACAATAATCCATCAATTCATTGACCTTCCATTATGCTACAAAGTGTTTATTCTAATCAATACTGTAAATACCCTTATCTTTCTGATGTTCTCCTTTACACGTGACATCTATTGCACTTCTGTCCGTCCTGGGAGAGGGATCCCTCACATGTGGCTCTCTCTGAGGTTTCTACCTTCTTTTACCCTGTTTAAAAGGGTTTTTTTTGGTAGTTTTTCCTTACTCTTGTTGAGGGTTAAGGGCAGAGGATGTCACACCTTGTTAAAGCCCTATGAGACAAATTGTGATTTGTGAATATTGGCCAAACAAATTAAATTTGATTGATGATTGATTGATACTTTGTAAAAAAAAGAAGGAGGAAGAAAGATTGGTACGCATAATAATAATTTAATCCAGGAAAGGAATTTTGCCCCAAAGACAAATTTCCCCAAAGTAAAATATAAATAATCCCATTCCACCCTATCAAACGCCTTTTAGGCATCCAGGGTTACCAACGCTTCTGAGCAACTAGTTGATGACGGGCTATAAACCAAATTAAATACCCTCCTGAGATTAAAAAAGAAATGTCTATTGTGAATAAACCCAGTTTAGTCCAGAGATATAATAGAACGAAGAATGGAATCTAAGCGTCGAGCTAGAAGCTTAGACAATAATTTAAAATCTACGTTCAGCAAACTAATGGGGCGATATGAGCCACATAATAATGGATCTTTACCATTTTTTAGGAGTAACGAAATAGATGCCTGGCTTAAAGTTTGAGGGAGTACACCTGAATTAAAAGCCTCAATAAACATTTCGAGCAAGTAAACAATTTTTTCTATTAACTGAGATGCAGATAATTGCAGCAACCGATGAACCAGCATCCTACTAGTCTTGTCTCCCTGCTCATAAAATTTGGACCTTGAGCGAAGCAAGAGTTCAGTAATATATTGTGACAAGATAAGATCATATTCTGTCTGCAACGACATCCGCTCCTTATAGGTGTCTGGTAATTTTGAGGTTGCATACCAAGAGTCCAAGAGAGCTATATGTTGCGATAATGTAGCTAATTCCTCTCTGTTAAATGTCTTTTTATGTGCCATATATGAAATAATCTCCCCCATTATAAAAGCCTTTGTCCTTTCCGAAAACACAGACGATGTTACATCTGGAGTTTTATTGAACTGAAGAAAAACTCTAGCCGCTTTGAAATAAATTTGATGAAATCCTCCTCTAGCAGTAAATGTGTGTTAAGATGCCACAGTGGCCGGGTATTAATACATTTCTGAAAGTAGATATTCATAGAGACTGAAACATGGTCTGACAAGACAATTGGATCATATTTTCAACTAGAGACGGATGTAAGTGACCTGTTTGTCCCACCAAAAGGAAATCGATGCGAGTAAAAGTGCGGCGAACGTGCGAAAATATGAATATTCTCTTTTAACAGGATAAGAAGAGAGCCAAGGATCGACCACATTAAACTCATCCATAAAGGCTTCAATTACCTTGGCTGACTTGGATTGAGCAGCTGGAGTAGAGGAAGAGCGGTCTAGAGAAGGATCCAGCCAACAATTGAAGTCTCCTCCCAAAATAAGCTAATGTTATGACAAATCCAGCAACAATGAAAAGACCAGTCTGAAAAAGGCTTCATCATCCCAATTAGGAGCATATACATTTGCGAGGATTACCTTAACATCGTAAATCTGCCCGATGACAACAATAAACTTGCCAGTCGGATCAGAGATTGTTTTAACATGAACAAAGGGAGTAGCTTTATGTAAAAGTGTAGCAACACCGCTCGATCTACTGGAAAAGGAAGACAGATAAACTTGTCCAACCCAGCCACGTTTCAACCTGGGACTATCCATATTTCTCAAGTGACTTTCTTGCAAATATATAATATGAGCATCAAGATGCCGTAAATAATGTAAGACCTTACTACGTTATTATTATTCAGGTCTTTACAATTCAGACTGACAAATGCTTCTGCTGGGAGTGAGAGGGGGGGAAACTGTTTTCTAGACAGGTTAAACATCCCCCCCTCTCAAGCATCCTTAAAATGGTGCATGCTCTCCTCTCCCACAGTAAAACTAAACCAAACATACTACTAAATGACCTCAGGGAATGAGTAAGTAAGCTTTTCTCAACAAAAAGTTAAAAAAATAAGTACTAAACATATATTTAAAAAAAAGAAAAAGAATATATATATATATATATTCAAATAGTACTTTCTTGATTCTTGTTGTTCTGGATTTGTACCCTCATGGTTGAATGCACTGATTGTAAGTCGCTTTGGATAAAAGCGTCAGCTAAATGAAATGTAATGTAATGTAATAATATATATATATATATATATATATATATATATATATATATATAAAAGCTAGTTCAGAGAGGGTGACCACCACCAGCGGCAGGAAAACAGGAAATGATGCAATACGCTTACCGTAGCATGTCAGCACGTGACGTTCATGGTGACGTCCATGCCAAACTTAAAGCACGGACCGACGCCTACAACTCAGGTAATTTGGAGGAGTACTGGAAGTCCAGGTACGTGCTCCGGAGTGCTATTAGCAGTGCTAAAAGACAGTACAGGGACAAAGTGAACTTCCTGACGGGCAGACCCCAGGCTGTGCGGATAGGCAGCACCACATCCTCCAACCTGATTCTCAACAACGGCGCCCCCCAGGGCTGCATGCTCAGTCCTCTTCTGTACTCCCTGTTCAAGCATGACTGCGTTGCCACCCACAGCTCCAACATGACCGTCATCGGCCTGTTCACCAGCTGAGGAGATGGCCTACAGAGAGGAGGTCAGAGCCCTGACAACAACCTCCATCTCAACGTCAGCAAAAGAAAGGAGCTGATCATGGATTACAGGAAGAGACAAGGAGAAGAACACACACCCCTCTCCATCAAAGGGACTACGGTGGAGAGAGTCAGCAGCTTCAGGTTCCTCGGGGTTCACATTAGTGAGGACCTGACCTGGACTCACCACACAGACTCCATCACAAAGACAGCCAGACAGCGGCTCTTCTTCCTCCGCAGTCTGTAGAGGCTCAATATGGACTCCAGGATACTCTGCAACTTCTACAGGTGCACCATAGAGAGTATCCTGACTGCATCACCGCCTGGAATGGCAGCTGCACCGCCCTGAACCGTAAGGCTCTACAGAGGGTGGTGAAGTCTGCTCAGCACATCACCAGGACGGAGCTGCCATCCATGGAGGACCTCGACACCCAGTGGTTTAGGAAAAAGGCCAGCAGGATTATTAAAGACCCCTATCACCCCAGCCATAAACTGTTCTTCCTGCTGCCGTCTGGCCACTTACAGTATAACTTACTTTCTTTTTTATATTTATCATTTATATTTTGGCTGTATATTTTATTTTATTACTTAATTATTATTATTATTATTATTATTATTATTATTATTATTATTTGTATTGTTTTATTTTATATAATTAATTTTGTTTTTATATTCTATTATTTATTTATTTTTTCTTGTGTGGTTCTTTCTAAATATTTTTGAGCATGGTTAGAGGGAGCCTGTGAAACAAGAATTTCATTGCCAGCTGTATGTAATTGTTGTGCACATGAAAAATAAAGTCTTGAAAGTGAGGAATGACCTCAGTGCACAAGCAAGTCAGGGGCAAGCTTTGGTTTAAAAGTATAACTAATGGTTCTCCAACTACAATGGAATGCTAGGAGTTTATTGGCCAATGGATTACAAATCAAAAAGTATATAGAATATTTAAGTAGTAAACCAGACGTTATTTGTGTTCAGGAAATATGGTTGAGACCAAATTTGGATTTTAGAGTAGTGTGATATGCTACAGTTAGATGTGATAAGGAGGGAGTAGGGGTTGGATGTATTACATTTACAAGGGAAGATGTGTCATTTAGGGAGATAAGTGTCGGGAATGAGCAAGAATATATTACAGTAGATATATCAATCAATCAATCAAATTTTATTTGTATAGCCCATATTCACAAATCACAATTTGTCTCATAAGGCTTTAACAAGGTGTGACATCCTCTGCCCTTAACCCTCAACCAGAGTAAGGAAAAACAAAAAAACAAAACCCTTTAACAGGGTTAAAAAGAAGGTAGAAACCTCAGAGAGAGCCACATGTGAGGGTATTTACAGCATTGATTAGAATAAACACTTTGTAGCATAATGGAAGGTAAATGAATTGATGGATTATTGTCAGTAAAGGTCGAGTATCTGAGGAGAAATATTGTATATCAAGCAATCTTGTTGTAATCATAGTCCATGGTCAGCAGCCACCACGATCATGATCCACCATCAAGATCGGATGCCACTATAGTCCACAGTCATTGTCCACTGCCGCCATCAGGATCCACCATCAGCTGCCACCTCGATCGTGGTCCACCACCACTATCAGATGCCAACACGATACAGGATCCGCCATTACCATCACAATCTCTGATACGCGATCCACCATCATAATCCACGATGTGGCCGCAGCCGCGGCCCTGGATCTGCGGACGATAAGGCAAAGGGACTCCGGGGAAGAAGTCAAGTCAGTAACATGTATTGATGAGATATTAATTTCTTTGATGTGATCAGGATGGAGAAGAGGAAGGAGAAGCTGGGAAGAGAAGCTCCATGTGTCATTTGTCCCCTGACATTCTAGACCTATAACAGGCGGCTCCTGGCATAGGAGACATAGGCAGTTGCCTAGGGCGCAAAATGCAGAGAGGGCGGCACAAGAGGCTGATTTATCATGACGTGATACATGCAATGTTAACCAATGCAGTAATGTCACACCATCATCCTCTAGCCCCGGGGACACAAGGGAGGCAGAAGCGCTACGAAGCACCATGAAAAGCTGTCCGCCTCCTTTCCGCGTCCCATGTTAATCAATTGGGCTGTTCACACCGGCAGCGAAGCACTGGGAAGCCTGTGCTTCCTGTCAGTCACCTGTGAAGACTATCATCATTTACCCCCGAACCGGCGGGGAGATGAAATCTGAAATCTCGCCTAGGGCTCCAACATTGCCAGGGCCGGCCCTGTGGGGAGGGAAAAGAACAGATGCTAATGGGGAGATTATTGAACAACTGCCAGAAGAAAAGGTATGGTCTGTTTAAATGATTGAAGAGGGACTAGGTTAGATGTATACTCAGGGAACACCTCAGCACTAGACTTAACCTGAATGTCAAGGAATTAAGCGGGGATATGTGAGTGGGATGTATCACAAGAAACAACAGTTGGCAGTTATCATTTTCCAGTGGTGTGTAATGCAGCACTATAGAGAAATAAGTAACAAGGGGATGTATTGGGGAATTTTTTTTTTTTAGCAGTGGTTAATTGTTTAGGTATATATGTGAGAAAGAGATGTGGAAAATATATAGATATTGGGGAGATCAATAAAAAGTTTAAAACAGTAATTCTAGACGCTGCAAAGCAGTCAATATCTATAAGCAAAAGAAGAAGGAAGAGAAAGGCAGTTTTCTTGGTGGACAGATGAGTGTGGCATAGTAGTGAAATAGAGGAATAAAGCTCTCCGGATCTCAAGAAAAACTCATACAATGCAGAACTTAAATAAGTATAAACAAGCGCAAGCAAGGGTTAGGAAAACAGCACGAAAAGAAAAAGGTAGAGTTTGCAATCATTTTGTAATAAAATAGGGAAATCAACACCTGTGGGAGATGTTTGGGGCATAATTAGGAGCATGAGCGGTATCAGAAGGGAATGGTAGTAGTATTGAAGATGGGGGAGGATGCAGCAGGGTCGGATGAAGAGAAGGCAGATATGATAGTGAAAGTACTTATTCAAATTCATAATAACTTGACTGAGGATGGCAAGAGAGGAAGGGCAAGGTAGAGATCAGCTCATCCTGCAATTCTTGAGAGAGGGACGATACTAACAGCAGATGGGATGCTCCATTCACTTTGGAAGAAATTAAGAGAGCAATAGAAAGATCTGGGCTAACATCTCCAGGGAATAATGTAATCAGTTATTCAATGCTAAAGCAGTTAGGTTTGGTAGCATCACTTTAGCTGTTCTTCCAATAAGGTATGGGAAGGGGGAGGTTGCCAGTTGTTTGGAAAGAGGCGATGATTGATCCTATCAAGAAACCAAGGAAGGATCCATCAAATTCAATGAACTGTAGGCCAATAGCACTGACATCACATAAGGGAAAGGTAATAGAAAAAGTATTACAGAAAGATTAGTATTTTATATGGAAAGCAGAGGAATCTTATCTCACCATCAGAGTGGATTTAGGAGGGGAAGAGGGATCATGGACCCGGTCATATGCTTGGAAACAGAGGTTAAGAGTCTGTAATGGCAGTGTTTTTTGATGTAGAAAAGGCATATGATATGGTTTGAAAAAAGGGATTAATGATTAAATTAAACATGATAGGAATAAAAGGTAGGACATATAATTGGATCAGATACTTTTTATTTGATAGGTCTATTCAAGTATTGGGACAGCTTTGTCAGGAAGGTATATGGTGGCAAATGGTACTCCTCAGGCCATTGCCATTAGTCCAATATTGTTTTCCATTATGATTAATGATGTTTTCTGGCAAGTTCAGGGTGATTTGGGGCAGTAGCTCTTTGTTGACGATGGAGCCTTGTGGAAAAGGGGAAGGACTATTAATCATATTAAGGGAAAAATACAAGAGGCAATTAATGTTTTAGAAAAATTGTCATATTCATGGGGCTTCAAGATCTCAGTGGAAAAAACTAAAGCATTAGTGTTCACAGGAAAGAGAGGTGTTGAAACACAGCTGAGTATGTATGGACAAAGAATACAAGTGAAAGTCTTCAAGTTTTTGAGTTTGGTTTGACGCTCAGCTCACATGGAATGAACATATAGACAACATAAAAAATAGTAAATGTGATGAGATGTCTAACAGGGTCAGAATGGTCAATTAAATATCTTTATGTAGTGCTCGTTAGATCTGTGCTAGACTATGGTTATATCGCTTATGGTTCAGCAGCTAAAACATTGTTAAAGAAGTTGGAGGTTGTGCAAGCTCAAGCTTTGAGACTCTGCTGTGGTGCTTTCAAATCAACTCCTGTGTCTACTCTTCATGTTGAGGTTGGTGAAATGCCTTTGCATCTTAAGCCGTTGATGATGAATTACTTGGCAAATTTTAAGGGGCATTCTGAAGATACACATCCAACAACAAAGGTACTTCTTCCCTGTTGGGAGAGTGAAGGGGCAAAGAGGATGTTAGGTTTTGTTTGTAACTGGACTCGGAAGCAGACACAGAGAGGAACTGGTTATGAATGAACAGAGTCTTTAATATTTAGCTGTGGCAAGCAGGTGACAGGCTGATGGCTGGCTGAGGGTGAGCAGGAGATGCTGTGAGCTGGAGCGAGGGTAGACGAGTTGGGCTCTGGCTATCCTGAGGCAAAAGAAAAAAAATAGAATTAGTAAATCCACTGGAAGCATATAGAACAAATTTTTCTCTGAAAGTAATACAGAGCATCCGCGAGAGTATACCACTAAAGTGACTGAAACAATCTGGCGACGAGTGGAGAAAACACCGGGGTTCTTGTAGAGCTGGTGATATGATGATTGAAGCCAGTTGTGGATCTCACGCCAGGTGCCAGGAGTGGATACCGTGCCCACACACACACACACACTCACATAGGGAAGGAGGAAGAAAGGAGGGGGGACACAGAGAACAGGGAAAACACCAGAGTAACAGCCTGAGCCGTGACAGAGGGAGCGTTTTGCATGGAACAGTATAAAAGTAGCCAGAGACATAAGCGATACAACCCTAGTCTTGCACAGATCTTACGAGCGCTACATAAATATTTTTCTTCTTCTTTGTTTGGCTTATTCCCCGTCGGGCTGAGCAGGGAAGAAGAAGAAGAAGAAGAAGAAGAAGAAGAAGAAGAAGAAGAAGAAGAAGAAGAAGACAGTAGATGGCGGAAATGCACCTTGATGTTGGTTGCCACCCACCAATAGACCGAACAAAGAAGAAGAAGAAGAAGAAGGTGTAGCTGTTTTTTTTTTGTATCCTAGCCCAGGGGTTCCCAAACTTTTCCATGCCAAGGACCCCCATATAGCATAACCCTCTTGTCAGTTGCAAACTTTAAAAAAATTACGTGTGCAATATGATGGCAAATATCCAAAATCAAACATACAGCTTCTTAATATATTTCCCTTATTTCTATTAATAACTAATAATCTGTCTTTTTCTGTTACAAACATTCTTGTCATTTCTGAACAGTAATATTAACCGTAAACATATATATAAATATGTATATATATATATATGTATATATATATATATATATATATATACATATATATTCTAGTTTTTCTATTTTGTTATTTACTCATTACATTCAGTGTCTCTGTTCCGTTATAAACAGTGCTTGTCATTTAAGTTTGTTTGTCTCTGTGTGTATACCTGGTCCCTCACTAGTGGGAGGGGTGGGCTTGGTGGCTCCTACACAGTTTATTTATCCTAGGATTTATGGCTGTCAGTGCCAGACAGATGTCATTCTCCACTTGCAGACATGCTCTGTGCTTTGTTTTCTGAGTCATCTTCAGTCTGGTTGTCTGATGGTCTTTTTCTTTTTTTAAATGTGTCCATTCGCTAGCTATTTCTCAGGCACACAGCAACTTTCTGATGCAGCGGCTGCTCGATTCTGATTGGCTTGAGCGGTGTGTGGTTTTTCTTAATTAAAAGATTGGCATCCATTTCGATATGCAGTGATTAATAACATCTAAAAAACATATTTAATTTAATAGTTAATAATTTAATTTTTATTGTCACATTGTCCCCCCTTTTCCGCGCCCCCTGGCGACCCCCCTGGGGGTCGGGACCCCCACTTTGAAAAGCAATGGTCTATAGAACACTTTCCCAAAGAAAAAACAACCACAAACACAAATAATGAACACATTTGGGTGAGTGAAGCGAAAAAGTAACATTTCACCAAACCAGGAGAGAAGTCCAGATCCATATATTTAACCCTAAAAGATCAGGATCAGTTTTTGTCACCCTCCCGTTACCTACCACCATGCAAAGTATAGTCATCCTACAATATAGGGCTATAATAATTATTATTCATTCAGCTGTAATAGAAAACAAGTTATCCTTAGATACAACGTCTCCGTAATAGGGAGATTTGATCAATTGATCTATAAGAAAGAGGGGTGGGCGGCTCTGCATTGAAAACTATCTCAACTATGCAACTTAAATGGACCAGACAGGTGTCAAAAGGAGATATTATGAGCAGCCAAAACACAATGTGAACTGGAAGCTGTCGTTTAGGACCAATATTAAAATAAACGGAAGGCAGCCTTTGACTTTATCTATCAGTTAAGTAATTCAAAAAAGAAAGAAAAAAACCTGGAGGCAATGGTTGTTTTTTAACACAAAATATCTGCCCACTCAAATCTGATAAAAGAGTTTAGTTAACATGTGAAAGCTGGGTATCATGTAAAGTATTATAAGAGTGTCTGTGTGTCCTCATGAACGCGTGCTGGCTATAAGGGTCTATTTTCGTTTTGTGATATGAGCGTGTGTATGATGTAGGGTTCAGGTTTAATATTTAGACTCAGCAAGCATGTCAGAGTTTGCATGCTCTCATGAGTATATGTGAGACGTGTATATAAATGTGTATGTGAAGCACAGGTGCATGCAACAAACAGCAGAGTCACCATATTAGTCCAAAAATATTTTTTAATGTCCCAATCCTACAGAGAAGAGAGAGAGAAAAAAACAGATGTGTAGACACTTGAAGGTGTAGTCCTGGTTGTTGTGTGTAAAGCACAGGCTGGATGGGAAGCGCATCTGGAAGCGTATCCCTCACGCGATTAGATGCTGGCACACATAATTGAATTCCCATCGGGTCTGCCTCACCTGGGCTGACAAGTCCTGCCGAATGTAGATTTTGGTTCCCTTAGTACAGCATCTTGCATTCTCCTTCACTGCTGCCATGATCCTCTGTTTGTCCCAGAAATTAGGCAGCTTGATTATGTAGTGGAAAAATAACTAAGTGTGGTTGAACCTATGTTGTAGTTGAAAAGTAAGTTTTATGACCTGTATCTACATACATATACAACCTGTCCAAATACTTGCTTCTGCCTCTGTTATGTGCTTGGTGTTGCCTTCAATACGGTTGTTCATCCCTTCAAGAGTAAGATGGAGTTCGGTAAACTTCAGATCCATTAAAGCGCAGATTTTCTGTGTGTGTCCTGTGCGAGGCGAGTAGCCAGGTCTTCTTCCTCGCAAGTGGCAGCGCCATGTTGGCTAGCTGTAGTCTCCATACTAGCGGACTGGAGTTTCCTCAACTCTGAGCGAGTTCTGGCCAGAGTACCACGTTGCCTTTTGGTCGAATCGGAAGCGGACATGTTCAGATGTAGATAGCCATTATTAAAAAGTTCAATCAGAAGCAAAAACTACTGCATTTCCAAAAAGCACATTTGTATCCGGTGATGATAAGATGTCGGTGAAAACGTACCTCTCACGTTGACCACATCATGTGACCCCCATAGCACTTTTCTAGTCTTTGTTACAGCTCCCTCTTGTGTTTGACCCTTTTCTGTGTAGTTTCTATATGTCAATCAAGGTGTGCCCTTCCTGTTCTGCGGTTGGCTCCAGCTGGGAAGGCACTGCCTTCCCTCATCCTCGCTAGCTGCTTGTGTCCTGTTCCTGGTCCCTGCTCCCTGATTGATCGGCCCAGTCTCCATTCCTCCAATCCCTGAGATGCCAGGAACCTGAAGAGTATATAAACCCAGATCACCTGCCATTCAGGGCAGCTGTACTCGGCTCGCCTGACATGCCTCTCGTTGCCAAATTGTGTTTGCCCTTTCTGTATTCCTTGTTCAAGAAGCATTTGTCACTCTAGTACATTTTCCTGAAGACTAGGCCAGGACCTTTACCTTCACATGGTAGGTTTGTCAATGTGTGTTAGAGACAATAGGTTAAAAAAAAGAAAGAAAATGGTTTTGTATTTATATAACGCTTTTCTAGTCTTGATGACCACTCAAAGCTCTTTACAGTACAGTTTTACATTCACCCATTCACACACACATTCATACAGTGCATCTATTAGCAGCACTTTGTTGTTCTATGAGGGGCAATTCGGGGTTCAGTATCTTGCCCAAGGACACTTCGGCATGCAGATTGGGAAGACTGGGGATCAAACTGCCAACCTTCAGGTTGGAGGACGACCACTCTGCCCCTCAGCCACAGCCGCGCGTTAATGGGTGCTGTCCCTTTTGTAGTTTTGTTTTCTAGACCAGTGGTTTCAAACTCAATCACAGAGAGGGCCAAAATTAAAAACTGGGAATATGTCGAGAGCCAAACAGGGTCAACATTTATTAAACAGGACAGACGGGATATTGGATAAAGTGCAAAAAGTGCCAGAGCCAGATGTTTGGCATCTTTTCTTGGCTGCAAGTTCATTAATGTTTGGGGTTAGGTTCTGTGCTGTGGAAACCCTCAAGATGGAGTGAAGGTGTGCATCAGTGAGACGACTCCTGTGTGGGTTTGTGTTCATTTTCATCACAGAGAAAAGTGTGTGAGTGAACTTGACGGGGCAGACACTGGGATCTCTGCAGCGCTGAGTAAAATAATTTAATAAGACCAAATACTCGGCAGGTGAGGGTGAGGGTGAGGGGCGCTCACTCCGTGTGGAGTCTAGCCAGGCATTGCGCGGAGCCATTGCACTCTGCCTGGCTCTCTGTCCTGCGGGGCAATGTGCACTCTGGCTCGGCTAGTGGAGCCTGTGCATGCCGCCTGGCTCTCTGGCCGGAGCAAGATGGAGAGAGAAAGACGGAAGGAAAAAGAGAGAGAGATAAGCCTGAGAGACACGGTGAACTTGGCGGGGCAGGCACTGGGATCTCTGGAACGCTGGGAAAATCATATCATCAAATACTCGGCGAGTGAGTGGATTGGAGAGGAGCACTCGCTCGCTCCGTGTGCGTCTAGTCGGGCATTGCGCAACGTGGCACGGCCAATGGGGCTTTCTTTTCACACAAAAAAGTGTGCGTCATATTTACAGGCAGGCCAGAGAGACATAGACATATGATATTTTATCGCGGGACGGATTTAATTGTACCACGGGCCGGAAGTGGCCTGATGGCCTTGAGTTTGACATGAATTAGATAGTGAGGATTTTTGTTTCCGTTAATGATGTTTGTTTTTTGTGGAGCTAGTTAAGTCTAAGTTCTCTTTTTGTTATATTTATTTCTTTGATTTGGGCAGCATCCCTCTGACTTTTCTTTCTGTTAGAGTTTGCCTCAGGTTGTAACAGTCTTGATGACCAATCAAAGCTCTTTCCATAGCATAGCTGGGATGTAGCACACACAGGGAGACACCTTTATGCAGTACAGCAGGAACTGAGCACAGTGAGGACAGCAAAAAGGAGCACCAAAGAGGAGAACATTGTGACTAGGCTGAGGATAGAACTGACTAGACTCAAAAATACACTGCACTTAATAAACAGATATCCAACAGGATAATTTGATTACTGCCAAATGGAGGCTTAGAGAACGAGAAAAGCAGAAGACGGAAATTGCAAAGCATGAAGTGGAAGAACTGATCTTGGAAATATTATTTACCATTGAAATAGGGAGTATACTCCATTATCTAAGGACAAAATAATTTAATATGACTATTCACATTCCAACACAGTAGTTTGCCACCCGCCATTAGACCGAACGAAGAAGAAGGAAAAGCTATCAAATATCACGGTAATAAGATGGTGGTAATGCACCTTGACGTTGGTTGCCATCAGCCAATAAATCGAACTACTAAGAAGAAGAAGAAGAAGATCGCCATCCTGGCCCATGTGATGTTTCTTTCAAGTTTGCTGCTGGTGCATGGTGCCGTTGTGGTCAGGGCTGTCATGTCATCCCTGTTGGCCCTGATAGAACCCCTGACTTTTGTTGCTCACCACCCACTACCCATTTTGAAGCTCTGATAATCCCCTCCATATCCATGGTAAATAATAATAGATGTAGATAATACGTCTTACTGAATTAATTGAATTTTATAGTATTTTTTCATTGAAGAGGCTTCTTAAGTTCAGTTTGCCCGGTGTTGTCAGTAAAGAACAGATTCATGTCATTTTCAACTATCTCGTGGCTAGAACTTCCATAAGATTGCCAGCGGGGCTCTGTAACATAAACAAATTTAGACCTGATGTTTTGTAAAGATCCGTATTATTTTTTTTGTTCATAATCCTGGTAAAACGCTAGTCCAATGTCTCTCCCACCTACTGTTGTTCTCTCGGTTTACAGGCGATCCCTACTAAAACTTCACTTAACTTTACTCTGCAGTTTGTTGATGTTCAGATGTTTTGCTATGGAGTGCTAGAGTTTTTGGGCCACATCTGCATGATTTTCCAGGGGATATTCACTCTAAACATGTACAATTTTGTAAAATTTTTGCTGAAATTAAATATTTTATTTTACATTGCCATAAAACATGAGCATCCTCCTGTGATAGAGAACAACGCGCACGCTCACCAGTTGAAAACTGATCTGATCTGTTCAGTTTACCTTTCACCGAAAACATGAGCATGTTCAATTAATGGAGCTCTTTTAGCACGTTAATGCAAAACTCTGCTGCCATGAAAAACTGTGTGGGTGTACTTATGTTAACTGCCGCTGTTTTAAAGGCAAAGGGTAGTCACAACAAATTCTGATTTGATTTGGTTATTGTTTGTTTGTTGAAATTGTACTTTGATTGAAATTATTTGAAAAATATAAACGACTACAGGTCAGAACCATTAACCATACAACAATAGTGAAATTATCATATTCTTGAAACACAATACATTCAAACCATACAAAAATACACAGCTCAGAATAGGTAAATAGATTTATTTCATCAGAATAAAAATAACATTGTTTAAATACAAGCTCTTTCAAACAGTTAAAACAGTTTTTTATCCTATTTCAAACCTTTAATAAAAGATCATCTTTTTCTTCTTCAAAAAAAGCTCTAACTTGACATTCTTCTTCATAAGCAATAGCTAAAACAAACAGCAGGCACTGGCATATAGGTCATCTTTGCATTACATTTGTACTCCAACAACTCTGACGTTAAAATTTTGCTTTTATTCTATTTGGTTGTCACACACACTGACCAGTTGTGCTCAGGATATTCGTCATTTTATTTGTGGCACAAGATATCAAGTTGTCCAGGCATTGCATAGTCTTCTTTAAAGGGACACTTGATTTAGCATGTAATGCTACATTAACATGCATGACAGGACTAAGCTTTATATTTAGCATGGCTATATAAATGCTATATAGTACACAAGTGGTTTATTAAGCTATATACTGAATAAATACATGTGGTTATGGCACAGAGTACAAGTGACTTAGGCATACATAAAAATCTGAGGCCATGATAAATGTATACCGCTTTTCAATTTGTGGTAAGTTTGTTAACTTTAAAGGTGCTGCATATAGCATATTTCTACATTTTAAAAGCACTCATCATTACCATACACACCATAGGCTTGTTGGTGATAATGTGTATGATATTAACTCTGTGTTTCCACTTCTGATTTAATGTCGGATCAAGCTAATGAATATCTGTGCTTTGCTTGGTCTATGTTGGCAGCTATCTGCATCTGAATTATAATTTGAAAGTTAGTCATCCAGGTCATGGTATCTTCATAAGTTACATATGTGCATAAGCAACTGGTCTTGCTTTTGTTTCTTAAAGATGTTTCACCTTTCATTCAAGATGCCTCTGAAGAAGCTTCTGAGGAAACCTCTTAGATGTGAGGTGAAATGCTTATGTAAACATATACACACATGTACAACTCCTGAAGGTAAAGTTTTAGTTCTCAAACTTCGATTTTTGAAACAATGGCACCAGCAGTTTTGTAACCAAGTTGAATCTACATTATATTATTGCATAGCAATATCTAGGCAGTGGGGTCTTATTTATTTATGTGAGATTTACAATTATGTCTAAACTGAAGCAGAATTTAAGTACTTACACACATACTGTAACAATTGTGAAGTTGCACAATGCACAAAGGCTCTATTGCTGTATCAAGATACTCGTAATGAGTCACTAAATGAGATTTATGCAAACACTCCAAGGACTGTTTTAGGGACTTTTATCATTGCACCTCATCTATTTATCATTTATCTATTTATTTTATCAATCAGATCTTTGTCTTATTTGTGTCTCAATGTCTTCTTTGTAAGCTACTGGATATCTAAATGTCCCCATGGGGATGAATTAAGTATCTGTCTATAAATGTCAAATCTATATTACTATATCAGTAATATAGATAAACAACCAAAAAAGGGAAACTAACTGTCTATGTGATGGTGTGTGGAGGTGATGGGAGTGTGCTTTTAGGAGTGTGCCTGGTGTGAAGAGAGAAGGAATATAAGATTTAATACAAGCTATAGATATGCGGGTTTGCACAAAATATTATTGCTCAGGCATTGGCATAAACAGCACACTGGTCAACAAAAATGTCAGAGGCAAAGGTAGATTGCTTTGTAAATGTTTTCACTGGTGGATTAGGCTGTGAAAAAGATCTATCACCATGCTCAAACCAAAATAGCACCCCAGGAAAGAAAAGTATCAGCTTTCATGAGGTGGTTGTACAGTTAAAAAGAGCTTCAAGTTTAGTTTTACTGAAACATGAATAGATATAAAGATTATATCGTTTTTCACTTTCGATACGTCTGGGGTATTGTGATGTCACATAACATCACTGACTGTCATGTGATGTAATGTCAGTCTGGCACATCCCCTAACACAGGCAGCTAAAGCAAGAGCGGGGTTTACATTTCTTACCAATCTCAACAAAGCCAATGTAGCCAATCAGAGAAGACTGGCCTTTATCAAGAGGGGGCCTCAAAGAGACAGGAGCTTAAACAAAAAATTATGATGAGCTGCAGAAATGGACCGAATAAGGAAAGCAATGTGTTTTCTGATCATTAGAGCATATAAAGCTTTATAAGTAATGACCTAAAATAAAATGATTAACCTGAATGAGTATGTCTGCTTTAAATAGATGCAGATTAGCTGTTATGAAATATCTGCTAATATTACAGAGTTCTTAAAGTCTGAAGTTTAAAGCACCAATATTTGCCAATCCCATAAAATCTTTAACTTTCCCATTATACTGATTTTATTTTTTGTTACTATGTTTTAACGTTAAAAAAATGTTATCACTTTTCTTGCTATAACAAAATTTCAAAATTCATTCTCAATCATTCATCTGTTATATTACAAAACCTCTCGTTTTGACACTATTGAAAATTAGAAAGGTTTCTCATCATAACATGATAAATTAGTATGCTAGTAAAACAAGAAACTTGGATTAATGATACCTATATACATGCACTGGACTATTTTCTCTGTAGGAGACTCGGACTTTATCAGCACGAAGTCCGTAGAAATCCAGAAGTCAATGGGTGAACACAGCAGGAGATGTCTGCTGCACCCTGCTGCTCCAACTATCGCCTGAATAATGCAGAGGATTTGCTGCTGTTGTGAACGCGTATGTGCAGAGAACCTCCCACTGCGTTGTGCATGTGTGAAAGGCAAACTCTGGGTAAACTCCATAGCCAATTTACTCAGAGGTCATGTCTGAAAATGGCTTATGTGACTCCTGGCACTGATTTTAGGATTTGACTAACGACCACATTTTAACTGTTGGCATAGAACTAAAAAGTAATAAAAATTGACATTAGGTTGTAAATATTAAATCTGCTAGTCATATCTTACAGTATATGGAAATTCCTAAAATGAGTATGGAATTTAGAATCGAATTACAGTCTTGTTAATCCTTAATGGTAGGTAGTATGATATGCTTTTAAAGTCCAACGGAACAGACATTTGACAAAGCAGCCAAGAATGTATGAATGCAGAGTGCATAAATGGTTGGTTTTGATGCTTACAGATGTGCGTGCTACTCCAGGTAATGTTAAGTCCATCCTTGTAGAAATAATATAAAAGGATGAAAAATATTAATCTTTAGTTCTTTAAAAGCTAATATATAATGAAATTAGTTTAAGAGTACTGGTAGTGAAACTACTATTAAAAACGAGTATAATCACAAGAACAAAGGGTTTGAAGTGGCACTGCCTTTATATTGAACTGAAATATTAAGGTTGTGTTGTGTTATTTGTGGTGTTATAGTCATGCATGATGATCAAAGGGCAGGGGAATGTGGAACCTCAAGAATTACAGTTAAAATGTTCTACATAAGCCATGGCTGTAAGATGGTTATGTGGGTGGAGGTCCGTCATAGCGAAGCATGATGTTGAAGGATCGGGCAAAGTTGTTGGAGAACGAGCAGCTGTTGCCTTCATCCATGAGGGGCAGGAGGAACAACAGGAGCAGCAGTGCCAGTAGAGGGACCCATAGAATAAAAGCCAGCCGACATACCCGCTGCAACAACCCGGGCTTCTGCAACAACAGCAGCAACACAGGGTTAAAACACATACGCACTAAAATTGCACTAAATTGAAGCATCTGAAAGCTGCCACCTAGCCAGAAGAAGGGTACTGTTTTCATCCCCGTCTGATTATGAAATCACCCCAAAAATGCATGTATGGATTGTCACAAAACTTGGTGGGACTAATAATAGTAGTGCTGTAATGTAATATAATGATACCAAAACTTTTGTTTCGATACTTCTCTTAAAAAAAAGTGTCAGTGACTTTTGTAGTAAGAAAAATGGGTTAGAAAAAATAGGGTGATAAATTTGTCATAGCAGAGGCTTTAATTGGCTTGAGAGGCTAGCAGTAGTGTGCAGGCTAATCCTGGGTCATGCATGTAGGTTGGATTTTGACAATGGATAGGTAGCCTTCATTTTATAGCATTAAGCTATATGTAATTTGGATTATTGTAAAGATTACGGTCATAACTTGTTAACTTTAATAACATAACATGTTGTCGAAGCTTTTATTATCCAGTAATTTATATTTCATATTTACAACCAAAATATTAGACTACTTATTAAACGTTTTTTACTGATACACCTCCTTGGTGTTGTCTCTATGGAGCGCATTCTAGTAATGCTCTTCTACAAATTTGAGGTCCTAATGATTTTTTCTGCATTCAAATGTAAACAACTTTATTTGTCCCCGGAGGGCAAGTCAAAGGCACATAGAGCATGTCAAAACACGAGTAAAAACAAGAAAGAAACAATGATGACATCAGTGCAATGTCTGGACAGTTAAAAAACAGTACAGTATACAAAAATCAAAGAGTTAGAGTAGTGTATATGAATGTAAAAGGATGGTGAACAGGATAACGGCAGTGAAAACAGATTTTAAAAACTTATATAAATACTGAATGATAAATACTGAATGATGAAAGTGATAGGAGTGCATTGTAAGTAATACAGATGTAAAGTTATGTACAGAAAAGTAGATAAGAATATATATACAGGACCAGGTTGCAGCAGATGAATAAATACTGTAGTGTATGAAAATATATATGCAGCAGATAAATATATATATATATATATATACAGATAATGAGATGTTAAGGTGAATACTGATATGAAGAATATATGTACAGGACATTAGCAGCAGCAACATTAACATGGATGAGTATCTGTGGAGATGATCAACTGATGGTGTGGCTTCTATCAGTGTTGGCATGTGGTTGAGAATGTTGCTCTCCAACTGGCTTGCAAGAAACTCCAACTTTCTCAAGAAAGCCTTCACCAGGCTGTACATTTCGTGTGCGAATAGGCCCTTGCCTTGCAGTTTGCTATTTAGCTCATTCATTAGTGCAGTGACATCAACAGCAAATGCAAGATCTGCCATCCAGTCTGCATCTGAGAGATCTTGGATGTCCTTGCCCTTCTTTTCACAAAACTCTCGGATCTCTGGTCTCAGGTCTCATACTCTTTTAAGCACTTTGCCCAGACTGAGCCATCTGACAGCTGTGTGGTAGCCTATGTCACCATGTTCAGTCTCATGCTCCTCCAAAAGTGCAACAAACTGTCTGTGATTCAATGCTCTTGCCCTGATAAAGTTAACTAATTTAGTTACAACATCAGTAACAGTAGCACTGACTTACACAACACCTCCTGATGTATAATACAATGCAAAAATAGCAATTTAAGTTCTGGGTTAATTTCACTCACTTTATCTTGCATCCGCTTCAAAAGTCCGACATTTTTTCCTGTCAGATTTGGACAACCATCGGTTGTAACACCTGCCAGTTTGTTCCATTTGAGTCCCAGCTTGTCCTAGCATGCATTTACCTCCGTAAACAAATCACTCCCAGTTGTTGTCCCTTTTATTACCTGGGTTGGCATCAAGGATACTGCACTTAGTTGGTTTGATTCTCACCTTTTAGAAAGAACCTGCTCGGTCACCATAGGTAATTACACATCCTCTAAAACGAATGTTACCTGTGGTGTACCACAAGGTTCAATTTTAGGCCCAATTTTATTTTCTATTTATATGCTTCGGTCGTTGCATGAAACCTAGGAGTTCTGTTTGACCAAACACTAATTTTCCAACCACAAATTAAAAAATGTGTCCTGCTTCCTACAAATCAGAACATTCTCGAAAATCAAACCCGTACTTTCACATCCAGATTTGCGAAAAGTAATTCATACACTAGTCTTCTCAAGACTGGACTACTGTAACTCTCTCCTCTCTGGCAAAAGCCAAAAGTCACTCTCCCGCCTCCAACTAGTTCAGAACGCAGCAGCCAGGCTTCTCACTGGTCCTTAAAGGCAACTTCACATCACCCCGATCCTCTTTATTGGCTCTGTGTCCGTTTTATAATTGATTTTAAGATTTTACTGATCACTTTTAAAGCACGCCAGGGTCTGGCCCCAAGCTACATCACAGAATTATTGACCCCTTATGTGCCTGCGCGCAGCCTTAGATCCTCAGGTGGAGCCCTGCTTGCTGTTCCAATGTCGAGGTTGAAAACTAAAGGTGACCATGCTTTTTCCATCAGGGGCCCTCGACTCTGGAACGGCCTACCTGAGGAGATAAGGCTAGCAGAGTCAGTGACTTTTTTAAATCACTTCTTAAAATTTATATAGACTTGCGTTCATGTGATATTGTGTTTTTACTGTGATTTTATTGTTTTCTTTACACCTTTTATTATACTTTTTTACTTATTTTTATTGTCATTTTACTGCTTTTACATGTGTTCATCTTTTTATTTACTTTTCTTGCTTTTTTGTCAAAGCACTTTGTGAACTCTGTTTTTAAAAAGTGCTATATAAATAAAGTTAATCATTATTATTATTATTACTATCTGAAAAAGCAACATTCTGAGATATGACTGTGATGTCACCCCATCATCAATGTCCCTAATAGTGTCTCCATCAGTGACATCACAGTAAGTGTAAAATAAAAGGAGGCTTGTTGTTTTACTGTCTGAGCACTAGATGCACAAAAATCTCTACTCCCATTTTGCATTTTTAGTTTGTGTGTTTTTACTTCATTATTTCTATAATAAATATATGCCTTCAAAACACATGCTGTCTGTTTATTCATGTTGCATAAGTGTGAATTTTGCCAACCTTTACACTGCCAAGAACTCCAAATAATCTATTTTATTTAATGATTAATCAGAGTTACAAGTTGATAGAGTTGGCTGGTGCCAGGAAGTAACTTTAAAATAAATTTATAATTGAATATTAATATCTTAATATTAATACAACAGATATGTTTTTCATGTATTTATTACAGTTAACATGCTGACAAAAAAGTGTTTTGATAGTCAGGCTTCGTAGCTTTAAAGAAAAAGTTAAGACAATATATTATCTAAATACAATATCTAAAGAGAACAAAATAATATATGGTGAACTACAAGTTTGATGTAAAATATGTTTGTAACAAGGTCCTTCGTCAGGTTTGCGTTTCTCATGAACAGAGCATGAGATTATTCTCAACACTTGAAAAGCAGGCACTTTGGACTCTGAAGTGATCAAGAATAAGTTCTCCTCACCTTAGCATTGCTCCTAGCTCTGATGTCTCCCACATCCTTCAGTTTGGACTTGTAGAGCATCCAGTGGTAGCGAATTTCCTCAAGACCCACATCCTCTGCTGACCCAGAACCAGACACTCTGCACTGCTTTTCCTTAAGTAACAGCTGGAACTGCTCTTGACCCCAGGCCACTCCTGCCTGCAGAGCCTGCACCAGGACACAGCAGAATCACAACGGCAAATCAAAAAACACAACAACAAACAGCAAAACACGACAAATAGGGAATCAACTGCAAATAACAAAACACAACAAAAAGCCAAACACAACAGCAAATATGGAATCACAGCCACAAAACACAACAAAAGGCAAAACAGCACGACAAATATGGAATCACAACCGCAAATCACAAAACACGACAAAAAGCAAAACGCAACATGTAGGTAATTACAACAACAAATCACAAAACACAATAATAAAAAGCAAAACACAACGACAAATAGGGAATTACAACCGCAAATCACAAAACACAACAAAAAGCAAAACACAACAACAAATAGGGAATTACAACTTCAAATCACAAAACACAACAACAAATATGGAATTACAATCGCAAATCACAACACACAAGTGGAGCTGTGCAGTGCCCCCTGGGTCCCTACAGAAGTTTGCGTAGAGTTTCTTGCAACTGCTTAAAATGCTCGTTTTGTTGTTCAATCTTTGCTGTCTTCTGTAGAGTTTGTTAAGCAATTATGCCTAGGGCACCCAAATGGCTAGCAGCGGCCCTGGCAGCCAGCATAATAAGAGCTGTTCGAATTATCTAAATGATAAGGAAAGGAGCTTCAATGCCTTCTAACTTATCTCCTTTAACACAGGAAACATTGGGCCATTCTTTATAAAAAGAAAGGAGAAAATGCCGCCCCACAATTCTTTGTGACAGCAACATAAGCCCTATGATACAAATTGTGATTTGTGAATATTCAATACAAATAAAATTTGATTGATTGCTTGATTGAACATTTGATACAACACAACCTTGAAGTTGCACCAGAGCCCTTTATTACGCGCTTATCAGGGTGACTTCGGGTTAAATTCTGAGTTTCTGTTCCAACAAAGCTCGTTCACTTCTTATCAGGGTAAATCACCATGGACACTTATGCTGAATGGCTAACCTGCTACGGAGCAGGTTAAGTTGGAGATAAGAGATCAACCTGTATAAAAGCTACGCCCACTAAAGCTCATTATAGAGGCTACATCACGTGATTAAATGAAACATTTCATCTCTCATCCAACAGGCTTCTTCACTTCAGTTCCACAGGTCTTGTTAGTACAGAACAGATTCATATCTCGTGGGCTCGAATTATTTATTTCGTTCCCACACCTTATTATGTTGTGGTCACGTAATATGTTTTTCACAAATGTCAACAGTAACTCACACATTCACACAATCAGATGTTTTACCAGCTGTCCATCCTGCATTTAGCAGCTGTAACTGTGTTTCTTTTAGTCTGGATAATGTGTTTGTTCTCCTCTTATTTCTATTATATAACAGTTTAATCCTCGTTGTGAAATATGAGGCTCTGTTGTCAGTTCACTTACACAGGTCTGTGATTGGTCATATGCAGTAAACACGCCCCTTTCATGTACACGCACTCAGATCTTGACGAGGAAAACCGGGGTTGTCTTAACAAGTTGATAACCAGATTCGTGTGACCGCTGAGCCTGACTGTGATTGTGAGGTTAAGTTCAGCTGGATCTCGTAAAGATATCCTGAGTTTGCTGAAGTTGCTCCGTAGTACAGACCCCTGGACACACCCACGAAAACATAAAAAACAGAACAGCTGCTTCATTCTAATGACACGATCCACAACTGATGTAAATCATCACATTTGTCTGAGCTCCTGATTTCTTCTGTGTCCTGTCAGGAGTCACAGAGAACAACAAACATATTGAACAATATTCACAGAAGTTGTGAGCACTTATTGTTTTCTGGCGAATCAGGTAAATTTTCGCCAGACCTGACGGCTTGCGGTCATACACAGTTTTCGTGTATGATAAATTCCCCAAAAGGCAGAAAAATTAGACTTGCGAGCAAGTATGATGCGATGAAAACTCACAAGTTTGATTCTGTGGCATCACCAGCTCCTTTAGGCTCTCTTGTACAAATTTCACATAAATCGGGTGAACGGGCTAGCTGCAGAACACCAACATGATATTTCCTGTTACAGGTAGGGGGCGCTATGACTATTATCAAATATTATCATATGGAGCTGTTCAGGGCAGGATCCTTGTTGTACATATGTAGTCCGAGGCATATTGGACAATATACATGGAAGTTATAAGTACTTATTGTTTTCTGGCGAATCATGAAAATTCACCGCCACGCCACGGCCCCGCCCCCTGACGAAAATTGACAGTATATATAACTTTTAATCAACGAATGGAAGGATGATGACTGTTGTGATTATTATACCTTAAACGTGACACCATTAAATGGTGCTTTTGGGCATTCAATAAATTTGACAATCAGAAAAATATTTAATCTTAATATAAAAAATCTTAATATAAAATAATAACTTTAATTGACATTAAAGCTACATCGGGGCACCACCCTTCAAAGGAAGGGAAAAGATAGCCAATTTATTGAATAAGTCTCATGAAAGTACTAACTATAAGTTTGGAACTCTGATTAATAATTAAATCAATAATTATAACAAAAATTACCATGTTAGTAGTTAGCAAAGTTGAAGGATATAGAGTTCTTGACAGTGTAGAGGTTGGCAAAATTCACACTTATGCAACATTAATGAACATGTGTGTTAAAGAAAAACATTTATTATGAAAATAATAAAAGTATGAACACACAAACTAACTAAAGGTGTACTTACTATATACAGATGTATGTATATGAGTATGCATGTGTGTGTGCGCGAGTATGTTGGTGTGTAGGTGGAGTGATGTGGTTGAAGTCACATGTATGTGTTAAGTTTGGGGAGATGTGTGTGTGTGTGTTGGTGCCAGGTTAGAGAAAGTAGTTAGTTGCATGCAAAGAAAGTCTGTAAAGAGCATAACATAACTAACATTAACTTTCAAATAACTTATTACCAAAATATCACAGCAAAAATGAAGCACAAATCAAACTTATAAACATCACACAAAATTGAATTAGACAGTCCTTTGCTCAGCTACATGTATGTTTAACTATTAAGCCCAGGTACCAGTTCATGAAAAGGGGAAAAGGGTCCCTTTTGATGTACTGTTTTAAGTGTAATGAAGTGGTCTTGCTGGTTTGTGGCTCCTGTTGTTGTGGTTCTGCTGGCAAGACGTTGTCGAAGCAGCTCGTGCTGAAGTTCTTAGGCAGGGTCTTGAATTTCCTGTGCTCCAAGCTTCAGCCCTTCTCCACACTCGGGCTGCTTTCTGCGCGCTCATGAAGTGTCTGCTCTCAGATTTCTCCTCTTGGATTTTTTTGTGGAACAACCCTGTCAAAATTCCCCAAGTCGATGGCGAGTCCAGCTGGTAGGGGGAGCTAGTGGGTGTAGCTTTCTGAGGTGTGGAGAAAAGGAGGTGAGGAGAAATCACCTGTAGGTTCTCATAGCAGGAGAAATCCTGATCTGCTTCCACGCTGTGTGTGGAATCCACTGACTGAAATTGTGGTGACTGTGCAGGTGAGCGAGGTGATAAGGGAGCGACCTCAAACTATGATGATGGATTCCCTCCCAGCGTCTGAGCACAGCCTCTTTCAGCATCCTACGATGGTATGAAGACATTGCTCGTGATGGGGGCCGCTGAGTCGGCTTTCCTGTTGATCACTGTGTTGCACGAGTACTTATACCCCATGAAGGGCGTGGTCACAGGGTTAACATGCATTGTTTTCAGTAAGTGATCCTGAGAGTATTGCACTGTCTGGGGGAAGAACTTAGGACAGCATTGTAGGTGGCTGCCAAATTGGGAGCGAGGCAGAGTATATACTCACAGATACAAGCCCCGGGCCACCCCCGCCCCCACTTACTCACACAGGGAGAAACAGACAGTGAAGATGAGATGAGAGAGGAGAGCTTGTTAACTTGAACGTGGCAGTAAATGTCGAACAGTGGAAACAAAAGGTGTGAATACAGAGTTTCCAGGGACCCCCAATGCAGCGTTGAAACCCGCATTGGAAAGAAATAATCCTGGTAGCGGTGTGCAAAGTCTGCGTAGGTAGAGGCACATGAATGCACTTAGGCTATCTTTGATCAGAATGTCCAGTAAATTCACAGATGAAAAAAGTGTGAAATAAGATGGAGTTGTTCCTTTTATATTAACGAGCTTTGGATACTGTAGCAAAACACTGAATTAACAAACAAAACAAGATAAAACAAAGCGAACATATGCATTTCCCAAGACATTATGGGAGATATTATAGGAAATAGTGATTCATGGATTTACCCTGATGACTGTAACTATAGAAGGATGTAGAAGTCTTGAACAAACCACACAAAAAGTAAACAACTACATTTCAAAGTAACCATCAGTGAGAATAACATGTAATCCACCTCCTGTTTTAGAAACCCTGCTGGATTCAATGTTAAAGGAAACTTACTTCAAGTGTGTTCTGTTGGATCTTGAGTTCTTTGGCACTGAGGGTTGCTCTCTTGGTGCTGAGGATCCCTGAGAGGAGTTCATTCCCTTTGCACAGCCACGCCTCAAACTCATTCCTTCTGGATTTGCAGTGTCCTGTGTTCCCCTGGAAAACCCCAAACAACTTTGACAACGCATACAAAAGAGGACTCTTAAACAGCACACACCAACACTGTATGAGGTTAGCAGGTGTTTTACATTCTTTTTGAGTTTAAATCAGAATATTTGGCTGATGTGTGGACTGCAAATTAGTTAGCGGGAAATGCTTACCACAGCAAACAATTGTAACCAGATTTCTGTACTTGTTTTCTTTCATTTGTCATTTTATATCACAAACAATTGCAAAATGGGTGTAAAGGTGTTTATAGCAAAACAAAGCTAATCAATGCTCTGAAGTTTAACTTGGAGACTATGGAGAAAAAGTGAATAGGGTCACAACTAGTCTTTCCCTACGAGTCTACAAGTTGACAGCTTCCCTATTATTTGCTTATGGTCTCAGCTGGGGCTCTTTGTATAAAATGATATATTTACTACTTTGTTGTCAATTTTATGTGTGTGGTTGTTAGAGCTTTACAGCCTGTCACATTTGAACAATCAGTACAAAGAATTAACTATTGTGTCCAACAAAAGTTTGATACTAATTTAACCAAGGGGCAGGAAATATGAACACCTGGGCTTAGCCCTTCCCCTGCCTTCTCAATAGCCGATTTTGCCCCCTCACCATAGCTCACCTTTGCAGTTAATGCTGCTACTCCTCTGTCTCCAATCAAGATGCGATTGTCAGCCCCTGTTGATTTATTATCAGGCCATTCATCTGTGTCTTTGGGAACACCCTGGCTGCCATGAATGCTCAAAGCCGAGGAATCTATTTCATCTCCATTAAATGAGTGCCGACTGTCCTTCTCTGTCCTTGATGGAGTGAAATGTTCATCATCTTGTGCAGCCAGCATGAGGTGGCCTTCAGCATGGCCCTGGATCCATGCACTCCGCCCCGTCAGCACCCCCTCCCCTGCCTCTCCCTCCAGATTATCTCCTTGTCTAGGCCCAGGGCTTGCAAAAGCTCCAAACTTCTCTGTTGACTGATCTTGTTTTTGGCCTCTCTGACTCCTTGAGCCTCCTGCCAGGAACTCACTGTCCTCCTCCCCGAGACTGAGTTCTGTTAGGAATGAGCTGTCTACAGACAGGCCTCCATCCTTCCATGCTGTCGGCTCCATGGAGCTGTTCAGTAAACTGAGAGGAAAAAAGAAATACAACGGGGTAAGGGTTTGCATACCTCACCAGTTCAACATTTGTGTGTCTAATACATCACAACAACACAAAGAGACTGACAGAAAAGATGAGCTTTATATAACGGTGCGGCGCTGATCATTTATCATTGTGGAAATCCTGAATACACATTTTTCTCACCACTGTTCCACAATAACCAGTTGGTTCACCAACTCTTCTCTCTGTTTCACTTTCTGTTTCTGCTTGTGTGAGTAATAATTACTTTAATGGTAACAGTTGTTCGTCTGTGTGTCAGCAGGATAACTCACACAAATTTTGTGGAGGGGTGCCTTTGTGAAGAAGAAATCTTCTTTGTCAACCTGGAAAAACCATCAGGAGGTGGTCAATGGCATCAGCCACCCACAATGCTATCCTATGTTCTGTCCCTAGACAACTCAATACCCATCCATTATTTGATTCTTACAGTATTCCTGGCAGTATTGACTTTTACTTAGTGCAGCTCAGCAGGAAAATCTGACTCCCTTTACCTTTTTGTAATTAATCATGGGTCTGATGATATGCAATTAATAACCCCAACTCTTCTAATAAACACTAGGCAGATAGGAAAACCTGAGAACTGAGCCAGCTGATAGCCAGCCTTATAGTACACGTTATCCAGTAAGGCCAGGGTTAGGTTAATATCCTGGGTATGTTGAACTTCATAGAACTTGAGCTTAATTGTACAGGTCCCTGATGGATTTAGGCTATGTCTTTTTGTCATCAATGTTTTGCACCTGATAAAATAGATGTACATTATCTGGCCTCTGCGATCCCAACCCCTCCAAAAAATATCTGTCAAGCTCTAGTATAATTAGCAGATTGAAAAAAAAAAACATCATCCAAGGGGAAGACATGAATTTAGTTAGCCTCATTTTATCATCACCTGTGTGACAACAATGATAAAGGACAAGAGAAAACGTGATCATAGACTGTAGAAGAGGGCAGTTCTATCTGCAATGTGACCCTTCCCCTCCCAAATTCCTCTAAGGTGGGAGAACCGGCATGATTCTAAGACTTTCAGACAAAATATCCCACTCCATTCAATTTTAGGTGTTTGGCATCTTTTCACACTCATTCAGCATTTGTGGAACAGTCTTTCGCAACATCACCACACAATTTTTTCAGATACCTGTGAAGATTGAGACTCATGTTGTAGAGGGACAACCAGGACTTTCGTAGCCGCTTCATGTCTTGCAGAATGTGTATCTGCCCCTCCTTTGAAGTCCTCTCCAAAACCCCCTGACCCTGGACCTCCATCTGCTGCAGCTGAATCTCCTTCTCTGGAAATTCTCCCAGTGCTCTCTGTGGACAGGGACATATAGTGGTCAGAGAGAGAAAACATGAGTTAACAGTCAGACTTCTTTAACAGTCAGACTTCATCATGGAGTAATCATTATGTCTTATTTGTTGAAGCCACCATAAATTGTATTTCTTGTGTTTTAGTGGTTTTCATACAATGTGACATTTTGCATCACTGTATGAAATATTTTCAGTATAAAGTCACAGCATATCTGCAGTATATTGTGCATTATCTTTTGCAGAAATATCTATTCTTCTGTGAAGTACACACATTTGTCAAATAAAAATCTCTAACCCCAACACTGAGTCTGGTTCTACTAGAGGTTACTTCCACTTTTGTCAAGTGCTAGCCCATTGTGGAAACTGTTGTTTCTCTGTAATATTGTAAGGTCTTACTGTGTAAAGTGCCTGAAGATAATGCATGTTGTGATTTAGCCCTATTGAAATACAATCTAATTTAGCCAGTAGCAGAGAATATCGTTACCTGACTTTCACTAGTTGATGGCACTGACGTTTTTATTGAATAATCACAAATGAATATAACACCCAAGTTGTAATTAATAAGGATTATGATGATTATTATGACAAAAATATCAAGCGCAGTTCCAAGGACACCTTTTATCCAAGAAGGGGAACCGGAACGGAGAAGGTCCCCTCCTCTGGCCAAGAGTGGTCAGTTGGAGCAAGCCCAAGACTGGGAAATGCTTACAATGCTTACAAAAAGCGTACAGTCCCATCACACATTGTCACCACCATCCTAAGACCACACTTGGACCAACACCTTAGTTGTTTTTATTTGGTTTTTAATCTATGTAGGGCACTTATGCAAATTTCCCCATTGCGGGATTAATAAAGGACTTCTTAATCTTAATCTTAGGACATAAGTGCTACATAAATACGGTCTGTTACAACCCTTCACTTGTGAGGGGAAGGGGAACATAAAAAACAGATGTTAATGGTTAAAATAACTTATTTATTCAAAAAAAGTTTGGAATCAGAATGCAAAAATACAAAGGTGAGGGCTGAAGGATGCTGCCCAAATAAAAGACATAAATTTAACTTAAAGAGTACTAAATTTAGAGCTAACTATTAAAAAAAAAAGCAGGAACTAGAGATTGAAACAAAAATCCTCACTATCTAATCTATTACCAAATACAAAGAGGGCAGCTCCCCTGAACCTAGTGTGACTACATGAAACAAACCTACCGTGCAAGCAATTAAAACAGTTTGTAAATCTAATACCCTGGCCCAGTCTCCAGTAGATTGGCTAGAAACTCACTAATACCTCATACAATACCATTACAATCAGGCTAACAACATCAGCATGTTATGTCGTACAATAATAGAGTATTGTTGAGCATGTTTTGCGAGCTGAGTGCAGCTGTCATGACTAGCAGGTTGCCTGGACTTAAATAATATTTGGGTTTCTGGCATCCCAGGGATTGGCGGAGCGGGGGACTGGGGCCTACCAATCAGAGAATGAGCAGCAGGCGAAGGTGAGGGAAGGCCACGGCTTCCCCAGCTAGAGTTAACCATGGACCACGGAGGGCACACCTTAATATACATACATTTCCACAGTAGAATTTAGTCGGAGGAGGCGGAGCGAGATTTGACGGAGCGACGCGGCTACGTCCAATATCTGTTTTCAAATTCTCTGTTTTCTTTCTATTCTCTTCTTTTTCTCTTCTTCCGAACAATGATTGGCTGACAGAAAAAACCCATCAATGATCAGAATTTCTTCCATGTATCATCTAGGGCAGCAGGGCTCTTCTATTCTTATTCAATTTGATTGCCGGTTACTAACCAGATGCCCGCTGCTATCTTGAATTAGGCAGAAGCAGTAGATTCATGTTCAACCACCAATCAGAAGCTTTCACCCGCCCCTCACTTTTGATGACTGAGTTGACAGTTTTATTTTGTTCTGTCCAGCAGGTTACGCATAGGATAAATAAAAGTATAAATAAATAAATGAATGTATAAATAAATAGATAAAATTTGAAATATATAAATAGCTGTATAAATAAATGTGTAAATAAAATTCGAAATATATAAATAAATATATAAATAAATGTATAAATAAAAAACAAAATACATAAATAAATGTATAAATAAAAAACAAAATACATAAATAAATGTATAAATACACATTTAGTAATTTATTTAGGCATTTAATTATATAATTATGTATTTACTTATCCTTTTATTTATATAATTATTTATGTATTTATATTAGGGCTGTCGACGATTAAACGATTAAAATTTGTCATCAGGGTAATCACAGGGTAGCTGTGATTAATCACAATTAATCACCATTTCTAAATGCCTGAAAAAAAACCATTTTCGCTTTATATTGTTGTGGGAACAGAAAGATAAATGACAGAAGGCAAACATAGGATGATGTTATGTTATCAAACTCAAAGATGACCTTTATCCTAAACAATTGGGTCATCTTAGCCTTTGCCCTTCTTTTTATTTAGCAAATATAGGATGGTTGAATAATATTCTTTTCAAACAAATCAAAAAAAACAACCAAACTTTTACAAAATTAAATGTGAATGTGAAATCTGAATCTGAGCCCATCTGTAGAAGCAGTGTTGAGCCAGTTCACTCTTAATAAGAACGAGTTCCAAGTTCAGTTCATGCAGATGAAAATGAACTAGTTTACGTTCATAGTTCATTTTTTATTGGGATGATTTAGGTGACAAACGTACGGTCATATGTTTGGTTATGAATCGATGGTGTCGGATCATGTCTGTGTGTCGCTCCCCTCATTTTAACACTGAGTCCTGACTGAGCGTCACGTCTCGTGTTGTACTGAGCACAACATGTTGACGAGTCATTTTCATGATGTTTAAATGCAGCCTCATAAACTCCTGAGCGAATCAAACAAACACTAAGTTACTTCATGTGCTGATCAGGTCCTGATAACTAGTGGTGAGTGTTTATTAGTTCAAGTGAGAGCAGAGTGGAGGAGGACACAGAAACTCCAGCTCGGTACAAACCAGCTGCAGCTTCTGCTCTGATCATGATGCAGCGGCGCTGATCACTGAGCAGCTGAGACCAGAGAAACTCTGTGTTTCACTGTTCTTCTACAAAGTCATTATCATCATTATCTTGTTAGATACTGGTTTTCACTGTGGGCAAGGCTAACAAGCTTGGCAAGCTTTTAGCTCTTAACTTGCAGACTTCAACTTAACACTGATTTCTCTCTGTATCTCTTCCGTTCGCACTGCGCACTGCAAACCAAAACGAGCAAAACCAAGCACCCCCCACCATCTCCTCAAGCTCTCCATACATTGCCTAAGTTTACAAATTCTGTTGTTTTTACCCAGTTTGAGTTTACACGTGTCCAATGACACGGTAGGGGTCTGTGTGTGTCGCTGTGTGTGTGTCAGCACAAGAGAAAGGGTAAGAGAGCGAATGGAGTCAGGAAAAACTGAATTAATGAATGAATGTGCGAAGCTATGAAGAAGGATTTTACTCATCTAAGAGAAGTATCAATCATTATGTGGTGATCAGGGTTAATATTGTGGCGGTCATTTCAAACAAATCAACATTTAAACTGTTGCGGGTCAGAGACATACACAAGAACTATAAGTTCTTCTAAAAACTGCTGATTGTGAGCACAGAGTCGAAGAAAAACACACAAACAGACCTCTGCTTCATGTTGGCGGCCCTCTATGCTCCATTGTCCCGCAGAGCTGTGAAATGACTTCAACTTCTGCTTCATGATCATCAGCCACTTCTCTATGTTCAGCAGGCTGTCATGGAAGCTCTCATGAACTGCAATGCTCTCCTCACTCTCATTCACCTTTGTCTGCAAACAAAAAAGTAGGTAAGAGAAAATAATTAGAAGCATCACACCAACGTAAGAGTATGTTATATTATTTCCCTTCTGCTTTTGGCTATTTGAACTGCTCTCTTGTTATGCTAGTAATAAATAGACTAACAACATTCATTCACAAAAGTGACATGAGCATTTCACCCTGATTGAATTTAGTAAAATTGTTGAAAAAAGTCCTGCACTCAAAACCTTTCATAAGCAAAAGTTTAGTAAATGACACTTAAACGATCTAAAACAAGTAAACAGTGTTTTCCTATCCATATTTATAAATATCTTCATTGCTGAACTTGTGGATGGCAAGTTGGAGACAAGAAAAACACTGACAGTGACTTTCTCCTCATTTGAGGACTCTGTTATGGGCATCATCAGGAAAGTCAATGATATCCTTCAACAAGAGGACTCACTAATCCTCACTTATGGCCAGGGAAACAAAATCTTTGAATGAACCAGAGGTATAAACACGTATTTTACTAAATACTCCAAGTAAATCTAACATTGTTTCATGCAAAACTGCCCCAATTTTTCAAGTAAAATGAAAGGAAAGTACTTTTTGTGAAGGAAGAAGACTTACTGCAGTGACAAGGAAGAAAAAAGAGGGGACTAAGGTACTAAAGCTGGATTAGCATTTTTTGCACGTTATTATATTCGCCAAAACTGGTAGGTGAGGAGCATTTTTTTTCTGTCGGATGTTTTGCCAATTTAGACCACAAAACGAGTAGTCACATATTATTCCAGGTAATAATTTTGTCTGGAATCAACATTGACTAGACTTATCCACAACCCCATTTTGATTAATGTGTCAATCAAAAATAATGATTAAAAACAGAACAACATATGTGCATAAAATAATCTGGATTTGAAATATTAGGTTTACAATGACACGATTAGTAATTGATTAGGTTAAAATTATTACATTTCTACTTTAATAAAGGATGTTTTTAAGAACAAGTACAATACCTGCCCCTCCCCCTACCCTGCCAGCCCAGCTGCAACCCCCCTCATCTTCTCCCCCAGTACACTACCCCAACCCCTCCTACACAGCACTAAGCTCTCAGCCACCCATCACCACCAGCCCCCCTTCCCACTCCAGCACACCCACCCACTGCTCCAAATTGTCTCTCACAAAAAAAACAGGTGAGAAAAGAGAGTACCACAGCTATGGAAGACCTCCTGCGTGGTACCGGTGCCAAAGACTCTGCACCTAAAAGACCTCAGCAGCTACAGGCCGGTGGCACTAACATCCCACCTGATGAAGACCCTGGAGCGGCTCGCCCTAAAACACCTCCGCCCCCTGGTGGGACCATCGATGGACCCGCTGCAGTTCGCCTATCAGCCTGGCATCGGGGTGGATGACGCCGTCATCTATCCACAACACAGAGCTCTTTCTTATCTGGAGAAGCCTGGGAGCACTATGAGGATCATGTTCTTTGATTTCTCCAGTGCTTTCAACACCATTCAACCGGCACTTCTGAGGGACAAACTGGAGCATGCTGGAGTGGATATGCACATTACATCCTGGATATTGGACTACCTGACCAACAGACCCCAGTATATGAGGATCCGGGACTGTGTGTCGGACATGGCTGTCTGCAGTACGGGGGCCCTGCAGGGAACGGTCCTGGCTCCATTCCTCTTCACCCTCTACACTGCAGACTTCACCTAGAACTCACCCTCCTGTCACCTGCAGAAGTTCTCTGATGAGTCTGCGATTGTCGGCCTCATCACAGACGAGAACGACAGGGAATACAGAGGACTGATGCAGGACTTTGTGGACTGGCGCCAGCGGAACTGCCTCCAGATTAATGCGGGGAAAAGAAAGAACTGGTGGTGGATTTCCGCAGGCGCAGACACTCCCTCCCGATACCGGTGAACATCCAGGCAAGGGACATAGAGTCAGTGACCTCATATAAGTACCTGGATGTTCACCTGAACAATAAACTGGACTGGACCGATCATGCCAGAGCAGATTACATTACATTACATTTCATTTAGCTGACGCTTTTATCCAAAGCGACTTACAATCAGTGCATTCAACCATGAGGGTACAAACCCAGAACAACAAGAATCAAGAAAGTAAAATTTTCTTCAAGAAAGCCAAACTAAAAAGTGCTATAGGTAAGTGCCATAAGTGCTACTAAATCGCTACTATCTGCTGAGGAGACTGAGGTCTTTTGGAGAGCAGGGGGCGCTCCTGAAGACTTTTTATGACTCTGTGGTGGCATCTGCCATCTTCTTTGGAGTAGTTTGCTGGGGCAGCAGCATTTCAACTGCTGACAGGAAGAGACTGGACCGACTGATTAGGAGGGCCAGCTCGGTCCTGGGATACCCGCTTGAATCAGTGGAGGTGGTGGGACAGAGGAGGATGATGGCAAAGCTGTCTTCTCTCATGGACAACCAGTCCCACCCCCTGCAGGACACCATCACAGCCCTGGGCAGCTCCTTCAGCACAAGACTGATCCACCCTAAGTGTCTGAAGAAGAGGTATCGCTGGTTGTTTCTTCCTGCAGCAGTAAGACTGTACAACCAGCTCTGCTCCAAGTAAAACTACATGCACCCCCACTATGGACTGTCACTTTAACATTTCTCAACTGTGCAAAATTCACTGTACTATATGGTTTTGTATTTATATAACGCTTTTCTAGTCTTGATGACCACTCAAAGCTCTTTACAGTACAGTTTTACATTCACCCATTCACACACACATTCATACAGTGCATCTATTAGCAGCACTTTGTTGTTCTATGAGGGGCAATTCAGGGTTCAGCATCTTGCCCAAGGACACTTCGGCATGCAGATGGGGAGACTGGGGATCGAACTGCCGACCTTCAGGTTGGAGGACGACCGCTCTACCCCTCAGCCACAGCCGCCCATGAACTATATTCATTTAAAAAAAATTCTGTGCAATATAAACGGTTATGTGAAATCCATTCACTGTACATATTCTGACACATAATATATTTCTCTTCACTGTATATACTGGTTTAATTAAATTAATATTTTTTCTATATATTTGTTGTATATTTCTATTTCTTTATATCCCTTCACCCAAGTACTGCATGCTACTTATGTGATGTCTTTCTGCTGCTGTAACATTGCAAATTTACTAATAAAGGACTTCTGAATAGAATTAGCTTGTACATTTTGTTTGTTTTTCAGTTGATGGGAAGATACAAGAAGTGTCCACTACAATGAAGGGGCTGATGGTGTTAGCAAATTCCAACCACAGGACAAGAGTGTCCCTGTTAGAGGCCCAAGCAACAGCTGTTAGAAATGCCTTGAAAGCTGTTCAACATGCATTCACTTTGTGAATTCTTATTTAGCAATGACTGACAAGCACTGATAATCTTCTGAAGGAAGGAAAATCTCAGAATTGGTATTACAAACTACCACAAATGTGCTTGCATTAAATAAACAGATTGTGCCATGGACAAAGTTCTTTCCCTGAAGAAATAGACATTTGCATTATAAAAAACTTTATTTTAAAATAAATTATTCTGTCCTCACTGTTAGACCTGAGCACAGCTAATAACAGGTGTATTGTCTTCATTATAGAGATGTTTCCTTCAAAATATCAACAGAGTGAAACTAGAACAGAAATAAAACATATTTGTCAGACACTTAGCAATGGTAAACTACAGTAAGTTATACAGCTACCTAGCCACCATGCGGCTATGCACATAAACATTGTTACATACTTAAAGGCAATGCTTGAGGAGCATGCTCTGAGGTCAAGATCCTTTAGGCCCTTTGCAAGGTCCTCTTTAGTAAATGCCTTTATTACCTTGATGCAATTAAGTGCAGCTTTAAATTGGACGCAGCCAGCATTTCTTGGGCTTTCTTGAGAACTGAAATTGCCTCATCTTCAGAAGCAAATGAAATAAAACCATCATCAAGGTAAAAATATCGCTCCACAAAGCATCTTGTCCTGCAGGTTCATCCATGGTACCAAAGGATGTTTCTGTGATCTTCTCGTATCAAGAAACAATGAAACATGTGTGTGATGTCAGCAGTGACTGACATTTTTTTCCCACGGAACCGCATAGGCACGCCCAATAGCCTGTTGTTAAGAATGAGACCTCTAAGAAGGACATCGTTTAGAGACACTCTATGTCGGTAATGCAACTCTATGTTGTTTGCCCTCTGCTAGCGAGTGCTGTAGTCGAAGACCACCTGGTCTGGCTTATGAGGGGGATAAACTCCAAAGAAGGGAAGGTAGCAGCATTCCTCTCGCTCATCTAGTGGTGGTGCCAGTTCTGCATGTCCATTGTCAAATATGTTTAGCATGATGTCCACAAAGTGTTGTCTCATTTCAGGTCGTTTCTTCAGCATGTGACAAACTGAGGCGAGGCGTTGGATGACTTTTTGTCTGTTAGTAGGGAGGCATGGTCTCTGCGAGAGGCAACGGATCCACCCAGCTGTTTGTGTCATCCTGGTCAACATCCTTCTCCAAGACCTGTTCTTCTATTGAGTAAGCAGGTTTTTCATCTGGCTTGTGCATTGAAAGACTGTCTCTCTGTGGCATCAGCTTGCCTGTTCCCTTGCCCCAAAAATGGGAAAGTTAGTCTTCTGAGAGCCTTGACAGCTGAAGCTTTCGTTTACTTAGATTCTGTTTTGGCATGGCAAAAGGTAGCTTAGTCGGCCATTGTCATAGATGTTTGTCTTGAGAACGGTCACATGCCAAGGTCTGTGGACACCGTCAAGACAAACGTCACCAACAATTGGAAAACGTTTTGGAGGAAACCAGGTCTTGGGATGGAGCGGCTCTATTAACTTGGAATATAACTCAGCTTATAAATCCAAACTGACAACCCCGATTTGGGACAAGGAGGCAGAGCTACAGTCCTACACACTTCTCTGCGCTCCCACTAGATCAGTCACACAACCACAACCCCATAGAGACTGTGTCTGCCCCCGCCCCATTAGATTATTTGAATCAAAAATGAACAGAGGGAGAATTCCACACAAAACACTAATACAAATTAACAAAACCTCTGCAACAACACAACAAAGCAAGATAATTAAATGTGGACTCTTGAACGTAAAATCATTGCCATCAAAAGCTGTTTTAGTTAATTAATTAATCTCAGATCATAATATTGATTTACTATCTATCACAGAGACCTGGCTGCATCCTGAAGAATATGTCAGCATAAATAAAATCTACTCCCCCCAGTCATATAAACATATCACATTCCTCGAGAATCTGGCCGAGGTGGTGGAGATGCTGCTATTTTTAACTCCAGTTTATCCATTAATCCTAAACCTAAACTAAACCATAACTATTTGTGAACAGAGTTTTTATCAAGCCTAGTCTTAAAAAACAGATGTAATTATTGAAGGTGACTTTAATATTAAGTGTTAACAATGATAATGAAAGCCTTAGTTTTGCATTTATTTCAATATTAGACTCAATTGGTTTCAGTGTGTACACCAACCCACTCACTGTTGTAACCAACCATTTGACATTGTACTATCATATGGTGTCAAAATTGAAAATCTAATAGTACTTCCACATAATCCTTTGTATCAGACCATAATTTAAACCTTTGATTTCTTATTATCAGACTACATGCCATTAATCCAAAACTAATTTTCTAGATGTCTATCTGATAGAAATTTAAGGAAATATTTCCAGTTACATTTAACTCAGTATCATCAATCTATATAACTGACGAATTCTTTAAAACCCTAGTTCAACTGAAATTGACCATCTTGTCACTAGCTCGTTAAACTCACAACAACAAACATTAGACTCCATAACGCCTCTAAAAAAAGAAGTGTGTAAAACATAGTAAATTAGCTCCCTGGTATAATTCCAACACGTGAATTAAAACAAGCTTCAAGAAAACTAGAAAGGAAGTGGCGCTCCAACAACTGTGTTGAAAATCACCTATCCTGGAAAGATAGTGTTAAAGTATATAAGAAGGCCCTCCACAAAGCAAGAGCTGCCTACTACTCCACATTAATAGAAGAAAAAAACAAAACATGTTTCTCTTCAGCACTGTAGCCAGACTGACAGAGAATCACAGCTCCATTGAACCCAGTATTCCTCCATCCCTGAATAGCAATATATATATGAACTTCTTTAATGATTCTAAATACAATTCTAACTATACAAAATAAAATCTACAATCTCCTGCCCTCAATTGATGCTTAAACATCATCAAGCACAGAAATCTCAGGAACAGCTGAGAATCCTACCAATAATTTTGACAGCTTCTCTGTGATCACCCTTGATCAGCTGATTTCAATCATCTCATCGTCTAAAACCACAACTTGTATTTTAGATCCCACCCCTACAAAGTTACTTAAAGAAATGTTGCCCCTAATAATTAGGGGCAAATACTTACCACAATCATTTCAGCTAGCTGTAATCAAACCCCTTCTCAAAAAACCACCCTGGACCTGGACGTTTCAGCCAACTACAGACCGATATCCAACCTCCCCTTCCTGTCTAGAATCATTGAAAAGGTTGTAGCCAATCAGCTGTGTGAGTTTCTCCAGGAAAGTAATGTATATGAAGACTTTCAGTCGGGGTTTAGAGCCAATCACAGCACAGAGACAGCCTTGGCAAAAGTCACTAATGACCTTCTAATAGCTTCAGATCAGGGATTTGTGTCTGTCCTCGTCCTGTTAGATCTTAGTGCAGCATTCAACACTATTGACCATCACATTTTACTACAGAGACTAGAACAGTTCATTAGCATTAAAGGCACCATCCTAACCTGGTTTGAATCCTATTTATCAGATCAATTCCAATTTGTGCAAAGTAATGATGAGTCATCTGTGTGCACCAAAGTTGTTCTGTGCTCGGCCCAATTTGATTCTCATTATATATGCTTCCACTTGGAAACATTATCAGGACACACTTTTCATTTTGTTTATAGAATTATATTTTGTGAATCAGAATTTGTCAATAATTCAACTGAATATTTAATCTTACCCTGACTGCCTTTTGAAGATGTTTCCAGTCAGCATACAGCCTCTCAAAATTAGTCCTGTTGCTCTGACTGGAGGAGACCAGAGTCTCCAGTGCTGTGATATGGGCTTCACAGTCCACCAGGTCCCTCTGGATCATCTGAGGACACACAAGACCATTGGATATAATGCAAAAATATATGTACAGAGCAGTCAAAATATGCCAATATTGATGATTATTGTAATTTATAACAAATATTTATGATGGATATTGTGTTAATTTCAATATTTTGTGAATAAATCATGCACATTCTAAATAATTTATGTTTCTTTCTGTTGTGATGCAGTCACTATCTGGTTCAAACTCCAACATGGTCATTAATAGAGTACAGTTCAAAACTATGGCTATGTGCTGAGCAAATCCTGTCTCTCGCTCTCATTCTCTGTGGTGGAGGCACATCACACAAACAGCTGATTTAGGCTCAAGACGCGCTCTCTCTCTCCCATTGACTATCCATTTGCTTGGGATAGGATCAAAACTTTAATTTACAACCACAAAAAATCAATAAATCTAACTGAAACTGACATTCTGCCTATGAATTCCTCGGCTCCATTTTTATATCAGTGAGACACTGACACAAACAGCACTGTCTATTTGGTGTATGCATGTGCGCATTTTGTTGATTTGTTGATTCGCAAGTGTTGTATTCAGGGAATGTGAAACAATAGCAGGTCAATTTTAAGTTTTTATATTTTAATTTAGTGTTAATTTATTGCTACTGCTATAATAATAATAATAATAATAATAATAATAACATAATATATTAAGGGGGGAAATCTGTGATCACTCTGACCATGAACTCATCATTTATCTCCACAATAATGATGGGTACTATTTTGTAGTCCTCTGGTATAATTCATTCACCAAAAACAATATAAAACACAAAATAAATATTAAAGATAGAATTGATTATAAAACTTTCTATAGATATAATATAATTTTGTGAATTCTTTTGAGTCCACAGTAATTGTTGAGTGAAAATCTGATATCGTGACAGCCCTACATCCTACATGGTTTTCATGAGAACTGAAAGTTTACACCTTTTGTGTTAAATAATATCTGATGCAGTCAAAATTGTATATACCACAATTAAAAAAATAATCAAATCTAATCTTTTTTTTCCTATATTCAGTATCATAACAAAGCACAATTCTAGGTGATTAATTAATCAACCAATGTGTTCACAGTGATTGATAACATAACTCACATTTTAAGGTCTTGCAATGTGATTTTCTATGTCAACAAAAATTAAACCAGTCAGTGCCTATAGGTTGGGAACCAGATTAGAAAAATGTTGGATGCTTTCAAAAATGACCAATGTGTAAAGCATATGTGGTAAATGAGCTACATGTATAAGTATTTGTGTCTTTCCTCAGATACTTCAGATTGAATACATATCAATACAACATAGAGTTATATGTGATCTTGTAAATGTTTAAGTTTGCACAACAACTGACCTCAATTTATCAGCTTATACTACTGGAAGCTTTATACAAGAGTCTACACAAAGCATCTTGAGGTCCAGCACACATTTTGGCTAACATTGGCTTGGCCCTGGTCTGACTTGGAATTTAACTCACCCTATACCGGTCTGACTGACTTTTCTTGGCCAAAATGTCGGGGTGAAGGCCATCCGCGACCACCAGTTGGTCTTGAAGATAGGCCAGCTTAGCGTGGATCAACTTGTAGGCTTCACCGAAATCCTTGGTTCTTGATATCAAGGCCTTAGAGCAGGAAAAGATGATAGTGTGTTATAACATCAGTCATTTCTGGTCCGAGTATGTCCTTCTTTTCACATTCTCTATAGTAAAATCTAAACTATAGCACATTATCACATCCTTCAAACTCTTTTTCGAAATTATATTTGTGATTGCAACTGAATGTAATGCAAAAAAAAAGCAAAGCTAAAATGTTGAGCATGTTAAGAAGGAGAAGTTGTTATAACATTTGGTGCAAATATCAGAGACAGTTTTGTTAAAATTTTATATGAACAGTTTTATGATTTTTCTGTTTCTGCTTTTCTATGGGAAATGAGCAAAACAATGATGAAACATGATGGAAATCTCATAAACTACAACAAGTCTACAAGACTGAACTTTGGTCACCAGCTTCCCACAAGCTCTCTGAGATAAGAATCTGTTTTAATCTGTATTAATGGAGAAATTGCTACATTTGTGGGTCTCTTCCAGCTTGCTGGTGATTCGCAAGGCATTCTGGGAAATTCTCGTACCACTTGGTCTGAAGTGTGGGTCTGAAATATCTCTGTTTCGAGGGCTGTACAGCCCTTACACTTGGCCCCACCACTCCGTCCCAACAAGTATCGGTACAGCCTACCCCTACACAGGAACGCGCAAAACAAAGCAAACAAATGGGATTGAAGAAAAGTATCAATCATTATGTAGTGATTGGTGTTGATAATGAAGCGGTGGTTACAAACAAATCAAAGTTTTAATTGTAGCGGGACCATGCAGAGTCTGTGTCTGCATGTAAATGGTTCTGATTACTTTAACCTGGTGTCACGTTACGTCTCGTGTTGAGTGTGGCAGGTGAAATGCGTGCAAAACCTTTTTCAATGTGTGTAAATATGTGTCTCATAACCGCTAGAGTGAATCAAACAAACAAAGTAAACCCTGTACGGGTCCTATTAACTTCTGGTTAGTGTTGGTGTTTAATGTTAATGTGTAAAGTTAGCGCAGGTCAGAGGGAAAGTAAATATCGCCAGACTTTTATTTGAGGAAATAAAGTCTTTTTACCAGAAATGCTGGAATGCTGCGACACACAGCAGGACCACGGCACAGCTCATGTAGGCAGTGTGCCCTGGCATTATAAGGCAAGACAAAACAAGAGCCTCATTGCAAAATGAAACGTGGGATACTGAAAATGTTATGTCGATTACTTTGTTTTCATAATCGTTGGAAGCTATAATCGTAATTGAAATTCAAATAATCACCCAGCCCTACTTCTTACATCAGCCTCTGTGACTGCTGTATTCATCACTTATCAGGGAGAGTTACAAAATGGCAAACCCCTTAGTGGTAGTTGACCATGCCATGGGCTCTTTCACACACAGCCAGAGACACAACTGTTGCCTTTTCCGCACGTTTTATTCACACCACACACACGTGACCAAACATAACTTAAAGGGTCTAGCTTTACAGCTCACTCCTTTCCAGAGTCTCTCCTTCTGTGTGTGTTTCTGTCTCTCAGTCCTCCGTGCATCCGTGTGCTCGGTCCTGAGTGTCTGAGAGTGTCTCCTGAGTGTCTCTCATGTGTGTGCCTGTCTGTGTCTCTCAGTTTTTGTGAAGCAGCTCAGTTGCTGCCTTTTAAACGTGAGGATCAATCAGCTAACAGCTCTCACCTGTGCTGACTGATCCTCTGTGGTGCAGGTGAGGTGCTCTCCCAGCCCCCTCACCTCCACACCCTCACAGCCTAACTCAGACAGTTGAGGTTGGAGAGGGAGAAGGCATTTAGGAGTGGGAACAGGGCCAGGTTTAAAGAGTCCAAGAGTACAAGTTTTGCAAGGTGGTGAGAGATGCTGTACGACAGTAATAATAATAGCTTAAATTTATATAGCGTCTTTCAAAGACATACTGAAGTCTGTTCAGGACAGCGTCTGGTACACCGGACAGGACTCCATTACAGTAATCCAGGCAGGAGGTGATGAAGGCATGAATGAGGGTTTCTGCAACGGAGTCAGGGAGTGAGGGCCGGAGTCTGGAGATGTGTTTGAGGTGAAAGAAGGTGGATTTAGTGACGGATTTGATGTGGGATTGGAAGGAGAGGGTGGAGTGAGAAGAGTGATTCCATCCCAGTATACCCCATTCCATTTGTGGGCGTGTCATAAATATGACATTGGGCTCATCCTAAATGTGACTACAGGCCTTGTATGAAACAATATCCTCTGAAACAGAAAGCGCTTGATGGCAGCAGACCAGTGTTTGATTCACTTTGAAGGCTTCACTTATAATTTCCTGCCATGACTCCCCCGTCAGAACACCCATATTTCCTGTTAAGAAGAGATGAGGGTCAATGTTTGGTGCTGGATTTGCAAGCGGTAAATGCTGCAATCTGCCAGTGTGCACCACAAGTTTCAAACCCTCACACCATTTTGTCAGAAATTCCATCTGATGCCACTCATTTTTCTGTCATTGACAGAAATGCATTTTTGACAGTTCCTGTCCATGCTCACAGTACGTATTGGTTTGCTATCTCTTCAACGGGAAAGGCCACACAAAACAAAACAACTCAGTGTCCACAGGGCTATTCCGAAAATTCTGGAGTTATTCACAGTGTGCTTGCAAAATGTCCATTTACCATTAGGTTCTGTTTTGCTGCAATACGTCAACGATTTCATGATATATAATCCATTGGGTGAAGCATGCAAATCAGAAACAATAGTGTTGGTAAAGGAATTCTTGGATATGTGATCACAACAAATCTCCAAACTGCATTCAGTCAATTCATCAGTGCCAAAACCAACCACTAAGAAACAAACGATGAGCTTCCTAGGAATGATGTCATACTGCAGACAGTGGATTCCAAATTATTCAGAAAGAGACCCACCCCTCTCTTCCATGATTCATGGTAATAATCTCCGTGCGCACGGCAAACTGACCAGGACTGATGAAGCTGACAAAGCCTTTGCTGACCTAAAGACCTCCTTGCAGTCCGCCCACATTGGGACTGCCAAAGCTTGATATACCCTTTGTTCAGTTTGTGGAACAAAAAGAGAGCAACATGACATCTGTTTTGACACAAAAACATGGGGGTAAATTGTGTCCAGTCGCTTTTTTCAAATGGAAACTAGATTCTGTTGCAATTGTTGCATCAGATCAGGATTTGTAAGCCCTGAGAGAAGTGTGACTATCTTGGGTTTGACATGTCATCACTGCTCTCATTACCCCACAGAGGGCAGGTGCTGTTGAAATAGAAAATGGCCCCATAAAAGCAAAACTTGCAATATTTTGTGATGAAACCAATCCCACTTGGGTTAAAGCACTCTCACTGGTAGCATTTGCACATGTGCACGTGAGTTAGAAATAAATAGGGTCTCAGTCCATTTGAAATCTTATTTGGTAGACCCCCTCAGACAGGGGTAGGGCCAGTTAGACACCTACCTCCAACCACAACAGCATGTGAAGATGCTATGCTAACATATTGTGTTAACCTCAACATATTACATTACATATCATTTAACTGATGCTTTTATCCAAAGCGACTAACAAAAAGTGCATTCAACCACGAGGGTAACCTGTCTGCTACTTTGCATTCACAGGTGAAAAGTGACCTGCCATCTGCAGCCAAGCAGACCTCCATAACCTGAAACCTGGGAACTGGGTTCTCATTAAGGGTCACAGACGTCACTGGAAACAGAGGCTGGCCACTGAGTAACACAAGGGTTAACACAAGGGTTCCCGCAAGCAATTGTCAGCTCATCCAGGAGCCCTGCAATGCCGCAGACCCACCTGCACGCCACACAGACTAGGAGACAGCTAAAAGAGCTAAACAAAACAAAGTCACCACAACGTGCTGAAGTTTAATCTGGAGTGTAAGCGGATCACTGCTCCATGGTAAACAACTGAGCAAGGTGTGATATAGCGCAGTCTTCCAAACGTAGAGTGCCAAGCTCCAACAAGTGATGTGCAACAGAGTGTTTGTAACACCGAGACAGACAACCTAACCTTACTCTTTACAGTTAAAATCTGAGGGATGCATGTTTCTATGTGTTTGTGCATGTATGTAGCCCTATGTGAGTGCATGGGAGAGAGGGAAGAGATAGGGGTTTACAGTTCGACAGTCAACTCTCCCAACCTACAGCATTGCTGCAACAACGCTTTTCACTCAGAAGGCAGCACAGGTTCTGGTCCAGGCTCTTGTCATCTAATGCCTAGAGTACTGCAACTCCCTCCTGGCTGTTCTGCCTGCTGGCGCCATCCGACCTCTGCAGCTCATCCAGAATGTGGCAGCTCAACTGGTCTTCAACCTACCTAAGTTCTCTCACACTACACCACTACTCCGCTCCCTTCACTGGTTACTAGTGGCTGCCCGTATCTGCTTCAAGACACTAGTGCTTGAGTACCGTGCTCCAAATGGATTAGGCCCAGCCTACATCCAGGACATGGTTAAACCGTACACCCCAGCACGTCTACGCTGCTCTGCATTGGCCATTCGGCTTGCTGCTCCCTCACTGCGAGGGACATCTAGTCACTCATCAAAATCATGACTGTTTGCTGTCCTGGCTCCCAAATGGTGGAACGAGCCCTTTGACATCAGAACAACAGAAAGTCTTCACATCTTCCATCTGCAGGCTAAAAACACATCTTTTTCCGACGACACCTTGGCTAAGAAGATGATGGTCTAATAATAAAAAAATGTAATTAAAAAAAAGTTGCACTTATATGCTACATGTAAGTTCATGTAGCACTTTGTAGTTTGGCTTTTGTGAAGCTAATGTACTTACATGATTCTTGCTGTTCTCGGTTTGTACCCTCATGGTTCAATGCACTTATTGGAAGTTGATTTGAAAAAAGCGTCAACTAAATGATATGTATGTATGTAATGTTTCTATTTAAAAGTAAGACGCACTTTAAACCAAATAAAGACAATAACATTTTGGCACCTGTAATCTGCTCTTCCTCTGCAGCAGCTGAGTGTGCAGCAGCTCTCTGTTTTTGATGGCAGCACCCAGGTCGCCCTGCAAAGCATCCGACCTCTCATGACCAAACACAGAGTCCAGCAGGTCTCCCTTCACATGCAGCAGACTGAAATGCTCCTGCAACTGGACACCATCCTTCAGCAGGCGCTAACAAAAGGGACAAAATGTTCACAATGTTGCACTAAAAAATACCGTAACACTATACACTAAACTAAACACTAGAATTAGGTGCTTACAGAATTATTATACACTTGCTAATGCAACTTCTTGATCCAATTCACATACTTACCCACACACAGTTTCCGGTTCAACTACAGACAATCTCTCCATATAGAATTTCATACAGAACTACATACAGACTTTGACTGCACTATAGTACTGCCACACTGAAACAACTAAAATAAGCTTTGTTTACCTCAGAATTAGTTAGCCATGTGGCAGTTTACAGGCAGCATGCTGATTGTAGAAAAGTCAACCAGAGCGGTGACTGCAGAATTCAATGTCTCTCATTCAACTACCAGCAGTGTAAGATTTTTTTAAGCATTTGGCTTAAATATGAATCATCTGCGTGTCTGCTGACAATGTGTCACCACACTAGCACAAGGACCATTAGTTATGAAAGTGGACTGATTATTTTAACAGTAGATTGAGACAGGAAAAATATTACTTTGTACAGTATCTGTGAAAGTGACACTTCTTGATGTTGGAACACACATTTCAAGTTAAGAGGACTTTTTCTGCATGAATGAGGAAGACAATTTAAATATTTCTGAAGGATGTCTGTGTGTTTTACCTCTATGTTTCTGGACTATCATGGCAATATGGGAGAAGGTCAGTAACCTCAGCAGATGCCTCCAACACCTGAGAGACCATGGTGGCTCCATTGGGTGTAGACCAGCAGCGGGTCCTGGAGGAGTGTTTCTCAGTCCTGACTGCAACTCTGAACATAGCCTGGTTGCTCTAGATTTCACACTGCAACAAAAGCACACAACAGATTTTCAATCAAGATTCTTGTAGAAGCAGTAAGTGTTTATTTTTATATATATATTATGTAGAGTATACAACAAAACTAAGTAATTTATGAATCCTGTCTATTCAATTCCATTTAAACCCTCTGGAGTCTCAGCCATTTCCCCCTATTTTTGGTTCGCCTAGTCTCCTTGTGTATTAATGCTTGTACGACCTCAACCCTGTAAGGCACAATCAAGTTATATCATCTTTTTTTTCAGGACAGCCAGGGCTGTTAGAATATGTATACTGCATGTCCCATGAATATGCATGTCCCATGAATATATATAAATATCTATATAATCATAAAGACAGAAGAAAATATAAAATGGAAATTGAATCTCACCGAAATCTACTCAAATAACACAGAACAATAATGAACAAGGTTTTTGGCTTTTGAAAATTGTTCCCCCAATTCTGGGTAATCAGGAGAAAAAAGATGAACATTATAACCAACACACAACAAAAAGTATACACATTCTTTCCAAGATGTGTCCTTCTGTTTATATTTACAACACAGTTGTGCCATGCCTCAAAGCTGTTCCTATCGTCAATGAGACAGAGGGCCACATCACACCACTTCTACTACTACTACTACAACTAATCTATATATAGCAGAGGCCTGTACTACAGAGCAGGATTTGCGGCTATTTGCTTAACTTCAGGTTTACTTCAGGGTGCTATGAAGCTCGTTCACTTCGTATCAAGGTAAATAACTATGGTAACTTATGGTTGCCATGCTCTTAGGTTAGGAGCAGGTTAAGTTGGAGATAAACTTAAAGAGATCACCCCGTATAAAAGAACCACTAACTGACCAATCAATTCCTTGACCTTTGTCAGCTGCTTGAGTCGAACATAACCAACCTGACACGTAGGAGCAATGTGCTCATAGTACCACAGACTGTCTGCATCGCTCTACGTTTCTTTACCTGTGGGAGTTACTGATATTGATTTACTGGGTGTGTTAGTGGGGGGATAACCAGACATAGTTTTATACTTTTGTCCTTCCCTAAGTAGGTTTATCCTATGAAATAAAATATTTATTTGGAATGGGGGATAGATAGTGTCGATTTACCTTGTGATGCCCCCATCCCTCCTTCCCCTCTCTTTCTCTCTCTCTGAGACTCAAAAAGTCAGCCCTCATCAAAATGAGACAAAATCAATCCCCACTGCTAACACATCCAGTACATCTGAAGCTCTCCCTGTTTCCAGATGCAACAGGTACATCCTTTCACCAAAATACCAAATGGGCACAGTCACATTTGGTGTGACGTGGTGTATGAAAATAGGTCCATATGTTTTTATTGACTAATCATTTCCAACGTTTCCACCACTGTGTGTCCTCAGAGTCAGTGCAGACAGTGTATGTCAAATTAAAGCTCATTATAGAGGCTACATCATGTGATTAAGTGAAACGTTTCATCTCTCATCCAAGAGGCTTCTTCAGTTCAGTCAGACAGGTCTTGTTAGTAAAGCAGCTGTAACTGTATTTCTGTGTTCTCCTCCACTCTGCTCTCACTTGAACTAATAAACCCACATCACTAGTTATCAGGACCTGATCAGCACATGACGTTTACTTAGTGTTTATTTGATTCGCTCCAGAGTTTATGAGGCTGCATTTAAACATCATGAAAAATGACTCGTCAACATTTTGTGCGCAGTACAACACGAGACGCTCACAGTCAGGACTCATGATCTAACACCATCGATTAATAACTAAACACATGATCGTAAGTTTGTCACTATATCATCCCAATAAAATGGAACAAAGAACGTGAACTAGTTCATTTTTAGAAACATGAACTTAGTTCCAAATTTTTTTTAATTAACTAGGAACTTGGACTAGTTCATTTTCATCTGCATAAACTGAACATTGAACTAGTTCATTTTAAGTGTGAACTGGCACATACTATATATAAACTATATATATAAAACTTTATAAGCTGTGTTATCAAATATGTTTTGCGGCTCCAGATGAATGTTATTTGGTGGAAGAGGGGGCAAAATGGCTCTCTTTTGATAGTAAAGGTTGCCGACCCCTGATCTAGGGGTACATTTGGGAGGAACCATTGCTTCACTGGGAGGAACCATTGAGTGTTTTCACATGACAAGTCACATGGCTTGTTAGGTTTGTGCATTGCAATGACCATTATATTCATACTCTATGGTAAAACAATAGCAATTTCCATTGTAACATGGGTGTTTCCTTCATCAACAACTGGTGTTTGACTACTGACAGAGTGAACAAAGTTAATACAGGCAAAGCCCAAAATGATGAGCTGCCAAAGCATTAATACATGGAGACATGTATTAGGTGGGTTTTTTGCCCACATATTTTCTATTGTTGTCTGTAGGTGCTGTTGACACAAATAGATATTTTACATTAGCTGGTAATGTTAACATTTTTTCGATGAGGCCTTCAATATGTAACCATATTTCACAGGCACAGAGGTGTGATTCATGAAAATTAGGAATCTGCTACCAACATAATCTGGATCAGTGGAAAATGATCAACAGTAGGCATGATCACCAGTTAAATTGGAACACTGTAACACAAACGCACAGCACACTCTCATATAGTCCACTGGCCCACCGATGATATTGCCCAGCAGGGCAAATACCGGTTAAGGATGTACAAGGTTACGGCATGTTCACACTGTCCAGCATTGCTTTTTTTTTATCTCTCATTACAAGTTCACTTACTATGAACGACACTTGGTCCAACATTTCTCAAATCTATACTTAGCAGGGCTCCAGACAGCGACCATTTATTTTGCCATTGTTTTTTGGAAATAGTGCAACAAAATGTTATAAATAGGGGCACCAGTGCGACTTGCAAATATGCCCCTAGTTTAAAAAACAAAAATCATCATCGTATAGGCCAGAGGTCTTCAACAGGGGGTCCCTGGTTGATTAGACATTTTTTTATATTCCCTGCTCTATCTCTCCATCAGTTTGGGGGGTCCTTGGCCGGAAAAACGTTGAAGACCCCTGGTATAGGCCATCAAGTGAAATACCAGGAGTGAGCTGGAAAATGGGAGCGAGCGCGCGCGCGCGCGCGCACGCACGCACGCACGCACGCACGCACGCACGCACGCACGCACGCACGCACGCACGCACACACACACGCACACACACACACACACACACACACACACACACACACACTCCTGCTGACCTGCACTCACTATAACTAAAAAACACCAATCACAAGTTATTAGGACCTGATCAGTAATGAAGTTTACTTGGTGTCTTCACAGCCAGGACTCAGTGTTAAAGTGACCGTAGCGATCTGGATTCATGATGAAACACCATCAATCAATAACTAAATACATGATCGTATGTTTCTCATCTAAATCATAACAATCCCATTCTGTTTGCCGAGCTGGTTACATAAACCCTGTGCCAAATGTTTAATATTTATTCAAGAGCAATTTTATAGAGCCAGAGTCCATTTATATATTGTTTTGGTTGTGTGTGGTTTATTTTATTTATGTTTTATTTATTGAGGATATTATAATATTTTTTATTCTAATTCAAATGTCAGACTGAATGTTCTTAAGAATTAAAAGTTCATTGCTCTTTGAAAGGGTGTACTTAACCTGATGTCAGAGGGTCCCTGCATGTGGACACAGTGGAGGACCTGATTAGAATAAATAAGAATAAAGGGAGGGGAAGGAGAAGCATTCTGTAAAAGGAAATTCCTTGTTTACTTGTTTGGTTGTGCTGTGATAACAGTAATGAGCTGACCACATACATAACTAATGTTTATGTTAATGTTTTAAAAAGCACCATTTAACTTAATGAGCTTTTTCTCAGCACCTAAGGCACCTCTTAAAGCACTACCTCACTTTGTGACTTTAAAATAATACAGCATTGTGGGCAAGGAGGTAGTTAGGAGAGCACTTCCAGCTGAACCAGGGAGAGGTATTTAGCACAGCTGAGTCAAGTTAGCCAATTACTCTCCCTGGTTTATAAAGGCAGCAGGAGAGCTGCCATGGGGAGAGAGGGAAGAGACAGGACAGAGAGCTGCCATGGGGAGAGAGGGAAGAGACAGGACAGAGAGCTGCCATGGGGAGAGAGGGAAGAGACAGGACAGAGAGCTGCCATGGGGAGAGAGGGAAGAGACAGGACAGAGAGCTGCCATGACCCCAGCAGAAACTGCTGGACAATTGATGTTGTATTTTAATTTATGTTTGCTCCTGTGAGCCAAATAAAAGATGTTGAAACCTGAATTGTTTATCACTGGCTCTTTCTTGGAGACCTGGTAGCAACATTGCTTGACACAAGCATATTTCTGTATTTTGTAAATTGTCTATTTATTACCAAAACATTTATCAGTAAAACAGTTAAGATGGGGAAAAAAATATGAATGTGTTGTAAGTGCCTAGATTTTGTGCTGGTGCAAACATTTTCCGTAAGGAGCACCAGTGCTACTAGTGGTAAAAGTTAGTCTGGAGCCCTGGTTAGTGTTGTTGAGCTCATCATTTGTGATGGCTAAGCAGACGAACATTTGACAGCAGCCTTCAGAAACTCCTGCAGGTTTAACTGGACTAACAAAACATTCCACAAACCAAACAGAGTCCGTATAGATTGGACTAGAAAAAACTTGCTAGCCTAGCCACGTAATAACACTAAATAAACAATTCACAACACTGGTGCTCTCTCCATTCAAAAATATCTGTTTTAATGAATGAACATGCAATTGTCTCAACTTAAAATGTAAGGACTTAATTTTAAATCTATTTTTCAGAAAAGAATGGTTATATTAGAGTTAATATGGTGTATACTCTCTGCATATACTCAGTATTTTCAGGTTTTCTGTCAATTTAGGTGCTCTAACTCTAATTGATTGAACTCCATCATAAGAACAGAGAACTTTAATCCTTGCCTTTGGTAAATGTGACAATTTGTATGGCTCTTTTGGCCAGAAAAAGTCTTTTCCTTCTTGTTAGGACATTTTAGAATCCTCTTCCTTATCAAAAAATGTTATATCTGTGAGCTTGAGCCTCTTGAGGTGTGTTTAGGACCATAAGGACCAGCACTTTGTTGAAGCCCTTTTAATCTTTAATTTTGTGGGGAAGTTGTGGCTCAGGAGGTATAGCAGGCCAACTTTTAACCAGAAGGTCAGTGGTTCAATCCCAGTCTCCTGCATTCTGTATGCCAAAGGGTCCTTGGGCAAGATAATGAACCCCAAATTTACGGCCAACAGTGTCTAAGTGATGTATAAAAGAGATATTGCTGCACACAGATGCACTGTATGAATGTGTTTGAATTGCAAAACTGTACTGTGAAGCGCTTTGATTGGTCATTAAGACTAGAAAAGTTCTACATAAATACAGACCATTATAGACCATCTTTCTTAATCGTATTTGACTAAGTCCATTTATCTTTCTGTTCTCCTGAATAGTAAAATTCTCCCGGTGCCACTGACTGCAAAACAAACTATTTTCAAGCATGTTTCCAGCTCAAGATTGGTCTTTTTCATCACTGTGAACACGTCCCCACAAAATAGCTACACTTAATTGTCTCTCAACAAAAAGGAATTACACTCGTCATTTATGAAATGTTTCGGTGGCCAGATCAAATGGTCTAGTGGGCCATATACAGCCTGTGGGCCAGTAGATCCCAAAGACTGTTCTAAAGTTAAACAATCAATGTAAATGTTAAATGGATTGTATTATCAACCACTTAAAGGGCTTTACAGTAGAAGTCGCATTCACCCATTGACACAGACAGCGCTTCTATATGCAGTGTTGTTTCTGACCCACAACATTCATACACTGTCGACACAACCATTGAGGGCTATTTGGGGCTCAGAAACTTGCCCAAGGACACTTCCAAATGCAGACTGGAGGTGCTGGAAATTGAATCACCAACCTCTTGGTTAGTCGATGACCCTCTCTACCTGAGCCACAACTGCCCCAATGTCATTTAGGAACAGTTAAGAAGAGATTATTCTCAGTAAATGCAATTGGAGGAAATAAATGGAAACTGTCCTGAGGCAGATCCAAACATTTGGTAATGCAGGTAAGTTTAAAAGGACTTTGCAGTTCTTATGTGGCCTACATGTGATATCTTTCTGAGTTTTAAGATAGTGGTAGGCTTTCTGTCACATACCTCTGATGCTCTTTGACAACGGCCAGGACATCCTCAGAAACTTGCCGTGAGTCCACTGAGAACTTAAAGAGCTCCTTGAGCTGGCTTTTGAGAAGTTCCACTTGGGACTCTTCCCTTGCCAGAGTATTCTTCACACCCTGCAACATACAACACAAGTAAATCAAATTTAAGCCACAATAGCAGATTTACACTCAAGCCCGACAATCCGTCAAGTCCACCAATTATACCACTTATAGTATCATATCATATATATATCAGGGCTGTAACGATTCTCGAACCAAAACCGAAACCACAGTCCTGACTAGTCTCAGTTCGAGACACGCGGGTGACTAGGGCTGTAAGGACACGCCGAATCTGGGGTTTGGTTCGGACCTCGGTTTTTGAGCCACGGTTTGGTTCATACCTTGTTATTAATTTTTTTTGTTTGTTGTTTTAGGGGGGTTGTAGCGGCTGCGTAAGAAAAAGCAGGGGGACATTTTCTGGTAATTTGTAACAGAAAGAGAAGAAAACTAAAGAACATATTGGACTTCACATAAAACTAAGTAAACAAAAAGAAAGAATAGAAAAGGGGGACAAAATTGTCCTTGGAACTGTGCTTGATGTTTTGGAGACCAAGATATTGGTAGCAGTTCTCCTTGCTTTGATTGTTGCAGTTTTACGTTTTTCAAGATTATTGATACTACAGAAAGAAAAAGATACACAAGCATTTTTTTAATTGAATGTTTTTTTTGCATTTTACACACATTATTTTGGTCCTGCAAATAAAACAGGTAAGCCTACCCTTCAGTTTTCAGTCAGTCTTGACCTCTGAGGGGATAAGATGTGGCCACTCGAACTGAAGACCCTTACAGAAGACATACTTCTAGCCGGGATGCACATGAACTTTCTGGCCACTTCGGAAAGGAGTGGCCAGGACAAGTACAGTTTCACCTCAGAATCTACACTCTTGAGATGATGGAGATGGATTTGCTGTTGCTGCTCTGTTCTGTCTTTCATTGTTGATTTGCTGCAAGAATCCAGATAGACTTGTGCCTTTCTTCTCTGTGATGGAAGGGGTGCTACTCCTCCTCTCTCCATTGTCATCACCTTGTGTGGTGGCTGCTGGAAGCTGATCTGTGTGTGGAGGTTCTTTTGGTGCAAGTATCACAGCTTCATCCATGCATGCCTTCACTGTGTCATCAAGATTCTCAGCAAAGATTCCCTTAAACCGAGGATCCACAAAACATGAGATGTTAGCACCCTTTTCATTTCCTCTGTGTACCTTAGCTGTTGCAGGTCTTCTCGTATTACCTGCTTTATTTGTTTGGGGAGGGTGCTGTCTCTTTCTTGATGTTTGAGTATTACTGTTGATGTGCTCCATGACTGGCTTCAAGGAGGACAGCGTGAGTTGCTTCTTACAGGCCAGGACATCAGTGAACTCATGGAGACGGCTCATGAGCTGGTGTAATATCCTCCAGGAAACTGAATCATTATCTCTGGGCAGGAGCACCTGGCTGTCGAGGTGGTGTCCACAAAAACAACGACAATTGTATTGCGATATTTTGGGGGAAAATCTGGTCTGATTAGGAGATATTGCCTTCATCTCACTTTGGATGGAGCGGCTCTCATATTTAGAAATATGACAAACTTTTTTAAGGCAGTCAACAACAATGACAGTCCAGAGTTGAGACCAGGAGGCAGAGTTTCAGTCGCTTCTCTGCGCATCTATTAGAGCAGTCACCCACAGCAATATCCTATAGAAACTGTGTCTGCCCCCCACCACCTAAATTAATTAAGAGAGGACATATACATTCAAACCTAATAAAATGTAATACAACGACTATATCAGCACCAAGATATAGCAGGATAAAATGTGGTTTATTAAATATCAGGTCACTCAATTCCTAATCCCTACTCATTAATGATCTGATTACTGACCATCAGATCGATTTACTGTGTCTAACTGAAACCTGGCTGCAAAAAGATGAATATGTGGGTTTTAAATGAAAGAGATCCCCCCCACCCATATAAATTCAGATATTTCTCAAAGCACAGGCAGAGGTGGAGGGGTTGCAGCAATCTTTAAATCTGACTTATCCTATTAACCTTCGACCTAAAGGTACTTATAACTCATTTGAAAATCTCATCATCAGCATATACATCCAAGCCTGAAATCACAAAAAACAGTTTGTCTAGTTATTATATACCGTCCACCTGCCCTTTCTCTGAATTTCTAGCTGAATTATCAGAATTTCTGTCAGAGATAGTTAGGATAGCTTAAAGTCACTATAGTCAGTGGATTTCAACATTAATGGGGATGGGCCAACGACAGCCTTAGTTCAGCATTTAATTCATTAATAGACTCAATTGGATTTACTCAACATGTGATAAACCCACTCACTATTTAAATCACCCTCTTGATCTTGTTCTGACATATGGCATAGACATTGGCAAATATTATAACATTTCCCAAAACCCTCTTCTATCTGACCATTTTTTTTTTATCAGATTTGGATTTACATATTGACTACACTGATTCTGGACAGAAATTATATTATAGATAAACTTTATTACAGGCTCTAGACCAAATAGCAAGACATACACCATAAAGAAAAAAAAAAACACAGATACTATACAAACATACTCTTATTCATGAGAGTCTTAAAAGGCACCCATACCAATGTTTCCACAGATATGATTGATATCTGACCGAGCTGCACCTGGGGCTTGTGAGCATCATTATAATACAGTTTTGTGACTCATCAAGTCGAGACATAAACTTAAACATCAGGTTCCTCAAGAGAGCTGTAAAGTGCTTAGCCCTGAGTCACAAAAAAGCTTACTAGCACTGCTACACTGGTCTTTTTCAGCAGTATCCTCAGACAGTCATTGTATGCTACCTAGGGTTGCAAAATTCTGGGAATATTCAAGTTGGAAACTTTTCCATGGGAATATACGGGAATATACGGGAATTAACGGGAATTAACGGGAATAAACTGGACATTTTGTGGGTAATTTATACTAACTGTATTTACCTTGTCCATATACAGATATAAATATAAACATTTTGTTTTGGTCCATAAGCTGATTTGAGCCCTGCATGAAACTTTGGTCACTGACTATATGCTTCTGCATCTTTGTGGCATTCTTAACATAGGTCTTTGCACAGTATTTGCAAATGTACACAGCCTTTCCTTCTACATTGGCTGGGGTGAAATGTCTCCACACATGATAGTGCACGTAGCATTGGTTCTGTAGAATAAGATGAGAAAAAAGCTGGTAAAAAACACTAATGCAATGCCAGAGAATATAAATAGTTAGCTAAACATTGGAATCGTCTTTAAAAATATTTTACAATTGATGGATAAATGAATAGAAATAGGCTAGATGAACGATGAACAATCCTCAATCAGCATGCTAATATATTTTCCCCAGTAATATACAAAACTTCCTGACTAGTCCTTGGGGGTATGCAGTAGTGGGCCTCAATAGCCCTGCTGTAGTGTGCAGGATGCTGGGAATATCTGTGCAGTGATGGAGAAATACACATTGCAGGGTTGAAATTCAAACGTGCAGCGTGTGCTGCATTCCATACATCTTTAAAATAGAGTTTTGAATGACGTTTTTATTGCTCAGCGTTTAATTTGCGGCAATTTTTTTTTTCAAAATTCCCAAATTCCCAAGCTTAACTTCCCATGGAAAGTTTCTCCGGAAATTTACCGGAAAATTTTCCGCCCCTTTGCAACCCTAATGCTACCTGAAGTTTGCGCAGGGTCTCCTTTTGTAGCTGCCCCATAATGGGGCTGCATACATGGGGGTGCAGTAAGCACGAAACAAGCTCAACTTTCACATCGTCAGAACAGTAGTGGAAATTTCTCTGACTAACATGTTTGCTTGGACATACAACATTCGTCTCTCTTGCCTGTATATGTCATGCATCATCTTCCATCTTGTCAGTGATGATGTGCCCAAGATATTCGTACAGTTAGATACACAGAGGGATTGCCCTGACAGGTAAACATTGGGAAAGTGTAGCTTTCTGATCTTCCTTGGTCCTACATATCAATACAACACTCTTTTTTGCATTGTACTGTACGTCAAACTCAACCCCATACTCGGAGCATATATCCAACAGCTGCTGGAACCCAACAGTGCTGGGGGACATAATAGCCAAATCGTCTGCGTACATCAGATGGTTTAACAGAGTGTTCCCTATCAGACAACCTGTCTTACACTTCCCCAACTGCTTCGACAGGTTGTCCATGTATAGGTTGAACAGGGCTGGAGACAGAAGCCCCCCCTGCCGTACCCCATTGCCTACACTGAAGGGTGAGGATAGGCTATTTCCCCATTTAACCTGCATACCTTGGTTGGCATACCAGTAAACCAGGATTCGTATGATGCATCCAGGCACACCCCTAAGCATGAGTTTAGTAAAAAGCTTATGGTGATTTACTCTGTCAAATGCCTTGGAAGCATCAATAAACCCTATAAACATTGTAGAGCCCGGCCTTCTGTAGGATTCAACAGCTTCTTTCAAGGCATAGATACATAGATCTGTACTGTGCTTAGACTTAAAACCAAATTGATTTTCTGTGGTGTAAATGAACTCACTCAGTCTATCTAGTAGCATCTTTTCTAACACCTTCGAAAGAATGCTGGCTAAGGCGATGGGTCTATAGTTGTCCAAACTCCCTATTTTACCTGCCTTGTCCTTAATGACTGGCACTAATGTGACTGTCAGCATGGTGTCTGGCAGTATACCATGTTTCATCAGCCCTGTGAGGCAGATGGACAGCAGTGCTGCTACTCTGGGGCAGGCTAACTTAAGATGCTCCGCAGTGATGTTATCCTTGCCACTAGCTTTGTTATCAGCTAGTTGCTCTATAGCATGATAAACCTCGTTGGGAGTAAAATGAATCACTTCCTCATTTAACTTGCCCACACAATAGGGCTCTGTGGCATTCGACCTTGCCACGGGGCTCTCCCACACACAGCCAGAGACGGAAGTGTTGCTCTTAAACATCTTTATTAACAAATACACATAAATCTCTAACTACCAACATAAAGTAGACTGGCTTTGCAGCCCAGTCCTCCACTCAGTGTCTGGGAGTCTCTCTGGAGCCTCAGTCTCTCTGAGTTCCTTCCTGAGTTCCTGAGGCAGCGTCGACGCTGCCTTTTAAGCATGAGGACCAATCAGCTAACAGCTCTCACCTGCGCTGATTGATCCTCTATAGCAGGTGAGGGTGCTCTCCCAGCCCCTCACCTCCACATACCTCCATCGCAAATTTCAGGCCAGGGATTTATCCCGGCCTGACCTACTCCCCCCCCCCCCCCCCCCCACGGACCAGGAGAGGAAGCCCATCCACCGAGGCTCTCCGGAGGTCGAGCAGGTGGGCGACGACGTATGCAGCGTCTCTCCGGAGGCCGGCCAGGTGGGCGACGCTGCCCGGGCGCCCCGGCAAAAGGTACCGGGCCTGCCGGTGTCGGCCTCTCCGCCGACAGGGGACATGGGACAGGGGCTGCAGTCGTCGGCCTCTCCGCCAACGCAGGACCTGCAGGGGACGCTGGCTGTACCGCCAGCCTGGGTGCGGGGACAGGGGACGCTGGCTTCACCGCCAGCCTAGGTGCGGGGACAGGGGACGCTGGCTTCACCGCCAGCCTGGGTGCGGGGACAGGGGACGCTGGCTTCACCGCCAGCCTAGGTGCGGGGACAGGGGACGATGGCTTCACCGCCAGCCTAGGTGCAGGGACAGGGGACGCTGGCTTCACCGCCAGTCTGGGTCCGGGACGCTGGCTTCACCGCCAGTCTGGGTGCCGGAACAGGGGACGCTGGCTTCACCGCCAGCCTAGGTGCAGGGACAGGGGGCGTCGGCTTCACCGCCGACCTGGGTGCCTGAACAGGGCACGCTGGCTTCACCGCCAGCCTGGGTGCAGGGACAGGGGACGCTGGCTTCACCGTCAGCCTAGGTGCAGGGACAAGGGACGCTGGCTTCACTGCCAGCCTGGGTGCGGGACAGGGGACGCTGGCTTCACCGCCAGCCTGGTGCCGGGACAGGGGGAGTCGCTTCACCGCCGACCTGGGTGCAGGGACGGGCACGCTGGCTTCACCGCCAGCCTTGGTGCAGGGACAGGGACGCTGGCTTCACCGGAAGCTGTGCGGGGACGCGGAAACGGCGGCACGCCGGTCGCCGCCTGCGGCCGCGAAATTGTGGCCATGCTCACCGCCTCCTTCGGAGCGGGTCCCAACCGGGGCCGGCTGGCTGGCCCCGTCCGTATCGCCTGCCCTCTCCACCTGCCTCAGGAGTGCCTCCATCCCCGTCTGGTCCTCGCTCTCTCCTCCCGTACGCCGTCACCAGGTCCTCCATCTCGGTACCAGTTCCCACACCGCCTGCTGGTCCACGTCTGTGGCTGTGTGGGAGCCCCACTTTGGGCGCCAGTGTGGCATTCGACCGTGCCACGGGGCTCTGCCCACACACAGCCAGAGACGGAAGTGTTGCTCTTAAACATCTTTATTAACAAATACACATAAATCTCTAACTACCAACATAAGTAGACTGGCTTTGCAGCCCAGTCCTCCACTCAGTGTCTGGGAGTCTCTGGAGCCTCAGTCTCTCTGAGTTCCTTCCTGAGTTCCTGAGGCAGCGCCGACGCTGCCTTTTAAGTATGAGGACCAATCAGCTACAGCTCTCACCTGCACTGATTGATCCTCTATAGCAGGTGAGGGTGCTCTCCCAGCCCCCTCACCTCCACAGGCTCACTTTTGATATTGTCTGCACCAGATACACCTTCAATGTGGCATGGCAGTACTGTTTTGGCCCTATTTGTAGCTTTTACCTCTTTCCAAAACTCAGTGACATTGTTACCAAGCAAGTTTTCAGCCATAGAATGAGCTCTTAAGGCTTGCTCATGCTTCCCAACAAAGCACACTGCATATTTATATCTAGCATTAGTAAGCTTCTTGTGCTCTAAGTCTGGCCCCTGTCTGGGTCTACCAGCTATAACCCAGGTCCTTCCCCGCAAGCGGGTTATGCTATATGGGGGTCCTTGGCATGGAAAAGTTTGGGAATCCCTGCTCTAACCAGAAGGTCAGTGGCTCGAATCCCAGCCCATGCCAAAGTGTCCTTGGGAAAGATGTTGAACCCCCAATAGCCCCTCAAAGATGTTGAATGCACTAAGTGGAAGGCGCTTTGGATAAAATCGTCAGCTAAATGACTGTTTCCTCCTATTGAGCGAATTAAGGCTCAAACCCACTCATTGCCGCTTGCGGCTATATTTATTTTATTTGAATTACTATTTTAACACATTTACATTTGAGATGTCAAAACTAATTTTTTTTGTTTAAATCCTTATGAAGGAGAAATGTTCTAAAACCTTTTAGAACATTTTTCTGGTGTACTTCAATAAAAAACTAAATAAACACTCAGAACTGAGTCAGAACTGTTTTTGTTGTGTTAACAATAAAATATGAAACCATCCATATTTGCTTACTATATCTTGCCATTTTACCCTCAGGTGTGCATAAACTACAGGCTATGAACTTCTTTTTAAGAAATATGAAATTATTATCGGTATCGGCCCTGTATCGGCCGGGAAAATCCATATCTTGCATCCCTATTATTAAACAGTGTTGCATCTCACAGCCTCACAGGGCCTAGAAAACAATAGTGATTTGGAGATGGCATGCAAAGTTGGGTTGAGGACATGAAAACAAGTAACACCTGTGTTTGGCTCTGTGATTTGGTATCTGGGTTTGAACTTTGCAAATAAAAAAGCTCATTAATTCCACAACTCTGTTACATCAGCCTAATTTTTGAAAAGACAAAAGAAAGGAAGAAATCCACAACATAGATAGCATTTTCGGCAGGATTCTGAGGAGAATCGTTGCCATGACTGCACCCTGGCTTGGGCGACAATCACGCAGCGTACCCACAGGTAGGACTTTTTCTAATCTAGGTGGGGTCTCGACTGGGTCAGGAGGCAAAGGGTAGCATCTGAGACAAAAAGTTAATTATAAATTGGTCGAAGAATTAAAAAACTTTAAAAACTGGAATTTATATTAATTATTCAAGTTAATCAGATACAGTGCCTTGCATAAGTATTCACCCCCCTTGGACTTTTTCCCATTATGTACTGTTACTAACTGGAATTCAAATAGACTTAAATAAACTTTTTCCCGTTTGATCAACAAAACATGCATAGTACTTTGGAGGTGCAAAATAAATTTTATTGTGACACAAACAATAATGAGAACAAAAAAGTTGACATCTGTTGGGTGCATAAGTATTCACCCCCCTGTGTCAATACTTGGTAGAACCCCCTTTCGCTGCAATTACAGCTGCAAGTCTTTTGGGGTATGTCTCTACCAGCTTTGCACATCTAGAGATGGAAAGGTTTGTCCATTCTTCTTGGCAAAAAAGATGAAGCTCAGTCAGATTGGATGGAGACCGTCTGTGAACCGCAATCTTCAAGTCTTGCCATAGATTCTCTATTGGATTGAGGTCTGGGCTTTGACTGGGCCATTTTAAGACATTAACATTCTTTAATCCAAACCATTCCTTTGTAGCTCTGGCTGTATGTTTAGGGTCATTGTCCTGCTGGAAGATGAACCTCCGCCCCAGTCTCAAGTCTTTTGCAGACTGCATCAGATTTTCTTCAAGGATTTCCCTGTATTTGGCTCCATCCATCTTTCCCTCTATTCTGACCAGTTTCCCTGTACCTGCTGAAGAGAAGCATCCCCACAGCATGATGCTACCACCACCATATTTCACTGTTGGGATGGTGTGCTCAGGGTGATGGGCAGTGTTGGGTTTTCGCCACACATAGCGTTTTGCATTGAGGCCAAAAAGTTCAATTTTGGTCTCATCTGACCAGAGCACCTTCTTCCACATGTTTGCTGTGTCTCCCACATGGCTTCTGGCAAACTCCAAACGGGATTTTTTATGGATCCCTTTCAACAATGGCTTTCTTCTTGCCACTCTTCCATAAAGGCCAGATTTGTGGAGTAGACGACTAATAGTTGTCCTGTGGACAGATTCTCCCACCTCAGCTGTGGATCTCTGCAACTCCTCCAGAGTAACCATGGGCCTCCTGGTTGCTTCTCTGATTAATTTTCTCCTTGTCCGACTCTTCAGTTTGGGTGGACGGCCTCCTCTTGGTAGGTTTGCGGTTGTGCCATATTCTTTCCATTTTCTTATGATGGATTTTATGGTGCTCAGAGAGATGTTCAAAGCTCTGGATATTTTTTTATAACCTAACCCTGCTTCATATTTCTCCACAACTTTATCCCTGACCTGTTTGGTGAGCTCCTTGGTCTTCATGATGCTGTTTGTTCAGTAATGATCTCCAACAAACTCTGAGTCCGTCACAGAACAGGTGTATTTATACTGAGATTAAATTGCAGACAGGTGGACCCTATTTACTAATTATGTGACTTGCAAATGTGACTTGTGAATGCAATTGGTCGCACCAGATCTTTGTTAGGGGTTTCACAGTAAAGGGGGTGAATACATATGCACTCAACACTTTTCAGATTTTTATTTGTAAATAATTGTGAAATCCATGTAATATTTCCCCCCACTTCCAAATGATGCACTATTTTGTGTTGGTCCATTACATAAACTCACGATGAAATAAATTTTAATCTGTGGTTATACCATGACAAAATGTAGAAAAGTCCAAAGGGGGTGAATACTTATGCAAGGCACTGTAAGTCTGCAGGCATGAACTGTGGTAATCTCTTAAGAGTAAAGTGAACAAAGGGAATGGGACAGCACTTCAAGAAGCCGTTACATCATCAGTAGTCGTGGCGAAAAGCCGACATGTCATCAGTCATCGTCGATGTAAACAGGGGATGTCATTCTAATAACAATGTTGAGATCTTAAATAAACCAAAGCTATTGCTTGCAGTTACTAAAGTGACAAACCTATAATATCCTAATAACATCTATGCTAATGCAGTAGTATCAATGACATTTGAAATTGAAAAGCTTGGATGCTCTGCATTATTTCACATATAAATCAAAAGCTCACAGCTTCAGGCTACTAGCAGTGGTCTGTATGCAACCCTGCCAGGATGCTTTATTATTAGAGGAGCAGTACAATTTAGTAACAACGCTGTTATACGCTGAATAAATCAAGTGCATCGTGTATCTATAAAGAGGGGGGGTGCGACATGAAATCCTGTGGAAATACGGGATTATAATGCAAAAATAATTACCATAATACATTGAAACGATATTAAACTATGATATTACAATCATTATCGTAATTATTAAATCCTTATTAATGTAGGTCATTTGTGGGTCTCTCGCCCAGCTTGCCGGTGATTCGCAAAGCATTATGGAAAATTCTCATAGCCCTCGGTTTGAAGTGTGGGTCTGAAAAATCTCGGTTTCAAGGGCTGTACGGCCCTAACACTTGGCCCTCCCCCTTCATCCCAACAAGTATCAGGGCTAAGGGGTGAAATTGGATTGGGCCTACGTGTGTTCTCTTGAAGAGAGGTAAATATAATTAAACCTTTAAGTCCCTATAACGTCGTTGAGACTACGTGTGTTATCTTGAAGAGGAATAAAGAGAATTAAACATTAAAGTCCTTTAAAGTTTCAGTGTGTAGAATTTCGTGACATCTAGAGGTTAAATTGCATGTTGCAGCTGAATACCCCTCATCTCACCCTCCCGTTTCAAACATGAAAGAGAACCTGTGGTAGCCTTTAGTTGTCATAAAAACTCAAAAGGTGTTTAGTTTCTCCAGTTTGGAATACTGTAAAAATATGGCGGTCTCTGTAGAGAGGACTCACTCCCAATGTGAATGTAAAGTATTTAAATATAAAGGGCCCATTCGAGGGTACAGAAAACAACAATTTAGATCAGAGGTCTTCAACAGGGGGTCCGCGGAGGTACTGCAGGGGGGTCGCGGAATTTTTGGTTGATTAGACAATTTTTTTAATTTTTTAATTCAAATTTGTTTTTTTCAGCCAATTTTTCCCCCACAAATTTAAATGTCTTTAAATACACATTAACATGAATCTGTGAATTATTTTAATAGCTCAGTGTTGTATGCAAGATGTATGTTTATAAATGGCAGTGGCACGGCCACCCTGTACCTTGCAAATGTTTAAAATAAAAACATGAATATATGAACCTGTGTATTATTTGAATAGCTTAGTATTGAATGCACAATAACAGGGTAGCTATGTTTATACATGGCACTAGGCCCAGTTTAATATAAAACACAATTTTATACAATATATATAGTAGGGGGTCCCTGCTCCATCTCTCCATCAGTTTGGGGGTCCTTGGCCTGAAAAACGTTGAAGACCCCTGATTTAGATGATTGCACACAGAAAAGATCACTGGTTGAGGAAAGGAGAGAGATAGAAAAGGGCATTTTCCAAAAGATGTGTATTATCATGTGTATGTTATTAAATTTACAATACTACTGAAATCTGATGTTTGACTGGTCCTTCTGGCGATGCAACTAAGAAATTAATAAGCGGTGTTGCAATTTACCATGGACAAAATATATAACCTTGTAGTGTGTATTGTCTGAAATTTTGAATAGCAGATATGGTTATTGACTTTGCTTAATTTTGCTATGTTAAAAGTCTGAGTACTCTGCATCGAGTGTTTTGCTAAACAATATATGATGTGTTGTGATGGTTGAAAGTTGTTTGAGTGCGAGTGTTTGCGCGGATTATCTGAATGATCTCTGACTTTCTAAAGGGATGATTATTTGTGTAATATGTGTTTGGTCAACCAGAGTGATTTAAGTGTTGATAACCTGTTTAATGTGTGGTCTGGCTGAGTAGATATTGTCATAAGGCCCGTTTTTTTATGGGCTTCATAAACTTTTCTGTGCTCCATTGTCTGTTTGAGCTGCTGAGCAGAGAACAGATGTGCATTTGGCTGTGTCTTGAGTGCTCTTAGATGGGAGGAGCTTCACCCCCTCCCTCTGTGTTGTATCTAAAAAAAAAAGATTGCCTGCATTATTATCTGTATATTATAATATTATTTGTAAGTTAGAGAACTATCAAGAATAAATTGATTTCTGATCATTGTAGTCAGTTTGCCTTGTACCAAACAGATAACCAATTGTGCTGCTTGTATGCTGTTTTCTTAGTTAAAATCATATAGATTGGTGATCTAATTAAACTATGAATAATAGAATAATCAAAAAAGAGAGACATTACACATTACACATTACATTAATTACACACAATTTAAACTTCTGAGTTTGATTTTCATCACTTTCACAATTCTGTGCTAAATAACCACAGAGATGGACCGGTAACAATTCTGGGAGTTAAATATCCATCACATGTAAAAGACATACCACAAAAATTGTCATAATGCACTAAAGGACTAGACCCCTGCTGGCCAAAAGAGGGTACGTTTGATGTGAGTGTGTGCAAGGATATGGAGCTTTGAATAAAAGACAAAAGCGATAAAGCTTAAACAGAAAAGATAAAAAGAACTAGAAATCTTAAAACTGTTCAAAGATGAAGGTATCAAATACAGAAAAAAAATTTGGACAAATTTGTGAGAATCTTAAAAACTAAAACGTAAAAACTGAAAAGAAACTGAGTCACAAGCAGCCGACTTCAACACTCTAAGCTTAGGACAAAGCTTAGAGGGCAAGACAAATGTTGAAAGGCAGACAACCCATGCTAGGGTGCAACAGGTAGTAGAACAGAGAGATGTCTCACTTTTGCAATGAACAGTAGGGGGAGCAGAGGAGAAGCTGGTAAGAAACAAGGAGATTATGATCTGAGGTATAGACCTGCAATAAGGCCACCTGAGAGATAAACTGGTCCTGGCCAATATCCAATATTGATAAAAAAGGGGACAAATGGATAAAAACATTTACCGGCCCATAATTATACTGAAGGGAGCAATGGGGATCAGTCACTTCAACGTGGAAGAGGAGGGGCCAACAAATCTGTGGGCGGGTCTAAATCATGGTTTGAAACCAATTCAACATTTTAAACAAATCACTGATCTCATTTCAGCAATGATGCAGCCTACAAAACTAGCCATAATTAAATGCCTGGCACATAGAAAGGGAAATGATGACATCATATGAGGTAATAATGTGTCAGATGAGGCAGCAACCAAGAGCCAAATGGTTGTTTTGACACCGCTAGGGTCAATAGAGCCAGACACCACTCTCAAAGACATAATCTTAATACAGAAAAATGCAAGCCCAGGTGAACACAGCATCTGGCAGCAAAGGGGGGTGACAGTAGATTAGAAAGCATATTGGGGGTCACATGAAGGCTTGTTGGTTGCACCTGTGTCATTGCTAACTATTTTGATTTCGGATGCGCGCAGTACTGATCACTGTGCAAGGGGGGAGGTGAGAAGGAAAGGAAAAAAACAACGATAAATGGGGCGTCACTTGTTCTGCAACAATTAAGTTAAAACACAGCGTTGCATCATAATCTGCGGAAAGAACTTCTGTCTGCAGGAGTGTGTGTGTGAGTGTGCTTGTCTCCGTTGCAAACTGATGATCACCTTTATTTAGTTATTTATCGATGGTGTTGGATCTTGAATCCTGATGGTTCACAAACACGCAGCAGAAACACTGCCTGTGTTAACAACAGAGAGCCTCATCGCAAAACGAAACACGGGATAATTATCTTTTCATGTCGTCATGTCTATTACCTTGTTTTCATAATCATTGGAAGCCATAATCATAGGAAGCCATAATCATAACAATAATATAATAATTATAATGGTAAATGGTCAGTTATAATATTGCGATTCTCTAGTCTTGATGAAGAATGAAAACGCTTTAAAGAAGTTTGTTGCCATTTACCCATTCAAACACTCTCTTGCATCTATGTGCAGCACTTTCATCATCACATCAACCACACAATGTCAGCACATCTTGCTCAAGGACACTGGTATCAAACCTCTGACCTGGTTAGAGGACAACCCACATTATCTCCTGAGCCACAGCCGCACCAGAGAATGGCATAATAAGAATGGAAAACCAGTACCTCCAGGACTATGTAATGACTTTCTTACATCCTGACAACATTTATAATACTGTTGATGTGTTTAGAGGAACCTACCGTGTATTTCCTCCACTGGCCAACTATCTGCTCCTCAGTACAGTCCTCTATCTCGCATCCCTCATCCAGCTCCTGGTTCAGCCCCTGCAACAGCTGCCTGAGGCGGCCAATGTCCTCTCCAAGCTGCTGGCAATTGGCCATGTAGTGACTGTAAGAGTCCAGGCTCAAGCGCAGGCCCTCCTCAGCCTCACACAGGCCCTGCCTCAGCCTTTGCCAGCCAAGCCTCAGCTCCTCAGCCTCTTCCACCACTACCTCCACACCTGCAGGAGAGGTGCTGCTCCTCACTGCCTCCGCAACACCCTCGATATGCTGAAGGTTCTTCTCCTCCCTGGCCACACTGTCATCCAGAGCCTTGTTTTGGGGCAGATGTAGAAACATTACTAAATGTGAACTTGGACAAAGAGTGTTAAAATATATTATTACTTGGTGTCAAATCAAACCTTTCTGTAATATTAAAGGCATTTGCACAATAGACACATTTTTACCATGCCAACACATCATTACTATAGTATTTAGCATTAACCTGTATTCAGTCAAAAATAGCTTTCACATCAACGACAGAAATTGGCTGAGTGGTATTTGTGGCTTTTATTTTTTGGGACCAAAAATGTTTCTCTTCCGACACATTTTACCAGTCGGATTGTCTGTAGCTGACGTCATATTTTGAAGCAGTAGTAGTAGCATGAGAAGAAGAAAACTTCCTCCTGTATCCAGTCAGACATAAACATAGGATATAAAGTTTACTTGTCAATATATTTTAGTTATTTTTTCTTTAGAAGGATATCAGGCAGCATACTTGAAGCAAGGACCAAGCAACAAGCAACCCAACTCTGCTGAAGAAAATTTATAAATCAAATGCGCACAGCTGGGACTTTTCTCTTATTATTTACATAAAATGAAACTATGATCTTGTTGATGGCTGTTGATCGGACCCAGCGGTTGTTCAAACTGTACAACAGACATCCTGAAATATGTCCTGAAGCAGCTGTTGTACTGTTACTGAACCAAGCAGTGAAACTCAAGTTCTCCTTTTTGTCAATACTGGGCGTTTTCTTCCTTTTTATTAAGTATAAGGAGAACCAAATTATTATTGATTGATGTTGATTCCATCTTTCTATAATTTATTTGTGGACATTTCCTTCTGGATTATTTGCTATTATGTGCCAATTATTTATATCACCATTGATATGCAAATGCTAAAAACATACACACATAATAATAATATAATTCTTTAAAACAAATGAAGGTCCACCTGCAAATGATTAATCTGATTAAAAATTTGAATCGTTTGACACCCCTAATTTATATTTATGCCTATGGTAAACACTAAAGTGAACAGGAATGTCAAAGACTGAAGTTGGATCAATAAACTGGATTTACAGTGGTTTGTATTTGTTTCACCGCAATGTCACAACCATTTTTTCATTTCTTCCCAACAAGTTCTGCTGTCAACACTAATGCCAAAGACCTTGCTTGCTATATTTTCTCCACCCTGTTGATGGTGGTTTTGCTGCATAGTATCTTTTCATTTGTTAATATCTTATAAAGTATTACAAAAATTAGAGTATTTAGGGTATTTATTTAAAATATACCATTCCCTTATTCTGCCTTTTCCACTGCAGAAAATAACAGGTAGGTTTTGAGAGGGTCAACATGGTGATATCAACAGCAGGTTTTTAATTACATTTAGTGACTCTCACTTGTAAGGCTTTGAGCTTAATCTCAGCTGTGTTCTCGCTGTCCATCAGATCAGTTAACTCCTTGGTTTTTGACAGCAGCCACGACTGGAACCCCTGAACACTGCCTTGGTATGTCTGATGATCCTCAGCGATCTTCTGAAGCAGCAACAGACGCTCCTAGCATAGCAGGAGACACACATCACAGTATTTTTTTAGCACACACCTCAAACTTAACACTTGGCTATGTGAGTAATAGATTTGTGTGTGAATGTACATTTATACTCCCCTGTGAGACTGTTTATTATTTCAAGTACACATTGACATTTTATACAAAAGCACAGCATTCTTTAAGTCCCAATTTTTAGCATTTAGACTTTCACACCCATGTGCATTATGGGGATGGTGGCATGACGCAGTTTGACACAGCTGTCAAATTTTTGCCAATTTTGAGATGGATGTGGTCATCTTGCTTAGCTAAATATATAAAACAAATAAATCCCTGCTGCCAGTAGGTGGTGCTGTTAGTGTCCCTTAAAATTGGCATCTGGATGTCCTCAGACCAGGACTTATATAAACAGAAAACAAATTTTAGTGTTTATTAGACTAACCAAATGTGAAATCAATTTGATCAATTCTTTAATAGGAATTTGTCAAAGTACAACTCATACAAATGGCAAATTATGAGCCAAAATTTCAGATTTAATTCAAAATGGTGGACTACCTTTTGGGTAAGGATATGGCTCCAGTACTTTTCTGAAGGTCTTCGCCTGTTACACAAGCCTACCAAATTTCCTACAACAGTTGAGCGATATGACCTAAAATTAATAGTGTGGGACTTCCGGGTTTGCTGAAGTAGTAGTAGTTAGATGCACAGGGAAAATGTGCTCCCAGATCAATTGCAATTTACCCACCAAATAACCTGAAAAACGCATCTTTTATCAGTAAAGGGGTACATAAGTGAGAGAAGAAACACTAAAGGCTAGAGAAAAGAAGGAAAAATGCCAAGACCTCAGAAAAAAAGTGCCTCGTTGGCAAAAGCTAGCAACACCGAACCTGATCTAGCTAGCACCCACAGGCCAGAGGAGCCCCAGAGTGAGCATTGATCCCTAAGATGTAATTAATTACAATTAAATCTGGAAGAAACAATATACACATCTTTGGAGAGGCAAAGGGAAAAGACAGAAACTCAATACCACAGTTTGTTGAGAAAGCGAGTTGGCAGTACCACAGGACTTGGATTTGAAAATACAGCGGGCTCATCCCTCCCTGGTGAACAAACCCGAACCCAAAGCCCCTCAGAGGCCTATTATTATAAAATTCCAGGACTTCACAACCAATGAGACTGTACTGAGAGAAGCTTGGAAAAAGGGAAAAATCCAGCTCAGCACCAGATCTCTCTACTTTGACCATGATTATGCGACTGAGATAGTAAAGAAGTGTAGTTAATACAGTGGGATTAAGAGAGCACTAAAGAAAAAAGGGCATAAGTTTCCAACCTCCATACACAAATATGCAGATCCACTAGAATGCAAGGTCAGATTATTAACACTTCCATGTCAATTGGCTGTTTCCCTAACTATAAAAAGGCAAAAGTGAACCCTCTCCTCCAGAAACCCACCCTCAACCTAAGGTAAACAACTACAGCCCTGTCTCTCTACCTACTTTTCTCTCCAAAGCACTTGAGCCTGCTATCTTAAATCAACTCTCTTCTTATCTTCACCAGAACAACCTCCTTGATCCTAAACAGTCTGGTTTCAAGGCAGGCCACTCAACTGAGACTGCCCTCATTGCTGTCACTGAGCAACTTCACACTGCTAGAGCAGCCTCTCTCTCCTCTGTCCTCAACCTTCTGGAACTCTCTTCTGCGTTTGACACAGTCAACCTCCAGATCCTTATTTCCTCCCTTCAGGACCTGGGTGTCTCAGGCTCTGCACTCTCCCTGCTCACATTCTACCTTAAAGATCGTACCTACCGGGTAACTTGGAGAGGATCTGTGTTAGAACCTTGTCCACTCACTATTGGGGTCCCTCAAGGTACTGTCCTGGGTCGCCTCCTTTTTTCTCTGTACACCAAGTCTCTAGGCTCTGTTATTCACTCACATGGCTTTTCCTACCACAGCTACGCAGATGACACCCAACTAATTCTCTCTTTTCCCCAGTCTGAAACACAAACACAAATCTCTGTCTGACTGACATCTCTCAGTGGATGTCCGCACACCACTTGAAATAAACCTTGACATGACCAAGCTACTTTTCCTTCCAGGGAAAGGCTCTCCCACCCACGACCTTACTATCACCATTGACAACTCTGTGGTAGCCCCCACCCAGACTGCAAGGAACCTGGGTGTGACACAGTCAACTCTCCCTTACCGCCAACATTGCTGCAACAACCCAATCATGTAGATACATGATGCATAACATAAGGAGAATGGGTCCCCTTCTCACCCAAAAGGTGGCACAGGTTCTGGTCCAGGCTCTTGTCATCTCACGCCTAGACTACTGCAACTCCCTCCTGGCTGGTCTGCCTGCTAGTGCCATCCGACCTCTGCAGCTCATGCAGAAGGCAGAAGCTTGAATGGTCCTCAACCTACCTAAGTTCTCTCACACTACACCGCTCCTCCGCTCCCTTCACTGGTTACTAGTGGCTGCCCGTATCCGCTTCAAGACACTAGTACTTGCGCACTGTGCTCCGAATGGATTGGGCCCAGCCTACATCCAGGACATGGTTAAACCTTACACCCCAGCCCGTCCACTCTGCTCTGCATTGGCCAATCGGCTGGCCGCTCCTTCACTGCAAGGGACACCTAGCCACTCAACAAAATCTAGACTGTTCGCTGTTCTGGCTACCAAATGGTGGAACGAGCTCCCCATTGACATCAGGACAGCAGAAAGTCTTACTTAGTGTACAGGAGAGTAGTGCCTATCTAATTCCACAGATACTCTCTTCTCTCTCTAAGCAGTACCTAAGGTCAGGTTATAGATAAAGGGCCAACCAACAGTACATTGTAGCGTCTACTCTTAGCGACTTTCATATCTAATTCAGATTCGCCAGACAAAGAGGCACCAACTTCAACTCTCACCAACTTTAACTATTTTACGTATTTCACCAGTGGCAAAACGTAAAGACACAATTGGATTTAGGAATGCATATTTAGGCTTAACTATCCAATAGGATGCGAATTCCTACATGTAACATAGAGAGTGAAAGCAATTCTAGCCATTCATGGATGTGCTGTTAGAATGGGTGACACAAGTAGAGGAAGATATTGTAATCGGTAATGTGGGTTGTGAGGCTGCCGATGTCCTCCCCATGACCCCTTCTTCACACACAGTTGACTCGAAACAGTCCCTCAGAGCCTCATCCGTCTCGTCGGACCACCTCTTCACTGTGCGGGTCACAGCTGGTTGCCTGTGCACCAGAGGTTTGTACACAGACAGGAGATGAACCAGGTTGTGATCAGATCTCCCAAGGGGGAGGGGTGTTGAGAGGTGGAAGTTGGATCTGAGCTCACTCTGACCGTCAAAGTACATTGCCAAGACAAGTACTTGGTGGTTCAGTACACAGTACTGAGCTGGTTGGCCATGCTAAAAACTGAAATACTGATACTGATAATACAGTGTATGAAGCTAAGTGACAATACAACAGCTTTTCACAATAATAACTGATGTGAAAAAACACAATTGTGCTATGTCTGTTTCCCCAGGAGGGTATGTAATCTGACCATAAGAGTGACACTGAGAATTCAGAGTATGTATGTGTGTTCCTATGTATAAAAATAAAACTAGAGGCCTAGCATTGTCTTCATCTTTTCACTTACAATTGAACAATGTCTTGCTAGTTAACAAGAGCAGTACATCTGAGCCTTCTCTCTCTGTAGATTATTCTACTCCTTACTCTTATCAAAAAGTTGTGAATTATCGTCAGGATAAATACAGACAGTTTTATGTTTGGCAGCATTTTCACAGACTATTTTGAATAGTCTTTCAGCTGTTGACAGTCAGTTTTATGCCATACGTAGTTTGGATTTTATGACCCCTGAACGAGACAAATGTTCCATGTGCAATTGTGATCTTGATGCACACATATGTGCGATCTCATGTCTAATTGTCTGCTGATGAGACTTCAGTGTGGCATTACCCCACATGCAGAGTAGCAGAAATCATGCTGTAAAATAGAGTGAGTGAAATAAATGCTTGGGCAGAACTTTTCTCTCCAAACTCATCGGAGTCAGTGAAAAAAAACAACCAAGCCCGACCCGAACCCAACAGGTATTCTGTTTTTTGTGTCCAAACCTGACCCAAGCCCAATGTAGTTATTCTGAAGCTGCACTGAATTTGTATTTTACCCCGTCAATGAAAACCATTGTTATTGCTTGTTTTCTCTGAATTGCAGTTTAAAAGAAAAGAAAAATTCAGCCCAGTGAATGTGACCCACCCAACCCGTACCCAATAATCATTAAAAAAATTTGACTGAACCCGGCACAACAACTCTCGTGATTTAAACAATGCTGTCTGGAGATTATCTTCCACCCTCTGAGCTCTCTCATAGAAGCTATGGTTCTGGCAAACAGCAAAAAAAAGCACAGAGAAAGACCATGTGAGGAACACAGTTGCCCAAAACTAAAAAAGTGCAAGGTCCCTCTTGCCAGGGCTCAAAGAATGCAGGCCCCATGCTTTTTAAGGGGTTTATTGGATTCAGGTGAAGATGAAGATGATGACAACAGTCATCAAACATGGTGTATTTGGCCCCAGGTAGGATCCTTCCCCTGAGCAGCCTTTTCAGGGGGACTAGATACAGTGGAAACCGCTTGCAGTGATCATTTTGGCCCGGGACAAGCGTGATTGTTGATTACTATAAACAAATTGCGTAGTTTCTGTATGATAGTCCCCGAAATTGAAGGAAAGGTAACATTGCACACTTGTGCATACGCGCACGCACACACACACACTCCAGTAGCCCCACCTTTTAAAGTACCACCCTCATCTACCTCTCTGGAGGAACTGAAGTACTGCTGGGTGGATCAAAGAGCATTTGCACACCATGGCAGGGATGCATGGAACCTGCCCTCCATGTGCAATGCAGGAAAGCATGGCCTGAAGGACATACCAGTGTATTGCCACACTGATTCTTTCGACAGATAATTTACTGAAAAGCGAGACCCCCTGTTCCCGGCCACAATGCAGAGTCACTGATAGTTGTCTCTCAAGGGCTTGTAACACTGCTGCCTGTACAAACATTTTGGAGAGAGGACTGCAGACGTGAGGAGGTGAACTGAAGCCAGATTATTGATTCACTTCATCATTAACATTAAAACCAACAGCATTATTTGTGCTTGCGTGACATTCAATTGAAAAAGACAAAACAACTTAAAGCAAATTACATTCAGATACCATTAAGCAGCAGAGTTATTAATAATATCTTCCAACACTGTGCGTGTATCATCAAGTACGACTTTAGTTTTCATATAGTGCGGGTTTGTGTAAAATGGCTGCAGTGAACATGACCACATCATGGATTAGGATCTGTGGATCACGTATCAGAGGTCGTAATGGTGGATCCAGTATGGCGGATTCTGCATCGTGTTGGCTGATCGTGATAATAAAGGCAGATCCTTTATCGTGTTGGCATCAGATACTGGTAGTGGACCACGACCGAGGTGGCAGCTGATGATGGATCCTAATGGCGGCAGTGGACAATGACTGTGGACTATAGTGGCATCCGATCTTGATGGTGGATCATGATCTTGCTGGCTGCTGACCATAGACTATGATTGCAGCAGGACTGCTCGATACATAGTATTTCTCCTCAGACACTTGACCATTAATGACATTAATCCACCAATTCACTGACCTTCAGTTATACTTCAAAATGTTTACCCTAATCAATGCTGCTAAAACCTTTATCTTGATGTTCTCCTTTACACTTGACATCCATTGCACTTCTGTCCGTCCTGGGAGAGGGATCCCTCACATGTGGCTCTCTCTGAGGTTTCTACCTTCTTTTTTCCCTGTTAAAAGGGTTTTTAAGTAGTTTTTCCTTACTCTTGTTGAGGGTTAAGGGCAGAGGATGTCACACCATGTTAAAGCCCTATGAGACAAATTGTGATTTGTGAATATGGGCTATACAAATAAAATTTGATTGATTGATTGATTGACTATGCCATCAGGCACACAGAGATCACTGGAGATCACTTACAAAATAAAAAATAAAAACTTTTCACTTTCAAATTTCCATTTCCAAATAATATCCCTGAGTGGAAGTTAGGATCCCACTGATATGTTTAGTAATCGGTGCGATTGCTCTAAATATATAAATACTGTGGTGACACTCGTGCGTAATGCTGCGTGATGGATGCACTGGCACCGATAGTGTGCAAATGGAAGGACACAAGTGTTCAGTGATCACAAAGATTTCCTGTCCCATGATGACGACTGACTCATCAGCTATTATACAATAGATTCTATAGATCTGTTATCTTAAGATCTTTGTGTTGAACTGAATACAGTATTACATATACCGACCCGACCAAACCAAATCATCCCAGTAAAAGTACTCACCACTCTGGTTTATTAGCCAACAGGTATGTGAGTGGTACCACTGAGAAGCTCTGTCTTGACTCCTTCTCGACTAGATATTTACCAAATCTACACTTGTTTCTCGTACTCGACCAGGTAATATAGCTTACAAACGCAATCTCTGTGGCAAGGCATCAGATCTCACAATCAGATCCAAGGTTTGAGTTTCAGACAGTTTGCGCTAGCATCACATCCGGCTAGCTACACTCCGTCTCAGTCCGACAACTACCAAGTATTTGCTTCTTTCTTGTATTGACCAGGTACGATCTCGAAATATAAACACAATCTTTGCAGCAAGTCGTCAGATCTAACCAATCAGATCTCAGGATCTTGAGTTACAGTCTACGTTACCTGCCGCTCCCACTAGCATAGCCTCCACTCAATGTCACTTTCGTCCAATATCGCTTGCTTTAACTCAACAATTATATCCAGTCTACGTTATAGTCCTATACTTGACTGCTAAACTAACAAAACATCAGGCCATCCCTGCCTTGCGACTGTGCCTCCCTTCAGAAAGCAAAGAATGCCGACCTTAAGGAGGACATCCGGTGGCTTTCGGATGAGCCGCAGAACAGAGACTTCGCCTTGAGCAGCTTTATCGAAGAGCAGACGAAAATACTTGAGGCAAACATCCCTGACACAGTGTCCCCTTCACCTGTCCCTGGCTTTCATCCTGTTCTACTCCAAACCACCAGTCCCCCTGGGCTGAGGTCGTAGTCCGCGGGCATAAGAGGGGCTCTGGTGAGGCTGTCTCACCACCCCCACTTAATCTTTCCAACCGCTTCATCACCTTGTCTGATGACTCTCTGGCACATCCAGAAGATCCGACTGCAGCACTTGATCTCCCCTCTCAGCATCACTCTTTGAAAACAGCGCCTGTTGGCTCTGAGCCCCTCCTCCCTCCAGTGGATATCAGCGCTCCTGTAACAAAGCGATCCACGGGAAAACAGACTCAGCGGCCCCAAACACGAGCAACATCCTCACACAGTCATAGGATGCTGAAAGAGGCTGTGCTCTGATGCTCTGGATCTCCTCCTTGCCATGAATTGGGAGAGAATCCTTCATCCTAGTCTGAGGTCGCTCCCTCCTCACATAGCTCACCTGCACAGTCACCACTTCCTCAGTCAGTGGCTTCCACACACAGCGTGGAAACAGAGCCTGCTCATTCCTGCCATGTGAACACACTCTTTTTCACACTTATAGTGGGCGATTCCATAATGAGGAATGTCATCTCCTTCAATGCAGTCACTCATTGCATCCCCAGAGCTACGGTCCCAATCATCCTTGGTAAGCTCCCAGGGCTGTTGCACTCACTCCTGCCGTCCATAGCCTAAGTGATAGTTCATGTGGGAACCAACGACACGGCTCGTCAGCAGTCTGAGCTTACCAGGAAAGATTTTGAACACCTTTTTAACTTGTTGAAGACTTGCGGTAAATATGTCTTTATTTCTGGTCCTATGCCCACACTGGACCGCGAAGTTGGGCGCTTTAGCAGAATCAGTCTTAACAGCTGGCTCCAGTCCGCCTGCTCAGCTCACTGCCTTGGCTTTGTTGACAACTTCAATCTGTTCTGTGGTCACTCTTCCTTCTTCGCAAACGATGGGCTCCATCCCAATGCGCTAGGCAGCCAAATGCTAGCGGCTAACATACAGCATGTTGTAGAATCTGCTGCATGAGACTGACTGTTTACTTTCCCCTAGAAACATCTTCCTCGAATGCGGCACCTTGGAGTACTACTCCCACTAGCGCCCCCAAACAGCCGTACCAGCCACCAACTAAGCAATATAAGCAACATCTGAAAAATGTTACATTTCATTATAAATCAACTAAAATAGCAGCATTCATGAACCGATGTCAAGCATCCTTCCCATATATGTCTTGAACAATGAAAGAACAAAAAATAAATTATCACCCATAGGTGACCCCCTTTGTCAGGCACAAAGGGGTATTAAAATTCCATCCCATATTAAAAGGGCCCATATTTTACACCTTTCTGGGATTTAATTTGAGGTATTGGTACACCCAAAATGATATATCAGTGGTTTAAAGTCATTGATTACTTATAATTGATTACTCATGAGCCCCTCCTCTGATTGGCGACAACCACAGCTTAGAGTCACGGTATTATGTTTGGATACAGCTGTAGAATACCAGCCACACAGTTACAACAGGATGTTTCAGAATGGTAAGTTACATTGTCTCATGTTTGTTCAAGTTTTAGCAGGACAGTCGGCCAATGTAGGAGTTACGTCCGGGTTACAGTTGCTGCATGTATAAATAGTTTACTCAGTTCCTAACAATGTTTGGTTTAAAAGCTCAGTTCAGGTAACAAAACGCTTAGTTACAAAACACTGTATTTGATGTGATGCCAGTTGCTTTATAAGGTTGAAAAAATAATGCGGATTTCATTATATGTATAATTGGGTTGTTACGTAATGAGCGTTTTCCTATTGTTGTCGTCACATACACATGACAGTTTTCATGTCGCTTTTTCCTCTACAGGTGCAGTTGTGGTAATGGTGCCATGATGACAACAGAGAATGTGCTGCAGGGAAACCTAAAAGGTAGATTATCAAATAATCTTCACTGTAGCCAAAGTCTTTACATTGTGGAACCAAAGTTTCTTAATTTTTCTGCTCATCAGGTTCTTAGGAGAATAAAGCAGCTTCAGTCCCCCACAAACTACAGCATCGTGGCCTGGAAACCTTGTGCTTGACTGTCTAATCTGTGCAAAATGCACACATTTATTGGGCTGACTATGGGCCTTAGACTATACTGGTAAATTAGTAATGATTTCATAGATTATAATACAACTTAATTTGTATAGAACCTTTCATACAAAAATGCAGCTCAAAAGTGCTTTACATACATAATAGATAAAAAATAATGTTAAAATGTATTCCATATAAGAGAAGATTGTATAAAACATAACAGGTTTAATGACATTTAAAAGAAAAGGGCATAAAATATATTTAAAAAATGCATAAAAACAGAAAAAGAAATCGATAAAAAGATTATAAACATGGAGCAGGAGTGTAAGATCTAGATAAAGGCTGAAGAAAAGAGAGGTTTTAAGTTTTCTGTAAAAGACATTCACTGAGCTGGCTTCTCTGATTAAAAATACGCCGTGAAATTGTGGCTAGTGTATAGCTAACATGATATAAATTGGAATGTATATTTACAATAAATATATCAACTTGTTATTAGATATGTTGACTTCAATTTATGAAATGAAACATTTGAGGCACTTGTGTTCAGTAGAAAATCCCTTTATTACAGAAAATAAACAGTAACAGAGCAACTTGCCACCATCACACATTGTGGTGTGTAAAAAAGACATTGATTTAAATGTAGAAAATGTAATAATAAAAGAACATTATTGCAAAAAGTTTTGGACTAAAAAAAATAAACTATACTACCTGTATATGACAGACCTCTTGAATTATTATAATAATAAAACTAAAATAGCAAGAGCAAATTATCACCAGCAATCACTATAATCTTTTTTTAAAACTATCAATAGACTCCTGCTCCTTCTGCCCTGCTAGCCACTTCAAATACTGACTGTAAAAAGTTTTTATCTATTTTAAAGATGCGTCGACACGTCATAAGGGAGGTGGCTGTGCACAGTCAAAGTATGGACTCACCTAAAGAGCAAGTCCGGAAAGGACCCAGAAGCCGTTCTATGCGGACACAGACGCTGTTTTGACGGAGCTTTTCTATTTTAACCTGCGCAACCTTTGTCGCATTTACGGTAGTCTTATTTTAACCTGTCCAGCTTTTTCCATTTTATGGTAGTAAATCCTGGCAGCACAAGGTAGAGTTTACTTCTCTCACTGAACAAGAGAAAGTGGGAACAAAGAGAAAAGGAGTGTTAAAGCCGTTTAGTTGTTAATATCAGTCGATATCGATATATATCATGATATAAATCAATTCACTGTTTCTGTAATTTTTGCTTCAGATGGTAGATAAGATGAGTGGTAATCCCCATCTTTGTGGGAACATGCTTTCGACACAATTTGCATTGCACGCTACTCTGCTTCTTGTCAGACTTAAATAGCCAAAATATCTCCACACTACCGAATTCCTCGGACCCTTCTTTTCAACAATGTCCTCTCTTTTGAGCCTTGGCTGTGTCCGTAGGGGTGTCTTCAGCAGTGTTGTGCCAGTTCAGACTTTAAAAGAACGTTCAGTTCATACAGATTAAAATTAACTAGTTCACGTTCATAGTTCATTTTTTTTATTTTGAAATAAGTTCACAGTTCCAAAAATTAACTAGTTCACATTCAGTTGTTTTTTGATTGGGATGGTAAAAATAACAATCAGGTCTTTATGAACACAAATTTCTTTATTTGCAGACACAGTGGTTATTAATAGAAGAAAATAAGAACAACCCCAGGTTCATCTTCACCTCTGCTTACAAAGCCCACTCTTGATCCAGAGGTTTTAGCTAATTATAGACCCATATCAAACCTGCCCTTCATTTCCAAAATCCTAGAAAAAGCTGTTGCTAACCAGCTATGTGATTACTTGGATAGTAATGGTTTGTTGGAAAACTTTCATTCAGGATTTAGAATCTATCACAGCACTAGGAAAAGTTACCAATGACCTGTTCATGGCATCAGATAATGAACTCGTCTCTATACTCGTCTTGCTGGATCTTAGTGCAGCATTTGACACCATAGATCATAAGATTCTGTTACAGAGACTGGAACAACATGAAGGGATTAAATAACGGCACTAGACTGGTTTAAATCACATTTATCAGATATATTTCAATTTGTTAATGTTAACAATGACTCCTCCATGCACACACAAGTTAGTCATGGAGTTCCACAAGGTTCTGTCCTTGGACCGGTCGTCTTCACCTTATATATACTCACTTTAGGCAACATCATCAGAAAGCACCAGGTACACTTCCATTGTTACGCAGACGACACCCAGCTGTCCATATCTATGAAGCCTGATGAATCTAATCACTTAGTTAAACCTTAGGAATGTCTCAAGAACATCAAGGCCTGGATGACCCAAAACTTCCTACTCCTAAATTCAGACAAAACTGAGGTCATTGTAATTGGCCCTAAACATCTCAGAGAAACACTGTAAAGCCCTTAACAATCAAGCCCCTCCATACATCAAAGAGCTCATAACACCATATTATCCAAATAAATCACTTCGTTCCCTAAACACAGGCTCTCTTGTGGTTCCAAGAATCTTTAAAGGGCCCATACAAAATAAAATACATTTTATGGGCTTTTACTATCCGTAATTACTTGAAGGGGGTCAGTAGGTACCCTCAAAGTATGAAAACAGTCACTTCGAGGACTTTTTCACTCAGTCCATTCTAAGAAATATGTTATTGAAACGTCCGTTTCGTACTTCCTCTCCGTATGATGTAATCATTGAATCACACTCTTCTCTCAGCCCCACCCAGCCGGTACCAGTCCAGCCTCCGATTCCACAACCCCCCGCTCCCCGTCATCCATCACCCCTCCTCCACTCCACACTGAACGCGACACCAAGCAGACATGTTGCTGAGCTAGCAGCTTGTTAGCTACCACAGGCTAACCACAACAAACAACACTGAAGAAACCCTGCATTGTGGATGGATGCAAGGAAGAGAAGGTGTCTGTGCACATTCCTCCTAAGAATGTTACTATTCGAGACCAGCGGTTGAGCTTTATTTCTTCCGACGTGCCCTGTTGGTGTGCTCGGCTCATTTCACCACAGACTCTCAACCTACAGCAACTCCTCAAGGACACAGCTGTTCCACACTGCTAACCGCATGCTCTACATGCAGAGGTACGGAGTAACGTAGACATTACTAAGGTGTAGCGTAGACGTTACTCGCTACTGAAACTCAGGACTTACTCCTACATTGGCCGACTGTCCTGCTAAAACTTAAACAAACATGAGGACGGTGTAACTTACCGTTCAGAAACATCATGTTGTAAGCGACTGTGAATATGTGGCTGGTCTTCTATAGCTGTATCCAAACATAACAACGGGAATTTCAGCTGTGTTTACCAGAGAGATCGTCAATGCGCCAGAACTGGTGATAGGCCTGGTCGCGTGTCACTCAAAGTGCAGTATGAATTGTTGCTGCTAACATTAATAATCAATAACATATTTACAATGTTAATGTTTTAATTATAACTAGTCAGAGCTGATACCTGATGTACCTGGTGCACAAGTGTTCCTGGTCTCTCTCTACTCTCTCTCCTCCCCCTCCCCCCTATCTCTCTCTCTCCCCTCTTTTCCACCCATCTCTCCTTTCCTCCCCATTTGTCCCTGCTCAACCCAAACGGTCGAGGCAGATGACCTCATCCACGGCCCTTGCCACTACACCACTCTACTATCCAGTGGTCTGGGAACAAAGTAGTGCACTGGTATTTGGTATGGGCCTGACCATGCACTGATCACTAACAGCTGTTCAATAACATTGTAAAGAATTAGTAATGTGATGCCACTTTAAATAAGTAATATCTCAGGAACAACACAAAAACCTTAAACCAAACCTAACTTATTAAAAAAATGTATTTAAATATATAGAGTTTTTTGCAATTCAACTTTAACTTAATTATATATATATTACATTATTAACTTTATAAAAATCACTCTTTAACTTATATTAAGAGAGATAAGGCCAGTCACAGTGTTCCCTCACAACATTCAAACTTCGTTAGCCCATACAGTCTAAAAAATGATTCATGGGGTTAGTAAATCGCCCTTAAAATAAAGACGTTTTTTAAGCTTAAAAAAATTACGTTTGTTACATGAACATGTTTTAGTCAGTTGACAACTTATTGTAAGAAGTCGTACAAAGTTAATATTAAGAGCCAGGTGTTAACTTATCTTTTTAACACTTTTGAATAAATATTTCTGTGTTCACCCAACTGGGGAGAAATATTAAGTTAGCCCAACTTCTCTACATGGTTTTTGAGGTACAACCAGGACGATGCTAACATCCGCGAAGCCTACAAAAATATGTTATCCACTCTGTGGATGAGCAGTTACAAAATGTTTTTTCTTGTTTTGTTCACAGGATGATTCAGTGGAAAGGAGAGAAGTCACTATCCGTTGTCTGGTGGTGTATTTTAGAGAAAAGGAGGAGGACCTCTTCAAAGAGCACTTGGTAAGAAACACTGAAGTTCAAACTGTTCACTGTACTTTGTTTTGCTCTTGTTTTTAAATATGATGACTTAATACACCATACATTCTCTGACCTATTTATGCCAGAATGGTGAAGTGCAGGCTACCGGTGAGGTGATGAAGATTGTCGTCACCAGAGGTGCCCTAATGTCTGACACAGCCAGTGCAAGGATAGTGATCGAGGGAACACAAGTCCTGGAAGACCTAAATGTACCAAGAGCCTGTGCCTTGTTAATGGGGATGGGATTTACATGCTCCACCTCAGCTATCCAAAAGAACTGATCAAAACATTTGAGGTATTTCAAAAGATATTCCTTGGACTAGATGGTCTGAAGGCGAGCCTGAAGGTAATGTCTATAAAAAATGAACTGCTGTCCTAAAAAACAGCAGGAAACATTGCACTGTTTATTGTGAAGATTACTATGTTGAATTGTGTTGTTTTGTACAGAGGTGCATCTACTTTTTGATTGTGATAAAAACTGGATTAAGTTCAGAATATCATCTAAAATATTTTTTAAGAATGTGGTCATATTTGATTTGTCTTGTTTGAGGGCAACTTCGTGGTGACAGCCTGAAAATATTTTACTCTGTATTTGAAGCATTTAAATGCACTGTAGTTTGGTTTTCACTGCTGCCATTTTGACACATCGCAGGGTAAACTCAGGGGTAATTTTATAAAATGAACTACGGTCCTGTTCTATTTAGTGAGTCAAAGCCACTCCAGTGAGTATGTGCAATACCAGGTCCCTGGCTCATCTAAATGGAACCGAACCATAATTTACATTATTAATCACACCATTACACCTGTGTTTACCTTTCAATGACTTGTTAAAATGGCTGCTAAAGGGCCTACTATGAAGACTATCTCATTTGAGGACGAGAAACCAGCTCAGTCTTGCCATCATTTTTTTTTTCAAGTATTGTAGGACATATCTGGGCATGTATATTTTGTGAACAGATGTTGGCATAATTGTTCATGGTTAGAATAAATTGTTTGAACAGTGTTTACAATAAAGAGCCTGACCATATTAAACTGGAATTGCTATTTGTTGTTCTTACTTAAGCTACATGAGTTACTAATACCCTAAAATGTAGGATTTAAATAAAATAAAGAAGTGAGAGTAACTTAAATGCAATAATTTGAAAGCTTAATATCAAAACAACTTTTGAGTTAATATTAAGTTGGTTCAACTTAATTAAGCTTTTAGAGCTCAAAGCAAATCATGTTGGATGTACTTAAGTAATTGGGATAGTATGACCATAAAAGACCTGCAGCATTAACTCAATAATTGAAAGAGTTGAAACTACTTAAAAAGATCCATGTGTTACCTAAATTTGATTAAGTTGAACCAGTGAATTATTTTTTAGAGTGTATCTACCTTAATTCTTCTTCTTCTTATTATTATTATAGTTTTCTCATGTGATCAAGTCAGCATGCCATATTTATTTAAGATCCATGACGATGCGGCCCGAAGTGTGATGATTTGATACGGTTTTCCGTGACATTAAGTGCATGCCCTGAGGCAGAAATATGCATTATGCAACATTTTTTCATTTGTTTCAGCTTTTGCATGTGCAAACAGTTGTGCTGTAGCCGACTGTTGCCTGTCCCTAGCCGAGGAAGCACAAAAATCAAATGGCCTGATTATGTACAATGAAGTTCAGAGAACAGGGATTGCATTGTGAAGGACAAAGGGTTTCAAATCATGGAGACACAATATGTTCAACTACAGGCAGTAGTGAGTAGTGCTGATGAGTCCGACCATATTAATAAGCACCTTACCTCAGCTCTTTCTTGGACGTCTTTGTAAGCCTCCTGCAGCCTCTTCTGGGTTTGGGGCTCCACACTGTCGTCCTGGGTTCTGTCTTGCAGTGCTGCCGCCTCGTTCAACAGCCTCTCCAACAGCACAGCCTGTCCATGAATGTCGCTAACTATCACTCTTTGATGGTCCACCTGCCAAAGCTTCTCCTTCAACCCCAGCTGCAGCTCCACTCCAGCATTCAAGATGCGCTGCTGCCTCGTCAGCCAGAGCTCAAACTCCTCGTAAGCCTTCAGGTACTCACTCCAGTGAAGCCACACCCACTCAATTCGACTGCATGTTAGGTTTAATATGTTAGTCACTCATTACTTGCTGAGAAAAAACAAATTATTTGTCATACCTCAAATATTGTGCAAAACAGATTAGTCAAAAACAACATGTAGATAGTGTATGTGGCTTATAAGACACATACCTAGCAAGATAATTGTCAAAGTAAAAAGATATTTTATTGATGATTTATCAACTATTTAGGATTTAGTGTCATCTTGCAGTGAAATGTAATATTTCATCCAACTGAATAACTCTTGCATCATCTTCCCCTTGCCTTGACCTTCAGGTAATGTTTAGACATCTAGACCTCTAGATTAGGGCTGCACTATATATCAAAAATCTATCGTCGTCGTGATGTCAAAATGCACAATATACGTTTGCAAAAGACGGCAAAAAGTGCGATACTGCATGTGAATATATTTGGCCAATCAGATGAAGCCCTGCTGTTCTAGATAATAAATTAAAGTAAAAGCGCACACACACACACTGACTCCATTGCTCTCTTTATCTCTTACTGACAAAGCCGCTAAAAATGGCGGGGATAACTTATTGTCCAAACATGTATAAAAAGACCCAAATGAACACTATAATTTGGGTCTTATTTGGGACTTAGAGGAGCTGTGCATGGCTCTCTGGGGTGTCTGCCCCAGACTTGGTGGTGCTGCGGCCGGGCTGTGCGCTTTCTCCCAGCTGTGGAGCTGTCCGTGGTCTTTGCGTCTGTAGCCAGGGACTGTTTATGTTTATTTATCGCAAGTCATATCGTCATCGCGATATTAACCAACGCATATCGCATGTTTTCCTAATATCGTGGAGCCCTGCTCTAGATCCAGGGTTTTTCTGCTCTGGACAGACAGTAGACAGTAGAAACCAGAAAGATAAGGATAGTCATTCATTTCTTACCTTTCAAATGGACTGGGTTAAAACTCACAGTTTCATACAGCTGCCAGGGTCTGAGTCACACTCTCTGCGTTTGTCTGACAAAACTCAACTCAAGTTTCCCTAAACAACTTATTTCTTTAGAGTTTAAAACCTCATCTCAGTCTGTTCTATTGTCAATGAGATGGTTCAAAAGTCCATGAACAACCAATTAGTATTGTGTGACTGAATGATTATTAATGAATACAAATGTACCGGACCACGAGTTAAGATTTTCTTTTGTCAAAAGTTTGAAATGCATCTAATTCATTAAAACTTAGGGGGAAATATTGTTGCTTGAACATCATGATACATACACACCTTTGGCATTCAATTGACGTGGTTAATGATGTATTTGCATTTGGCTTTTTCTTTGATATATGGAACTATTTCTGAAGACACACATCTAAAGCAATTAAATCAAACCCCTCCAAATCATACCAGATTACATACACCTGAAGTGACCTAAATGAATCGGAAGTGGGTAAAGCAGCACCTGTGACAATGGATGATGTAGGTGGAGGTCTCCTCCCACAGGCTTTTCAGATCTTTGAGTTTTGCGAGGGTGTGGCTCCTCAGTTCGTCATCTCCGTTCTCCAAAAGTTTCTCTGCTGCAACCAGCGCCATGTCCATCTTTACACGACCTTCATGCTCTGACTGATGGATTTTCTACACATTCAGAGGGTCAAAGAGAATATCTTTTTAGTCCATAAAAATGTGTCAACTGTGTTCTTGTAAAATTAAATATAAAAAATATATATGATACTTTAAAAGGGTAAAAAAGGGTTAAATGACTTTTTTTTTTACAGAAATCGCAGTAATAATTATAAGAAACCAAACATGAGATTGCATTTCCCATTAACCGTTACGCCAGGTTCACACTGGACACAGTGGCACAAAATGTTGTCCGCCTCCTTTCCGCACCGATGTTAATCAATTGGGCTGTTCAAACCGGCAGCGAAGCGTTCCGATCGTTTCGGCATCTGTTCTATTTTTTCCTAGTTCTAGTGAGCGGTGGGGGCTATGAAGACCATAATCATTTACCCCCGAACCCCTACATTGAACAGAGCATACAACAACCAGCGCAGAAAGCAGAATCGCGGGCTGACCGGCGCGGAGAAATGCGTGTCCGGTGTGAACAGCCAGGCGGCTGCGTGCGCGACAATTGACGCTGCGCGGCGCTTCAGGGTGCTTCTGCGTCCGGTGTGAACCCGGCATTACAATTCTCTGCCTCACACCTTTGACGATAAAGTTTTTTTTTTTATTCTCCAAAAGTCATTTTTAAGTCTGTCCTGATTGATGCGCTAATTACAAAATTTCCCCTAAGGATATCATTTAAATATCAATCTGATGAGCCAAAAAATACTACTCGAGACAATATATTTATTTAACTTTAAATGAATAAAATCTGTATTTTGGACTTTATTGTTTTATCGCCCGGCCCTAGTGGCGAGAAGATAACGAGTGAATTTTCTAACTATATTTATTGGCGGAACTTGGCTCGGATAGTGGCTAATGGCTGCGCAGCCTCCACTGGTCAGCAGGGATGTGAGAGGAGGGAGCGCTGGCTGGGTGCGCTCCAGGCCTATGAACAAGTGACTTTGATTGCTTCAATGTAACGTTAGACTTGAGAGATGTTTGATTGTTTGAGAAAACAATTGTCCACACTATGAAAACACATCCAAGACATTATTCTGTAATCAGACAGAATGTGGTCTCAGTGACATCACTCACTCACTCACTCACATTGCAAACATTTATTTGCAATTTCATTCATTGGAAATCATCTTTTTCCTTCTCAAAAATTATCGTTAATACACCGGCCTTTAAAAAATCCACTATCGGCTGACCTCTACACAGAAATACTCAAACACGTCTGTCTGAAAATCAACAATCATGTCACTGCCAAAGATCAAATTTTTTCAGTTTGATGCAAACATTAAATGAAGCTCCTGATCATTGTCCACGTGGTTTTATGCAAGGCACATGAATGGCTAATTGGATAATTGCATGAAAAAGCCGGTGCACAGGTGTTACTAAAAAGTGATTGAAGGGTGTATCTCATGTAGATTTTGGTGTGTCACTGTGGTCTCTAAATTCCGAAGTACTAAAGAAGTAGCAAGGGTTCAGACAGTTAGTAAAGTATCACACCTCTGTCTCCCTGAGTCTGGCCTCCAGGGCATCAAGGGGCCCCTGTGTGTTGTCATTGGCTTTAAGTATCTCCTGGGAAGCCTGCATCCACAAGAGGGCCGCCTCCAACCTCTCCATGAAATCTTGCTGCTTCTGCTGGGTCATGATCAGTCCCAAGCCTGACAAGGAAACAGCCATTAGACTCAGACACATTTTAATATAAAAGCAGAACTTTATAATTTTTGGAGGAAACATTCTCATTTTTAAAAGAAAACCTATGTCTGTGAATATTACGAACAAAATATACACATTTAAAATACATGGGCATTTACAAGGTAGACATTGTAAGCAAGATGATACTGGTTGTATCGTGAGAAGTGATTGATCCAGTGTAGGGCTGGGCGATATGGAAAAAAATCTAATCACGATACTTTTTTCACATCAGTCAATATTAAGGGTGTAACGGTACATGTATCCGAACCGAAAATTTCCAGCACTGGCCTTTCGATTCGGTAAGCACGTTTACCGAACGAATGCAGCGAGTCCACGTGCAGAACTTAATTGTGTGCATGTGGGTCAGGTGGGCTGTCGGCTCGTGGTCATAGCGACTGCAGTGTGAAGACCCTCCCTCATTATTTGAGTCTCCTGTGTGGGAACACTCCAGTTTCACAGTCGCTATAATGACGACTGACAAAGACAAGTGGATCGTACAAAAGACCTTTGCGACCGTTCTCTGTTGTTGAGAATTCAGGGTTCGAACATACACTGAAAGTAACCGAGCCCCGTTACGAAGTTCCCTCTTGTCCTCATTTCAGCCAGCAAACACAGTAATTTATAGTCAGTCTTTATAAACCTCTGTTCCTAGCGTGAGGGTGTTCTCCACAGCGGAGACATTGTTAGTACCAGCAGGGCATATTTTGACGACAGAATAATCTCTGCAAACAATGTGGACAAGTACATTTTTTTGAATAAAAAAAAAAAGGAAATACATATATTTAATAATGATAATCATACAATACAATAAGTATGCAGTTTAAATAAAGTTCATTTTCTACATGCTGCACCTTAATGGATATTTACTGCACTGAGGCACATTACTCTGCAGGTCAACAAGAGATTCTGGTCCTCTGATACTTTCTAATCACTCACACGTATAACTGATCTTTATAAAAACCCGCTGAATTCATATTTATGTTCCTGGATAATCGGGGCGTCGGTTCTTCTGCAACAATGAAGTTAAAACACAGTGTTGCGTCATAATCTGCGGGGATAACTTATTTTCTGTCAGCAGGAGTGTGTCTGTGTGTGTGTCTGCTCGTCTCTGTCCCTCTTCACATACAAACTGATAATTACATGCGTTTAGTTATTAATTTGTCGTTCCGGTCACTTTAACCCTGATGTCCTGTGTGTGTGCGTCACGTTACGTTTCGTGTTGTGTAGCAGTTTTGAACATGTGTCCCTCTAAACTCTAGAATCAAAAAAACACAAAGTAAATGTCAGTACTGTTTGTGCCCTAATAACTTGTGATCAGTGATGGTGTTTATTGCTAAAGTGTAAAGTGAGCGCAGGTCAGCGAGGGAGTGAGGAGGAAGCAGACTCAGACAGAGGACAACCGGACCTTTAATGAGCATGTGTCCTGGTCGTGAAGCAGCGCTGGTTATAATTATGAAGCAGTGGAAAACCGGTTAAACAATGAACGTAGCGGAAAACATGAATCAATCAGTCACTAAGAATCAGAAATTTCCACACCTCTTTGCAGGAGCCCAAACATTAGCATGTGTGCCGCTGCTCCTCCTACACTCTGTGCTGTGTGCTTTAACATAACCTGACATGGCTGTAACTCTATTCCAGCCACATGATTGGTTTGGAGTGGCGCTATTCTCATTATCATTGGCTGTTCGTGTTGTCTGTCAAAACATGGATGGAATGAGTTCTATCAACGTCGTATCGACCATGTCTTGTATTTATAGTTGTATTGCGATAATTATCTTGATCATATTATTGCCCAGCCCTAATCCAGTGTCTTTGGAACATGCCCCTTACACAATGGTCGGGATATCCTGGTTTTAGCTGTGATGATTGCGACCGTAGCTCAGGATGTAGAGTGGGTTGTCCACTAAGAAGAAGGTTAGTGGTTCGATCCCCAGCTTCTCTAGTGTGATTAAAAAGAAAGGGGTTGAATTTGGCTTCTAGTATTGCCGAGTTCCATTACACCTTGAGCTCTGCACTTGGAATGACGTCACACCTGTATAACCCGAGTTGATAGCATTTATGAAGCACAGGGACAATTGTTTACATTAGCCAGCTATCCATTTTTAGCAAAAACAGTTCATGTTAAAGCATTAAGCAGCATAGTAAAACTGTAGTAAAACGTCCACAGACAGTAATTGGACAGTACTATGTGTCAAAACCTTTAATGACAGAAGTGCTAATAAAGAATAAAAACCACAGCCAAATCCAATACAATTGAATTAAATGGGGACCGATGTACACTGTGATCCACAAGCAAACACGGCACCAGAGAAGGATTATCAGAGGACATTTTGGTTAAAAACATTGTGTAAATGACGCAGTTTTGAGTCAAATTTAAATGTCGTGGCTTACGGACACTTGGATGACACCACAGGAGCAGTATGGTGCCAATTTATGTTTTTTTCTGTGGTTTTTTTAAGTTTGAAGAATCTGTCACCATTTACTTCAGTTGAATTGGATTTGGCTGCAACGCTGTTTACCCCTGAAACTCCAAAAGTGTTTCGTGGACTCTTCCCCCACCCTCCATCGGCATAGTGGTGAGTAGATAATGAGTGAATTGTAATTTTTCCGTGAACCATCTCTTTAATTGAGGAATTATTTATATTTTTCAGACTTTGCTCTAATCTTTACTGCTAAAGTGGTCATCATGACATGCAGAGTTGGCCTTGTATGGAGGGGTGACAAATGGAAAACATTGAAAACAGCAGACTTAAGATATTGAATAAACACCTCACTAACACATAAAAATAACTTACAAATAAAAATAACCTAAACTTTTTAGTATGTGTCAATCTCCTGCATCTGCAGGAGAGTATATATTTAATTATTTTTCGATGAAATTAAAATAATTTGTCCCCTTTCCCTATCTTGTTATAAGTGTTTTCTAGAATTTGGTAATTATGGTATTTTTTGAGGTGTGGAAATTTCTTGATTCTAAGATGCATCGCGATGCGGACTTGGACGACTCTGCATTGATGCAGTGACTGAACATAATCGATTCATGTTTTCCGCTACGTTCATTGTTTTAGCGATGTCCCGCTGATGAACAACACCGTCAACACCGCTGCTTCAGGACAGACGCTCATTAAAGGTCCGATCCTACTGTATGTGTCATACCAGAACAGCCCAATGTCTCTGTCAGATTCTGCTTCCTCCTCACTCCCCCTCTGAACTGTGCTCACTTAACACTTTAACAATAAACACCATCACTGATCATAAGTTATTAGGACACATACAGGACAGACGTTTGCTTTGTCTTTTTTGATTCGCTCTGGACTTTATGAGACACATGTAACGTGAGGCACAAAGTCAGGACATCAGTGTTAAAGTGACCGGAACGATCCGGAGTCATGATCTGACATCATCAATTAATAACTAAATACAAGTGATTATCAGTTTGTGTGAAGAGTAACAGAGCTGAGCAGACACACATACACACACACACAATCCTGCAGCCAGAAGTTTTTCCCGCAGATTACGACGGGTTTTAACTTCTTTTTTGCAGAAAAGGAACATAACTTCATATCCAGGAACATAAATATGAATTCAGCAGGTTTTCATTAAGATCATTTCTAAGTGTGAGTGATTAGAAAACATCAGAGGAGCAGAGTCAATTGTTGACCTGCGGAGTAATGCGCCTCAGTGCAGTGGTTCTGGTAAGGGGGGGGTTAGGGTTAGGGGCCACCTTGATACAGTAAAGGCTATAAATAGAGTTTGTCGTTTTAAGCCTTAGGAGCAGCACACAAGTCTAAACTGAATGAATGTGAAGTCAGTGTGGAGAGCACTGACCACTGTCATAGACTTAATGTTTTTTTTGTCTGATTTTTGAATTGAAAACCTTATTTTACGGCACAATTGTAATAACAGTAACAGTCAATAATATTTTTAAAGCACTTTCTAAAAAAAACAGAGTTCATGTTTGTCCGACTGATTTTATTAATTGATGAAAAAGCAGCCATGTGCAGTTACAGTATATAAAAAAATTGTGGATGTGATACAAAGAAATGCATCGAGATGCATCAATGTGAATCTATCACTGACTGCTCAATCCTAATCAAATCGTGAGGCTAGTGAAGATGCACACCTCTACTATTTTTTCATTGCATTTTTGGCATTGTGCATAAAATCAGTGTGCCCACAAGAAGTGTAGCTGGGAAGACACTTGAGCAAACACAACTGACAGAGTAAGCCAAGAGGCTGCAGTAAACTGTATGAGAGGGAGGAGTCCTGGCACAGCAGTAGCACAAAAAGGAACAGCTGGAAGGAAACCATTTCACAAAATGACAAATTTCTTCCCACCATGACATTCCACCCTTAGACTCTTGAAAAGACCTCCCTATCCTCTATAGAAGCATACTTAATATTTTAAACCTAACGTTACACTTAAAAAATAAAGATCTAATGTTAGGACTTATATATTGCTAGACTGCAGTTCTTTTTATCAAATTATTTTTTTTCTACTACCATTCCTGTGACAACTTAATGCACTAGCAAACTACCAAGAATTTGTTTCTCCAATGTTAATCGGCAATGAACAAGACGAACAAGTTTAAAACTGTATTAAAGAGTTAACTCCAGAGCTTATTAGCACCAGAATCTTACAATGTTAGTTGTAGCAAACTCACAACATTGATGTTGTGTTTTTCATTGTTTTGGTTATTAACTTGACTATTAAGTTTAACTGTAGCAGAACGCAGTCTTTATGAAGACAACGAAGCCCCTCTTACTTAAGTTAGACAGCTCGAGATTTACGTGTTATCTTTAGTCCATTCCACTTACGCTTGCCACTGACGGTCGTAATATTTAGTTATTTCGATAGCTACCAATGCTAGCTACGGTTTCCCTGCTCCTTTTTACTTTAAGAACGTGCAGACCCAACTTAGAAGTACATTCAGTCTGGTAATAACGAGCTATACGCTAAGCTAAATTAGAAGTTAAGATTCAACGTATGGACAGCATGGGTATACCCGGCCACATAATACAACAAATCCGAATGGGAAAACTGTAGCTCTATGCAGCTCATTACATTACAGTAATCTTATATAGAGCTCGTGTAAGCGCGAGAGGCTAAAAGGAGTTATCCGAGTTTGTAGGCAGAGAGAGGCCTATTATCATAGCTAGCTGAGCTGCGATGCAGGTTCACTGATCTACTTATGCTTTGTAAAAATAAAGACACTTACGGCTTTGTGTTCATCAAGTGAGATTGCTACTAATGGGAATACTGCCCTGCTGTATGGAGTTCCGTAAAGTTATAGCAGGCAGGAAGTAGAGCCGAGGCCGTCCGGACTAGAGTCAACAAGCCTTTTTACGGTGCCTTCAGGAACATCTTGTAAAATCACCAATCCGAAAATATAGCAGAATTGTGGTATTCGTTACTTAACGAAACTTATAACACGCAGAAAGAGTTCGCTACAAATAAAATTCTGAAAGAACATTCTTAAAACGGATGCATCTATTTCGAGGTTTCCTAAACAAATGAAACGAAAGTGTTGAAGGTATAATAGTAGAATGACGATATGTGCTATATATATATAGATATATATATAGATATATATATATATATCTATATATATATGTGGCATTTTTCAAAGACTGATTTTACATACGTTACCACATATTATTGATATTAATATCAAAGAAGCTATTTGAGGTATTACAGTATAGGTGCTCAGAGGGCCCAAAAAGGGGGAAAAGACAAACGTTTTTACTGATCACGTTATTTCTGAAGGAATTGCATTCCAAATACTATAATAACAATAAGTATAATAATAAAATTAGATATTGTATAGTATATTTGAGAAACAATCCAAATAATGTGGCATTAAAATTGCAATTGATTTATTTTTAAGATGTCATTGTCTATGTTAATGTTGTTTAAAGTACCCTTTCTGTACAGTTTATACAGTCAGCTCATATTTCACTAATTGTGACTGATTCATAATTTCAGCTCTGAGACGGGTTGGAAGTCCTGCTTCCTTCGTTTTCCTTACAGGAAAAATAGGCATACGAACAGGAGATTTTTCACATGGAATTATCACTCCAGCTTTTAACCCTTGTGTTGTCCCTGCTTCCCCCGGCTGTTGGCCCCCTCACATAGCCCACCCCATATTAGGACGCACACGTAGGGCAATAGACAAGTGAGCAGCCCTTGCAGATGTATTTGTTACACCCGCGGCACATGGTGTGAGTTTTACAGTACTTTTTCCTGGGGCATATCTGACACCTCTTCCTCTTACTCGCCCCGAGCGGGGCTGCTGCTAGGGCTATGGAGGAGGCCCGACTCTCGGGTCGAGCGTCGTAGTCAACAGCTCTCTGTGCGGCGGCGGCGGCTTTAACAGCCTTCACAACCGCGGCGGATGCGTCCGTGCGGGGGATGCGCTCCCTTCGTGCGATGAACGGAGTCACGAGAGCCTTTTCCAGCTGCTCTAGGAACACCCTTCGCTTGTTCCGCTTGCCCGGCATCCAGTCTGGGTTGATCTCTCTCCATATCACGAAGGCGTTGTAGGAAGAGACGTCGAGAATGTTGTGAAAGACGACCAGGGGCCAGCGCGCGGTCATCCTCCTGCAGCTGTACGTTCCGATCACCTTGTCTAGGTTGTCCACGCCACCTTTGTTGCGGTTGTAGTCCAGGACGATGACCGGTTTCCCATCCTCGCGGTCGCTGATGTCGGCCTCTGGGTGCCGTGTGCTCAGGAGCACCACATTCCTGTTTTTCTTTGGGATGTAGGACACCAGAGTGGCGGTGGGCGTGAATGCGAACTTGGATGAGAACACCTCTCTTCCCTTGACCGCGAGCAGCCCGGTCGGGAGCTCGGGCTTGTTCTTCCGAATAGTGCCGACCACGGTGAGCTTCCTCTCCAGGAGCTGCCGCTCGAGTTCATAGGAGGTGAAGTAATTGTCGCACGTGACGTTACGACCGTGCAGTCCCTCCGTTACATCGAGCACTACCCGCAACCCCTGGTTCCGCTCTGGGCGTCCGCCGCTCGGCTTTCCGGTGTACACTTGCATCTTCCAAGCGTAGCTTGATTTCGCATCGCAGGCCACCCACGACTTGAAGGTCTCTCTTTCCACGAGTCCGGTGGTGATGGTGGTGGTGTCGCCGTGGTCTTGTCCTCCTTCTTCTTCTTCTTCCAAGGATGAAGAATCTGCAGAAGCATCACCCACTGGGTCATAGTCTTCGTCTCCGTCTCCGTCTCCGTCCTCTCTGTCTTCTTCTCGGTCTGCTTTTCTGTCTGCTTCTCGGTCTGCTTCTCCATCTCCTTGTCCGTCCGCTTCTCGGTCTGGCTCTTTCGCGTCCTCTTCGGGTTCAGAGGATGGTTGCTGGGAGAATAGCTGTTGGTGAACCTGTTCTCTGGTTCTGACGCGACATCGTGCCATGGTCCGTGAGAGAGTGGCACACTGAGACTTATATGTGGGTCTAATGTACCCCCCCTTGATTTCAATTGGAACCAGGTGTGGGTCTAAATGACCCCACAGAGCACCACAGCGCCCTCTCTGGGGGTCTAAATGACCCCTCCCATGACAATCAAGAATGACAATCCATTGGTCTCAATTACCCCAGGAGAATTGGATAATGACAATCCTTGGGTCACCCTAACCCTGACCGGCCAGGGCTTGCGTATCATCACACGCACGCACTCACGCACACACACACACACACACACACAGACACACACACTCTGGGTCAATCCGACCCAGGAACAACACAAGGGTTAAAAGAGATTAAAAAACTGGTTTAATACCTTCCACTGCTTCCTTTTTCAACAGATATTGATTCTGACATGGTCTATAAGAAGATTTAGGTGTTATCACTATTGGGTCTGCTCCTCTGATCAGACCCACATCATATTGGTGCTCAGCCCACAAACATGACAGTACCTGTTTCAACTCAGGAATGTCATTGATGTTTACAACAAAACTGAATCCTTCATCAATTATCCTACTTGCGGTGTATGTCTAACATTGATAAAGTCTACATCAGGAATTAGTTCAACACTCCTAATTGCATTTATCACTGCAGAAATCTTTTGCGATTCACCTTTAACCCTCTGTTTAAAATCCTTCACTGGGATTAGATGTCTTTTCCCATCCAGTAGTATTACACCTTTTGATCCAAAGTTCCAAAACTTTCCACTCAAATTGTTTTTTGTTTGATTAGTGGAACATGGGTATCAGAATTTCATACCCTAAACAAATATTTTGCCAGTGAGTCTATCAAAGCTACTGATACAACACGGTGATTACTGTTCCAATATAACCAACTTAACCTATCCTTCTCTTTACGCAAACATTCTCTATAACATTCTTAACCTAAATTTGTCTTTACTTTATGGTTCTCTTCTCTGCGTTATCATAACATCAGTGATTACATCTGTGGTGAGTGCCTCTGCCTCTGGCAAGAGGGTGTTATTTACAGAGGTGAGAAAAGAGTCTGGAATCTTCCATTGATATGCATATATCAAATCCTCCTTTCCATACTTAACAAATGCTGATGTTCTTGTGGTGTTGAAATTAGCATAATACCCAATGAACACATCAAATCTCTACCCATAAGATTTATCGGGCAGCGTTGTGACAACAAAAATGACTGTTTAAAATTCCCTTCAACCTCATCATGACAAGACAATGGTACAGTGCATCTCTCTATCACTGTTGTACTTGTTGCTCCAATCATTCTGAGATATCTAACATCCATTTTAGGAGTAATATCACACTCTTCACATTTAATGACTGATGATTCTGTTGCACCAGAATCTACCAACAATGTGATGTCTCTACCACTCACTGTGATTTGTGTGTTCTGGCATTAGTTTATATGCAGCATGTGAATATTTAGCATAGAGCACAGTAGGCCTCTCTTTACTGATCTTCTGATTAAGTTCACAATGGTCAATATCCTTTTTTAATCATCTAGGTCACGACAGTGATGTGTAGGTTGAAACTCTCTCTCCATCTCAGCGTCCGGACCAGATGAATCCTTGACTGTCCCCAGCTCCACTGCTAGTCAATCACACTGTGTGCTGGTTCCCAGGGCACTCCCTTGCCCAATGTCCAATTCATTTTTCTGTAAACTGCACACTCCTTCTCTTTTTCTTGTTCAAATTGCCCTGCTTTCTGCACTCCCCCACTTAACACTTCTAGATACTAGATTCTTCCATATCAGTGAATGTCCATGGTCTGTAAATCAGCTGAGTTTTCCATCTTCTGCAGCCACCTCCACCCTCTGTGCTTGCGAGGTTGCATTTAGGCCATGAATTGTCCTTGTGATGGAAATTCATCTTGAGATTTGAAATAATGAAATTCTCAGACTGGAGTTGCCTTTGAGTCTTTATAATAGTAAACTCTGCAGAGGTTACACAACAAGCACGGGTGCTCAAAATAGAACTGGCCGCAAGTTCACAAAAGCCAGAACTTATACAAAGAGGCGTTTCATAAAACAATATGAAAAAAGACAAGCCAGAACTAATACAAAGAGGCGCTTCATAAAACGTAATATGAAAAAAAGACATGAAATCATCATCTGTGTCTATCTGCTGTGTCCGTCCGCTGTAGCAAACTCCCTGTTTGTCAAGGTCACAGCAGTGAGACACCTGGTCAGTAGAATTTTCCCACCACATCCTTTTTCCAGTTTGCCTTGGAATATAGGCTGCCACATATGGAGTGGTGTATGCTGGAGGCCTGTCTTCCCCCTCCGCCACAACAACGTCGAGGTCTGGATAGAGGTTAGGGACGGCTGGAGCCTCCGCCTGTGCCCTCTGCAGCGGTAGCAGCTGAGTGTCCTGCTGGTCATCACGCTGCACCGCTGCTGGCTGTGGTCGTCCTCGGTGGAGCTGAGTCCAGATCAGGGTCTAGTCGGAGACACTGAGACTTGGAGATTAGTTCAGTCCCTGCCTTCTGTTTTCTGTCCCTGATATTCACTTCAGTTAACCAACATTCATACGGTCCCCAATCCAGAACAAATATCCCTACATTAATTTTTCCATTTTGTTTGTCCTCTTTACTTTACTTCGATCTTCTTTCACAAGCAGTTTAGTTTTGAGTTGCTGCAACTGATTTAGACTTAAACTTCCTGTGATCGGAAACCCACAGTCTTCCACCCACACGCTGAACTGCTCAATACTACGTTTACCATAATTCGTTACCATTTACTGAACAGTAGGAGAAGAAAGCTGAGGTGGATTAACAGAGTCTTTTCTCTTCTTTTCTTTACTAATGTATAAACCCATTTTCTCTAATAGGTTGTCTCAACAGTTGTGACCCGACTCTGGCTTATTCAATGGAATACAAAATTTGGGGAATAAAGTTCTGCTGATATGGGAAAAGAAATTAAAAGTTTCTTAATTTATTTTTAACCCATTCTTTTCTATTTCTTTAAATTTTATTTTAAAATTGGTTTTGAGGTTTTTTCCTTTTCTGTTAGAGGAGTTTGAGAAGTCCTCTCTCTCACTTTTTCCCAGCTGGAATAATTAGATCAGTTTCATCATCCAAAGCTGTTTATATTCGCACACTGCATATATTTCTTCCTGTCTTTACACTGTATATACTAGTTTAATTACATTCAACTATTGCATGTTACTTATTATCTTCTGATGTCTTTTTGACTCTTGCTGCTGTAGTACTGCAAATTTCCCTATTGTGGGACTAATAAAGTATAATCTTATTTTACCGTATCTTACACATGTCTGTCAGTGCAGTATTTATAGGTTTAGAGGTATCGGACATGATCACACCTTGCCAAATTCAATGTGCTTTGTGTGCTCTGTGCGCTTAAGAGCACAATTATGTTCACTATGCGATTTTATACACAAAATATATGAAGCTACAGTCCTGCTAAGCCATAAAACTACGAATTAGAAATATTCAACACCTCTAATAATAATGATAATTTATTGTAGTATATGTAAGAAATTAGCTTGAAGTTGTTTTATATCCTTTAAGATTAAAAGGTGCTTATGTCGCATGAGCACAAATACTGCTGTTGGTTTTAATGTTAATGATGAAGTGGACCAATAATCTGGCTTCAATTCATCACCTCACGTCTGCATCGTCATGTTGAATGCAGTTAGTGTGGAAGTGCGCACAGGCCCGGCGCATGCACTTCTGCCGCTCCAGACGAGAAATAATTTTGCAACATACCATACCAGCAACAACACACAAACGCCAATATGCATACATAAAGTGCTAGTACGACGCTAGTGTCCTCAAAGTGCCAACAGTCTTAAAGTATGCATGAAGCAATATGCGCAACGAGTGGAGTACGAGCAGTGTGTGAAGGAGGATAAATTAGGAGTCTCTGGTTTTTTAGTGTCTGGTTGAACCTCTATACCCCCCAGTGCCTTCGGGTGGTAGAAGGCTGTGCCGATGTGGTTCATGCCCCGGCCCTTCATAAATGTTGCAAACTCGGCTGAGACAAACTGCAGGCCATTATCTGTAGTGATGGTGTCAGGGATGCCCCACCAAGGTGTGGGTGGCCACCGCAGAGACTGCAGAGGTGGCGGTGGGCCAGTCTTCCCACTGACGAGGCAGGCTGTGCAGTCTTTTACCATAGTCCCTACATCTCTGTCGATACCTGGCCACTGTTCCAAGCCCCTGCAGCGTTGCTTCACCTTCACAATGCCTAGGTTACCTTTGTGTGCTATAGACAGGATACATGCCCTCAGGGTGCTGGGGACGCCCGTGCAGAGTCCCTGGGCCACACAGACATCGTTCCAGCAGGACAGCTCATCCCTGGCTCGGTTGACCGGCACAAGCTCCTCTGGGACTTTCGAGGGCCAACCCTCTCGGATGAAGGTGCGGAGCTGTGAGAGCGTGGGGTCTTGGGCTGATGCGAGCTGGAGGTCTGGAAGGGGGACTGTGGCCTGGAGCATATGAATAAACTCCAGTTCAGTTGTGTCTAAGCCCAGGTCTGGCATAGGGTTGAGGGTGGCTCGAGAGAGCAGGTCTGCCACCACGTTGTCTCTGCCGGGAGTAAACAGCGTGGTGAAGTTGCATTGTTGGAGCCTCTCTTGTCTTAGACCTGCTCTTAGTTATGCTGCTATAGGTCTAGAATGTCGGGGGACACATGACACATGGAGCTTCTCTTCCCAGCTTCTCCTTCCTCTTCTCCATCCTTATCACATCAAAGAAATTAATATCTCATCAATACATGTTACTGACTTGACTTCTTCCCCCAGAGTCCCTTTGCCTTATCGTCTGCAGATCCAGGGCCGCGGCTGTGGCCACATCGTGGATTATGATCAATGGATCGCGTATCAGAGATCGTAATGATGGATCCAGTATGGCGGATTCTGTTTCGTGCTGGCTGATCATGATTATAATGGCGGATCATGTATCGTGCTGGCATCTGATAGTGGTGGTGGACCACGACCGAGGTGGCAGCTGATGGTGGATCCTGATGGCGGCACTGAACAATGACTGTGGACTATAGTGGCATCCGATCTTGATGGTGGATCATGATCGTGGTGGCTGCTGACCATGGACTATGATTGCAGCAGGACTGCTTGATATATAGTATTTCTCCTCAGATACTCGACCATTACTGACAATAATCCATCAATTCATTGACCTTCAGTTATGCTTCAAAATGTTTATTATTATCAATGCTGCTAAAACCCTTATCTTGCTAAAGTTCTCCTTTACACTTGACATCTATTGCACTTCTGTCCGTCCTGGGAGAGGGATCCCTCACATGTGGCTCTCTCTGAGGTTTCTACCTTCTTTTTACCCTGTTAAAAGGGTTTTTTAGTAGTTTTTCCTTACTCTTGTTGAGGGTTAAGGGCAGAGGATGTCACACCTTGTTAAAGCCCTATGAGACAAATTGTGATTTGTGAATATGGGCTATACAAATAAAATTTGATTGATTGATTGACTCTCTGACCAGCGGTGAATCCTCAGTGGTTTGTGTCCCGACCCAGATGTAGCAAGCAGGGCTGTGAGGGCCTGGTGGTCTGTCCGCAGTGTAAAGTGCTGTCCAGACACGTACATGTTCCACCACTCACACGCCCAGACAGAGGTCAGTGCCTCCAGCTCCCCCACTGAGTACTTTTGTTCAGCTGAGGTGAGGGACCAAGAGGCGAATGTCACAGGGCATTCAGTGCCATGCTGGAGTTGGGACAGCACAGCCCCGATTGTGGTATTTGGGGCATCACAGGTCAGGATCATGGGCTTTCCAGGTCAAAGTGTGCAAGCACAGGCGGCGAGTCAAGCTGTGCCTTGAGTTGGCAAACACCGGCAAAGCAGGTAGGAGTCCACATCCAAATGGCATCCTTTTTTAGGACCTCTCGCAGTGGGGCAGTGGTTGTGGAGTATTGGGGCACACATTAGAGTGAAATGGGCTGAGGCCTTCAGCGGTCAGGCAAAACCCCACAAACTAGATGGCGGGCACAGCAAAGATGCACTTTTCCCCGTTCAGTGTGAGGTTGTGGCTGGCGAGGACATCGAGCACCCTAGTAAGGCACTTGTCATGGATGGCTGGTGTCACACCATGTACCACTATTTCATCCAGGCAGATGACTAATCCTGGACCAACAGTCAAGATGGCTCACCTGGTGTTGTCCAGGAGGGAGAAACCCTGGCCAGAAAATAAGTCCATGCCCATGAGGTTGGCCCCATGGTGAGACACTTGGAAGGTGAATGATGGGAGAGCCTTGGTCCCGTAGCGCAAAGAGAAGGTGATTGTGCCTACCATGCCAATTTTGTGTCTATAGCCATACAGGTCCTCATCCGCAGCAGTGGGTGTCCGGAGCAGAAAGACCCGCTGGAAAGTAAAAACATTCTGGAGTGAACGCGAAGCCCCCGTATCCAGCAGTAGTGGCAGGCACACCCCATCTAGTTCCAATGTGCACCAGTTAAATGACCGGGAGGTATAGCTGACTGAATGAATGGTCGTTGGTGCTGGTGGACCAGGTGGATGTGGATGTGGATGTGGCATTGAGCTGGCAGCAGCAGGGGCAGAGCGACAGACCCTGGCAAAATGGGTCGGGCTTGGGTGGGGTGCGATGAGGAGCCACAATTACCACAGGGATGTCCTGAGGAGACCCAGGGCGGCCCCATTATCTGCGTCAGTAGCATGGGGTGAGAGAGAGAGGTTGGAGGGTGCCAGCTATGATGCTAAACCAGCTGCAGATTCAAGTTGGAATGCTATTTCCACAGCCTTTGTCAGGGTTAAATCAGCAGTTTCTCCCTGAGTTTCGGGTTGCTAGTGTTTTCAGCTAGCTGGTTCCTTATCAGTTCATCCTCCCCTGCCCCAAATTTACAGAGGCTGGCCCTCTGTAAAGGCCCCCCCTCAGGTCGGTTACATAATGGTGGACTGACTCACCCGCCTGTTGCCGGCGCCGGCACAAAACGATCCGCCGGAGCATAACATTCTGTGGGGCAGCGAAATGTCCAGACAGCCGTGTGAAACATTCAGCATATGTAATAGCCGGTCCTAGAATCCAAAAAATCCGCTGTCCCTCGCTGTCCAGGTTGTGGATTAGCATGGCTCTCTGCCGGACGTCACTAGCATCCATTAATCCGATGGCCGCTATGAATGTTTCAAAGAATTCATGCCAGTGAGTCCATGGAACTGGCGACTCGCCGGGCAGAGCAAGGATCGGAGAAAGATTTGGAAAGCAAAACTCCATCTTCGTCACCAATGTTATGTCTAATGACTCGCGGACCGCGACTTCAGTTCACACAATTAACTTTATTGTGGCTGCGCATAACTATAACAGCTCTCTCACAACAACAAATCCTTTTACAGCAGCCTGTCGTAAAACTGCCTTGCTTACTGCAGCAACTACAGCCACGACTGCTGTGGCTCAACAAGCGTGTTTTAACAGACACGCTTGTTGAGCTAGGCTCTCTAGACTCGATGGTTCAGCGTCCTCCTTGCCAACACTCCCGGATCAATATATTCTAACCCCTCTGTTTTTGGGATGCATGCTCCTTCAACAGTCGCCTCTTTTTATATTCACAGCCAGACAATTTCCGTCATTTAGACATGCTGCTGTCCTATCCTCTCAGTGATTTGTTTTCTTTCAAAGACAATCTCTGATAAAGTTAAACAAAGTTAAATTGAATCACCGGCTTTCGGTATCGCTTCCCCCGTCATAGTTTTGGGCGAGCCAGACTAGCTGCTAGGCATGCATTATGCTAATGATTGCTGTCGTGATATCATGTGACCATACCAAGGTGTGCATTGGCGAAAGCGATGATTAGGCATTTCAGCATCTTAATGAGCAATGTTTTCTTTGAGCTCTCTCTGCTGCAGACTGACATGGAATTTTAACCATGCACACTTTTACATATATAAAAAACCCATACAACCCACTTAGGAAAGGGAAATACTGAAATATATATTTCTCCTTTAAAGTAGATTTGTAGTTGTCATCATCAGTTCCTGTTAACAAAGCCAACAATTTTAGACTTGTCATAAAGTCACTATCATAAGATATAATCTCTTCTTTAATAGCTATAATGGCACTTCATATCCTGTTTGCTTTATGTGGCAGACAAATATGCTGCACTGAAGTTCCATGCGTATGTGTTGACTGTACTAAGCTATAGTGCACTAATGCTTCTCGTCTACCAACTATATAGACTTGAATGGTGAGAAGTTGGGTAAATGACAGCGTCATGAGCTCCAGCCTGACTGTTCTAAACTCCAGTTGTTGTTAGGCACTGGAATGGTTGTGGTATAGCTGGTTTTTTTGCATACCAGGAGAAGGAAGGGTTTATTTAAAGTACTTTGTTTCACTTTTCTCTCAAAGCCTGATACATATACTTCATTTCAAACAAGAAATGTGTTCTTTGTGATGGTTCACATGTGTCATGAGATGCTCTCCATACATGAAACAGTCACATTAAATTTCAGTATTTAAACATGACTTTGTATGTGCTTTGTTATTTTGTAGATTTAAACTGCTGTACTTCCTTGTGCTCAGAAATTCCATTCTTGTAGAGAGAAAGATAACGCCCATTTCGAGGCAGGAGAGATAAACAAATGACAGGAAACAAAGGGTCAGCCTGAAAAAAAAACATACATTGCAAGACACAAGACGACAGGATCTTTTTTACTTTTCATCATGAGCGGGGTTAAATATCAAGGTAAGATATTTACCTTAATATTTAAAGGCTGTTATTCTGTATCTTTGGTAGAGACATTTTTGTTGACCATAATAATGATAATAATAATAATAACTCTATTTGTAACTTTTCAATACAAGTAACAAGTACTTTACTACAACAATCTGTAATTCACAAACAGAGTAAAAAATAAAAATAAAGATACAGACAATGATGTGTTCTTGTTCTGTATCTCTCTTTTTTCTCATTGACAGTTTACAAACAAAAAGAACATTACTCTGCAGAAAGTTTGCCTTAATAGGTGCTTGCTGCAATTTATCTATAATTAATGCCACCAAGAAGGCTATGTTTTCACCCCTGTCCGCTTAAAGATTATTCAAAAACAACTGAATGGATTTCCATCAAAGTTAGTGGGAGGATGCAGTATGGGTCAGGAAAGAACGTATACAATTTTGGTGCAGATCAGAGGACTGTTGTGCCTTGGTATGAACTCTAATGGACATGTACAAAAAAAATGTATACAGCTATTTTACATTTTTGGAAATAGAAATGTTGATGTGATAGAGTTTCAAGAAAATGTTTCAAGAAAATATTGTATAAAATCCTGCAGGTAATGTAACACTGTGTCTGTGACATCAGAGAAAATGATGTCCCAAGAAAAATCAGTTGGTCAAGCAGTGGCTAACTTAATTTCAAAGTGTTATGTTTGGATTGATTACAGAACATTGAGATCAATTCAGATCAGCTGTTACAATTTACAATTTAGTCCTTTACAGGACCTTTATTCACTTTGAGGCATTGTTGCCTAACAAATTAACACTTCACATTTTCAAATCCAAATCTAGAAGTGGGCATGGGTGGGCAATGCTATTTCATTTGAAACTTTTTGTTTTTGGTGCTGCCTTCACGTGCTGTCGCAAAAACAACACTACACAAAGGACAACCAAGCCAGAGTCTGGCCATTTACTAAAGCAATTTGGGCTGTTGAACTTTAAAGAAAAATATTAAATTAATTACACCTGTACCATTTAAAACAATGTTCAGTGTTGTGTTTAATTGCAGTATTGTCCGTTCACAGCGTCCTTACAGGATCTCATCACCTGTATGTGTGCTTCTGCGCAGCCGTAAAAAAGTTTGGTGGTGCTAGTCTGTGCGTGGCATGCTGTCAGCCCAACCCTAACCTGAGCCAAATGTTATGTATTTATTTAGAAACAATTTTTTTCTAACAGAACCAGAGTCCATTTTATTTATTGTTTTGGTTGTGTGTGGTTTATTTATTAAATATATTTGAATATTCTTAATTCTAATTCAAATGTTGGACTGTATATTCTTTAAAATTCTAAACTCATTGCTCTTTGTAAGGGTTACTATTATTATGCTATAACATTATCATTATATCAGTGGTATGAAATGGTTTCAAAATGATGACAATATTATTTATCACAATAAATTCTGGGACAACATATCTCCCATCAAAATGTGTTATTGTGACAGGCCTACCATAATATTTTTTAATAATGCACCAAGTAAGAGGTTTCCTTGCACAGTTTACAGCTTTAGTTCTCTGAGAATTTATTTCATAAACAAGCAAAATTGGTATTGCACAATAAAATATCCTGAATTGACATTGAATCGAATCAGAAATTCAATCGAATCGAGACCTTGTAAAACGTAGTCAAATCGATTTGGGAAATCAGTGGCGATACCCAGCCCTAGTTGGACAGTGTAAGTACGAAAGACGCTGTTCCCCATTGTCATTCTGCATGCAGAGCATTTGTAGGCTAATCATATGTGACAGTGATTGAAATGATAGAGTGTGCAATTTGGTGTGGATCCAAATAGAAATCTGGATCTAGTGAATTTAAATGTGGTTTCATAAGGGCACTGTTGGGCCTTGACAGAGGCCAAACTCTACTGAGTGCCATTCTAGTTCACTGAAGTTGAGGGTTGCCAACCACAGTCAAGTATCCTCCATGCCCCAGTATTTCCTGCTTTATCATAATAACTAACACAAATCTGGCCCCCAGAGATACAACATAGATCTTAACGATAACACTGACAGATGGATAAAGGTAAGGGCTCTTCAGCAAAACCTTGATATTGGTAGGAACATGGTCCTACTGGCCATCCCCAAAACTACATCAATGGGCAATACAGTCTAATTATTCATTTTCAGATGCTATTTCAGAGAGTCGTTTTCTATTTCAATCACATATTTTACTTAAACATGTCCCTGAAATCTAGAAATAGGCTAGGCCAAGTGCCAATCTCTACTTTCAGTTTAACCAGTCCAGAGGGCTTTCTCTGGCTGGCTTGACACGGAAAACATGGAACATTGGATGGATTCTCATGGCACGAGGCAACTGAAGGCAAACAGAAACCGGGTTGATCACATTAGAGACCGGGAAAGGATCCACGAAGCGAGGAGCCAGTTTTCAAGATTTTACTCTCAAGGGCAGATCACGGGTGGACAGCCAGACCCATTGTCCAGGTGAATAGGTAGGTGCTATGGTTCTCTTATGGTCAGCCATCCTTTTTTTTAGCGAGCAGAGGAACGAAGAAACATCTGTCTGGCCCCGTCCCAGATCCTGCAACAGTGCCGGACAAGGGCTTGGGTCGAAGGGACACTGGACTCTGTCTCTAGGGACATAAAACAGAGGAGGCTGGTACCCATAGGCACACTGGAAGGGGGACAGACCAGAAGATGAGCAGGGGAGCGTGTTGTGCGCATACTTTATCCAGTTTGCTCTGGGAGGCGGTATTCTGGGCCACCAGGCAACGGAGTCAGGTCTCAAATTGCTGGTTTATGCACTCAGTTTGGCCGTTGGATTGGGGGTGGTAACCAGGGGAGAGGCTGACCGATGCTCCCAGCAGCGTGCAGAACTCCTTCCAGAACATGGAAATGAATTTGAATTCATGAAGACGTAACATGTGAAACAACATCACTTTAGGTAACGGAATGAAGTGAACCATCTTCGAAAATCTGTCTACCACAGTGAGAACTGTGGGGTTACCTTCAGAGGGGGTTAAGCCAGTCACAAAGTCCAGAGAGATGGCAGAGGCACAGGAAGCGGACACAGGAGACAAGACATAGGTAAACAAGACGATTTGTTCTGGGCACACACTTGGCAGGCTGACATGTACTCCTTCACATCCCTCTCCATGGACTGCCACCAGAAGTGCTGTTTGATGATGAATGCGATTCTGTGAACGCCGGGGTGACAGGAGATCCGGGAGGTGTGGCCCCAGTGGATGACATGAGAGCGCAGAGGTACTGGGACAAACAACCGTTTAGAGGGGCAACCAGGTGGGACCTGAACCCCAACATTAGCGTGAGGGACCCGCTTCTTAATGTTCCATGTGATTGCTCCCACAATGCATGAAGCAGGCACCTTGACTGGGAGGGGCTCACGATTACTGTCTGCCACTCATCTCCCTCCCTTATCCTTACAAGATGGTGAGCTTTGCGTAAATATAGCTTAGTAAACATTTTAGCGTCTTTCAATCGTTCAAGAGCTGAGGATATTAAAGGAAGGAGGGAAGCCCAGTCAATGGTGTCAAAGGTGTGGGTGGAGTGCTTTTCCCCCATAGAAATTTGACCATCCAACAAACAGTTCTGATGGAGAATGCTAGCTCATTAACCTTACATTTATTAATTGTTGTTTTGATTTAGACATGTAACCAGTGGTGTAGCAGTGCCTGGAGAAGAGGGTAAACTCTTAATAAATCTTTTTTATAGCAGCCCGTCCAGGAAGAGGTAAATGTTGTGTGTTATAATCAGTGACATCTAAGAATTATCTTGCATGTTTAGTTCACCCAAAAATGTATGGTATTTGCACTTTTTCACTTAATTTCAGATGCAGATTTGCACCAATACTGGCCCATAGACTTTCGGTTAATGCAACTACATAATGATGCATTTTGAGTCAATTTAGTAGTCTGTGGGCCAATAGTTTCTTTTGAAAACTGTCACTTTGATCAGTTGATTTGCGGACGTGGGGACGGTGCGCATACAGGTGTATGCTCTCAGAACCACCATCACTATTTGGACTGCTGGGTAGCAGCACCGAGGTATTAGGTTAAGGTCTTTCTGCTAGAATCTTTTGTTTGGGTAGTTCGCTTCATGTTTGAATTTCATTAGAGGCCAAATTTAGTTACATTTCTGAATTCTTATCCTAACTATCTAATCACCACTCCTCATACCTAAACCAACAAACCCAACCAACAAAGCAATGAGTACTAACCAATCAGAGGTGGGCGATGCTTTCACTGTCCTAGGAAAAAAAGGCTTGCAGGACACTATGTGATGCACACCACAGGAGATTTAAAAGTAGGTATATGCTATGCTGATTTAAAAAAGTGGGTATACGCATGTATATGGCGCACAACACCACTGCATGTAACTCTGCATAGATTCATTGTTTGATTTGCTTGAAATCACAGCCTTTATAAAATGCATTTTGTCTCATGAGAGGTGATTCTTATCACACATTTTCCAAAATGTAGTCACTTTAAATAAAAAATAAACATCTCAAGTGATCTTTATTTTTAATTCGGAGTACGCACACAGCCTCTAACAATGCAGCCCTGTATGATGTGGTGTATTTCTGTCTGACAGGGTTCCGAGGTGCCACAGACTCATATGAGAGGAGGATCGTTCTAGTTGGGAAGACTGGAGTGGGGAAAAGTGCAGCAGGAAACACCATCTTGGGCAGAGAAGCATTTGAGTCTGAACTGTCTCCGTCTTCTATGACGGCTGAATGCCAGAAAGCCAAGGGAAATGTTGGTGATCGAAAGGTTGCTGTCATTGACACCCCGGGACTATTTGACACTAATTTCACCCAAGAGGAAGTATTGAAGAGGATCAAGATGTGCATTTCATTGTCTGCTCCTGGTCCTCATGCTTTCCTTGTGGTTCTTCAGCTTGGCAGATTTACCCAGGAGGAGAAAGAATGCATTAAGATGATTCAGACCACTTTTAGTGAAGATGCTGCCAAATACACTATGGTGTTGTTCACTCATGGAGACCAGCTGAGGAAGCAAACCATAGAGGGCTATATTTCAGAGAGTACCGACCTGCAAATCATCATCCGGAATTGTTACGGTCAATACCACGTCTTTAACAACGAAATCAAAGACCCTGCACAAACCAATATACTCCTGGATAAAATTGACAAGATGACAATGGCTAACAGTGGAAGATACTACACCAATGAAATGTTCATGAGAGCAGAGGAAGCCATAGAGAAGGAGAAAGAGCGACTCCTAAAGGAAATGGAGGCGCAAAAGCAGAAAGAGTTGGATGAACTGAGAGCCAAATTGGCTTCAAGGGCCTACCAAAGGGAGGAGAGAAGGGTGCAGATGAGATATGAGTATGCAGCCAGAGCTCGAGCTGAAAGATCAAATGAATTTATTGCGGCTAGAGTGATAATTGTAGCAACAGTCTGTGGTGTTGCCGTTGGAGGTCTGCTTGGAGTCGTAGGAGGTCCAATTGGTTTGGCAATTGGAATGGCAGCTGGAGCAGCTGTTGGAGCAACCGTCGGTGCTTTATCAGTGAAAGTCTCTCAGCATTGCCATGTGCAATAAGGACAGTATAACACAATGTTAATGATTTTTTGTCTTCTTCTTAAACTCTCATAATCACTCTTTGTTAATATCTGAAATAATTTATCTGAAATAGAACAGAACTAATCAGCTTGTATTATGCTGTATCTTTAACAGTTTCTTGACTGTACAATACTTGTGCAATTAAAATCATGCATGTACTCACCAGAATGGATTTTGATTGAATGATCTTCTTGAGATGGATGATATCTTAATCAATAAATTATATATTATCACCACATTCATCTGGGAGACTGACAGATTAGCTGTACAGATGTTTACTAGTTAACAGTTGTATTGCCATCCTTAAATCTGAGCTGTCAATGGAAAAAGGCATATTATATGCTTTAAAAACTTAATAGGTGAACTTGTACCTTTCGTTTATATGCAGAGCTACTTTGTTAAATGAATGTATCTAAACATTGGCTCATCTCACCTAACCCTGGAGAGTTTCTCTTGATCGTTGTCCTACCTAAAGGGGGCACTCTGTCTCCAGGAATGTCAGTGCATTCTTGCAAAGATATTTTGTACCTTCCTTCTGTTATTATCTATTCAGCCTCCTGGCACAACCTTGGTTCCCACAGGTACAGCAGGAGAGAAGAGGCAGCTCTGTCCTCTAGTAGAAATTAGTGGTGGACTTGCGTAGCTTCCTTTTGACCTTATTGTCCTTACTAAATCATAAAAAATGGCATATATCATGCCATGTCACTTTAACATGTCAGTTAAAATGTATCAGAATCGGAGGTGACTTTAATTGTTATCTTGACCCATATCTGGACAGACTATCCTCAGCTCCTCCCCCCAGTATTGTGGCTGTTAAAACTCTCAATAATTTGATGATGTCAAAGAAGGTGGTGGATATTTGGCGACTGAAACATCCATCTGATCGTGATTATTCTTTTTATTCTAATGTACACAAGTCCTATACACAGATCGACTATTTTCTAGTCGACTCTAGACTGATCTCCAATACTGACAATGTCAAATATCACAATATAATAATATCAGACCATAGTCTGAATGTCCCTCCCCAGACAAGCCTATACCTGGCGTATAACGGGGAGGTGAGTGACTCAACATTGTGGGAAACACTTAAAGCTTATATTAGAGGCCACATCATTTCTTATGAAGCTACATTGAAAAGGGCTAGGAGAAATAGATTGGAGGAGATTGATGGAGAATTGCTGGTTGCTGAACAGGTTTATAAAAGCTCTTTGCTCCAATCAGATTATAATAATATTCTTAAATTGAAATATGAATACAATTCCATTCTGGGGGAACAGATTGGTAAAACACTTCTCAAACTTAAACAGAGACACTTTGAGTTTGGCGACAAACCACAAAAGTTATTGGCAAGACAATTAAAGGGAGAACAAGCGAAACGAGCCATCTATAAAATTAAATCCAAATCTGGCCTGATGCTTACTGACTTGAAGGATATCAACAATCGATTTCAGGAGTTTTACTCAGATATTTACACGTCCAAATCGACAGCTACACAGGAAGACTTAGATCGTTTCTTCGAACCGCTTCAACTCCCACAATTGGATGCCGCCTTCAGGGAAAATTTGGACTTGGATTTCTTGTCATCTGAGGTACAGGAGGCAATAAAAACATTCCCTTCTGGAAAGGCGGCCGGACCGGATGGGTTTGGGCCAGAGTTTTACAAGGCTTTTCAAAATGCTCTCACACCTATATTAATGAGAATGATTTGCGATACTTTGAAAAAGAAGAGGCTCCCAGCGTCCTTGAACGAAGCAAACATTTGTGTCCTATTAAAAAAAGATAAAGATGAAACGGATCCTGGCAATTACAGGCCCATTGCCCTGCTAAATTGTGATTTGAAAATACTCGCCAAGGGAACCCATTGTCCCCCTTGCTATTTAACATAGTGCTGGAGCCCCTGGCGATTGGAATTAGAGGACATCAAGACATTAAAGGTATTAAACTGGGAGGTATTGAGACCCGTGTGACCCTGTATGCTGATGACCTTCTCGTTTGTCTTGGTGACCCAGCATCCTCCATTCCCATCCTTCTTGAATATATAAACTCCTTCGGGAGTATTTCTGGTTATACCATGAATTGGAAAAAGAGCGAATTTATGCCTTTGGTAGATAAATTTACCAACGACTTTTTGGAAAAACTGCCTTTCCGTGTAGTGAAAGATCGTTTCACGTATCTTGGCCTTAAGCTCACGAGAGATCCAAAACATGTTTTTAAATGCAACTTTACAGAATCAATAGAAAAACTCAAAGAAAATATTGAGTCCTGGAGAGTATTGCCCTTATCCATGATAAGGGGTAAATGCAGTCAAAATGGTAAGCTTACCTAGGTTTCTATATCTTTTTCAGAACCTGCCCATATATTTAAATGCATCCTTTTTTAAGAAGCTCGACTCTATCATAGTCTCTTTCATATGGGGTTACAAATCACACAGGATATCCAAGTCTCACCTACATAAGCCCACTAAAAAGGGTGGTCTCGTTTTGCCAATTCTGAAACACTACTACTGGGCAGCTAACTCCAGAGCTCTTACTTACTGGAATTGCAGTGGTGCAGAGGCGGAGAAGGACCCTTTGTGGCTACCACTTGAGGCCTCTGCTGTTAAAAATTCCTCACTTCCTGCACTTTTGTTTTCCAGCCCTACCCTCATAGACAAGTCAATCCGACAGAACTTTACCCTAAAGAATTCTTTGCGAATATTAAACCAGATAGAGATGGCTCACCGGGCCCCTAGTGTCTCTATACATGCACCAATTTGCCAAAACCACACATTCAAGCCTGGACAACTAGATGGGTTTTTTGCAGTTTGGAGAGAGAGGGGAATCAGAACTTTCCTAGATTTGTATATTGATGGCCAATTCGCTTCATTTAGTCAACTAAGAACTAAGTTTAATCTTCCAAACTCACATCTTTTTAGATATCTTCAAGCCAGGCACTACGTTCAGGAAGAGTGTCAAGACTTTAAGTCCCCACCACCACTCACCCTCTCCTTGAAATTTTCTTGCTCCCTCCTGACTCCAAGCATCTAGTATCAAAATTTGTAGAATGTATGGCTGGTCAGGTTTCTTCTGACCCCATTAGGGAGGCCTGGGCTAGGGACTTGAACTCAGAACTATTTTTTTTTATCCTATGTTTTGTTTTTGTTTTTGAATTTGTATTATGTCCTGTCAACACTTTGTTATGTATCTGAAAATTGTAAATAAAGTATAAAAAAAAAATGTATCAGATATGTGATTTTGCTAATTGATTTCGTTAATTGATACACAGATATATGTTAAAAAGGAGAACATGTCATGGCTCAGTAAATCAGGTTAAGTATGGCTCAGGGACACATGTAGAGGATTAAGCAGTGTGCCTTTTTTGAATTCATGGGCAGATTGGAGTCAGCAGCAAGTTAGTAGGAGTTCACATGATTCAAGGGTCGATGCAAAGGCGAAATCCAAAAAAAAGCAGGGAATTTAAACAAGCAGGTAATCAGACTGGAAAAAGGCTGGAAGGCTACACAAGGTAAGAAATTGTAGACAGTCTGGCAAAAAATAACAATGAAATGTTATTGGACTAATGGAGGAGATAAGAACAAGTGAGTAGTAGGTGTGTGTAAGCAAGAACTGTGACAAGAAACGTTTGGAAATCATTTTTGGAGTCTTTTACTGCAGCAGATTTATTAAATTATTGATGATATATTATTACTGCACTCTTTCTTGTTGTCAACAAATCCCAAATAGTCAAACCAGCAATGTGCTGCTAAATTGTGTCTCAATTCAGGGGTTACATTGTTTGAAGGCTGCGTTTGAAGACAGACAAAAATATTTTTTTCCGTTTAAGTCCCTTCCTGGGCTCCCGAAGTGCCGTGTATTTGATATTGATTCAAAATAATATACCACTGCTAAACCGTCAGGAGAGAAATATAGGCTTAATTTGGAGCCCCTAAATAAAATGAAAAATTAGGCCCATGATTTTCATCATATGAGCACATTTTGCCATCACAACTATAAACCACCTTTATCCCATAAAGACAATTATCAGTGCACTATCACTGCCAAAAACAAAAACAAAAGTGGAGCCCATGACGATGTAAATGTCCCAAGAAGGATACCAAAAAAGCATTTCCAACACATGGGGTCTACTTGGTAGTCCTGCTCAACGGCTTGGTTAGCATTTACCAATTGTCTGCATGTGAGGCATTTAGGATGGCATCTGTCAATTGGAGCTACAGAAAATAACTTGGCTTACACTCTCCCCCTCTAAACTTCATGCAGATCAGAAACACACCGCAACACCCACCATCAAAAGTATATTGCCAACCGGTTTCATGCTCCATATTTACACACTGCTCCTCCTTTGTTGTGTGTGTGCATGGTGTTTAATTCCAGGATTGACACTGGTGAGTTCATTGTAATGAAGAAGCATGTCCCCCAGTGCAAAAGTTTGGCTCACTTCAGTTTTTTTATATTTTTGGGTAAAATTGAGGAGCTTGTGGTACAGAGGAACAAGACACATCAGTCATTGCATACAAACATGGTACTTGTTAGAGGGACAAATTCATTCGTATAGGACAAACTTGCATTCTAGTTGAATACCTACGTTCATACCGTGCAAGCAGCAAAAGAGAAAAATATCTGACAACAGAGATGTTGCTGTGTTTTATATCAACAGGATCTGGGAGGCAGAAGAGGAACGATGAACTCCGGATCATTTTGTTGGGGAAGACCGGAGCGGGTAAGAGTGCAGCAGGAAACACCATCTTAGGAAAAGAGTTTTTTCAGTCGCAATTGTCTTCTTCTTCTTGGACATTTCAATGCAAGAGGGCCGAGGGAGAGGTCGGAGGTCGAAAGGTTACTGTCATAGACACCCCAGGACTATTTGACACAAACTTCGATCAAGAAGAAGTATTGAAGAGGATCAAGACATGTATCTCTCTGTCTGCTCCTGGTCCTCATGCCTTCCTGGTGGTTCTGAGCCTGGGCAGGTTCACCAAGGAGGAGAAAGACACTGTCAAGATAATTAAAAGTACTTTTGGTGAGGAGGCAACTAAATATTTACTAGTATTGTTCACACATGGGGACAAACTGAAGAAACAAACTATTGAAAACTTTATTTCAAAGAGTGGAGAACTCAGAGAGTTCATTGAGGTTTGCTATGGGCGATATCATGTCTTCAACAACCTTGTGAATGACCAGGAACAGATTGACCAGCTCCTGGAGAAAATTAACAGAATAACTTATGAGAATGATGGTGGGCATTACACCACAAAGATGTTCAGAAAAGCAATAAGGGCATCAAAGGTAGAGAAGAGGAGACTTTCAAAGGAGCTGAAATCAATGGAGCAGCAGAGGAGGAATGCTCTGAAGGCTGAAGTTGAGAAAGAAAATAAGTTAACAGGAGAGTCGATGAAACATAATAAATGTCTTCTGCTGTAGGATATGGAGGTGTTCTGGGTATTCAGAGGCCGAGGAACTTGGCTAATGTGTGTGTGTAGATGTGTTTGCGTATCCAAAGACTAAAGGTTTGATCCCACAAACCTGCACTAATGTAAGGATGTTTTTATTAATGTCTGGCCAGGATTTTTTTTTGTTCAGGTTATGGTAAGTGCATGTGTATTTATGTACAGACATCACTGAGAACAACAACTCAAAGTGCTTCACACCGCTAGTCACATTCACCCATTCATACTGATCATATATAAATTGCTTATAAAGTGCATCCCATTCACACACTGCCAATTTGGAAATCAGTGTACATGAAGCAGAAGGTTGAATCGAACCAACAACTTTTCTCACATGCACATATTCCTGTCTACATACACTCTATGGCCAAAAGAATGTGGCCAGTTTAAAATACTTAGTTAAATATCTCAACAACTGATGAATAATTTTGTATGTGCAATTTCTTTTATGCATGTACAGTCAGTATGTATTGTGTACATTTTTAGGTATAAAATGTAAGGAATTATGTAAGTTTGGATTTGGAATTGTTTCTTGAGCTCTTCTATATCATGTTGTCACAATTTTGTTTCTTTTTCAATTTTTTTTGTCTTTTATAATGTGACAATTTGTCTGATCATTCTGCAAACATAATGAACTAGTACAGTATGTGCACATTGTTATATATTGTATATGTTTTGTGTAATATATCAGTTACACAGCCAAGACATTTATCTTTCCATTTCCTGAGCAAAAAAGGACCCAGTGGGAGGATCCTTCTTGGGCCAAACTAATCCATGATTCATTGCGTGCTGGTGATGAAACTTCGTCGCTAGCTATGAAGGTGACCAAGCTGCAGGAAGTGCTATAGGTCAAATGTAATGATGGGTGTGACACGCTGGTGATGCAAGTAGGAAATTGTCGCGAGACCAGGGCGTGTCATTTCGGTTTGGCCATCTGGACAGTGTAGAGTCCAGTAGACAGTCCAGATCCTTTAGAGTCCACTGTCCACTGTAAACCGACCCTCTTACATGGACACTTAAGCCCTCATCTATCCCCTGTACCTGTACACATTCTAGCCTTTATTTGTACACCTATATTTTCCATGATGTAAGTAAATCTACTTTTTTGTTAATGCAACCTCCAGTGTGTCTGAGTCATGTACTGGTTGTATACATTCAGTCCGTTTTCTCTGAGTATAACAGTTTGCGATGCATAGGCCTATTTACAAAAAGTCAAATAAGAGGACGAACAACACATTTTAAGAAAAGTTTCATGTGAACACCTACATTTAAAGTGATTCTCTCTCATACTCAGCTGTTTACATTTCTATCAGCTGTTGTGTTCTTCAATGACAAAAGCAATTCATGATGAGTAGAATATCATTTACTGTGGCCTCTTGCTCAACTTTTATTTTTATTCAATTATTAATGTAATGGCTCATCTTTCTCTACTTGTATATTCCCCATGTTATTATATAATTTCAACATTTCAGTTTGCTTTGCCTTTATTTTCAATAGAATCTATTTTGTCGTTAATTCCTGTGAGTAACTGATGGTTATCTTCCCTCTGTATAAACTATACACATATTTTTTCAGGAAGTGTGATTTTGTTTTTTGTGGAATTTTTAGACAATCCTGTGGTCTGTGAGTATCTTCTGTTATGAATAGTGTCCACATTGTTCCTTGGCCTCGGGACGTCTTTCACCAGGGTCAAGGAACAGTGGTTAGCAAAGGAAATTATTTCAGACTTGTAGGCCGCAGTCTCTACCAATAGTGCCTCCTAAAGTGGTGCGGTGTGGTCTTCGCCCCGCCCCTCGCCCCACAGAGAGTTCTGAGAGCACGTGACCGCCCCGCACCGCTGTCATGTGACACACCGCGCGCATGTCGCCTACAGACGGCCAGCTGCAGGATGGTACACAGAGGGTCGGTTATTGTTGTCCTCTCCCTCACTGTGTACCTGGGTCTTTGTCTTTCTTCGCACGCTTATGTCCTAGACGATAAAGCAGGACTGGGGCGCGTGTTTGACGGAGTTGGAGGTCTGAGCGGCGGAGGGGTGAGTGCAGCCTGTTTTCCATCCACTTCCTGGTTCCTCAGGAAAGTCAACAGCTTGAATGTGTATGAAGGTAACGCTGAATCTCCGGCTTCCTCCAGGCGACGTCTCGGTTACTGGTTAATTACGCAGAGCCGTACCGCAGCCAGATCCTAGACTTCCTGTTTAAAGTAAGTTCTGATTCCAGTTTGTCATAGAGCTGAGCTGAAGCTACGTTAAGTCTCACTCCTGCGTCGTCTTCTCTGTCTTCAGCCAAACTTTGGAGCTTCTCTGCACATACTGAAGGTGGAGATTGGAGGAGATGCTCAGACTACTGGTGAGTGACATTTCTACCTTTTTTTTATCATCAGATATTAAATTGACAGACCTGCACTCAAAAAAAGAATTAACCCTAAAATATTGACTTTATATATTTCAATTGCATGAACATTTTCCATATAATTTTATTACATAAGTTCGATGTAAAAGGACACACTCAATGCAGTGTAAATACATTAAATAACTTAAGTCAGATTTGATTAAATTAAATTAAATTAAGTTAATGTGAACTTCTACATAAACCTTACGTGTTTATTAAGTTATTACATATAAAGTTAAGGGGAATTTCTACGTAAACATAATGTGTTTATTCAAGTATTATACATAAAAGCAATGCATTTCAAATTGGTTATTCCATCTCCTGTAATGGATCACAAAGCAATACATAGAATCACAGTTCTGCAAACTTTATTGTCAGATCCATTTAAACACAAACATGGCCAATAGTAACAACTTCAAAATTGGTTCCATCAGCAATTTAAAAGTCAAGGGATACATCACAAAGACTTGCAAATGCTAAGAAACTTGGGTAATGGCAAAATTGAACACGTTACCCAAACTACAAAGTGCACAAGGTTACAGTAAACCCAACATTACTTACAGAACTGTTAAGTTATGAACTGTATTAAGCAGCTTAAATGGATTTTACATTTACATTTGGACTTACAATGGACTCTAACCATTTTCAGATGGAACAGAGCCGTCCCACATGCACTATGAGAATGATGAGAACTACTTCCGAGGCTACGAGTGGTGGCTCATGAAAGAAGCCAGGAAGAGGAACCCTAACATCACACTCATAGGTAAAAAAAAATTAGTCTTTTTTTTGCTTACTTTCGAGACCTTGGTTTTACAACTTTTGCAAGTTCCTTCCTGCAGCAGTAAGACAGTACAACCACAACTGCTCTCAGTAGACAACACGCACCAATTTCTGGACTGCACTTTAGCCTAAGGTTTCACTTTTTTAACTGCCATATTCATTTCCTCCTGTTCAATTAATAGCTAATGTGCAATCTGTTTCACTGTACATATTCTGTTTACACTGTATATATTATTTCTATTCCATTCTTATTTTTTTTATTTTTTTATATTTCCTTGGATTATAAACATTGCTTATTATATTGTTTACTTAACTTTACTGATGTCTTTTTTTGACTGTGGTCTTTGCTGCTGTAGCACTGCAAATTTCCCCGTTGTGGGACTCAAAGAATTATTTTTACTTTATCGTATCTTTTAAAACAGCTGGAGCCATTTTTTTCCCATGATACTTTTCATTGGTGGTACACAAAGCATCCTCAGCTTTGCATGTGTGTGTGTGTGTTGGTGTGTGTTTCTTGATGCAGGGTTACCCTGGGCGTTTCCTGGTTGGGTTGGCCATGGCAAGAACTGGCCCTATGACTTCCCAGACATTACTGCAGCATATGTGGTGAACTGGATCATTGGTGCCAAGCAGTACCATGATCTGGATATTCAGTATGTTGGGGTATGTAGTAAGTTACTTAAAATTGCCATTGCCATGTCAAGTGCCATGCTATGTAGAATGAAGCTGCCCTCTTACAGTGGCTGCACTTAAAAGTATTCAACTTTTTTACCTTAAAATAATAATAGTAATAAGAATATACAAGTAACAAAGTGCTTTACAACAAACTATATGAAACTCACAAACAATGAGTAAAAATAATAATAATAAAGGTACAGATAATAAAAGCCATGGACATAGACAAAGCTTTTTTTTTTTTTGAAAGATGTGTTTTAAGAAGTAAGATAAAACAAGTATGTGACCATCAGTTTTCATCACTTGATCAAAGGCAAAGCGTAGAGTGTCATAGAGACTGCTTAAGATAGGATATCTTCCATGGAGTGTAATTCGGGTACCAGTGTGCCTCCACCAAAGCCCCGGGTAGAACCAGGTTCTGGTGAATCATTGACTGGGTGCAGCCAGAATCCACAATGGCCTAATGTACACCCCCTTCCGCCCCCTTGATGATATCGCACCCATGCTGAGGTCCTGTCCGGGAGACCCTCCACGAACTGCTCAAACACCACCTTCTCCAGCATCTTGCCCACCGCGGCAGAGCCCCCTGAGTCGCTGCATCACGTAGCTGCTCAGGTCGGTCCATGGGCCCCAGCCTGGCATCCCGGAACCTCTGGCGATGGTTCCCCGGCATCGGTCCTCCGGTGTCAGCCACAGTCTGTCCAGGACCACCCTCTTCACGTACTGGTATTCCCCACTGGCTGTCTGCGGTAGCCACAGCTCTGCTGTACCCGCACTGCCCACTCCTCCGTTGGCCAGCCACAAGCCTCTGCCGTCAGAACATTTTCACCAAGGACTTTGAATCATCCGCCTGTGTCATCTTGTGGAGGGTGATGCTAGCCAACGGGGAGTGGGGAGTGGGCAGTGGGCAACGGAGCGACCATCAACCGGGAGAGGACTTGCTCCAGCACGCCGGACTGCCTCTCGCCTGGGTCTGGAACACCCCCAGGAACGGGCAATTGTACTCAGCCTGTTCCCTCTGCATGGTCGCAATCTCCCCCAGCATCTGGCCCAAAGCAAGCATGGGTGATGAGAAAACTCCTGTTGGGTTGTGAGGCGGTCGACACATGGAATGACACAGAGACTCCACGCAGGGTTTGGACATCCTGTCTGATAGTTCTTAGGGGAGGTCTGCTGCTATTCCCTTTAGTCCAAGCTTCTCTGCTGCAGCTGAAAGGAGCATTGTGCGCTCAGACCCATCATCCAATTCTGCATAAGTGTCCAGGGTCTGCTTACCATGGCTCAGGACCTTCAGTTGTACATGGTTACAGTCAGTTGGTCGATCTAGGGAGAGTACCTCTGTGGCTGTGTTTACAAGGCAACTACTCTATGTCTGCTCCTCCTTAGGTGGTCTGCTGTTGACCTCATGAAGCAGTTGCAAGTGTTTGCCCTGGCAGAGGCCACAGAGCTTCTTCAGCATACACTGTACACTGATGGGACCTTCCGCACCTCCAGCATTTGTTGTGGGACCGGATCCAGTCAGTGATTTGGGCCTTAGAGAGCTTCTGGTTGAGGTAATGTGCTTCGTTGTCACAATACGGACAATATGCCTTTGCTTTCAGGTTCCTCTTCACAGAGTTAGCAGAGGATGTTGATCCAATTCTGTTAGGGTCTTTAGCGCCATAGAGAACAGCTGTCACATTCCTTCCATGGTGGACCTCTGGCCTCTTTCCCCGATTCTCTCTTTGACCTCTACTACCCTGACTCATACTGGAGCCACTCTGCGAGGTCTTGGAGCGTGTACGTGTTGCCTGGGCTGCGGAACATACAACGACAAAAGTCTGACCTGTCTGGGGGAAGCTTACTGAGCAGACGTGCTACATGAGATCAACATGCCAGCTCACTCTGGCCTTGTGGACTCAGGTTCTTCAGTAGTCCCACCAGTGACTGGATCTGTAGGGAAAACCTCTCAAAGGCAGCCGTGTCACCACAGCGGACGTCAGGTGCATCCATGACATGCTATTCTCCTCAGTGCAACTTGGTGTGGCTGCCCAAACCTTTCATTCAGATCACCCATGGTATCTGAATATGGAGTAGGGGAGTGGAGGTATGAGTCTGTTACAAGGCGTGCCTCTTCAAGCTTAAGGTGATCTGTTAGTATCTGATACTTGAAGGGCTCTGTTGCATCGTCAGGCAGGAGGTTCTCTAGTGCAATCTTCAACCGTGCAAACTGACTTGGGTCTCGCTGGCTAAAGTCTGGTATTGTGGGCCTGGGTCCCCTATACGTAGACTCTTCTCGTTGGGGTTCATTATGTGACTGCCTGTATGACAGATTCCCAGGCCAGGAGGGTTGTTCTCGGCTGAAGGCTGCTGGTGAAGGAGGGGGGGATATGCTGTAGATGGAAGGGTCTGGGGACCTGAATAACGCTGATGTGGTTGTAGAGCTGGACTGTGGAGGATGATAAGGAGGCTCCTCATGTCCTGGCTCTTTTATGAGGTAGGCCCACATGGAATGAACGATCCCTAAAAGGAGGCAGAGCGCTCTTGGTTGCTGAGCTGCTCTACTTTGCAGAACCTGATGCCTGTGGTATTAACCTTGATTCCCTGGATCTCGTGCATCACCTTGCCCAGGAGGTTGACCGCATCATCTCTTAGTGGTTGTTCTTCAGACTCTGGCCAGGGTGGTGGCGGTTCAGGCCACTCCTCTTCCATGACATTGGCCTTTGCTGGCATGAAGTGGACTGGTGGGGGATAAAAGGTGGGCCACTCATTTGGACCCGGCTGTGGGTTAATAGCCTTTTCAGGGGAGCGACTAACTACACCTGGCTCTCGTTCTTTGAGGCTGCGTATGCTCTCCACAAGCGTCCTCATGTCGTCTCTGAGTAAGTGAAGCTGCTCAAAGACGGCTAACGAGACCTGTAGAGCTGTGTGTTCTCCTCCCTTATCATCCCCAGCTCCTTGTGGAAGCTGGATGAGCCATACTTTTCTTCAGGTTCTCTTCCAACCCAGGGTGGGTATTGGGGGGTTTGATGAGTAGTGAAAGTTGCATCGGGGCGTCTCCCCCCATTGATAGAAGCTCATCCCCTTCTCGCCTATGTTCGTGCTGTGCTCATGCGATGTGTTGCCTGTGTTCTACGGCTCGGATAGTCCACTTAGTAGTCATCCATATGAAGTGGTGGATGTCTACCACTCTTTGGACGGGCTCCTCTGCTGTATTGTTGCATCTTTATCCTGGAGTAAAGACTCCGGCTAGAAGGACAAAAATATTGGTGAGGATTAGATTCAAGGACTGTATTTTCTAAACTTATTCTGATTAGCTCCGCTCTAGGTGGGCCTGCTAAAATATGGCTCTGACGACTTTATATCTTAACGTCCCTTTATTTGCAACAGCACAGTACAAACATATGCCTATGGAAAGGCAGGGCAGAATATGCGTGTGGTTCTACCAAGAAGAAATTATAAAAGATACAACAATGATGAGAATTATGTAAGGGATCAAACAGTGCCACTATACAATCAAAAAAACACGTTACACATATGTAGACTGAACATATACACTACGTAAACACGCATGTACATATGCACATATATATCTATCTACCCGTGTATAGATATGAGCTAGAACCCAGCGATATAAATATATATACTATGTTTTATATATATATATATATATATATATATATACAGAAACAGTAAAAAGGCACCCAGATATACAATACACAGATAATAACGTGCACTCACGCTGACCGTGCAGCCCCAGCAGCACACACTAACCAATCAATAACTCTAACCAACTTAACTGAAACAACTAATAACACACAGTGCAAACTCACGGTTCTCACGGAAGCACACGCACAAACAGACAGCAGTCTCTGGCTGACTGACAACTGTCTCTCTCCTCTCTGTCTCTCACGTCCCTCCCAATTACTTCTGCGTCACACACTGCTCGTGCTACACTCGCCGCGATCCTCCGCTGAATGCGCGCTCCCGCCGCAGATTTGCAGCACGCACTCCCGTGGTCTGCGCGCACCTCCGCGCTGCGCTGCTTATAGGCAGCATTTGTACACACACCAGTATGTGTCCATCCACCATTTTCATGTTTGATAGTTTTAGAATACATTGGTGGTCACTCCTGTTCTGCTACAGCGTCAAGATGGTGAGAAGTATTTCACAACTCTTTGACCATTTTTAGTGCACCATTACAGTACTTACAGTGCACTGCATGTTACCATACTTACTTGAAGTAAGTGAACGGGGGTGGGACAACTGTGAACCATTAAATAACTTTTTAACTGCGGTTATATCACTAGGCTTTTTCTTCCTTGTTGTGTTGTCTGATAACACAAAGAGAGAGTAAGTAATGCATACCTCCCCCAGGCCAAACAGTACTCTTATAATAATAATCATAACTCTCTAATTAAAACAAATCCAACATTTCTTAGCTTATCATTGGTGGTAGTTACAGTTTTCTAGTTCTATTTGTGAAGCCACATTTAAATCAACTAGATACAGATTTTTTGAAGGGTATCTGCACAAAGTTGTACACACTCATATCAATCCCTTAAATATGTCTGAATTTTGTCACCTAGACAAGGAACACATAATTCTCTGATCCAGATCGACACCAAAATACTACGACCTTCCTTTGTGGTAATCCGTCCTGTAGTTTTTGTGTAATCCTGCTAACTAACCAAGTAACGCAGATGCAAACATAACCTTCTTGATGGAGGTCAAGAAAAACTATACCGTTAATTTGTCCGCTTTAAACATGTGATCAGAGAATGCAGGAGGGACCGAACAGAGGATCAGTTGTTGACGCTCATTAAACGACTGGACTTTGCTCTCTTGCCCTCTCTCCATCAGCTGTGACATTGTATTCCTAGTAGGGCTGCAACTAACGACTATTCTGATAGTCGATTAATCTATCGATTATTGAAACGATTAATCGACTAATCGGATTATAAATCACACAAATTCTCAATTGCTCTTATTTAGCCATCAGCTTTTAAATTTAGCTTGAGGTTGTTCGCGGCATGTGATGACTGAAAATAAAGACGATAAAGATCGATACTTCATTAAAAAATATTATTGATACAAAAACAAAGACAAATCAAGTTTTTGTCCATTTAAAACCAAGGACAGGCAAAGTGCTAATATAAAAAAAAATTAAAAATCAAGTATCCATTTTTTCTGTAAACAAAAGGTCAGGGAAAGTAGCAGCAATAAAAACATCCACAAACAAAACTACAGTCTTTTACGGACTGCATAATTGTGATTAAAAAAGACGTTTGTCAGGCAATAGGATAACATTACGCTTTTAAACTCTTTAAAAAGAAGTTCAAAAAATGTACATTCAAACCATATTTTTGTAATGGATTCTAGAATCCTGCACAACAGGTATTGAGGGAGTTGCCAAGACAACTCTGTTTATATAGCAAGCTAGATAACAGGCTATCTTACCGAGGCGAGTCTGCATCGTCTACGTTACGATGTCAAACGTGCTTCCTCTTCAAATGCTCGTGTCCTGCTTCCATGGAAAGCAAGGTCTGCCTTACAATATTGCAGGTAGTTTTTTTCCGGCTATGTTAAGGGTGAAATTCTCCCCCTTTTGACTTTGTGGTACGCGATGGTGTTGCAACGGATGCCGCCATTGGTCTATGTTTTGTCGCTATTGCACATGCGCGACTTTCAGAGATAGAAAGGCAGCGAGATGGCTCACTCCTCAGCTACTTCCATCAGCACCTCCGGTAAAACAACGTTTAGTTCAGCTGCATGGCACGAAAAACGCGCGCTATGACGTAACCAACGAATCATCGACTATTAAATTCATCGGCGACTATTTTTGTCATCGATTTTTGTCGACTACGCCGATTAATCGTTGCACCCCTAATTCCTAGTAAAGGATCTGCCACTTAATCTAAAAAATGAATGTATGAGTGGTAAAACAAGAGCAGTGATATGATCAGACAGGTAGAAAACAAACCTACAGGTTGGTCAAAGAGGAAATGAAGATGAACACTAACAAGTTAAAACAAGGTGAAATAATTTATTTGTATTGAAACTATCTTGGTGTCAGTATTTCAGGTAAATCTAAATTAGGCTGTTACACAAATAAACTTTAAAGGGCCCATATTTTACACCTTTCTCGGATTTAATTTGAGGTATTGGTACCCCTAAGATGATATATCAGTGGTTTAAAGTAAAAAAAAAACTGCTGCAATGTGTATTTCCATGTCCTCTCTTCTGCCTCTCTCTGGAGCTGCAGACAGAACAGGCTGTTTTCACCTGCCTCTTGAGCCCCTCCTCTGATTGGCTGACTGCACATTAAGTGACCAGGCCTTTCCCCGGTCTCATTCTGGCGCATTCACTCTGGTAAACACAGCTGAAAGACACGTTATGTTTGGATACAGCTGTAGAAGACCAGCCACACATTTACAGTCGGTTACAACAGGATGTTTCTGAACGGTAAGTTACACCGTCCTCATGTTTGTTCCAAGTTTTAGCAGGACAGTCGGCCAATGTAGGAGTAACGTCCCGAGTTACTCCGTACTTAGCACAGCGACACGGCACGTCAGAAGAAATAAAGCGTAACCACTGGTCTCGAGCAGTAACGCTCTTAGGAGGAATGTGCACGGACACATTCTCTGCATGCCTGTGCCCAAGTGTCCTTGGGCAAGATGCTGAACCCTGATTGCCCCTCATAGAACAACAAATTGCTGCTAATAGATGCACTGTATGAATGTGTGTGAATGTAAAACTGTACTGTAAAGAGCTTTGAGTGGTCATCAAGACTAGAAAAGCACTATATAAATACAAAACCATTTACCATTCCTTGCATCCCTCCATGCTGCAGTGTTTCTTCAGTGTTGTTTGTTGTGGTTAGCCTGTGGTAGCTAACAAGCTGCTAGCTCAGCTTCGTGTCGCATTCGGTGTGGAGGGGAGGAGGGGTGGTGGTGCAGGTGGTGGGTTCAGAGGCTGCTGGGACCGACGTGTGCGTTCCCGAATGACTCATACAGGGGAGGAAGTACGAAACGAGACGTTTCGATAACATATTTCTTAGAATGGACTGAGTGAAAAAGTCCAGAGTGACTGTTTTCATACTTTGAGGGTACCTACTGACCCCCTTCAAGTAATTACGGATAGTAAAAGCCCAGAAAATGTATTTTACACAATATGGGGCCTTTTACGTTCAGTTGCATTTAAACACTTTTCCATTAAAAAAAGTTAAATACAATATTATTCTGTAATAATACATAATAATTATGTTGAGTAAATATTGGGTTTCAACAGCCGGTTGCAACAGAACTTGGACAAGTTTGCAGTGTAACTAATCTTTAACCTTCCTCTATTTAGATTTGGAATGAGCGAATCTACAACAGCAAGTACATCAAGGTAATACTGAACTCTTTCAATCTCCTTCCACTGATTTGACTGACAAATGTGCATTATGTGTAAACTTAGTTTCAGTGATGATGGAGAAAAACAGCCACCAACATCTAGCTGGGTTCCTCTGAGAGCATGTCTTTGTTGTCAAGGTGCTCCGGAACACTCTGGATAAAGTTGGTCTAACTGGCCTTGGCATCATTGCAGCAGACGGTGATTGGACCATCGCTAAATCTATGATTGCTGATCCACCCCTTAATGATTCTATTGAGGTGATTGGGTAAGTACAGTCGACTTGAAGTCCTGTGCAGGGTGGCATGAAATTATACGTTTAAAACAAAAACTGCTCATTAGACCCAACAGTGCAGCAATTAGAATGTAAAGTCATGAATGGATTGTCTCCATGTTCTGTGAGATCACTGAGGGACAGTTTGATCATGATGGACTTTGTTGCTCATCTGTCGACTCCTTCCTCTTTCACTATGAGCTGGATGTTTGTGGCTGTTATTCCTGTTGGACTGAAAAACTAAAGTTCAGTCATTGACTAGAGCTGTTTATGTTCATGCTCCTATCCAGTACACCCACATGTAGGATTTAGTATTTTCCCTCTGAAGCATGGACCACTGATTTTGATGTTGCAAACTGTATGCTATATTGCTGCTATCATGGAAAGTAAGAAAAAACTATTTTCTGAGCTGATTTTAAAGCTTCACTACCCATTACCTTCATCTTAACATGGGATTACTGTAAACTGATCACAGTAACAATTCCACATTCAAAAATCAATAGGGCTGAGCAGAAAAAAATTAATCAATTCATTTGTTTTTCCTAAAATGTTATATTCCTAAATCTACATTATCCATTTTCGCATCTCCAATACTAAGGCGGTAGTTGATTTACATTACTGCTAATAATTAAGTTATTTCGCCATGCTCAAATATTTATTTTCCCTGAAAACGTAATGTAGATGATGACTCGACTCTCTTCCAATATTACGTGAGTATGTGAGCACGTAATAGTTCATTAGTCATGAGTGGATGGCTACGGCTGTCTAGTTACTATTTAAAGAAAATGTAGATCCATTAAAGTTAAGAACTTGTGACTTTCAAAGTTTCTGATCTGCCTTTATATACTGGTAAATATGTTGACAACTATTTTTATTACTATTATATACGACTATTCTACAGATTTTGCTGCTAATATTCCAAAGAAAACAAATAAAACTTTGGATACATTCATGGAATAAGAAAAAATGTATGTTCCCAGGATAAATTGTAGCGCTAATTCAATACTATGATATAATTGAATTCTCAAGAATAAAATTAATATTAATGATATTCAGTCTTTCTGAATTTAAACCCTAATAATTCAACTGATTACTTATTTTGTCTAAAAATATATAATTAAAAGTGCCTGTAATCTTTGCCATCAGCCCAAGCTGACATGTTTTGATCTCTGGACAACAATTCAAATCCTTGAGATCAGCTTATTGCTATGTGCTGTAGGACAAAGTCCCCGACACATCTGGTGTGGTTTTTGTGATCCAATCACATTTGCATTCACACCTGGTATTAAAGGGATAGTTCATCCAAAAATGTAAATTCACTTATCTACTCACCCCTATGCCGATAGAGGGGTGGTTGAAGTGTTTGAGTCCACGTAACACTTCTGGAGTCTCAGGGGTAAACTTTGTTAGAGCAAAATCTAATACAATTAAGATAAGATAAGAAGTCCTTTATTAGTATATAGAAAATATATAAATGTGATTAAACCCGTATATACAGTGTAAAGAAATATATTATTTGTCAGAATATGTACAGGAAAATGGATTGCACAGAAATTTTTACAAAAATGCCATCTGGCCACATCTGGCCCAGACCAATTCCGAATGTGGTCTGGCGTGATCGGATAGTGATCGGATAGTGATCTGAGTGTCTTCACACCTTTCTTTAGAGCTGTCCACTTGTGATCGGTTCACAAAAACCACATGTTGATACGAGGTGTGTACAGGGCCAAAGAAAAAAAGCAAATGTTTTGCCTAGTAAAACTATGGAAATTATTGGATAGTAAAAAAGTTCCATATTTATTTTCCGTTAATCAAATCCGATCCGTTTGTCCTCATTGGTTTGGTTTTCCAGCCCACAACCTCTATTCCACTGTCTCATTTCCAGTCAGTAGGGGTGTAACGGTACATGGGGCGGCTGTGGCTGTGTAGTGGTCGTCCTTCAACCAGAAGGTCGGCCGTTCGATCCTCAGTCTTCCCCATCTGCATGCCGAAGTGTCCTTGGGAAAGATACAGAACCCCTAAACGGCCCCTCATAGATGTTGAATGCACTAATTGTAAGTCGCTTTGGATAAAAGCATCCTCCAAATGACATGTAATGTAACGTGTATCTGAACCGAAGATTTTCAGTACGGGCCTTTCGCTTCGGTAAACATGTGTACCGAACAAATGCAGCCAGTGCTGGCGCTGAACTTATTTGTTTGCGTACAGGACTCGAATTCTGATGGACAACTATAAAGAAGGACCAGATGTGCAGGGCTCGTGGTCTTGCCAACCACAGACAAACAAGAGTTTGAAGACCCTCCTTCGTCACTTAAAGGGATAGTTCACCGAAAAATGTACTCATTATCTACTCACCACTATGCCGATGGAGGGGTGGGTGAAGTGTTTGAGTCCACAAAACACTTTTGGGGTTTCAAACAGCATTCGCAAGTCTGCTACTTGCCACTGAGGTTCTGGTCTCATCCAGAAAATCTATTCTTCAGGTACTTGTTGGAAAGTGAGCCCCCCATAATTCTTCTCTTTCTGGAGCCTTCTTTAAGAAAATACCAAACAACCTTCCAGTAAATTTTGCAATTGTAATGAAACTCATGTTTTCCTTATGCTCCACCTTCTTAAATGGAATAATAGTTATTCATAATTCAGCACTGTATTTGTCTCTCTTTTTAGGTTTAGCATTTCGTACCATATTGGTCTTAAGCACTATGGCTGGTGGAGTTGAAACAGAGTGTTTGTCTGGTCTGTAGTTGCATCATACTTGATCTGATTCACGTCTCTCGTATTTTCTTGGAACGCTCGTCTCATTAGCTTTTCCTCCTGGGCTTGTCCTGGTAGTATCCACACCAGACAGCCCATCACCATTAGCAGGTGAATCAATGGCATCCCGTTCGTCCTTCTCCTCCATTGGCACCAGCCTGGCTTTGGTGCAATGGTTCCGGTGGTACTAAGTTGTGCTTCCTTCCACTTGGACGGCCGTGGGCGTCTCTCGGACCACCTTATATGGACCTTCCCGTCTTGGCTGGTGTCACTTCCTCCGAAAGACCTAATTTTAGACCTCGTCCCCTGGCACCACAATCAATCAAATTTTATTTGTATAGCTCATTCACAAATCACAATTTGTCTCATAGGGCTTTAACAAGGTGTGACATCCTCTGCCCTTAACCCTCAACAACAGTAAGGAAAAACTACAAAAAACCTCAGAGAGAGCCACATGTGAGGGATCCCTCTCCCAGGATGGACAAAAGTGCAATAGATGCCACATGTAACTGAGAACATCAGGAAGATAAGGGTATTTTTAGCATCGATTAGAATAAACACTTTGTAGCATAATGGAAGGTAAATTAATTGATGGATTATTGTCAGTAATTCTAGTATGTGAGAGTATCTTAGAGTATCTGAGTAGAAATATTATATATCAAGCAGTCTTGTTGTAATCATAGTCCATGGTCAGCAGCCACCACGATCAGGATCCACCATCACGATCGGATGCCACCATAGTCCACAATCATGATCCATTGCCACCATCAGCTGCCATCTCGATCGTGGTCCACCACCACTGTCAGATTATCACCATCAGCCAGCTAGATACAGGATCCACCATTACGATTACGATCACGATCTCTGATTCGCGATCCACCATCATAATCCATGATGTGGCCGCAGCCGCGGCCCTCTATCTGTGGACGATAAGGCAAAGGGACTCCGGGGAAGAAGTCAAGTCAGTAACATGTATTGATGAGATATTCATTTCTTTGATGTGATAAGGAGGGAGAAGAGGAAGGAGAAGCTGGGAAGAGAAGCTCTGTGTGTCATGTGTCCCCCAACATTCTAGACCTATAGCAGCTTATAGTTAAAGCAGGTCCAAGACAAGCCTGGACCGGCTCTAACTATAAGCTTTATCGTAAAGGAAGGTTTTAAGTCTACTCTTAAATGTACAGAGGGTGTCTGCCTCCCGGCCTGAAAGTGGGAGATGATTCCACAGGAGAGGACCTCCTCTAAATTTTGATTTAGAGGAGCTTCTCTTATTTAGAATTTAAGTACACAACTCTCCGTCTCGCCAATGCAACCTGCCCTACTCACCGACACTCAATGCCACACAGCGCAATCTCTCCAAACTCTTAACACAATTTCTTCAAATTCCATGAAAAGGGCAATATACTCACTAAATACCAATATGAAAAAAACATGATTGCTCTGTCAATCAACCTTTAATTATAAACTGCATCAGCATGGAGCTGACACTGACTTTATTTGTCCCATCAACACAGACTACAAGCAGTCTCAACCTTGAAGGCCACACTTAGTCTCAGGCAGAACGATGCAAAATCAATGCATTCCATAGTCACACCCAATGGTTATCTGCTCAACAATACAGAGCTCCAAACAAAAGTTATCTTCACAATAGCAATGTACAATTAGAGGTGCAGGCAACGTAACAGGCTAAACTTTCATGCAATGGATTACTTTTTTTGTGGTCTCACTGGTAACTAGTTTAGAAGTTACTCCTTGCTCATAGCTGTGAGTTGCCTCACGAGTATATACTAGATACAGCAACTACAGCGGCATTCAGTATATGAGCAATTTTGGCGTACTATCCCTATCGGTACAGGTGAAGTCAGGCCTTATCTCACTCGACCGTTACTTGACTTCCAGGCTAGAAGCAGCTGCAGCTATATCATCATGCGCTTGTACTCATATGCCAACCTTTGCATAACCTTTTTGCATTTCTGTATTGCCCTCTTAGCATAAACTCATTAAGTCTACTTAACTCTACTTAAAAACTTTCAGGTCAGATTCACTTCACAGGACTCAAGTCAAATTTGCTAAAACATACGAAGGACAGCACAGCTATACAGTTCAACAGTTACTTATTTATTCATTTTTGGAGTAATATTTATTTAGCACAGTCCTGAAGTGAAGCTTAAAGCTGCTAAATTGAATACAATAACAGTACAGTTTAAGTACAGTTGATTTTGTACATGCTGCACCTTAATCGATATTTATTTTACTATTTTTATTTAATTTTGAGAATATTTATTTTTATACTGTTTGTAAAATTAACTTTTTAAGGTAAGAAAGACACAGCAATAGTCTGTTCAATTAAACAGTGTTGAATAAAAAGAAAAGAAAAACAAACGAAAATGTTTTCTGCTCCTTGTTTCCGCTGTACCGAAAACGTACCCAACCATGACCTCAAAAACCAAGGAACCATGTTTGTTTTTTTTGTACCGTTACACCCCTACCAGTCAGTATTATTATTATTAACTGTTTATTGTAAATAATGAATATTGGACTGAACAGTCCTCAGGTGAGAACAAATTTGACTCCTATTGCATGTTTTACATGATCGCAGCAAATATTGTAAAGCCAAACCAAGTCCATGTTGTTAAGCTCTGAATTCATGTCTCCTGTGCTCTCCTTCTTTCTGTGACTGGCTGTACCAGCTGCTGCGATACACCCTGGATAAAAATGGCCTGGAGAGGGTCAGGATCATAGCGAGTGACAACCTGTGGGAGCCCATTGCCCTGTCACTGCTGCTTGACCCTGAGCTGAGCAAAGCTGTAGACGTGATAGGGTAGGATCCTCTGAGCATGAAGCCTGTTGTTTTCAGTCTGTTTCTAACTCTATGCTTCGGTCTGAAAATACTTTGCTAAATTGGCTTCTCTGAAAGCTTTACCTGCATGATCCACATAATATGATACTGTACAAATTTGAATAGTTCTCAGAAGAGTGCATACAGCACCTAATTGTACACGCTCATATATATCATTCCTCTTAATGGGCCTGATGTTTTTTATCCAGATCAATGCCATTTTCCCTGGAAAATTGGTGAAAATGTAAAGAAATGCGCAACCTTAGAGTGTAAAAAATTGATCCCTGACCCCTACCACAACCTTCCCCCATGTTAAGTGGTAATCCATTAAATTGTTTTTGTGTAAACCTGCTAACTAACAGACAGACAACATGACATGAAAACATAAAAAAACACAACCTCCTTAGTGGTGGTAACTAGAGTTGTGACTAATCTAATCTATTATCAGTGTTTGGTCCTGATACTGAGATAATTTACTTGGACTGACATCAAATATCCGTGTACCCATCCAGATTCAGTAATCTGACATTTTTATGAATTATAGAAATTTTATTATACAATTTTAAGTCTGTTAATAAAATGTTGTAGCACAAACTCAGTCATTTATTAGTAATTTAACAGTTTTACAGATTCATACTAGTAATTGGTGATGAACTATTTTTTTATGTAATAAATTCAAATTCAGTGCATTCTGTGTTGTACACTCAGACATGAGCAAGTCATCAATGTGGAATTTGGTTAGAGCCTCTCTTTAGGCTATAACTGTTACTGATGGTGTGCATGTGTGTAGGCTGGTGAACATACGCACTTGTACAAAATTGAATAATATTACAGTATTAACATAGATAGCAACATCTTATGTTAAAGGATAAAAGACAGTGGATGTCACACCTTGTTAAAGGAATAGTTCACCCAAAAATGAAAATTCACGATGGAGAGGTGGATAAAGAGCCCACTAAACACTTTTGGAGTTTCAGGGGTAAACATTGTTGCAGTCAAATCCAATACAATTGAAGTAACTAGTGACTGATTCTTCAGACGTAGTAAAACAACAGAAAAAACATGACACGCCTCCATACTGCTCGTGTGTTGTCATCCATCCAGTGTCCATAATGGCATTTGAGGCAGAGCAACATGGATGGAAAACAATAGTTTTCCCGTTGGATATTGGCTGCAGGGGTTTCAATGCAACATCCAAATTGATTTGGGATTCCCCAGACAAGCCCTGTAGCACACCATAAAAAAAACTTCACACAATGCAGAACCAGCAGCCAATGGCTCGGGATCAGGAGGAAAGATCCCAACAGGGCCCCAAGATGCTAGGGACATGCACCCAGGTCTGATCAACCTGTGGTGGACCTGCCTTAGAAGAGAGTGTCTTGTAATTAAAAGGCTGAAACACCAGATGACGCTAAGGTACACAACTGAAGATATGTCCCTAACAATCGCTGGTGGTCATTAACATCCGCTAACATCAACTGGTGGTAGGCATTAATTAGTGTGGTAGAACATACAAGGGATATTCTCCATCTTGTCCTATGTCTAAAATGGGACAGCGTTTAGTTTAAAAAGGCTAAAGAGGTAATGATGTCTGATCTACTGAGCGGGCCACATGGCTTCCATAGTACTGCCATACAAGCCAGTAGCCAGTCAGATTTACCTTTTAGCCTCAGTGTATCCTCAAGTTCGGCCTGTATCGTTGATTACAAGGCCAAAACACTTGATGGCGCTAAGGTGCACAACTGACATTTTGTCCCCAACATTGGCTGGTGGTCGCTAACAACTGCTAACACCTACTGTTAGTTGATAACTTAAATTGTGCAGAAGATCTTCAAACGTATAAGGGATATTCACCATCTTGTCCTATATTCTAAAATGTGCCCAATGATAATGCTTTCTGGAATTTAACTGAGTCAAAAAGTTAGCGACCAGTGGACAGGGACCTATGCTGTCCAATTTAGTAGTTCAGTTCTTAGGCCTAGTTAAATGTGGTGGCGAGAAGTTCTCGACGATACAGTGTAGGCTGTCGTCATGAATTTACATGTTGAACTGCTGGTTAATGTCAACTCTCTGCACATTCAGTGCTGTTGGCTACTAGAGGTGTGGAACTTTCTCGATTCTTCGATGCATCGCGATGCAGACGTGTACGACTCTGCATTGATGCAAAGACAGAGCATAATTGATTCATGTTTTTTGCTACGTTCATTGTTTTAGCGATCTCCCGCCGATGCATAATTATAACCAGCGCTGCTTGAGGACCAGGACAGACGCTCATTAAAGGTCTGGTTGTCCTGTGTCAGAGTCTGCTTCCTCCTCACTCTGACGTTTACATTGTGTTTGTTTGATTCGCTGTTGCGTTTATGAGACGTGTGTTTAAACACACCATGCACACACATTCTCCTGCTTCACACAACACGAGACGTAACGTGACGCGCACAGCTAGGACATCAGGGTTAAAGTGACCGGAACGATCTGGAGTCATGATCCGACATCATCGATAAGTTCTAAGTGTGAGTGATTAGAAAACATCAGAGGAGCAGAGTCATTTGTTGACCTGTGGAGTAATACGCCTCAGTGCAGTGGCGCTGCTAAGGGGGGGTCCAGGTGGGGCCACCTTGATACATTAAAGGCTAAAATCAGAGTTTGTCCTTTTAAGCCTTAGTTGCAGCACACAAGTCTAAACTGAATGAATGTCAAATCAGTGTGGAGAGCACTGACCACTGTCATAGACTTAATGTTGTAGTCAGATTTTTTTTAATCGAAAACCTTATTTTGTAAATTACGGCACAGTAGTGCACAGAGTGAAGATGCTCACCTCTATTGGCTACTGTAACTGCCAATCAATATTCGAGACAACTTCCTCCCTAGCTTTGTGTTTTTACTTGACATACACACACACACACACACCTCTTAATATACAAATTTCATCGATCATCTCACGGAAAAGCTTTCATTTGATATTCAGTGCCACAGTTTAATCAGTACAGAAAGTATGGATTTATAGTCACCTGGATCATTCGTCAGACATTACACTTAAATAGCTGTTGAAGTTTCAATATGTTCTTGAGGCTGTTTGAATAAGCTGGTTTTATCCAATGTCTGATTACCTCTGATTATTGTCTTTAGTAGTGTCATAAGTATTTAGCTTTTCATTTAAACAAGCTCAAATCTCAAATGTAAAATATAAACTTTCAATAATTTGAACTTAAATCCTGTGTCTGCCTTCATCTGCCAGTGGAAACATTAATTTATGGATTTGACCTCTGTGACTGCTGAATGGTTGATTAGACCACATTTAATATCAACCAGTTTGTGTTCCTGAACACAGATGTTTCATTTCCAAAATGTGAAACTCATGTATGTATGTATACAATACATTAATTACCTTGTTTGTTGAATGTGTGTGACGTCTAGGGCTCATTACCCAGGCACCACCACAGTGACGGACGCCCTGAAGACGCAGAAGAAGCTCTGGTCGTCAGAGGACTACAGCACCTTCAACGATGAGGTTGGAGGAGGCTGCTGGGCTCGCATCCTCAACCAGAACTACGTCAATGGTCACATGACGGCGTAAGAAAACCCACAAGCAACTCTTCGTAATTTAGCAACCAGAGCATTCTGCTCTATGTGATTAACCTTAAAGGGATAGATCAACGAAAAATGAAAATTCACTCATCTACTTGCCACTATGCCTAAATAAGTTATCCTTTCATTTTCAAAATATTAACAACATGAATTAGTGAACTTTTTGATCACAGAAAGAGAAAATATTTCATTTAAAAATCATGAGCAGACTAAGAATTAGAAACTGTAGTGAGGTGAGGAGTGAGCTGTCAGGTCGCTGATAGTGTATCTTCTTCCAGCACCATCTCCTGGAACCTGGTGGCCAGCTACTATCAGGAACTGCCGTTTGGCAGAGATGGGCTGATGACGGCTGAGGAGCCTTGGAGTGGCAACTACGTGGTGGAATCTCCAATCTGGATCACAGGTCAGAAACACACCCCCTCTTTTAAAAAGTTTATCCCTCCCTCTTCTATTTGATGCAGTTTCTAAGTAACAGAAATAAAGCTGATAAGAAAAGCTACTGCGGATAGGGGACAGTTACAGGACCCCTGTGAATGTTGTGGCACCTGAAAAGAATATCAGCAAAATCAAGTGTTTTTTTTTTTATCGCTTAGTTTTCAGAAATGCTTTAATAATTACTTGATCATTTCATGCTGTTGTTTCCCTTATAGCCCACACCACACAGTTCACCCAGCCAGGATGGACCTACCTGCAGACTGTTGGACATCTGGCACAAGGGGGAAGTTATGTTGCACTTACTGATGGGAATGGAAATCTCACTGTTGTCGTGGAAACTATGGCAAGTTAGGCTTTCCTATTTAACACATTTTTTAAACTTTTATCTTTTAAAATGTTTTGACATCATTGTTCTTTAATTTGAAATAATCACTTTAAAAATAAGTTTTTAAGGGTGTAGCTGTTCAGAGAAGGACGACTGCAGAGCCATAGGGTTTAAAGGAAGCTCAGCTCTCAGGTTTTCAGCTCCAGACATCTACCTGTTACATACATATAATAACAAAGCAATACATCAGTCCCTCCAAGAAGTCATAATGTCACAATCAAAACGATTAACCTAATTCAACTAATCCCCATTAATTCTGCACAACAATCACTGTGACTTTAACACAAATTTGACTAATCATCAATGGTTTCACCACCATAGCAAACCACTGAACCCCATACACATTTACTTTCATCAATACATGATGTTGTTTCATCAAAACTCACTTTTGCGACAGGAAGTCTGACAATTACCAACAAAAAGTATTCTTAATACTGTGCATGGTGATTCCCTGAGGTTCTGCATCAAGATGTGGTTAAATAATTTGTACCACACATGCAACGGCGGAAAGATGTAGACAACAGACGACTTTGGGTGTGGTCTGTTCAAATGTGCAAATGTCTGATGTATAGTATTTCAAATAAACAATAAAGGTCTTTTGAAGTGGAAGTTTCTTTAAAAAAGCAATTGTAAAATAAAACAACAGTCAAACTGGCTTATCCAGATTTAAAATATGAGACAAAAATAATAACACTGCTCTTACTCTGCATAATTGGATGTTTCCTTCACAGACTCGGGATCATTCAGTGTGCATAAGACCTCCACTCCCTCAATTCAACGTGACCTCCCAGAATGCAACTTTCCAGCTGAACGGATCCTTTGTATGTTCCTCTGAGTTTCTCATCAACTGCAAACAGTTATTGAGTGATTCTTTTTTTCTTATTCAAGGTTACTTATTTTTCTCAGGCCTATATCAAGGAGCTGCAAGTTTGGCGGTCACAGTTTAACTTCAAGACAAAAAAGTCTGTCTTTTTTCAGAAGCTAACTCCTGTAAAGGTAAAGGCACAGTTCAGAATCATCGGAACCTGCAATCTTCTTGCCGGAAATACACTGAACTAAGAATTTAAAAAAGGTCTAATTTGTCTTTTACAACTTTGAAAATTTTAGTTATTAGATGGATCATTCACATTAAATGTGGCTGAAGATGAGGTCTACACAGTAACTACCATTACAACCGGACGGAAAGGCAGTTACCCAAACCCACCTCCTTCAGCCCGCTTCCCTAAAGTCTACAAGGATAACTTTAATGTTCGTAAGTATAATAAACAGAACCCAAATAATGATGGAACTTCTACACATGACTTCATTTGCCTCAAATAGATAGTCTTTGCAGGTGCAGGAAATATTGAACTTAAGCGTAGCAGTAGAAAATTCATTGAAAGGCATTAGGTCTGGCAATGTACCCACATCATAAACTATATTTTTTAAAGCATTGTTTTGTACTATCTTTGTATTAACATCCTGTAGGAAACCCACCATTCACTGAAGCTCCAGACTTTGCTGACCAAACAGGCGTGTTTGAGTACTACATCAACCTGACTGACCCTGGACCTCACATCTTCACCTTGCGACAGGTTCTTACTGAGAGACCTGTCACATGGGCGACTGATGCTGACCAGACCATCAGTGTCATAGGAGATTATTTGTGGTGAGATGATGCTACTTTAATGTACACTAAACAAAAATATAAATGCAACACTTTTGTTTTTGTTCCCATTCTTCATGAATTGAAGTAAAATATGTAAGATTTCCTCTGCAAACAAAAGGCTGTTTTCTCTAAAATGTCTTCTCTCAAATTTGTTAAAATCTGTGTTAATGACAGTGTATCAGTTTATTGATTGTTGCTGTGGAATATTGGTCCACTCCTCTTCAATGTCGATGCAAAGTTGCTGGATATTGGCAAGGATTGGAATTCACTGTTGTATACGTCAATCCAAAGCATCCCAAACATGCTCAATATGTAACATGTCCGGTGAGTATGCAGGCCATAGAAGACCTGGGATGTTTTCAGCTTCCAGGAATTGTGTGCAGATCCTTGCAACGTGGGGCCGTGCATTATCCTGCTGCAACATGAGGTGATGGCGGCGGATGAATGGCACAACAATGGCCCTGAGGGTCTCTTGAGCATTCCCATTTCCATCAGTAAAAAGCACATGAGTTTGTTGTCCCTAGCTTATGCCTGACCATACATGACCATACATGACCATACATAACCCTAACCCATACACCCATTCCCTGAGCTACAGCCATGTAGTGGCCTTTTATTGGACAGGTTCAAGGCACAACTGTGCAATAATCATGCTCTTTAGTAAGCATCCTGATATACCTCACCTGTCAGGTAGATGGATCATCATAGCAATGGTGAAGTGCTCAATAATACAGATTTCAACAAATCTGTGAGAAATAAGCCTTTAGTGTGCACAAAAGAAATCTTAGATCTTTGCTTTTGACTCGTGAAAAAATGGGAGTGAAAATAAATGTGTCTGCCCTTACGTTTTTGTTGAGTGTACATTTCCAATACCTGTTGACCTATACAAATATGGCAACCTGACTGTGTCACATCCCAGACTTGAATCTGTTTATATTACAGGCAGAACCTGACGGTAACATGTGATGTCTTCATGGAGAGTATTACTAGTGGTGTTTTCATAGCAGCCAGAGTGGACAAAGGAGGGGAGTCAGTCCGCAGCGCTAACGGAGTCTTCTTCTGGGTGTTTGCAGATGGCACCTACAAAGTTACCAATGATATTGGTCAGTAGCATCACTCTTTGCTTCATTAGACATACTCATACTAAAAAAAGCAAAGCAATGGTTGACAAAACGTCTCCACATAAAAATATTAAATGGAAATTTTGAAATATATTATCAGTCCCCCAATTACTTGAATTCCACATGTGTTTGATGGACCTACTTTGTTCTCTGTTGTCAACAGCTGGTCAGACTGTACTTGCAGAGGGTCAGTCTGGTACACGAACATATGGCTGGTACACCTTGTCACTCACTGTGAAAGTAAGTGAAGATTTTACATCTGTGTATTTGGAAAAAAAATCTTTATAAAAACCTTTATTTCACAGTGCTTTAAAATGTGGATCAAACAATGTGATGAGAACGTTCCAAGTCATTTTTGTGTAAAGTTGCTATTTAATATCTGCAACTTGGCTGCTCTTTCTGTTTGATATCATAGCTTTGTATTCTGCTTTAGTACTGTCTGTCACTGGTGACTTTGTGACATCCTCATGAAGGTGTGAGGCTCTGGACCTGATTGTGCTGAAAAAGATTTGAAGCCTTAGCAAGCACACCAGATGTCACTGATGTCAACCAGTCATGTATCTGATGTCAACCTCAATGATGTCATACTCTAGGTTTACTTGCTATTATCTATAATAATGTTGTAAGAGTTGTTGTGCTGCAGCTTGTACTGCTGCTGGATTTCATACATTATTCGAACATTAATTTGAACGTGACCGGTTAAATACAGTCTAGAACCGAATAAGAGCTTCTGAAGTAGCTTGTCTCCTGATCCAGCAGAGGGCGTTCATTTTTCACCTTGACCAAATGCATGCCCTCTTGACCTATCAGGGAAGTAAGTCAGTAATGTTACATTGTTCTGCTATTAAAATGGAAAAGGCTAGCTGACAATCAGGCAACCAGAACATCCTAGAGGTTTTAAAGTATTTTGGGTTTGAATATATTGAAAAAATGTTGTCATACTATATCAGTTTGAACTTTATATTTGTAAAAACTGACAGCCCTAGAGTGTGCAGTCATTCATAAATCTGAAAAATGTAAGTTGACATAAATGGTAAATGGTTTTGTATTCATATAGCGCTTTTCTAGTCTTGATGACCACTCAAAGTACAGTTTTACATTCACCCATTCACACACATTCATACAGTGCATCTATTAGCAGCACTTTTTCGTTCTATGAGGGGCAATTCGGGGTTCAGCATCTTGCCCAAGGACACTTCGGCATGCAGATGGGGAAGACTGGGGATCGCACTGCCGACCTTCAGGTTGGAGGACGACCTCCAACCTGAAGGTGCTACACACTGAGGCTGCGGTTTCAGGACCCTATGGTTTTCATATTAGCGCCACCTAATGAAATGGATGACTGGAAGCTGAATTTTTGGGACTGCATTTCTAAGACCTGAGTTTTAAAAGTTTATTCCACCCAAATACAACTTTTTGTTTTGCTACTGAACTGGGTTGTTAAGAGTTTCATATTGGGACATTTTTGTAATTAACATGATTAGTTCAACATTAGGGTTAAATAAAGAAGACAAAGGGAAGAAAACAAACAACAAAAAACAAATAGAAATAAAATATTTTTAACATTTGACTTTTACTGACCCTTCAATGTCCACCCCCAGATTTTCAAGTAAGTACGAGCACAACCTACCAATTTTCTGCATTTTTTTCTCCAACTGCTTCTCAACAGCTCTACTAAATTCCTCCACTTCACTGTAACACTAAACGGGAAAACCTAATAATTGCAGGGTTAACAGAAATATTGCAAACACTTAAAAAGATGTAATTGAATAACATGACCACTTCTTAATTAATATAGGTAAATAAAAATAATACTGCTCTTACTCTATAATAAAAAAAAATATTGAATTGATAAAACATTTATGTAGGGTAAACAGGCGTTCTGGGCAAGTCAGTTTTGCCCGAGACAGTTTTCTGACACTAGCCAAACCTGCCAAACTCTACTGGGTCGTGTTTCCATAGTTTCAACAATAATCAATTCTAGTATTGTCAAAAATACATCCATAATTTATCTTGTTAGACTTTGAGCTCCCCAATGACATCAGGACAGCAGAAAGTCTACACATCTTCCGCCGCAAACTAAAAACACACCTCTTCAGACTATACCTTGAATAAAATTTTAAACTAACAATTTAGTAGCACTTACTGTAAGTCGCTTTGGATAAAAGCGTCAGCTAAATGAAATGTAATGTAAATTGCTACTTTTTTTATGTAATCTGGTGATTTTGCTAGAATTGAGGTCCTGAAACTGCAGTATTGCAGGAATCCCTACTGTGGAGGTATGAGCTCTGCTGAGTGAAATTCAAGTAGAATTGATGTTACCTTTCATTTGACAGAATCAGGTCAAAATGTTTTACATTTGACAATTTCTCTCTGAGGTACTTGGCCAACCTCTCTCCTCATCCCACCTGTGTTAAATGTACTCTTTCTGAAATAATAGTGATGTTTGGAGCTTGTCTTGTAAAATGTTCATGTTGCATAAAATACAAGACACTTTGAGCTGCTTGTGCATGTCTGGCTGAGCAAGCAGATTGTTCACTGCAACTTGTCACTGTGCTCCCTCTGTCCTGCAGGGCCAGTATGCGTCAGGGCAGCTGAATGGATACCCACTGTGGAAGAACGCTGTGGTTCTCACTCCAAACAATGGCTGGGCTGCCATTGGAACACACTCATTTGAACTGGCTCAGTTTGATAACTTTGCTGTGGTGGCAGAATAAGGATTTTACTGTGAAGTAATGATTTACTGTACACTGTAAATATTCTGATTCATTTATTGGCCTAATAAATGCATTGATTTGATATTTGAGTGCTAGATTTTTATATTTTTTTTCTCAAAAACTAAAGGAACAAGAGGGCACACAATGTAACAATGCACTATACCCTGACAGACTTAATTTGTTGTTTAAGATAGTTGTTTTTGCTCTGCATGGATTAAAACATTTTTTGGGGATAATAAACTGAAAATATGCCAACCTCACTGGAAGGAGAAAAAGAGTATACAAGTAACCATTGATATAATGTGTTTAAAAAGACATAATTTAGAGAGGTTTTGAGTGAAAAGCAATTACCCACTACACATTACCTGCTCAGCAATGAACTGCATGGTGCCAGGATGCTAAGAAGGCCACAGATATTCATGAGGGTCTGAGGTATCTCAGTAGCTGCTCATCAGCAAACAGCAGCAGGCTCTGTCCACTAACCTCATTCTAATCAATGTTTATTTCCTGTGGTCCTGGAGTCCTGGGGCTCAGACAAGAGCGTCTATTTAACGTTCATTGATAATGTAATATCCATTTGCCAATTGTTTAATGTGTAATATACACATTTGCATACCTTATCTTTTTCATGGTATTAAATGTGGTTTGATTTTGATTTTCTATTTTGTATATTATAAACTAAAACCACATAAAACAAGACAGCATGCTCATCTCAGGTCCACGCACAGTGACAGCAGCTGCACTGGACACTAATGATTTGTCAGGCAAAGTGGCTTGAAAACTTCTTTGTCACCTTTATGTGGTGATAGGCTATATTTTATGAACCGTGAGTGCTATCAGACTGAGATGTAATATTTCTGTATGGAGAAGGTGTGGAAAAAAATGGAAAAGGGAAACATTTTTTATTTATTTTATTATCAAAATTCTGAATCTGTAACCTACGGAAGCGTATGAGATAATTATCTCGGAAATTCCCGAGATAAGTTTTCATGGAATTTCTTTATTTTTTACTGGTAGTCTGAATGACGCTCTCATTTGTTGGAGATTTGGTGTTCGTGGAAGCAACAATGTCCCGTCTGCTTAGTTTAATCCAGTTTTATTTTGTTTTGGGCTTGAGACTTTGGGAGATACTTGTGTCTTTAAGTAATATAGATGGTATTTTTATTAGTTTATCGACTTTGCGCAAGCACCTCAGGAGTCTGCGGTTGTTCAGACGGAAAGACCATTCCGATCTCCTGGACATTGCGGTTTTCCTCCAGGATCAGTCGAACCAATATGACTGCTTCACGGATACAAGATGATGCATCTGAAATGAATTCAGGCCGGCTACGTGGTGACTCAAGAGACAATCAGGCATTTGCTGAAAATACTGACGTAGTGCAACTGAGACGCCGGAATCGCCTTCGGGACTTCGGGTCCGAACTTTTTATGGCACATAGATTCATATGATAAACTCAAACCATATGGAATCTGCATCAATGGTGCAATAGACGGGTTTTCAAGAATGGTGGTGTGGCTACATGCATACTCTACAAGTAGTGATCCAAAGGTAATCGCTGGATACTTTATTGATGAGGTGTCATCAAGAAATGGGACTGCTACGCGAATTAGATCAGACCAAGGGACAGAACTGCCACGTGGAGCAGATGCAAATAATTTTGGAACAGATGCTATTTGTATGGCTCAAGCAATCATAACCAACGGATTGAGCACCAATAAAATACACAGAATACTATAAAGGACTGGTAGTAAATGTTAATGTTCACTGTGATAATGTGTTTATGAATAGAGTTGAGCTGAGGATTGTTGTTTAAGTAACTGAAGGTCAGTGAACATGTCAGTGTTTGGGAACGTGACAGTGACACTGTTGGACATTTCCAGCTCCTAATGGCTGTGGTTTGGGGGATATGGCGTGCTTCTCATTGCCTGGAAGACATGGGTTGTCCTCTCACCACAGCGGGGATCCTGTGTCGCCGTCGCGCTGTTCTCTCTCGGTTCCGTGTCTCGTCCTCACCACGGCCCCGCTGCCCTGCATAATCATCCATAAATCAAACAGGTTATATAATATGTTAGGACGGGTGTCTATGGGCTGAAACCTTAAAACACCCACACTTCTGGCCGCGGTCCAGTGGTGTTTGGCATCAGACAAACCTGGTAATACAGAGCAGTGCAACAGTTTTATTTCTCCCCTGTGTGATTTAGTGTTTATTAACTATTTAAGCATTTAGGAAATATCTTCCTTTTTGTGTCTTTCTCATAAAGTTATTTTAATTGCCACCAAAGAATTACATGGAATTTGGTGATGTAGAGATGATGTTAGGTGTTGAAATATATTGTCTATTATTTGCTGGTGATAGGTCAACTATCTTGGAGACATTTAAATAAAAGCAGGCCAATCTTGCTTATGTAGCCTAATAAAATATGGTCTCTCATCCTAATATTCTATTCATTTGCAGTGTGGCTACCATGACACCATCAACAAATAAAGCCTAATTTCAACGCTAATTAAAGTATGCCTACATTTGTTTTCTTTTTGAATTAACCCATGTTTGATCACAAACTTTTCACAATACAAGCGCCCATAACTGTTATGTTTGTGTTTGGAAGGATGAGGCTTAGTTTAAATCCCAACGTAACTTTATTACACGATGCCCTAAGCAACATATATGTGCATCGTATTGTCTTCTTACTCTAATCTTTTCTGCTTCTTTAATTACTCATATTTAACAACTGCTGCCACCTAGTGGATAAAACATGCAGTAGTATCTGATCACAACAATAACTAACAGGGAAATGTCTACTTAAAAGATTCTCTGTAGTGAATTAGATTGGATTTTATCCAATGCAGTTATTTAAAGTCAGGAATTCTGCTGTGTGAGACAGGATCCACCAGTTTTACAACAAATACATGATTATAGTAAATAGTCAAGTACCATTTGTGGCAATGGGTAGTTAAACTTATCTGCAGTAAAGACACATTTAGTTTGAACACAAATGTACAAAACAAGAGAGCAACCAGTGCTTTTTATTTATAAAAAGTAGGACACTTTTGAGGTAAAAAATGCAACTGTGTGAGAGCCATGTCCAAAAAGATTCTACTCAAACTGATCCCAGACAACGTAAATAAAAGTAAATTTGAAATAGATGTTTCTTAATCATTTACAAAATGAAGTGTGAAAAACAAAAAGACTTTTGTAAAAGGCTAAATTTGTTTATATGTCTAGTTTTCTTTTATAGAATCACAGTGTTCAACAGATGCTCTGTAAAGTGTCAGCAATACCACTGTAAAATAAATGAAAAGCTTTTTTAATTAATTCAAGAAATTTGAAAGTAGTAGAATGTAAAGGCCCAGGCTGTTCAGGCATTTCAAACATCAACATTTGCAATAACAACACTTCCAAAATAATTTGACTCTACTTCAGTGTAAAATCTTGGACACCTTAACACAACAAAATGCACAAAAGACTTCCTGCCAACAACATCATATAAACATGTTTAGAGGATGATGTCTTTTGTACCAGTTAAAGACTCTCACATTGTCTACAAAACTGTACTGAGCTGGTATATTTAGATGAAAAATACACAAAAGCAGTAAACAATTTTGGACATTTGTTTTTTGGTTAAGTAGTACTTCAAGTGCATTAACAGAATGTTCATCAACCATTTGTTACAAACAGTTTGAGAGAGGTTGAAAAAAATCACCCTGAGCTCATAATACAACCCCCGAGCTAATGACCACATCTTCCTCCTGTCTCACAATCACACTGTTTTGATCTTGACTGTCGGCTCTGATAAGGCTACATGTATGTGCATGTGTGACTTTAATTTCCTTAACGCAGATAACATCAGACCCAGTCACAAATCTCAACAAGTTCCGGAGGCCTATTTCATCCAATCCCCTTATGTACTGATTTAAAAACCGCAAACATTGATTCTCTGCTGGAGTAGCTGGAGAGGCCGTGATCAGCTTTAACACATTTCATGTTGTTGGTTTAAGATCATCATACATCTTCTGGATTTCCAGCACACTGGGGAAGAACTTCACATGGCTTCATCCTTATCATGGCTTCATCCTTGAATTGAGTAATCAGTTCTTCTAAGAGATTCACTCTGTGAAGTTTCACTGTCACATGCAAAAGTTCATAAGAATGGCTTGGTGGGGCAGCAGGTTCTGTCTTAGAATGAATGTAGCCATTGCTGGATCTATTTCGACCTCACTCAGACCGTCACCACGGTCTTTACCTTGGACCTTGAATGATGCCCTCATCTCTCTATCCTCGAGACCATATATCAACAATGTCACGTGAGTGACCTTAGGGGGCTGGGCTCGCTGCCCATAAAGCTCTCCGGTGAGTGCAGCCGCCTCCTCTTTGCTTCACTCGCCTCATCCGAGACCGGCAGGTAAGTGATATATTTTGGGACTCCACTTTTATCAATCCGCCACTTTTGTGCAGGTGCCTTGTGTCCCTGAGGATTGTATGTGGTTTCCCCCTTTTCTAATAGCGAGGCAGAGGGTTACACTGCATGTGTTAAACTCTGCTCTTTGTTTCAGGCAGCTTAATTTGCTGCACCTGGTACTAACTACTCTTGCTTGCAGCTTCGGGTAAGTGTTGTTTATCTCACGCTGTTTGTTTCCATACAGAGTTTTTTCCCTTACAGGAGTGAGTAGAAAAGTTTGGAAGCGTGATCACTAAATCATCTCTTCCTAAAGGCAAGTTGATTTAGATCAGGGGTTGCCCCCCCCCCACCCCCCCCCACCCCGTAACTTGCTGTCCGCAGTGAGTGGGGTTTCTCCAACCCCCCCTCGTGCGTTCAAGGACAGTGAGGAGTGGAGGTGAGTTTTAAGTCAACCTTTTCACGTTTATTTCCCATTCAAAAATAAATGAATAAACAGTATTTGAGGCCAGGTAGTTTCCCCTTTTCACCTCTGTGCGCAGCAGGTGGGATTGTTTACCTGTGTTCCCTGTATAAAATACAGTTGGTTCTTAGTTATCACCTTCTGTTAGGTGCTAATTTTGTTTCCCTTAGGCCCTGTTCGCAGTGGCTGGACTTTTGTTCTCTCTCCACCCCCCCTTTTTTTCTGCCATTGCAGGCATACAGTGGGCATTTTCGGGTGAATTACATTTATTTCACCCCTTCCTTCGTTTTATGTGATAGTGGCCAGCTGTGATCAGCCTGTTTATTAGATCCCCTTTATCAGCTATCCGTAGCTGCTGGGCGCTATTGTTTATCTATTTATTTATTTATTCTTAAATCACAAAAGTGACACAGAAATGTCCTCACATTTGTGCCGTTATTGCCGGGGTATCATGGATCCCCGTGATGGCCACCGTGAATGTCCTACTTGTTTGGGCATGGCACATTTGATGGATGATATTGAGAACCCCTGTGTGGCAGCAGTGGAACTGCCTGTGGAGGAGCGTGTTAAAAGAGCCAGATGGGTGGAGCAGTCTGTTCGTGCTGAGGCCATGCAGCCTCGACCAGCTCAACTAAATGAAAGGGGACACACCTCAAGGAAAGCCCCCCGAAAACGTAGGCATGAGCACACCCCTGTTCGCAGGCGGGACTCAGGCAAGAAACAGGCTCCCAAATCTTCACAGAACCCAGCTGGTCAGCAGGATGACACTCAGCTGCAAATCCTAGCTGCCATACGTGGTCTGTCAGAGAGGTTGGGTAGAGTTGAGGCCCAGTACCCGGCCACAACAGCTATGGCATCGGGGCATGGGCACTCAAAGGAATCCTCCCCGGACAGGTTACCCTCCTATCAGGAGGAGAATGTGGTTCACCCTGACATTCTCTCTCTATGCTCAAAATTCCCTTTTTGAAAGTCATGAGCAGTCTGATGGTGCTGCTGGGCTAGAGCAGCCTAAATCCACACAATTTGAGGGGGCGTCCAACCTCAGCAACATGGGTGACAGTGAGCCTTCACCCATGGACGTCATCTCAAAGGTTTCAAGTGCGGCAAAAATTGTGGGGCTCAATGTTCCAACTGAGGCTCCTGTTCCAGTGGATGGGATTTGGGCCGGCACCACTCAGTCCCAGCAATCAGTTACTGTACCTGTGGCTGGTGACTATTTGCACATGCTCAGGAAAGCATGGAACATCCCTAGTGGTGCACCTCAGTTCAATGCAGGTTGCCGGAGACTGGCTAAGATACAGTATGCTCCTGAAACAGGAATGGGGGATATGCCTCCAGTTGAGCGGGAGATGGCAGCCTTAACATCTCTGGGTCCAGAGTGGGTAACCGCCAATCCACGCTGTCCACTGAAAAAGTGTGATAAGTCGGACCGACTGGTGTGTCTGACTTATAATGCAGCCACATGAGCAGCCCGTTCGGGCAATGCACTCGCCATTTTATTGGCAGCTCTTAGGAGAACAGCCAACCCAGAGGACCAGGACACCATGAGCCTGATAGACTCTGCCCTTGTCACTCATTCCCAACTTACAAGGGACATTGGTGCAGCTATGTCATCTGCCATGATGTCACGGAGGCAGATCTGGTTGGCACAGACAACTCTTCCCGAGAATATCAGGAAAGAACTGACCAATATGCCAGTCGTCCCAGCACACGTTTTTCATCCTGACTCCCAGGGTGTGTTAGATAAGGCTGAACAGTCTCGGCGTACCAGAGAGTCTGTACAGCGCACGTTCAGAGGGGCTGTGACTACCAGGTATAAACTTAGGGGCTCCCAGCCTCCCCACCAATCATCATCCTGGGCTCGTAAGTTCAAGGTCCTGCCATTTGGCCTTTCCCTCTCACCACGGTTGTTCACCAGAGTGGTTGGGGCTGCCTTGTCTCCTCTCCAGATGTCAGGAATAAAAATCCTTCCCTACCTGGACGACTGGCTGATTTGTGCTCCATCTCTTGGCCAAGTTGTAGAGGATACCCAGAGGGTGATCTCGCATGTACGGTCCTTAGGTTTCAAGGTAAATGTGACAAAAAGCAACCTCGAGCCAAGGCAGCAGGTGACTTTTCTGGGACTTTGTTTGAATTCCCTTACGATGTCTGCATCCCTCACCTCTCAGAGGGTGAGGAGGATTCTAGCCTTCCTGGAACGGTTCCGTCTCGGCAGGCAGCTAGAATTTATCAACTTTCAGAGGATGCTGGGGATGATTTCAGCCGCAGCAGCTGTTGTTCCTCTGGGCCTCCTCAGGGTGGCCAATGCAGAGGTGGCTGAATGCCTTCAAGCTCGACCCGAAGCTGGACAGACACGTGAAACTTCGTGTGACACGTGCATGTCTCCAAGCCTTACGCCCATGGGCGGACCGGGTGCTTCTGCTCCAAGGAGTCCCCCTCGGGAATATTCCATCAAGGAGGACAGTGGTGACGACAGATGCTTCCCTCACAGGTTGGGGAGCAGTCTGGGAAGGCAGGATGGTGCGCGGTTTGTGGATACCCCCTTGGGGTGGCGAACACATCAATGTTCTGGAGTTGAGAGCGGTTCACCTTGCTCTGAAGGCTCTCCTTTCCTCCATCCAGGGCAGGCATGTCTTGATAAGAACAGACAGTTCTTCAACTGTGTATCATATAAATCACCAGGGAGGCACAAAGTCCCTGCATTGCCTCCAGGTGGCACAGAAACTCCTGGTTTGGGCCTTTCAGCATCTGGCTTCACTGGAAGCAATCTTTATCCCAGGGATTGTAAATCGAGCAGCAGACCTCCTGTCCAGGACTGGTCCTCTCCCAGGAGAGTGGAGGCTTCATCAAGAAGTTGTCAATCAATCAATAAAATTTTATTTGTATAGCCCATATTCACAAATCACAATTTGTCTCATAGGGCTTTAACATGGTGTGACATCCTCTGCCCTTAACCCTCAACAAGAGTAAGGAAAAACTACTTAAAAACCCTTTTTAACAGGGAAAAAAGAACGTAGAAACCTCAGAGAGAGCCACATGTGAGGGATCCCTCTCCCAGGACGAACAGAAGTGCAATGGATGTCAAGTGTAAAGGAGAACATCAAGATAAAGGTTTTAGCAGCATTGATTAGGGTAAACATTTTGAAGTATAACTGAAGGTCAGTGAATTGGTGGATTAATGTCATTAATGGTCAAGTGTCTGAGGAGAAATACTATGTATCGAGCAGTCCTGCTGCAATCATAGTCCATGGTCAGCAGCCAGCAAGATCATGATCCACCATCAAGATCGGATGCCACTATAGTCCACAGTTATTGTCCACTGCCGCCATTAGGATCCATCATCAGCTGCCACCTCGGTCGTGGTCCACTACCAGTATCTGATGCCAACACGATAAAGGATCTGCCTTTATTATCACGATCAGCCAGCACGATGCAGAATCCGCCATACTGGATCCACCATTACGACCTCTGATACGTGATCCACAGATCCTAATCCATGATGTGGCCACAGCCGCGGCCCTGGATCTGCGGACGATAAGGCAAAGGGACTCCGGGGAAGAAGTCAAGTCAGTAACATGTATTGATGGGATATGAATTACTTTGATGTGATAACGATTGAGAAGAGGAAGGAGAAGCTGGAAAGAGAAGCTCCGTGTGTCATGTGTCCCCCGACCTTCTAGACCTATAGCAGCATAACTAAGAGCAGGTCTAAGACAAGCCTGGACCGGCTCTAACTATAAGCTTTATCAAAAAGGAAGGTTTTAAGCCTACTCTTAAACGTACAGATGGTGTCTGCCTCCCGAACTGAAAGTGGGAGATGATTCCACAGGAGAGGAGCTTGATAGCTGAAAGCTCTGGCTCCTACTCTACTTTTAGAGACTTTAGGGACGACAAGTAAGCCTGAATTCTGGGAGCGCAGTGCTCTAGTGGGTTGATAAGGTACTAACAGCTCTTTAAGATATAATGGTGCCATATTGTTAAGGGCTTTGAAGGTGAGGAGGAGAATTTTAAATTCTATTCTAGATTTAACAGGAAGCCAGTGTAGCGAAGCTAATACTGGAGAAATGTGCTCTCTTTTCTTGGTTCTTGTCAGGACACGTGCTGCGGCATTTTGGACAAGCCCACAATAAGGAGGACTGATGACTGTGGAGAGAAAAACAGGGAGAATCCTCTAGAACAGGGATTCCCAAAGTGTAGTGCGCGAGAGGAAAAATGTGGTCTAATGGTGTAATAATTCCACAATTACAATGTCATTTTTTTTAAGTGGGATTTTTCCCAAAATAAAAAAATGAATTATAAAAATTCCTTTTGTAAAATTTAAATTAAAAAACTTACAATTTAATAAATAAATGTACCAAAAATGCACTTCAGCTCCTGCCTTTAGACCGTCTTTTACGTACACACTAGCTAGCCTAGCTTGTGGCAGCTAACTTCATTCATTCAGTTCATTCATGCAAATATGCACAACTGGCTTAAATCGGGGAAACTGTCAGGTGGGACATCTAAAGTTATCAGTCATGACAGAGGAGAGGGACAGAGAGAGAGTGAGGAATCGGAGGCGAGAGAAACCGAGAGGTGTGTTGGGGAGAGACCGGGAGAATAAATCGAGCGGAAGTTAGAGAAAGATGAGACAGAGGAGACCGAAAAGGAGGAACGGATAGCACAGAGAAATCAGGAGCACATAGGCCCATTTCCGAGGCAAGGAGAAAAAAGAGGCAATGAGAGTGAGCATCAGACTGGAAGAAAAACAAGGAAATATGGTGAAAATTATCTGGGTCTGGGTTTCACTTGGATTGGCAATGCAGATTGCCCAAAGCCACAGTTCTTGGTGTGCAGTGAGGTTCTGGCTAACAGCTGTCTGAAGCCCTCTTATTTATGTCGCCACCTGAACACCAAGCATGTCAGTGTAAGTCAAAAGCCCCTTACATTTTTTATATCAAAATTGGAGGAGCTGCAAAACAGCCAAAAACAATTGCAGTCTCATTCATGCGTTGGGTCTACAAAAAACGATGATGGAGAGAGAGAAGCAAAAAAGTTGGACATGATCCCGGTGTCCAACAACACTGTATCGTGCCACATCGATGCTTTGTCCGAAGACATCCTGGCTACATTAGTTGGTCGCGTGAAGAAGAGTTTTACTCTCTGCAAGTAGACGAGTCTACCAATGTGGCCAATCTGGCCAATCTTCTGGTGTACGTCCGTTACCTTTTCGAAGGCACGGTGCAGGAAGATTTTTTTGTTCTGTCGGCCCCTTGCTACCCGAACAACAGGACAAGAAATCTTCAATTTAATTGACATCTTTATGAGGACCAATGGGATCGACTGGACATGCTGCGTGGGAATCTGTCCTGACGGAGCAAAATCGATGACGGGGAAGCACACAGGGCTTATAGCTCACATCAGGAAAGTCTGTCCATCCATTCTCTGGTTACATTGCAGTGTTCACAGGGAGGCCCTCGCAGCCAAAAACATGCCAGCTGATCTAAGTCCTCAATGATGCTGTGAAACTGGTGAACTTCATTAAAGCGCGCCCGCTAAATTCAAGACTGTTCACATTGTTATGCTATGAGATGGCCAGCGAACACAAAGCATTGCTGCTGCACACTGAAGTGCGTTGGTTGTCCCGCGGCAAGGTGTTGACAAGGCTTTTTGAACTGCGGCACGAACTTCAGCAGTTTTTTTTAGGACAACCCGTTTCATTTGGCCTCCAATCTGCATGACGAGGACTTTCTGCAGAAGCTCGCCTATCTGGCCGACATCTTTTCTGTTCTGAATGAACTGAATTTAAGTCTGCAGGGAGTCAGTGTTACTTTGTTCAACACACAAGACAAGATAGAAGCTATGATAAAGAAGCTACGGTTCTGGACAAGCTGTGTGCATGGGAATACGCTCCTGTGTTTCCCTACGCTTCACGCGTTCTTGGAGGCAAACGACGTGATCATGGGTGAACATGTGAAAACTCTCATAATTGAACACCTCAAACAACTTGCCGAGCAGCTACGGAAATATTTCCCACCTATGGACACATCTCAGACGTGGATTCGCAACCCATTTAAAGCTTCCCTCCCTGACCCACAGCTGTAATTTCAGGAGCAGGAGCAGCTGACTGAGCTGTCATCTGATGGAGCACTGCACTTGCAGTTCAAACGAAAGCCACTTGTGGATTTTTGGACCAAGGCAATGCCAGCATATCCAGTCCTGGCAAAGCAAGCCTTGAGGGTTTTGATGCCCTTCGCCACAACTTATCTGTGTGAGGCTGGTTTCTCTGCTCTGACAGCAGTTAAAGGGGACATAGCATGCAAATTCCACTTTGTTAGTGCTTCTACAGGTTAATGTGGGTATCTGGCATGTCTACCAACCCAAAAACTCTGGGAAAAAAACACTTGCGCGTTTTGTTATAGTTCCTCTAAGTCAGAAACGTCATGCTTGAGCGACTCGATTGAGGGGTTTTGTGTCGTAACAAGGCACTGGAAGTCTCCCTACATGGTCTTGGCCCACCCCCCACCTTGGCCCATCCCCCCACACTCGTTACGCCGGGTTTACACCGGAGGCAGCGAGGCTGCGAGGCAGCGCAGCGCCGTTCCCAAGCGCGCAGCCGGGCTGTTCACATGGGACGAGCATTTCTCCGCGCTGGTCAGCCCGCGATTCACTCACATGTGGTCTGGATCGTTGGGACTGGGAGGCTGCAGCAGCTGCTCGGGAGCGACCGCTCGCTCTCCCATGCGTGAGCTGGAATTTGTGTCAGCGCCACACAGCCAGCAGTGTGGAAGACTTCCGCAGTGTTCAGCACTACTGTAACACCGGCACACACACAGAGCCCCCCCCACTCGTTACGCCGGGGTACACCGGATGCGGAAGCGCCGCTGCGAGGCAGCGCAGCGCCGTTCTCAAGCGCGCAGCCGCCTGGCTGTTCACACGGGACGAGCATTTCTCCGCGCTGGTCAGCCCCATAGACTGTATATATAAGGTCAGCCCTCTCTTTCTCTCTCTGTCTGTCTGCTTGTGTGCTTGTAGTGGATGGGCAGAGGGGGACATTTAATTATGTGATTGGGAAAATTAAAACTCCAGGACAACAGAAGGGGAATACAAAGTATGGGATGCATATTTGATAATTTATATCATATAAAATATGTAATTTACATCGTTTAAAATTATGGGGGGAGAGGGGGGGGGGGAGCTGGCTCATTAGCATTTAAAGGAACAGGCACTCAAAACAGGTCACTCTGTGGAGGGCTGTTTTATACAGGGTAAAAAGGGTGCTGTTTTAAATGATCCTTGTGGTATTTTGACCAAAGTATGTTACAGACATTTCATTAAGACCCCAAGGAACCATATCAACTTGTGGTAAAATGGGCATGCTATGTCCCCTTTAAGACTAAATATCGGCAAAGACTGGATGCTGTTGAGAAAGATTTGAGGCTTAAACTGTCTTCAATTGCGCAAAACATCGGAGAGCTTTTTGCAAAGATGCAGGCCCATCCGTCGCATTAATATATGAAAGTATGTGGCCAAATGTTATTGTTATTATTGCTACTAGGTTACTGGGAATACTCACATCTCTCACTCTCTCCCCCTCCCTCTCCCTCTCCTGCTGCAGGCTGAGCCACCTGCGCTGCACTTGAAAATCCTCAAATGGATCATCTTTTTTATCCATATCTGTTTCTGAGCCTATGCATGTGCCACTCTTTGAAACCTCAATTGAGCGGCACAACACTTTAGTACAGTTGCTCAGTCTCTGATGGTGCTCAAACCATTTTTTTCTGGTTTCTTCTTCATTCTTTTTAAACTCTCCAACTTAGATATATAAAGAACTTTGATTCAATTGGCTGTGTGATACTCCAGGGTAAATGCAAACTATGAGTTACTAAGGAGCGCTTTTTAAAAAAAGAATTTAGGTGTTGAATATCCTTTGTACGTTTGAAGGGTCTTCTGCACAATTTAGGTTACCAGCTACCAGTAGCTGTTAGCAGGTGTTAGGGACATAACCTCAGTTGTGCACCTTGGCGTCATCAAGTGTTTTGACCTTCTGATCAATGATGCAGGCCGAACTTGAGGGTACGCTGAGGATAAAGGTAAATCTGACTGGCTGCTGGGTATTATGGCAGTACTATGAAAGCCATGTGGCCTGCTCAGTAGATCAGACATCATTACCTCTTTAGCCTTTTTAAACTAAACGCTGTCCCATTTTAGAACATAGGACAAGGTGTAGAATATCATTCGTACATTCTACTGCACTAATAAATGCCTACCACTAGTTGATGTTAGTGACCACCAGCAGATGTTAGGGACATTTCTTCAGTTGTGTACCTTAGCGTCATCAGGTATTTCGGCCTTTTAATTACAAGTCACCTTATTCTAAGGCAGGTCCACCACAGGTTGCTCAGACCTGGGTGCATGTCGCTAGCATCTTGGGGCCCAGTTGGGATCTTTCCTCCTGATCCAGAGTCGCTGGCTAAAGCATTCTGCAGTGTGTGATGTTTCTTTTATGGTCTGATGCAGGGCTTGTTCGTGGCTCCCCAGATCTTTGAGCAACCTGATGGTGGATGTTGCCATGAAACCCCTTCAGCCAATCTCAACAGGGCAAACTATTGCTTTCCAGCCACGTTGCTCTGCCTCAAATGCCATTTTCCTCTCAATCGCTTAATTATCAGCATCCACCCAGGGTACTGGGAGTGCTATGAGTGGTCATCAAGACTAGAAAAGCACTATATATATACACAGACCATTTACTGTCAATTCTACTAAGTAGATGATGCACAGAGTGTTGGACCAGAGTATCAGGTCTGGTCTTAGGGTGGAAGTGAGGGTATATGTGATGATGGGACTGTAAGCGGCTGGCCCATGTCCGCCAACATCTCCTAGTCTCGGGCTTGCTCCAATTGACCACTCCTGGGGTCTCATTTATAAAACAGTGCATGGGATTCATACTAAAAGTGTACATGCTCACAAAAGCGGGAAATGGCGTACATAAAAGAAAATTACAATTTATAAAACCGTGCGCATGCACACCTGAGTGCAATGTTCTCTTTATAAATCATAGTCCACCTGGAAAGGTTCGTACTTGGATCTGCCTCATACTCCGCCCACATTCAACCATAAATGGTCAATGCAAAGCACCTCATGAATATTAAATTATGCTGCTGACCAATGGGTTTCCACGGTGAGTCACGGCATCAAGCGATGAGAAGAGGAAGCAAACTCTCTGACCCTGACATCAAAGTGTTTGTTAGTGAGGTGGAGGTTAAGAGCGATTTAATGGGACAGCAGTGATGTGATTAATAAAGAAAATACACTGATACTCTGCTGCTGCTGCGGATAAAACAGTGAGTGAGAGTGAGGACGATAGAAAGAACGGAGCCTGAAATAAAAAAAATAAAGGTGGAGGCAGAAAAAAAAACTTTGTTGCTGCAAGGCATTTGAGTACCTGGTTGTGTCTCCACGTATACCTACCTTAGGAGGTGATTACTTATTATCTTGTCCGGACTAGATCATTGTTTGCACACAATAAAAAGTATGAACAAGTTAATATCTGCATACTAAATGCATAGTTTAGTATGAAACTTATGCTTCAAAAGCAGCAATAACTTCAGTATATGGTGAAGATAAAACTTGATTAGTTGAGTTCTCTCCAGCACAGTGGCTGTGTGCATCTGAAGTTGTATGGATTTTTTGTAATTTACCTATTGTGCACAACTTGTCTTGAATTCATTTTCAATTCAGTTTTATTTATATAGCTTCAAATCACAACATACATCATCTCAAGTTTACATAGAAGGTCAAGACCTTAAAAATTATAGAGAAACCCAACAGTTCCCACAATGAGCAAGCACTTTGGCGACTGGGGAGAGAAAAAAAACTCCCTCATTAACTGGAAGCTCTTTACATAGTAACGTTGAGACCTTACAATATTAAAGAGAAACCCAGCAGTTCCCACAATGAGCAGCGCTAATGACTGTGGAGAGAAAAACAGGGAGAAACCTCTAGAAGATCCAGGCTCAGTGTGGGCAGCCATCTGCCTCGACCGGTTGCAGTGTGCTGAAAAAAAATGGGTAAGAGAGGAGAGGTGGGTGGAGAAGGGGCAAGAGAAGCACTATCTCCTGTGAAAAAGTTAAGTTTGTGTGATACCTTCCTCAATCAATGGTTTGCCCCCAAGTAGATGAGGTGCACAAATGACAACAAAGATGACAAACTGTTGTCAATGATGATATTATTGTGTATCCCCATTCATTTTCTCTTGCCAGAACGACAGATAAAGCCAATAATCTCATCCGTGTCATGCCCTCCTTGGACAGTCATGTTTCTTGCCAGACTTGCAACTTGGTTACTTGTTAAACGTGAGATCTCTGGCAAAAAGAATCACTTCTCAGTCATGAATTCATGTAGTTAAATCATTTAGATGTTTTTGTGTGTACCAAGCCTCGGTTAAGCCCAGGAGACTGTTTTTTTCTTCCTTGTTCCAGTATATTTTACTGTCATGCAATGGAGCTCTGATTATATTGTATACCTTTAAATGTTCTCCATATGCTCTTGGGAAGGTCTCATCCTTTGAATAACTTTTTTTTATGACAATGGAAATATCCCTTTAATCTACAGACCCCTTTAAAGGTTCAGTGTGTAAGATTTAGTGATATCTAGTGGTGAAGTTGCATGTTGCAGCTGATTACCCTTCACCTTACCCTCCTCTTCCAAACATGAAAGAGAACCTGTGGTAGCCTTCAGTTGTCATAAAAACTAAAAAGGTGTTTAGTTTGTCCAGTCCAGTATTTTGTATCTTCAATCAGACCTAAACTAGCTGTTTGTGCTAAGCTTGGCTAGCCATGTACGGACTCTTTACACAGGGTCATCCTCTAATTAAAAAGCATGTATATTCTAGCTTTATGATTTGAGTAGTGACTATAATAAATATTTAATGTAACATGGCATAATATAGTGAAAACACAATGTCAATATTAAAGTTGATTCCATACTGGTGAACTTTGCATGGAGAGTGTCTACCTCAAAGAACTGCTCTCTATCAACTGGTTGTGTGAGTCTGGTTTGGTGGATCAAATAGAGCTGGTGTTGGAGGAGTACCGGCAGACCAGAGAATTGCTGGTATAGGTACCAAAGCAAAAGGAAGAAACCTGTAATATCCAAAGGATGATCAAGTGCTTGAAATGAATAGGAACTGTCTATATATCATAAATAGAGGTTGATCTTAATTAGAGGAATAACAATATTGCTGCTTCTCTGTATATCTTAAAGGTTGTTTATGAAAACTGAGTTCTTGACAGTGTAGATGTTGGTAAAAATCACACTTATGCAACAATAATGAAGATAGCATTTGCGTTTATGAAAAACATTTATTATGATAAAGTGAAAACACACAAACTAACTAAAGGTGTATTTACTATATACATTTGTGCAGATGTGTATTTGTGTGTGTGTGTGTGTGTGTGTGTGTGTGTGTGTGTGTGTGTGTGTGTGTGTGTGTGTGTGTGTGAGAGTGAGTGAGTGAGTGAGTGAGTTTTAAAATGGCGGCTGGAGATGTGTGTGTGTGTGTGTGTGTGTTTGTGCCAGGTCAGAGAAAGTAATTAGTTGCATGCAAAGAAAGACTGTGAAGAGCATAACATAACTAATATCAACTTTCAAATAACTTATTAACAAATATCACAACGACACAAATCAAACTTATTAACATCAGATGAATAGAATTGAACAGTCTTTGCTTAGCCTAGTATAATTATTGAGCCCAGTTGTCTTACCTGTCCATGAAAAGGGGAAAAAGGTTGATGTGCTGTTTGAAGTCCAGTGAAGTGGTCTGCTGGTTTGTGGCTCCTGTTGTTGTGTTTCTGCTGGCAAGACGTTGTCGAAGCAGCTCATGCTGAAGTTCTTAGGCAGGGTCTTGCGTCGCTGTCTTTGAAAGGTTTAAGCAGTCTGCTCCAGGCAGGCCTGCTTGGAGGTTGGAAGAGCTTGGGTAGGGAGAGTTTCTCCCTGGCTGGGTGAGCAGGAGAGCTACACCTCTCCTCCAGGAGAAGTGAGTAGAAAGGGAGAAAAGAGAGAGAGAACTGGGCTTTTATTGTTCTGGTGACCTCATGGGTCATCGGGCCCACAGTGACCAATAGTGGTTTAAAGTTGTGTCCAGGGGCAGTTTTAACACCATGTGTGAAGTTGAACCACCCTGGGAGACCGAGTTCTGGAGGCTCTCCTTTGTCTTCAGAACAAAGGTAACATGTGGTTGCAGGCTTTGGCTACACATGTAGGCCCAACTATTGTTCACAAATACTAGGTCCAAACAATAGAAGAACAAAAGAAAAAAACTAAAAAACAAAAGGAAACTAAGCAGATAAATCTCTATTTGTACATGTAGTGCAATATAGTCTATGTAAAAGAACAATTAAGCAGAGTTCAGTTCTCTTATGGCTATGAGGTGAAAGCTGTTTGTTAGTCTTTTTGGCCGTGTTTTTATTGACCTGAAGCGTCTGCCAGAGGGCAGCAGGTCAAACAGATGATGTCCCAGGGGGAAAAAAAACCTGACCTACAAAAGGTCATGAGGAAAAACAAATAATTAAAGTTTGTTCAGTTCAAAAAATTCAAAATCTCATAAAGAAAAGTAAGGATTATAGATACAACATAGAAACCTTTGGTTGAGGCTAAAATGTTAATTTAAGAAATAAATTAACCATTAACAAAGTCCAAAGCATTCAACCGAAATGCAAACAGATATGTCCAGGGCTATTAGGGACAAGCCTTACAGAATAAATGCATGTAAAACATAAACACCAACATCATCACTAAATAAGTGATTTCCCTATGGGGGTTTTGTATTGCCGTTAGCATGAAGCTAACTGAAGCTAACGGAGGCAACGTTCACAGGTTAAACTTAAAACACGCTATGCTAGCGGGAATCATCTATAGTAAAGGTCACACATAATGCAAGTATAGCTTAACCCGCTGATTTGATAAGAGTTTACTGAAGATTTTTTCACGCCGATGTTTGCTGCTGAACGCTGCTGAACACTGCTCACCATAGTAGAGGGGAAAAGGCAGTTGCCAATCCATGGAATAGTGACTGGATAGTGTCCAATACTGGGTGTCCATGTTTTGTATACTGTAATCGATCTGGAGGTTTCCTGGTTCTAGTTGAACGTCTAACAGTAGGCTCATCATCATTGGGTTTGTGAGAAGAGTCAAAGGAATTTTCCAAGTAATTTCTGGTAGGAGAATAGGCTTGTTCACTCGCCGCATCGGCTGTTGAACTTAATCTAGGTTCCGCATCTACTGATGACTCGGCCCATTCAGGACTGTCAGACGTGGATGCGTTTGATGGATGCGTTTGATGGAGTTCCTGCTGCATAGGGTGCCTCATCAGGGGTTGTAAGTTGTGTGGTTTCTGAGATTGTAGGAACCATGGTAGAATCTTTTGGAAAGCCGATTATGGTTGTGAATCTTTGAGGTTCAAGGTTAGATCCACTGTACCAGTGGAATGGAATTATTTCATCGTCTGATTGATTTTCAGTATCTGCAAGTCTTTCAGTTGAACGAGTTGCTGGTCTAAGGGGTGGTTTTGGAGACTGAGTTTCTTTTTTTGATACAGGCAAGTATCCACATCGAAGAATAAGGTCTCTGTGTAGTGTTCGGAGAGGACCGTCTTTATGCTCAGGCATGACTGTGTAGACAGGCTCTCTTTACCACAATACAGACATCAGACTTCCATTTATAAGCTAGTTTGTGTTTGCCTCTCAACCGGACATTTCTGATCAGCACACAATCTCCCACAGACAATTCAGCAGCAATGACGTGCTTGTCGAATCTGGTCTTGTTTCTTTGCATGACTTTTTCTGCATTGGTTGCTGCTATTTTGTAGCTTTCCTCTAGGTGAGACTTGAGATTCAGAACATACAGCTGTGGCCAAAAGTTTTGAGAGTGACACAAGTATTGGTTTTCACAACGTTTGCTGCTTCAGTGTTTTTAGATCATTCTGTCAGATGTTACTATGGTATACTGAAGTATAATTACAAGCATTTCATAAGTGTCAAAGGCTTTTATTGACAATTACATTAAGTTTATGCAAAGAGTCAATATTTGCAGTGTTGACCCTTCTTTTTCAAGACCTCTGCAATTCGCCCTGGCATGCTGTCAATTAACTTCTGGGCCACATCCTGACTGATGGCAGCCCATTCTTGCATAATCAATGCTTGGAGTTTGTCAGAATTTGTGGGTTTTTGTTTGTCCACCCGCCTCTTGAGGATTGACCACAAGTTCTCAATGGGATTAAGGTCTTGGGAGTTTCCTGGCCATGGACCCAAAATGTCGATGTTTTGTTCCCCGAGCCACTTAGTTATCACTTTTGCCTTATGGCAAGGTGCTCCATCATGCTGGAAAAGGCATTGTTCATCACCAAACTGTTCTTGGACGGTTGGGATAAGTTGCTCTCGGAGGATGTTTTGGTACCATTCTTTATTCATGGCTATGTTCTTAGGCAAAATTGTGAGTGAGCCCACTCCCTTGGCTGAGAAGCAACCCCACACATGAATGGTCTCAGGATGCTTTACTGTTGGCAAGACACAGGACTGATGGTAACGCTCACCTTTTCTTCTCCGGACAAGCTTTTTTCCGGATGCCCCAAACAATCGGAAAGGGGATTCATCAGAGAAGATGACTTTACCCCAGTCCTCAGCAGTCCAATCCCTGTACCTTTTGCAGAATATCAGTCTGTCCCTGATGTTTTTCCTGGAGAGAAGTGGCTTCTTTGCTGCCCTTCTTGACACCAGGCCATCCTCCAAAAGTCTTGGCCTCACTGTGCGTGCAGATGCACTCACAACTGCCTGCTGCCATTCCTGAGCAAGCTCTGCACTGGCGGTGCCCCGATCCCGCAGCTGAATCAACTTTAGGAGATGGTCCTGGCGCTTGCTGGACTTTTTTGGGCGCAACAATTGAACCTCTCTCCTTGAAGTTCTTAATGATTCGATAAATAGTAGATTTAGGTGCAATCTTACTAGCAGCAATATCCTTGCCTTCCCTTTTTGTGCAAAGCTATGATGACTGCACGTTTCCATGCAGGTAACCATGGTTAACAGAGGAAGAACAATGGTTTCAAGCACCACCCTCCTTTTAAAGCTTCCAGTCTGCTATTCTGACTCAATCAGCATGACAGAGTGATCTCCAGCCTTGTCCTCGTCAACACTCTCACCTGTGTTAACAAGAGAATCACTAACATGATGTCAGCTGGTCCTTTTGTGGCTGGGCTGTAATGCAGTGGAAATGTTTTTTTGGGGATTAAGTTCATTTTCATGGCAAAGAGGGACTTTGCAATTAATTGCAATTCATCTGATCACTCTTCATAACATTCTGGAGTATATGCAAATTGCCATCATAAAAACTGAGGCAGCAGACTTTGTGAAAATTAATATTTGTGTCATTCTCAAAACTTTTGGCCACTGCTGTACTGTGAATGAGATACATCTTGGTTCTTTGCAACAGGCAGTCCAAAAGCTAAATCAATGGGTAGTCGTGGTTGTCGTCCAAACATCAATTCGTTAGGTGAAAATCCAGTGACATCATTCCTAGTGCAATTATATGCATGTACAAGTGGTTTTACAAAATCCTTCCGGTGAGTTTTGTCCCGTTCTGTTAGTGTTCCAAGCATGTTCAACAATGTGCGATTGAAACGTTCAACTGGGTTTCCTCTTGGGTGGTATGGGGTTTTTCTGGTTTTGTGAATTCCAGCCATTATACATAATTCCTTTATTGTTCGGGACTCAAAATCTGGTCCTTGATCACTGTGGAGTTTTTCTGGGATTCCGGGTAAACAAAGAAGTTGTCCCACAAACATTTTGCAACCGTCCTTGCTTTTTGGTCGGGTGTGGGAATAGCCACTGCATACTCAAATGGTCTGTGATTACCAGGATGTCCTTGACTCTGCTTCTGTCTGGTTCCAAGGACAAGAAATCCATGCACACGAGTTCCAGAGGTTGTGTTGTTTTTATGTTCACCAAGGGTGCAGCTTTTTCAGGCAATATTTTCCTTTTTACACATCTTTCACAGGATTTTATTTTGTTATAAACATCTGTAGACATTCTTGGCCAATAGAACCTTGATCGAACCAGATCAAGTGTTCTCTCGAGTCCCATGTGACCCATGTGATCATGTAAACTGGTAAGGATTGTGTGTCGAAATTCTTGGGGTAAGACAAGTTGATAGGAGCATTGAGGTCCTATTTGCCTCCTCCTAACTACAATATTGTTCCGGAGCACGTATCGATTTAATTCGCAAAGAAGAAGGGGCAATTTGTGAAGTTCATCCCTCAAGGTAGGTGATGGTGTCTCTCTATATTCCAGTTGAGTTATGATATGTCTAATGGTTTGGTCTGCCCGTTGTTTTTCAACCACCTCAGCTTCTGTAAGCCAAGGGATGATGGAGGTTCCAACCAGACTGTCATTCACAAAACTATCAGGCAGTTCATCGCTAGACATGGAAAGTGACTGAACAAGGGCAAGATTATGGCTCTGGGAATCTGGGTGGGTGGAACTGCAGATGTGATGTCTTTCACAGATGGCTTGTGTGGTGTGTTGATCAATGGAAACCAAATGAGGATCAGACTAATGATGTTGGGTGAGTTTCCATATTCTCTCCCTCTCCTTCTGAGACTTTAGATCATCTCTGAGACCACCATGAGGCCTGCGAGAAAGTCCATCAGCATCTGCACTTTGCTTGCCAGCATGATACATCATTTTTAAAGAAAAAGTGGATAGTGCAGCAAGCCACCTATAACCAGTTGTATCCAGTTTTGCTGATGTCAGACGGTACGTGAGAGGGTAGCTGTCTGTTACTACTGTGAACAGGCTGCCATACAAATAGTCACTGAATTTGTCTGTCACAGCCCGCTTAAGGGCAAGGAATTCAAGCTTATGAGCTGGATAACGGGATTCACTGCGAGAAAGCCCTCTACTAGCATAAGCAATTACTCTGTTCTTTCCGTCTTGTTCCTGATATAGCACAGCTCCGAGACCAGTGGGGCTAGCATCTGTATGAAGAAGGTATTGCTTGCGGGGATCAGCAAAAGCCAGAACAGTCAGGAACTTGGGAGTGATCTTCGATCCCGATTTGTCCTTTAATTCTCACTTAAAACAAATTTCTAGGACCGCCTTCTTTCACTTGCGTAACATCTAAAAAATCAGACATGTCCTTTCTCAAAAAGATGCATAAAAAATATTCCACGCCTTTGTTACATCCAGACTGGATTATTGTAATTCCTTATTATCAGGCTCCAGCAGTAAGTCGTTAAAGACTCTGCAGCTTGTCCAAAATGCTGCAGCACGTGTCCTGACAAGAACCAAGAAAAGAGACCACATTTCTCCAGTATTAGCTTCACTACACTGGCTTCTGGTTAAATCTATAGAATAGAATTTAAAATTGTCCTCCTCACCTTCAAGGCCCTTAATAGTATGGCACCATTATATCTTAAAGAGCTGTTAGTACCTTATCAACCCACTAGAGCACTGCGTTCCCAGAATTCAGGCTTACTTGTCGTCCCTAAAGTCTCTAAAAGTAGAGGAGGAGCCAGAGCTTTCAGCTATCAAGCTCCTCTCCTGTGGAATCATCTCCCACTTTCAGTTCGGGAGGCAGACACCATCTGTACGTTTAAGAGTAGGCTTAAAACCTTCCTTTACGATAAAGCTTATATTTAGAGCCGGTCCAGGCTTGTCTTAGACCTGCTCTTAGTTATGCTGCTATAGGTCTAGAATGTCGGGGGACACATGACACATGGAGCTTCTCTTTCCAGCTTCTCCTTCCTCTTCTCCATCCTTATCACATCAAATAAATTAATATCTCATCAATACATGTTACTGACTTGACTTCTTCCCCGGAGTCCCTTTGCCTTATCGTCCGCAGATCCAGGGCCGCGGCTGCGGCCACATCGTGGATTATGATCAGGGGCGGCTCCTGGCATAGGCGACATAGGCGGTTGCCTAGGGCGCAAAATGCCGAGAGGGCGGCACAAGAGACTGATTTATCATGAAGTGACACATGCAATGTAAACCAATGCATTAACGTCACACCATCATCCTCTAACCCCGGGGACGCACCGGAGGTAGAAGCGCCGCGAAGCGCCACGAAAAGCTGTCCGCCTCCTTTCCGCGCCCATGTTAAATAATTAGGCTGTTCGCACCGGCAGCGTAGTGCCAGGAAGCGCCGCGGCCGGCTCGCGATCTGCAGCGATGGTTTCGGGGTCTGTTCTCAAATCGGGCCGGAAAACACACTGAAAATTGATTTTAAACGATATAAGTGATATATTATATATTATATAAATGATTAAATATACATCCCATACTTTCGATTTCCCCGCTGTTCTCCTGGAGTTTCAATTTCCCTGATTTTTGCCCCCACATGATGAAATTTCCCCATCTTTAATTATGTACTTAATCCACACATTTGTCAGTTGTGTCTAAACAGACAGACACACACAAGCACATAATCTCTTGTGGGGTGGCGGCTACAGGCTTGCGTAGGTCAGTCACCTGTGAAGACCATCATCATTTACATCTGAACCAGTGAGGAGAAATGCGCTTCCTGTGTGAACAGCCAGGCGGCTGCTCGCACGAGAATTGGCGCTTCTTGGGGGGCGCCAAGCTGAAATCTCGCCTGGGGCGCCAACATTGCCAGGGCAGGCCCTGAATATGATGGTGGATCGCATATCAGAGATTGTGATCGTAATGGTGGATCCGGTATCGTGTTGGCATCTGATAGTGGTGGTGGACCACGACTGAGGTGGCAGCTGATGGTGGATCCTGATGGCGGTAGTGGACAATGACTGTGGACTATTGTGGCATCCGATCTTGATGGTGAATCATGATCGTGGTGGCTGCTGACCATGGACTATGATTACAACAAGACTGCTTGATATATAATATTTCTCCTCAGATACTCGACCATTACTGACAATAATCCATCAGTTCATTGACCTTCCATTATGCTACAAAGTGTTTATTCTAATCAATGCTGTAAATACCCTTATCTTTCTGATGTTCTCCTTTACACGTGGCATCTATTGCTCTTCTGTCCGTCCTGGGAGAGGGATCCCTCACATGTGGCTCTCTCTGAGGTTTCTACCTTCTTTTTACCCTGTTAAAAGGGTTTTTAGTAGTTTTTCCTTACTCTTGTTGAGGGTTAAGGGCAGAGGATGTCACACCTTGTTAAAGCCCTATGAGACAAATTGTGATTTGTGAATATGGGCTATACAAATAAAATTGTATTGATTGATTAGCGGCATTGCCCCATCTTATATCACTGACAGTGGCGGCTCCTGCCAAATTTCTCAGGGGGGGCAATTGTTGCGATGATGGCTAAGGTTAGCTGTTTAATGGGTAAATACATGAATCCGTGTCGCTCCGGTCACTTTAAAACTGAGTCCTGCTGTTCACGTCACATCTCATGTTGTACTGAGCACAAAATGTTGACTAGTAATTATTCATGATGTTTAAATGAGCCTCTCTGCAGCGAATCAAACAAACACTAAGGAAACTTCATGTACTGATCAGGTCCTGACAACTGATGAGTGTTTATTAGTTCAAGTGAGAGCAGGTCAGAGTTGAGGAGGAAACAGAAACTCCAGCTCGGTGCAAACCAACTGCAGCTTCTGCTCTGATCACTGAGCAGCTGTGACAAGAGAAACTCTGTGTTTTGACTGTTTTCACTGTTCTTCAACAAAGTCAGTTACCGGATGGTTCATGTGAATGAGCTCTGATCTCACTGAATGTGTTGCTGTGAGCGAGTGAGTGGGGGCGGAGCCCCGGGGCCTGTGTGTGTGTGTGTGTGCTGTCTGGGAGCACACACAAACACAAATTTTCGCCCGCTCCTGGCCTGATACTGTGAAGATTTATAAAATGAATGTGAACGTTCATCATATGTAAACTGATACGTCCAGTGCATTGTTGACCAAAAATATGAACGCTTAAATGAACTGCGTTAATACACAACACTGATCCTCTTGAGTGGCGAGAGTGCAACAGCTTACGTATGAAGAAATCACGTAAGTTCGTGCCCTCCCGGAAATCATAGAGCTGTAGAGTGTTTTCAGTTAAGTCTCCACGACTATGGAAAACCTTCCACTATGAATCAGACAAGCTACCTCGTTTTCCTCTTTTAAATCTTGTTTAAAGACTCATTTTTATAATATGACTTTTAACTAGATTTCTTGTGTCTTTTTGTATGTATTTTTTTGTATTTTCTGTGTTTGTGAAGCACTTTGTTAACTTGTTTTTGAAAAGTGCAATATAAATAAGGTTTTATTATTATAATTCACAACTTTGTATAACTTCAGTTATTTATCTTTAAATCTGTATTTATATTTGGCTTCAATACTCTGCCTCGGTTACTTGTGTCTTTCAATCACCTTATACTTAAAATATATGTATTGTCATTATCTCTTTTAACACATACTTCTTTACATTGACAGCTTTGTTGTATTTCTGGTGGCTATACTATCATCTCACTGCAGTGCCCTTATTCTTGTACTTATTCTACTCATTTTGACCTTTAATTATTCTCATGTTCTTGTGTGGGACTGCTTTGTGTGCTACTGGCTGCCTAAATTTTCCTTGGGATCAATCAATCAATCTATCAAGCAATCAATCGATTGCAAGCAAGTCCTGGTTTGACTCCCGGCAAGCAAACCATTTACTGCATCTCACTTTCCAGTAGAGAGAGACAAAAGGCCAAAAATATACTTAAAAACTATAATTTGCAAGTAATGAGGTCTGTATGTTTAGTTAAACTTATAGGACTCATGCCAGATCAGTCACCATTTTGCCTACCATAGAAAGGTTTTAGGGCCTTGCTCAAGTGTTTTTGTGGAGTACCTCAAGCTCAATGAACATAAATAGTAGAAAAGAATGGATGTAAAAACAAGGGTGCCACTTCTATGACCTAAATAACAAATGTAATGGACAGATGGCTTCATCTCACACAGATAGGTTATATGAACTCAGGTATAACCTGCCAATCAAGTGTTGTGGATGAACATTTGTCTGATTTGTGTTTGACAGATGTTTATCACTAAGCAAATCTGCTGATAATCAAGGGTGAGACATTGTTAAGGTGCCTCAACAAAGTATTAATGCCTTAATACATTAATCACTAATGTCTACCCATGAGACAAGAAGTTCTAATGTGGGAAATGTAACCTGAAGTCCCTCCGCTCGGACTTTGGGTCAAAATTGGACAACATTAATAAATGTTTGTCCGATGTGGTAAACTCAATTGTGGCTATTGAAAGCAAACTCTCAGACGTGGAACGGGATGTTTCTGCAAACACAACACTTATCGGAGAGGCAGAAACACGCATAGCAACAGCAGAAGAAGAGCTCCAGCATACTCAAGCTGCACTATCCACAGCCACAAAACGAATTGCCTACCTTGAGTCGAAGACGGAAGATTTGGAAAACGGAGGCAGAAGAAAAAATCTACGGCTGCTTGGTCTGCATGAAGGAGCTGAAGGAAATAAAACACTCTAAGACTTTGTAAACGAGATGCTGCCGCGATGGCTCGTCTGTCCCGAAAGAACTTTCATTCTGGAACGAGTTCATCGCATGCTGGATCCGGCCAAACCAAACCAGAATCGAGCAGTTCTTATCCTCTTTCTGAAGTACCAGGAGAAGAAATGTATCTATCGCGAAACAAGGCAGCGAGAAATCAAGCATGACAGGGCTAAGCTTTCTTTCTCTCAGGATTTGTCTGCAGAACCAGTTCGCATTCGACGAGGATACGCTACAGTTGGGAAGCAGTTTGTTGACATGGGATCCTTTGAGGATTTCAACACAATACTTGTAAAATGAGAGTGCTGCACAAGGGGAAAATGCATCACACGGCCTGCATAAATAGCCTATATGGCAGATCACACAGATGTGAAACAGAGTCCCCATAGATACGATGGACATTGAATGCATCAAGAGGAAAAACAATAGTCGAACCAGGTACAGAGATTTAGAAAACATAAAGACTATTCCTTCATTGATTGTATTGTTAATAGGGGTTGACTTTCCAAATTTGTGATTAAAAAGGAAGAGAAAAGATAAAGGGATTTGATAAAAGCTGAGTTCACCTTGTCAGTCTATTTTGTTTTATATTATCTTGTGGTGCAGCATATAAACCAACAATATTTTGTGAAACAACATTATTAATACAATATATATATATATTTATTTTTAATTTGTTTACTAACAACATTGGTTCCATAGGAGAAGACGTATAAGGGTTTATTAAGATAGAAGACATTATGGTTGTTTTGGGCTGATGGCTGCTCTGTCCAGGGCCGGGGGCATGCAGACTATGCTCATGTTTTTTTTATGCTGCGTACCAGCAGTAGCCAACTCATGTTTCTTGGGCTGTCTGAGCTTTTGTTTTAGAAACTGGTGAGCACAATGTTGTCAAACAAACATAATGATAATTATTAAGAGGTTAATTTGTCAGATTGCTGGTTATGGTATGGTGTTGGATGTGTGGTTTGTGTCAGATGAAGGGTTTGGAAGAGTTGAGGCAGCAGGAGGAGCAGTTGCTGGAGGCCCAGTCAGTCCCTGTTAGGAATTACCTGCTGGAGCATATCATGCCCACTCTGACCCAGGGTCTGATTGAATGCTGCACAGCACAACCACCGGACCCCGTGGACTTCCTGGTACGACACTCATCACCGTTATTACCTACATCTAAGCACTGAACTTCATTAGATTCTGATTTAATCATGTCTTTTGGTTTGTCTTGTTCCAGGCAGAGTTCCTGTTTAAAAACAACCCCTCAGACTACTGAAGGTGGAGGTTATTTCTTGTTTCACAAACACACACATGATACAAATACGTCAAAAGATTTAAAAATGTCCCTTCCCAATCTCCCTGACTCCTTAAGGATAATAAAGACTGGTGCCAGTTACATGCAGGAGGAAACCCTCCTGAAGTATTTTCGACTTGTTTCTTGGTTCATGCTGGGATTTTGATTAGGTCTGATTTGTAAGTGGCTAAATCCCCTGCCAGTATTTGCAGACCGGCCATTATTTAAAAGCATGTAAAAAAAAAAAAACGAATCAAAATGAACATGAATCCAAACGCTAATTAGGAAGTTAATTTGTGTAATGAACTTGGTAAACTCACAACCCACTCAAAGTAGACACGTTCGGGTCATAATTGCCTTGATTTGGCTTCCGATATCCAGGAAGGATAAATATTGCAAATGGCAGCTAATTTGTGTGTCTCTCTCATGTTGCCACTTGCAACTCCAAAGTGTTCATAATTGTTTGCAACAGAACACCAAATTATTTCATTGTACGTACTTAATCACCACACAGGGAAATTAGTGGAGTTTGTTTGGGAAACATTGTGACACAAGCTGCTGCAATTTCACTGAACCATCTGTGATTCCCAGGTACAGACACAGCACAATGTCTCCTGAAAGGTTCCAGGAAACATGATGATACAATGTTCTCATACGCTTATGTGATCTTATTTTATTCTCTATCTCAGTGAACAGTCTGAAGATGTCACAGTGACATTTGACTACAAGAAAATAATTGACCAGTACAATACAGTATCCCCCTACTAAGAAGCAGGCTACATTTTATATTCGTACACTCTAGTGCATTTCTATTCTTTGAATTCACTATAAATATTAGTTTTTTTATTATTATAACGTCCCTGCTCTTTATCTTGAATGGTATTAAAAATGGCTCATGAATAGATTATTGAGCATTAGCAGTATGCTCTACTCTTATCATTGGCATCTGTCTGTCAGGCTCATTTAAGATATATAACCCACCTTCTTGGAGCTTGGCAACCAATCAAAACAATGGACTAAACAATATCTAGTATGTTTTTTGAATGAAACAGTCTTATATCTGGTTTAGAACACTAATTTTAGTTTTCTGTGTGGGAAAGGGCTTGTCAGGTAGCTCGGGTCACAATAATTAATATACTACAGCTGTGGTGTTGACTGAGTTCATCATGCTTTTGTTTGTTTTATTGTTTATGGTCTTGTGCAACTCTGTCTGTTTAGCAGGGGGAATAATAACCACACCCTAAAATTGTAATGGACATCTTGTTTTACAGTATCACTTTCATGGTAATGTGTTGGTGGTCGAAGTATATTTACTCTAGTAGTAAGTACACTTTTGAGTTACTTTTTACTCCACTACATTTACCTGACACACATTTTACATTGAACAACATATTGAACAATACAAAATCCTGTACAGAAAAGCTGTGTCTACTTGTGGCCCTGTGTCCTTTATTTGCAGAAGTTTCACTAAAGAGACTATTCCCTCTGAACTCCCAACATGGTTTCAGTTAAATAACTGTTTCATTCACATAGATGAAATTACAATGATCCAGTATTTTACAAAAAGGTCAGAGATATATTACAAAAGATAAACACAGATTTTTCTGTAGTAACTGTTTATCATCTCACAGCCCCACAGTTATCGTGTGACCTTTTAGAAGTTCCCTCTATTCTACAGAATAAATGGCTGTAAATATTCTCATCATAATGAATAGGCCTGTTTGCACATGTGAATGGGTGCAGGTGTCATGCAAACAGAACCTGGTACAGGCATGACTCGTGTTGGATGGGATTAATACCAGTATTGTACCACTAGGTGGCAGTCTTAGATCATCTATAAGCATCAGGATTGAGTCTATCACTGATAAAGTGATGCTGCTGATGTATGTGCTCTCATTCCTTAGTTGATACTGAACTTTTATTTACTTATTTATTTAACCCTCTGAGTGAGACCTCAGTAAGTGCATATGAACTCTAATCAGCCTCATGTCTGGTGTGTATCTGTGTCCGGCTTCATTCTGAACCCTCAGTAGTGTGATACAAAACCTTTTTTAAAAGATATTGGCTGGGCATTCAGCCTTTAGGAACATAGTTTAAATGTAAAAGGGGGAGAGAGAGAGAGTGGGGCAGACATGCAGCAAACAGCCGGGTTGGAACCAAACGCTGCAGAGGAATCAGGCCTCCCTACATGGGCCACCTCCTCAACCAGGTGAACGATTAGATGTTCCATAAAACGTGTTTTGTAGTTCCATCTTTGAGGCCAATCACCATATAGACTAAGTCCACTCTCACTGAGGCTGGTCTGGTCTGGTCTCACATGAAACAAACACTCATGGCCGACTGATGGTCATACACATTGACTTAAACCAGCGTCAGCCCCCCCCCACTACAAAAACCCTGCCACCAGTTTCATTCTGAGAGGGAAAATGTGTTTTGTTGCTAAGGAACAGTTTGCCTCACGTCTCGGCAGGGGGTCTCTTTCTGAACATCATTATGTCCCCCTCGATTGGGGAGGACGACACATTTTTCTTTCTGCCAATATTTATCTTTGTCTCTGCTTGCTCTCAAGAGGCCCACAAAAAACGTTTTCATTGATTAAAGGCGGTTGAAGGCAGACTCCACCACCAGACACCTCACCTCTTTTAATGTAAATTTATCAAAATGGCTGCACAGAGCTATGGCAGGTGTCAAGGCAGCAACAGTGTTTTGCTTTTTTTTAAGGCACAAGCCCAAGGAGAGGAAGAGTGTGGTTAATAGGATAAAATGAATGTATGATTGTTTGAGAGCGTTCACCTCTAAATAGATGGCTGCTAGTTGGAAATAGGAAAAATGCCAAAACACATACATACATGAAGACATGAATACATACATACATACATACATGTTGCTTTTAATATGTATTTGTTTACATTGGGCGCCATTGTTTGCAGTGTGGATGTCCATGGATGTACATACAAGTATCACTGGATCACTGTTATACTGAAGAAAACTTAAAAAACACGATGCCGGACATTAAAGATATTAATGTCCTCAGGAAGTATGAATCACACTTTAGCAAAAATGATGTGTATCATTTTTGTGAGGTCAGATCTGATTGAGTTATGACACTGAGAAGAAATAGCTTTAGTACCATAACTGCCTCTGTGAACTGTGTGACTCACAGCCACTATGCACCTCCATGCACTGAACATGGTTTGAAGATTTAATTACATAGTCATCACACAACTTTTTTTAGGTGTTTACTTTGTGTGACGTCTCTGCGTCTTGGCTTTAGCACCATTCAAGACGATTGTGATTTGTAAACAAGCCAGTGCATTATTTCCCCTGTAGCAGAGTAATAATCTTTTTGGTCAGATCATCCTTCAGTGCTGACAAAACTGTAGAAGCAGGTCTGGATATGTAAGACTCTTGAATGAATCATTACTTAATGAAAAAGGTTAACAATTATCAGTTGTAAATCTGTGAAGCTGTAAAGAACACAAACACATGTAGCAGTTGAATTACATCATCACTTTGCTATTGCTCATATTTCCAGTTCAATCACTTCCTCCCAGCCCAGCGACCTGGGAACTCCTCCATTCTTAATTGAGCAGACCTGCAGTTGGTGCTGACATTTGCCCACAGCTTTACGGTCAGCAGCAGTTCCACTTTTTAGGGGTGGGTAAAGCGTTTGAGTCCACAGGGAAGGGTAAACAGTGTTGCAGCCAAATCCAATGCAATTGAAGAAGTAAGTTAACTATCTTCAGACGTAAACAAACATAACATGCCTCCATACTGCTCCTGTGGTGTCATACGAGTGTCCGGAAGCCCGGACATTCAAATTCAGCTCGAAACGGCGTAATTTACACCAGGTTTTAAGAATAAATGTACTCTGATATCTTTCGAGGAGGTGCATTCAGGGACCGAAATGCTAACATCTGCTAGCTTAGCCACTTCTGGTTAACTTTTAGACTTAAAACACGGTGATAATGACCTCATTTCAAGTCAAATATCAATGCCGGGGCTTGTGGACACTTTGATGACACCACACGAGCAGGAGGCATGTTATGTTATTTCTGTTGTTTTATTACGTCTGAAGATAGGTCATTAATGTCTTCAATTGTATTGGATTCGGCTGCTAAACTCCAAAAGTGTTTTGTGGACTTAAACACTTCACCCTGCCCTCCACCGGCATAGGGGTGAGTAGATAATGGGTGATTTTTCGTTTCTGGGTGAACTATCCCTTTAACTCACCTGTTGTCTGTTTCCCAAAAGTTGGCACAGCCACAAAAGCTTGTCCAAAATGCTGCAGCACGTGTCCTGACAAGAACCAAGAAAAGACACCACATTTCTCCTGTATTAGCTTCACTACACTGGCTCCCGGTTAAATCTAGAATAAAATTTAAAATCCTCCTCCTCACCTACAAGGCCGTTAATAATATGGCACCATAATACCTTAAAAAGCTCATAGTGATGTAGGATAGTAGCCTTTATGCGCCACTGGGTAGCGCTGTTGCGCTGTTTACCCTCTAGAGAATCCAGTCTGTCCCCCCTGGGACACCATAGCTTGGAGATTTGGGCCATGTGCAAAGCCACATTTCTCAGTTTACTTTTGCTGTCCTGCAAGTTAAGCAGTGTTCATGACTGCTCTCTAATATATCTAAACTAAAACCACCCATGTTGTTAACCTGGTTGTATATTGTGTTAAGAAAGATGTTAAGCCACACTTCAGCATTGTCTTAGTAGTGAGCACTCGTGTTTAGCTCTTGTCTGTGATTTGGGCTAGTTATCTGTGTATTGGTCAGGCACTGCAATAGCGCAGGATGAAGCATTGGTCTCTACATTTCAGGTGGTATTGTAATGTGACAGAGTTAATAACTTGTTGAGATCTCTGTAGTTAATTTAAATGCATAGTAATCTTTACATTTGCCACATGTTATATTTTGTTTCACATACTCTTTTTTTATCATTATTTTCTTCTGCATTGAAGTATGTTTTATTTTCTAAATGATTTTACTTTTGCTGTCCTGCAAGGTGTCGGAGCAATAAATGGCTAAACAGGTCTTAGCCGCAATTTAGAACCGCTGTGTCCGGTGCTTCCTTCTCCCCGCACGACCCCCCCCCCCCCACAAGAAACACAACGCAGACTCCCGGGGTATGCGGAGAGGCGCCTCCAGGCAGTGGGCAGAGAGAGGGTGTGGTTTACAGTACCATATCACCCCACTAGAGCACTGCGCTCCCAGAATTCAGGCTTACTTGTCGTCCCTAAAGTCTCTAAAAGTAGAGTAGGAGCCAGAGCTTTCAGCTATCAAGCTCCTCTCCTGTGGAATCATCTCCCACTTTCAGTTCGGGAGGCAGACACCCTGACTTCTTCCCCGGAGTCCCTATGCTTTATCTTTTGCAGATCCAGGGCCGCGGTTGCAGCCACATCTTGGTCTATGATGGTGGATCGTCAATCAGGAATTGTGATCTTGATATATAATATTTCTACTCGACCATTACTGACAATAATCCATCAATTCATTTACCTTCCATTATGCTACAAAGTGTTTATTCTAATCAATGCTGTAAATACCCTTATCTTTCTGATGTTCTCCTTTACACTTGGCATCTATTGCACTTCTGTCCGTCCTGGGAGAGGGATCCCTCACATGTGGCTCTCTCTGAGGTTTCTACCTTCTTTTTTCCCTGTTAAAAGGGTTTTTTAGTAGTTTTTCCTTACTCTTGTTGAGGGTTAAGGGCAGAGGATGTCACACCTTGTTAAAGCCCTATGAGACAAATTGTGATTTGTGAATATGGGCTATACAAATAAAATTTTATTGATTGATTGACATCATACTTAAGTATCTTAACATTTTGGGGTGGGGCTTGCTGAACTGAAGATGCCTGAATGGTCTAGTACTCCAGCATTTTATTGCAGCTGGTCAATCTCTGCACCTCAGTTGTTTTCAATACACTTTGTTTCAAGTGCTTGTATCTTTTTTGATCAAAGGTAGTGTCATGTTTCAATAAATTATAGTCTTCTGCATTTCTGCCACCTGGTGGAATAGAGGTAGGTTGTTCATAGCTCAGTAAGCTAATAAACCGAAGCCCCGATCTTTAGACCACAATGGAAACACAAGCAAACAAGGGTCTGCAGGAACCTTTAGCTCCTTGATAAATGTTGCTGTACAAAAAGGTCAAGCTACTTTTGTTCATAATACTGTTTAAGCTCCCCATGTAACATAAACTGAGCATGACTCACTTTGACTATAGGATTGTTGTGAGCTGAGTACAAATAACTAATGTAATAAATCAAAGGTCCTCGCTGGTGTCCAGAGACAACTGTTTGTGTGTGCAGTGACAGGGGGACCAGGGGAGATGCAGAGAGCACCCAGAGGACGCTGCAAGGGGTGGATGGGCCCCGCCGGGACCAGGCCTCAGGACGGATGGATGGAGGGATTGTGTTGACAAGTGGGAAAGATGATGATCAGGAGGGGGGGGGGGGGGGGAGGGGGGGGGGGAGCCACACATTCAGCAGGGAGGCCGAGAGCGTCGGCCAGAAACTCATCAAACCAGTGGAAACACCTCTAGCAGCCCAGCAACAGCAGGACGCGCATGTGTGTGTGTGTGAGGTGGATGCTCATGTTTTAGGGAGCCAGTGGTGCGTGTGTGCATGTGTTTGTATGTGTGGTGTGTGTGTAAGCTTGGAAAAGTTTTTGTGGGTGATAGATGGGAGCATTTGGACAGGCTTCAACCATTGTTCATTAGTAAAATACACAACTGTCCTGCCTAATTGCTCAGCCGTAATGTCAGACTGTGATGAGTGATTACAACCGGTGCTGACCTATTCTTTACATCAGTGCTCGGGAAAACTTCACCTAATCATCCACAGAGGAACAAAGGTGGAGACAACACACTGCATATTTTATCCAAAGTTGTACAAACTGTTTCAATGTGTAAAATCTGAATGATTTGAATCTTTCATTTCATACCTTGGTAATTTTGGTCTGACTCCAAATCCATTTGTCTTTAGTGTGTTTAAAAAAAAACTATTTTAATGTTGTTTCACTGCATTAAGCGTCTGGATGTATGCAGGTGCACAGGTTAAGAATTTCATCAGTAGGTTTTAGCTGAATGCACTTTGCAAACATAGATTGTAACAAAATAACTTGTTTGTCTTTTATAACATCTATTCATCATACACAAGATACACTTCTAAATGTATCATCATGAGTGATCACAGTTAATCTACAATCAATTAGCAAATAATTCAGTTCCAACTCAAGTGCAGGTAGCTTTGTTCTGCACTATGTGTTTGTGTGTGTGTGTGTGTGTGTGTGTGTGTGTGTGTGTGTGTGTGTGTGTGTGTGTGCGCCATGCTGATATTCATGCCATGCCCTCACTCCTTCCTAACTATGATAAAGTAGTGCCAGTCCTGCCATGGAAGCTGAACTACTCCCACTGTCCAGGCATCTGCCTCTTCTGCCTGTGCCATCAGGACTGGACTGGGATCAGATCACCCAGGCCTCAGGGAAGGAGGGAGGGTCCAATGGATGGACTCAGGTTTGGGTTTGAAACCAGTCCTGGGGCCACTTTGGCTGGAACAGAGGGAGATGGGAGGCCGCCATGCCCACATGGCTTATGATGAAGGAGGTTGAGGAGGAGGAGAATGAAGGAAAAGGAGCCTGAAACATAAGGTTAGTTTGGGGTTGAGGAGGTTGAGTCAAATTGTTGGCCACTTGCTGCTTTCAGTCTGCTTCCACACACACATATAAAAAGTGTGTGTGTGTGTGTGTGTTGTATGGGTATGAATTTCAGATTCTTCAGAGAGAAGCAGGGATCTCTCCTGCTAAATCCATTCGTCTGATCTCATTTGTCAATCACTGGATCTGTCATCAGTGGTGTGGCGATGGGTGGGTGGGATGCGGGCTGTTTGTTGATGTGTTAGTCATGAGAGTGATGGAACTTATATCACAGCACTTACTGTAAGTCTGCTTTACCTGCACACAATTTAGTTTGACGGCCTGCAGCCACCCCACTGTAGAAGGAGGAAAATCTATCTACATACATCATGTGACCTACAATCAACAGCAGCTGGCCGAAGTTATACTTTCACCAGAAACATCATTATATTAGTCATTTTACATGAAAGTCATATTTTCAGAAAAATTACTAGTGATAAAAGACAGCTTTATTTCACACAATCTAAGACTTCATAGTCTTAAGCTTCTGGTTGGTAACAAGAGTTAACAGAGGAAGTCAAGCAGTTCATCTGAGAATGGTAAATGTATTTATCTAGTAGCTTTTCTTGTCCCAATTACTACTCAAAGTGCTTTACAGTACTTTTTTTGCCATTCAACCATTGACACACCCAGTCATACAGAGCATCTATGGGCAGCACTTTTTCTATATGAGAAAAACGGAGGGGTTCAGTATCTTGCCCGAGGACACTTCGGCATGCGGAATGGGGAAGACTGGGATCAAATGTCCGACCTTCAGTTTAGGAGATGATCCACTCTACCCCCTGAGTCACAGCCTCCCCGTGTTGTGCATGAACCATAGGCATGAACGTGTTAAAAAAACAAAAACAGGAGCCAGTGAAAATGACAAACACACACACACAGGCCCCGCCCCACTTACTCACACAGCGACACACAGTGAGATCATCCGTTAATTACTAAATACATGATCCTAAGTTTGTGATCTAAATCATAACCATCCCCCAAAATATCAGAACAGATGAATGTGAACTAGTTACTTTTCATCTGTATGAACTGAACTTTGAACACTGGCCACCCCTACGCTGCACGTTTTTACATCCAGTGAACCTGTAGTAAATTTGTCATTAAAACCAATCCCTTAAATATTGTATGTGCATATTGGGCCCATTGTCAATAAAAGAAAAATATATATATTCATTAGAGCAGCAATAATATTAGTTACATTTTTGAGGAATGACTGCATACTCAGAAGTATTTGGACAGTTCCATGCTGTGAGGCTCTGAGCTTCAGCATATTCAGTGGGAAATAACGTAATGGATATTACATTAAGTGGTAATTCTCAACTTTAATTTGAGTCACTGCACATCAATATTGACAGACATGTGTGTTGGAACTACAGATCATGGTGCCTAAATGTGAGGGGTTCATTTTGAGGAAAATACTTTACATTCAATGACAGTTATTTCACATTCATTCTAGAGCTGATAAATGATCTGTGTCTTCAGACATCCAGAATCAAATCAATCATGGAAACACCCAGTGTGTGTGTAGGTCTGAGTTTACACAGCTCCAAAGACCCCTCCACATTTCTGTTCACTGAAGCACTGTTTATACGCTTATCTGAAACTTAGCTGAGTTCAAGCTACATCCACACACACACACACACACACACACACACACACACACACACACACACACACACACACACACACACACACACAATGTGAGTGTTGTCTGAAGGGGAGGGTTGAGGTGATGTTGGTTGTGTGGGGGGGGGGTCTCTTCATTTCTAGGTGATTCATGTTTGAGGAGGGCTTGCAAAATTGCTTTATGGAAAGTGGCGAGCAGCTCGGTGGGAACATTAGGTGGGAAGCAGCAGGGAGGCCCATGTTTCATTAGGGCGCCTTTATTACCTGGATTTGGAGTTTTATGATTATCATTATTTGAGATAGAATCATTATTCGCATATATCTGCTAGTCAGCTGTTTGGGTTGGGGACACTGGGACATGCCGTCTGTGTGACTGAATCCATGATTGGTGTCTGAGGTGATCTGTACAAGCTTTGCCATTTTCCCTCCTCTGTGTGCTATGTGCATGTGTGTGATCTCAGACTGTTGTCGTGCTGTCAGCTGGTCCGTCAGAAGACGACTTCTCCGAGGTGTCCGTGGTGAGGCTGCAGTGCCTGACATTGGTGAGGCAACACTGGGTGATCTCTGACTGAAGCCTTATGTGAGTCTCCACCAGAAACTCATCCTGTTGATTGCAAACAAGAACACAGCCATAAAAGTCTTTAACAGGATTAACACAATGCCAATTTTGAGAAGGAGTCATTCATATTTTTGTCATCCATCAGACACAATACAAAACAACAATTTAACAAGATTTGCTTTGGTAAGGAATGATGAAAAATACCTTGATATTTGACCCTCTTCAGTTTGATTTTTTTAAACCAGCATTTATCTCTTGCACTGTGTCTACACATTAATATTTGTTATGATGTTATGAACTTATAGCCAGCTAACCATTTCATTCTTATACTCTGTCAACATACCATGACTAAACTACATCTATTGCCCAAAGGCCTCAAGAGCAATAAGACCAACGGCCCCACCAGTCGCTGTTTGCCCTGAGCAGCTCTGGATGGCCCCTGCTGACCGTATCCTCTTGCTCGGCCTCTCTCCCCTGAACTGCTTCTTCCTCTCTCTATACAGACCTTTTATTTAAAAAGTTGTGAACTTGGGTCTGAAGATTGTGTCGATTGCTTTGCAGATCTGACATGCAATGTATTTGAAAAATAACACCAATTAAGTCAATCTTTCAAACTTATATATAAACCACATACGTGAAGATTAATGAAGCAAATTCAGTTTTATTTTATAAAAGATATTGATTATAAAAACTTCATTGCAGATCAACTAGGTAGGATAATCAAAATGTTTTCTTCTCTCTGCACCATAGACTGTTTATAAAAAGTTTTGCAGACAACATCCAGCACGGAAACAATTAAAAGTATTCTATTGTAGAACTGTTTGAGGAGGATTCACTAATAATAATGTATAATTTTGAAGAAGGCTCCGGAGTAAAAAAATCTGATTGATGGAAATACAGGCGTATTTCCGGCGTGAAAAGAAGAAGAAGAAAAAAATAATTCTGACTCTCCTATCTGCTCATGGACAGCTGTGTTTCTCAGGTGCAGGGTGTGTCAGGTGCATGCAACATGAAATAAAAGATAAAAAGCCGGAATATCAAGGCTAGCCTAATCAAAAATCCAGATTCTTGAGACCAGGCTTTGTTTTTCAGTCTTCAACTGTCCAGTGTTGGTGAGTCTGTGTCACTGCAGCCTCACATTTCTGTTCTTAGCTGACAGGAGTGGAACCTGACATGGTCTCTGCTGTTGTAATACATCCACATCAAGTTTTGACATGTTGATTCTGAGATGCTTTTCTGCTCACCACAGTTATAAAGTGTGGTTATCTGCATTACCGTAGCATCTGTCAGCTCCAACCAGCCTTCTCCTCTGATGTCTCTCATCAACACAGGACTGCTAGTCATTGGAGGTTGTTTGTTTTTGGCTCCGTTATGAGTGACAACTTTAGAGAAAAAAAAAAAATCTAACCAGCCCATCTGACACCAACAATCCTGTCACAGTTGAAGAAACCAAGATCATATATTTTTCCTCAATTCTGTTTGAACAAAGTTCCTGGCTTTTACCGGCAGGATCTTATACACTGTTCTCAGGTAATTGCATGTATAAGCAGGTGGACAGTACCTAATAAAGTGATCTGTGAGTGGAATCGACTCAGTTGCTGTAATGTAACATTTTCACAAGTTTGTTTTATCTTGGAGATTTTCATCTTTAGTAACAGTAGAGGAAAAGTAATCTTGTAAAGTCATCAAATCACTTTCTGGCTATGTGTGGAGGAGCTAATCAGAGAGAGATGAAAAACAGAACAAAACAATGGATGGAGAATTGAATTGAGAGACAGTGCAGTAGACAGTCAGTGTTCTGCCTCCTGGCTGCTGGCCGCCACAATCACTGATGCACATTCCCGCCTCATAAATTATCACTGTGACGGCAGGTGAGAGGCTGTCAGGAAAGCCCAGCCTCCCAAAAACCAACAGCAACACCAGCAGGTCAGGACAGACCCCCTCTCTGACTCCGCTCTCATCACCTTCTGCTTTTTCATAAAAAACACAGAAATAGATCATGATACTTTAGCAGCACCTTTGAAAGAATCCATATGTTGGCTTAACAGATGGATAGAGTGCCTGAGAACTCTTGTCATTCAAGCAAACATGCTGACATATATTTCACAGAAAAATATTGTCTGCATTACATCCAATTACTGTGTGGGAAAGGGTTGATGTTGACATATAAACAAGGAATTGTCTCAACTCTCCGGCTTTACAAACTTTTTAGCCCTTTATCTTGTTTGCATGGGGGTATTCACTTCATGTGCCACAGACAGAAAAAAAGCAACAACAAAAGTGACACTTGGGAGTAGGTTATTTTGGTTGTAAGACTTCTTAAATTGGCATATTTATTCAAAGGTTGAGAGCTGCAAATGATCTCAGTGGAACAAATACATTACTTTATACCCAGCAGAAATAGCATGATGACATGCACACAATATCAGAGTCAATGAATGAAGTAATATGAAATAACAATTTAGTCTAATTACCAGGTTGGCTTTGAATACTGCTGATCATCAAGTTAGCCACTAGCAGGAAGAAGGAAGTTGAACATGTAAAGTCAGATCTTTCTCTATGAAGACAAGAAGCAGAGCTGACACAGAGTGAGTGTTGTAATTATTATCATCAGGGGGAATCATCTTTCAAACATTGTATTGTATCATATAGCCTTTCAAAATAAAAGCTACAATCGTTGTTGTAAAATTCGATCAATTTCCTTAACAAAACAAAACAAAAACTTCTAAGCTGCAGCCCGAGTTCTGCTCCTCTCTTTTCCCCTTCCTCCTTCCATTCTATTCACCCCCTCTCCCTCCTCCTCTCCGTGGCGGTGGTCTGCAGCAGAGCAGTTAATAAAGAGATTGATTATCGGCCTGTCAGGAAGTGACAGTTGGACAGGGCTGCTCTGCATGAATGACAGAGGGCATGCTCACCACGCAGCAGCCAGCCTGACATACACACACACACACAGATGCCTTTGCCAACACCGGGGGTAGGTGAGGTGGTGAAGGAGGAGGAGGACATGGGGGGCTGGATGGGTGAGACACGAGCATGTGGAGAACAGCAAAGCAACCTTCTGCTGGTTTGTGTGTGTGTGTGTGTGTGTGTGTGTGTTTGTGTGTGTGTGTGTGTGTGTGTGTGTGTGTGTGTGAGAGAGAGAGAGAGAGAGAGAGAGAGAGAGAGAGAGAGAGAGAGAATAATTATATTTTATACTTAGCCTTATAAGAGTTATCACCCATTTTGTTGTGTTTTCAAAATGTGCAACTGCTTGCAAGACATGGTGATGTCAATTTTTTACAGGTTCACAACAGTAAACAAGTAAACAAAATTGAATACGTTAAGCTTTAAAGTCAAAGCTTTACCTGGTCTGATATAACTGGTGGCTGGTGGCTACTGTTAATGATGAAAAGAGCTGTGTACATTGAGCTAAGTTTGACTTAATCTTAGACTCTTATTTACTAGTGCTACTTTTAAACTATGTATGGGCATTTAACATTAGTCCATGTTTGTGGCTGTTGATAAGCATGTTATATGGATTCACTGTAATTATGGATTGGATTTGTGCCGCTAAATATGTGCCGCTAAATATATTATCTTAGTAATAGTTATAACTGCAGCATGAACTTAAATGTTAATATGACCCCACCCTGTCCCCACAGGCTAAATGTTGGCCAACATAAAGTCTACAGAGAGTGGCCGATGTAGGGTGAGGGCGAGAACAAGTTGCCTCCCCCCAGTGGAAGAAGCTGAGGGGTGCTATAGCTGAGGGAAACATATCTGAAAATCCAAGGGTGATGTTGGTTTGTGAAATGAACTGAGTAGACAAGTTGGCCTTGATATTCCGGCTTTTCATATTTTTTTCATGTTGCATGCACCTGACCCACCCTACACCCAAGAAACAGAGCTGTCCATGGTTCTAAAACAACAGCATTGCTTTTCATTGTTCAGCCAAGAAACATTCATGTGCTAAAGTTCCAGCTTCTCGTTTTTATTCATGTTTTATACTATGCAGTCTACTGCATACCAAGTTTTAACTTGTGATGAGTGTTCAAGGACTGAATAATTCACTCCTTCTATATTTCTGTTCCGGTCGTGTTCTGGCATTTTTGTTCACCTGAATATGCCTGTGTCACCATGAAAAGTAAGAGCTGCACATGCTTACAGTTTGAAATGGATTAGCACAACAGAAGAGAATGTAAGAGATAGTGACAATATTGTACGAGTCCTAAATAATCTTGAAATATATGTATAGTATGCTGGAAATCTTGTTAATGAAGTTCAGTGACTTAATCATCTGTTTTCTAAATAGTAAGGACAATTTGTCAGCTGATGTTTGTTGTTCCTGAGTTACTGCAGTTCCTTTATTAATTATTTTCAAGGTCAAGAATGATGTTACAAGCTTGCGTATAAAATGTGTTTTTTAAAATGTCCATCTCTACATGGCAGTGTTGGTGACCCAGAAGAAATCTACACATTTATGGTGTCAGAGCTGGCACTATAATCTCTATCATGTACATCTCTGTATACCTTCTCATATATACAGCGCTGCCCTAGGGTCAGCTGAGAATAAAAGGGTCATGTGTAAATGTTGTAAACATATACTGTACACAAATATTGTAATTTTGTTGATGTGTTCAGCTACACACTATTGCACATTGTCCGTCCTGGGAGAGGGATCCCTCACATGTGGCTCTGAGAGTAGGGACTTGCACACTGACCCCTGGGGGGCTTTATGCACTGTGACTGTAGAGAAACACTTAATGATGTTACATTGACTCTTTTTATTGATTTCAACAAAACGTATTTGACTGTCCGTATCAGTGTATTGAGGGAATTGGATTTCACACTTTTGAAAAAAAATTAAATTACCAACAATCTGTTTTTGCATTAGAATTTTATCTTCAATGCTGTCTCATTAATTATTTTTTATTGTTTGCTTCCTTCTTGAGCATTTTGATGTATAAATTCACCCCAAAGCTCATGGAACGTCATGTCTTAATATCTTTTTTTAATACATGCTGATATCACAGACACTCAAAATCATTCCCCCAATCCACACTACATTTCTTTGCATTACTTGATCAGTGAGTGGGACAATCAATACCTCTAGATTAAGTAAGCGGACTCCTGAGCCTTGAATGAAGTCTTTTTTTTCTTATACCAATGGATAGGAGGAGAGCGTTTCACACCCAGAGAGCAGGAATGCGAGTGGGGGAGAATATGTAGGAGGAGGCGGAGGAGGAGACGCAGATGGACAAGTGCTTTTACGACTGAGTCTTCCTCTGGCTCAGTGCCACGGCCACAGACTCTCTTTGTTTGCCAGGCTACTAAACTAATAGAGATAAAGGCAGGTTCCTGCTGGCCATGAATTAGAAAGTCATTAAGAAATATAAACACACATGGGAACACGCACTCATGCACTCCTGCACACACACACACACACACACACACACACACACACACACACACACACACACACACACACACACACACACACACACACACACCTCCCGTCAGTACTGGAAATCCAACCTAACTCTTGTTTCAGCACTTGTGCCTCTGTGACTCCTTTTTGTTACCGCTGTTATTTCTTTCTCTTGCATGTTCTGCCATGGCCAAATCTGTGTGTGTATACGTGCGTGTGTGTGTACGGTGTTTTCCATATTATATTCCAACTATCCAACAAGTGCTGATAGACATCTTTGAAAGCTCTTATTGAAAGTGTTGTCTGGGTATCTAAGCGATCACACTTGGATTAAATTAATAGGAAATTTAATGGAGAGAAGCTTTTTTTCTAAAACTACCATTAAATCGATACATTTCTGTGTTAAAGAAAAAAATAAAATATTGGATCCGCCCTATGATCCAAATCCACACCAAAATTAAGTGAGTTTTTTCCTGACCTATCCTACATCCTTCCACACAGGTTTTGTGTTGACGAATCCAGTAGTTTTGTGTTATCATGTTAATAACAAACATACAAACAAATGTACATGACAACATAACCTCCTTGGTGTTTTGTAACATACAACTTCAGTGAATAAAAAGATAGAAACTGAAGTCATCGATTTAAAGATAAATTCAGCTTAAGTGCTTCATAAACTATACACATGCTCCTTGTGATGAAGATGGCCTTCAGTGCTCTAGTGCATATCTGGGCCAGCAGGATGTTGGATTGGAGTATGTGGGACTAAGTCAAAACATGTCAACGAGTGCAACAGTGTTGCTCGCTGATGACTTTTTAATAGTTTCCGTACAGGGAGCTTTGTGGCTCAAAGGAAGAAGCTGTGAAGGAGAAGTAACTACTGAGATCTTTATTCTTTAAGCAAATCTGGCATCGACAACAGCAACATATTTGAGATGCTCTGATTTGAGAAGTTCTCCTTCACCTTTGAAGTTTCCATGTGAGGCCTCTGGCTCTGTCTCAAACCCTCTTCCTACCCACTTCAATCCTACTCTGTGATAGTGGGAGTGTCAAACTGTGTGTCTCCTTACTGATAAAGTAGATGGCCAACATAAACAGCTAGCATGAGGAAGTCTTGGTTTAGGACATAGGACTCAGGACATAGGACAGCTTTGACAACTGGTGGTGTTACACACTGTTAACTTGCACTGCTCATCTCTTGACTCCACCATGAATAAAGTGCTATACTGCTTATGACATGTGGCTCTCCTGAACCTTCCGCAGACACCAGTCTGTTGGCCTGGCTCAGGACTGACTGCTGTAATAAAACACACATTGAAAGGTCGAGGACTGTTCAAATCAGAGAAGAGACAAAGTGATAGAGAAGGAATAAGATTGTGTTTTGTCAAACATGAACAGGTTCAGAGGCGGATCGATTACAACGTTTACAAACACACATGCACACATACACAAGCATGAATGCATGCACACACATACACACACCTGTGCCTAAGCCGGGGCTCAGAGAGCATTAAAATGTGTTCATAAGAAATGAGGAGAAAAAGAATAAAACAGCATATGGAAGCCCCAGCCGAGGCATTCTTATTTCTATCTGTGAAAATTCATTACGCATTCTCACAATGAGTGTGTGCGAGGTTTTTCCGTTTTTTTCTCATCTCGGGCTAAACAAAGGCACATGTGCTCATTTTCAGAGCGAGATGCAGCACGGCCTGATTTCAAAGGCACAACTTGAAAGACGACAGACAGCTATTTACAATATTTATACATTTTGGATGCTGATACCATGTATATTGCTTGTCCATCTTCTACTGTGTACGTGTGTCTCTGTGTGCGTGTGTGAGGCGACAACAGTGAGGAATCGCTGATGAAAAAAGGTTACTTTGGAAATTCTCTGATAATTGGTGCCTTAAAAGGAGCTCATTTTTAACTATGTCACCACTACTGCTCGATGACAATTAATCTGTTTGGGCTGGGCTGCTTCCTTGGCATCTGTGCCAATTACTTTATATGCTAATATATGTTAATGACATCTCAGACGCCAGTTTCAAGTATCATGCGAGTGGTGTATTGGTCTTTTTTTAGTCATATTGTTGAGGCTGATCAACAATACAAGTGCTTTAAATTTGGTGGAATGTTAAGTGTTGAATTTCCTCCCTTACTTAAATGAAAACCATGAATCTTTATGATTTCCTTGATTTTGACTTTTGTCAAAGTGTAAAATATTTAAAAAAATATATACCAATTTACATATTAAATCAAAGAAAAAAATAATCAAAGTAAAAAATAAGGAGTACGTATTCTATCAGGTTTTATATCAGAGAAAAAACAGAAAGCAGAAAAGAGGATGATTTCATATTTTCTAGTTTTCCGATTAGTTTTATGATATGGTGGACTATTTTTTGAAAATATACCTTTGAGGTCACACTGCAGGATGATACCAGTTGTAAATAAAATGCCCCCAACAACCCCAAATATGAGAATTAGTTATGTTCAGATATGGATGGTTAAAATTAGAGCTTCCAGTGAAGATTCCAAGACAGGGGCAGCTGAGCAACATTATAAACTACATTTTATCTTTTATCAAAATGAGCAATCATTTTAGCTGCTGAGGAATCTTTGTTCAAATCCTGTATTTAACTCACTTACCTCTGACCTTTTGTGGAAATAGTTATATAATTTCAGGATTATTTGTCTTTTCTATATATATGATCAACCATCCAATCCCCCACTATGTCTGTGTTTTTCCTGTGGCTGTTCTACTTGAGCGTGTGGGGAAAAAAACTGCACAGTATGCAACCTAATACAAATACATTATTCCGATATTAACAGATTCTAGTCTGCGAACAGACCCAAACCACACCTGAATTGTTGCGGTAATATTCTCTCTTTCTCGGTCACCAGAGTGACATACTTTGCCATGAACATCACACCACCTCTCTCATCGAGTCCTAAATCAATGAAATCAGAACACACAGAAATCATACACTGGGGGGTATGTTGGAGTGAGAGGAATGGTTTGGGGATGGAGTAAAAAATATTATAATGACTTACAGTTGATCTCCTGTAGTAGATTCAAGTGAACTGTAAATATTTTCAGATAGTCAATGATTATCTAGATAAATTATTGCAAATTAATTAAAACAGAAATGTCTAAATACCTATAAAGAAATGTGAAACATAACTTTAGATCCAGTCTTTCAAAATGTTGTTAAAATTTGAATTTCAATTGGTAAATATTTGATGTTGATTTTTCTACCCGGACACCATGAACACATTTCAGATAGTGCCCAAAAAAGTATTAATGTTTAATAAATACCAAGCTCTGCAGGGAAGTAAGAATAGATCTCCCAACACCAGAGAATTCCCTGGCTGATGTCTTTAAATGCTTTCAATTACAGCCCCACTCATTCTCATGCACGTATACAAAAGCATCAAGTCACTCAGCTGCTCTTCTATGTCAGGAAGCTTGAACATCTCTTACTGTCAGTCAGTAAACATGGAACAACACTGAGTAAACCTTAATGAATGCACTCTGAGCAGATTCACACAGCCTTTTCCTCTCTCTATAAATGGCACTAATTACCAGCGTCTCCTCCGACAGACACTGAGCTGCTTCTTTTCTATTGTTCCATGGCTCTATCTTCTGCTCTGTTTGCAGACTTCCATCATTCCAACTGAAGATGTCACTGTTGTATACCAAATGTCTGCTCGGTGAAGCTGTGGGCATGTGTGTCAGAGAGATGAGAAGATATGTTTTCATGTTCATCAGCAAGAAACAAAGCCATGTTTTTTTGTATTTAAGGCATTTGACTGTTGAGTTTTGACAATGTAGGGGGTACAACTGACACCAAAAAAAAAGAGGAAATCTATAATAATGAATCCAGCTGGGTGATCTTTTAATGAGAGATAAACACATAAATGTAAATACTGCAAAATTGCTTTTTGAAATTTTCTTGTTGAGCAAATACAGTTAAAGTGAATTAAAGTGCAAATTTCAAGGTATGAAATATGTCGCTTTTGCTATTATTTTCTTGTTATTTTGCAGCTTATTTAGTCCAAAAATCGTAAAAATCACATTCATTTTGCACAGTAGTGTCACATTCACTTGAAAGAGATTTAACATGGCCTATTAAAATACAAAAATAATGGGTTATATTCCAGAGCATTCCAGGGAGTATTACAGCAATTATGGAAATGATGCCTGGTGTGTAAAGGGCGGAAGGTGGTGGCACGCTCATTTTTAAGATACACATGCATTGTTATCCAGCTGCAGTCTCTACAGTAAATGTTGGGTTGTTTTTTGGGGGTAATTACAACATCAACATATTTAGGAAGTTATGATTTGATAATTATATTTATGAGCACTGGGAGACAGAGATGATCCAAGACATGAAAGGGGCAAAATAAAGCTCACAGGAGGATAAACAATAGACTGAAAATGAGGAAAATTGTTTGAGAATAAAACATAAAATATTTTCTGACCCTGATACATAAAGTAACACACACACATACAAACACTTGCAGCAAATGACTTTCCCTCCTGTCAATGTATTTGAGTGGACTTGTGCTTATGTGATGTGATAGGCCTTTAAGGTGCAATATGTATTATGCTTTATTTCAGGGCAGACTGGCCGGGCCCTGGCCAGCTGTTAGCATGCTAACTTCAGCAGATGCAAAGAAGTGATAGAAATAGAAGCAAAGCAAAAAAGGTTTGATGGTGAAGTGTTTCTGAGAGTAAACAGCTACTAATGCTAATGAATTCTCTACAACAGTGGTCGCCAACCTTTCGATCACGATCTACCGGTCGATCTCTAAAACCTTCATGTAGACATGCATCTTCCGGTCTGTCGATAACAATCAAAGCCCCATTAGAACAAATGAATGGATTCAGAAAGTGAAACGCTGGAGTGCTTTTACTTTGAAACGGGATCGGGAAGTGTTGTAAATACTTTTTCGTCATAGACAGATATACATTGTGTTTCACTACAGAATAAACAGAGAAAATGATCTTTCACCTCAGTTTTAATGTTTATCTGATGGATTTATGTCACAAACATAAATGGTTGCAACAATTTCTGTATGCGTTTCAAAATAAAAGCACTCCAGCGTTTCTGTTGACAGAATCCATTCTTTTGTTTAAAAAGGGTTTTTTATTGTGAAATATTTGCAGTAGCAGAAGATGCACGGCTTCATACTGTATAGTACTTGTATTTATTTGAGTACAGAGGACTACTTTTATACAAGGAAATAGTCATATTTATGGCCATATTCAAGTCAAAGCCTATGTAAAAACATTGTGCTGCAGTAGCAGCTCCTCTGCAAAATATATTGTTGAACTGAGAAGCTAAATATTGTGCATTGAACATATGCTGTTACTATATAACTGATATTAATGTGAATATTGTGCTTTTCTTTGTGTATATTTAAGCTCGTAAATTCAGCCTTTAACAGAAATTGCAAAAAGTAATAAATATGACCCTCCTAAGTGGGTTTTTTGGTAGATATCAGGGTGGTAGATCTCGGCTTACGTTTGGAATTAAAAAGTGACCTTGGGCTCAAAAAGGTTGGTGACTCTGGTTTAATTTGACACAGCCAATAAAAGTTTGTTATTGAATATACTTCCTGTGGGCTCAATGACTCTACCTTAAATAATAAGGCACTGACACTACACCCTTACAAGACACAGTAATCATGTAGGATCTGGTTTAATGACCTCGTCAATTACCCTTGTCGCCTAATATATTAGTTTAGTGGCGCATAGTCATGAACAAATGAATAATAAATCAAATGGCAACAACCCATACACACAGTGAATATGGGTTTTTTGAGGACCCTGAGAAGGCAGTGTAGTTTTAATGATAGTGAAATTTTAAACCGTACATGAGATAATTTAGATAAATGTAAACTAAAGCTGTATTCAGATATGCACTAAACTCTGGAGATTCTCTGTAGTTTCCCTGGAGGAGGTGTATGTGTGATGCTTCTAACATGCGACAGATGCAAAAACACAAATATTTCCGCATTAAAAACCAGTGCCATACACATAGAAGACACCGACAAAGATGTCAAGGAAGTTTGTGGTGATAAGAGCAGACACAGTTGTCAAAATGCTGTAAACAAAGTCACATGAGCACCACCCCTCACCTGCGGAGAATTTGTTGTTGTGAACGCATCTGAGCGGACAAACTCCTGCTGCGTTGTGCATGTGTGAAAGAAAAACTGCGGAGAAAGTCTGGACCCAATTCTCATGTCTTATGCTACCCCCTGACCATACAGTGGCCCCCTACCTGCACCCCCTACTCTTCTCTCTCCTACCCTGTATTTATCAGGCTGTGGGACTTTCTAATCCCTTTCTTTAGCAGCAGTGTGTAAAAGCTGACACTCCTCCATGTGATTATGGAGGGCCCAGGGCTGCTGATTATCTGGAGAGACCAGTGCAGAGACCCCTGGCCACACACTCTCCCAAGCCAGTGGTCCTTTCATTCCGTTCAACTGATCTTCACCCCCCCCCACACATAAACACATTTTTACTTTTATCTTAGTGAGGACACTCATTGGCATAATGCATTCCCTCGCCCCTAACCCTAACCTCAACCCAATTCTAACCCAAACCATAAAACCTAGCCTTAACCCTGAAACAGACCATTAAAAGTGGGTCAGAAAGTGAGGACCGTACACACACACACATGCACGCACGCACACACACACACACACACAAACAATCACACACACACACACACAACCTCTACACTGCATCTTTCCATCTTTAGCAAGATGTTGTTTGACAAGTTCCCTGTTAGAGCTGCTTGTGGGATAGACACTTCCTCCTCCCTACATGTTTTAAATGTCAGAATTCGGGAGGACTGTCCAGATATTTCTGTGGTCACTCAATACTGGAAACACAACATTTACAACCAATTCAAACAATGATTGTCCAGGTGAGAGAAAAAAACCTGTATGTAGTCCCACGGCCCGAGAAAAGATGGGCATCTGAAAATGGACTGTATTTATATAGCACACTTAAAGTCTTAATGACCACTCAAATCTTTTCACAGTACAGTTTTTGCCATTAACCGATTCAAACACTCTCATACAGTGCATGTATGTGCAGCACTTTCTCTATGGGAAGGGGCAATTTTAGGGTTCAGTATCTTGCCCGAGGACACTTAGGCATGCAGAATGGGGAAGACTTTCGTTTTTCTTTTTCAGGAACTATTATTAATTATACATAATAATATGGAAATGTTGATATTTCCTTTTAACTTTGAGCAGAATTTAAGGATATAATTTTTTTTCTATATAATACCTTATAATATCAAAGTTATGATTTTGTGTTGTGGAAGTAAAATAATATGACAGTATGTAAAAGGATGAGTTTTGAAGGAGAATGATGCTGACAGCTCAGTTTTAAAAAAAAGGGAAAAAAAGACTTTTGTAAGTGCTGTAATTGGTTGAAACTGCTAACAGCAGATGAGTGTCAGGCAAATGACTTCAAGATGCTACACTAAATATTAAAACAAACCAAGAACTCACACTGCTCACAATAATTTAAAGAAAAAGGAACTTGCAGCAGGAAAACAAAAATACAATATAGAGTCAGACTAGTGAATGGCTCTCCCTGGCATTGTTGACTGTTCCGAAACTAAAATTTGTAGACAACTACTGGATAGATTACCATGACATTTTGCACAAACACTCATGGTCACCATGGAATTAAGCGCCCTTGACGCCTCTTGACTTTTCATCTAGCACCACCATGAGGTTCATATTTGTGTTTTTTTAGTGACAGGTCTTTGGCTCAGACACTCATGTTCCCCTAGGGATGAATCATAATCACTCTGTGGAACTGTGTGCCCCATTTCTTGTTTGCTTACAGCTAATGTCAGTACACCTGATAAATTCGCTATCAACACAAGTTACACTAACAGATCAGCAGATAAAAAAATGACAGTCAAATATTTCCTTTGCAGTCTGTCTAAACCAGTGGCCACTGTTAGGCAGACTGCGGACTGGATCCGGACCCATACGCCATCCTATCTGGACCCGATTGACAATTGTAAAATTTTAAAGGAGCATTTTATATTTCAGTTGGCGCAGCTTTAGTAGCCTTCATGGCACTGGTTTAATGGCTCAGGAAACTCAGATACCATTTGCATGCATTGTAAATCATCTCAGATGATGGCACTCTGTCAATCAAATGTGTGAATTCCAACTGAAGTCGGTGTAATGCAAAAGAAGGGAGAATCAGAGAAAAGTAAGTAAAGTGACTTCACGTGCTCTGACAGCAAAACAGAGTTTTTAATCAAGACTGGGCAGACTTGTTCAAAGGCAGTTCAAAACCAATATGTCTCATATTTGCGAGAACTTTGGTGATTGTTAAAAGCAGGATCTGTAGCAAGAGCTGATGACAGCTGTTGTTCATCAACACACAGCAACAATCTTTAGCAAATCTTTAGTAAATACACTAATCAGCCATTAGACTGTATAGGATCAGCCAAACAGTTACCAAGATGGTTTCAGCTGAGTGTGAAGTGGCTGGGAGTCAACATCTCCAATTCTGAGGGCATGGTTTTCTCTTGGAAAATGGTGGATTGCTCCCTCCCTGTTGGGAGAAATAAGAGCACACTGGACACATCATATATCTCATCTGGCCTGGAAATACCAAGGATCTCCCAGAAGGGGCTGGAAAACACAGCTGGGGAGAAAGACCTCTGAACTACCTAGTATCACCACCGCTGTCTGACTCTTGATAAGCAGCAGACAACGGATGGATGGACTTAATGTTGGGGCTGATTGTTGTATATACAAATATGTTTTATGCATGTGTACTTGGGGTTTGTGTGAGTTTGTTAGTTGGTAATCTAGAATATGTTGTGGCAGTAAGGAGACAATTAAAAAGACAGAATGGCCCTTTACACCTCATCAGGAAAAGAAGGAGGGGCAAGGGACACACCTGTGAGCCAAAAAAGGGAGGGAAATGAACTGAGAAGGGAGAGTAACTGAGGGTAGGAGGACACAAAAAGATAGTTTCTGGAAAAGTTGATCCAAGAACCGGCTGCGTTTATTTCCCAACCGTCCTGGACCAAGAGACAAAGGAACACGAACACACACACACACACACACACACACACACACACACACACACACACACACACACACACACACACACACACACAGTAGAGGAAGATATATGGGGATGCTGTGGGAGACATCTTCAGACTTGGGGGTGACCATTGCTCATGTTACTCTGTTAGCGTTTGTATATTGTTGCACCTTCTGGTCTCCTTGATGCATCAAGTCTACATTAAAACCTTCTGCATAAGACATCAGCTGCTGCCTGAGTTCTCCTTTCACCAGCTTCCAGAAAACTTCCATAATAAATTGGCATCACGAACAGTGTGCTGAGTCTGTACTGTTTACCAGTGGTTGGTTGGTTTCTGGGGCGACTTCGGGTCGTGCCCGGCACAGGCAATAGCCTGAACTTGGTGTAATCTGCAGTTTGGCGGTGAGCCTGTGTCCGTCGGGAAAGATCAGAAAAAGTCTGTGGTGTGTTAGTTGAACCCCACAGCCCCCAAAAGGATGGGATGTTTTCTGGGGCAGCTTCGGGCTGCACTCGACAAAGAGGGACTCACCTGAGGTTTAAACTATAGAAAAGACGTTTTTGAAGTAGTGCGAAGTGGCCTATTTTGTTTGAAACAATAACGGGGATTATCTATTCTGTTTCCTTTGGGAAAACAGGAAGCTCTGTTCGGATTTCTGATCCCAGAGTCAAGGCGCCGATAGTTTCAAGAGTGTGTACACAAGGCGAAATACTTTCTGAGTTTTCATTCAAAATCCTTTAAGTTTGCCACCACTGATGTAGTAAAGCAAAATGTACTACTGTGGAAGCTCTGATGCTGCAGCAGGGTTTAATGAATGTATAAGTGAATGTTTTTTTTTTTTTACTGATGTGAATATGCCAACAAAGGAAATAATCAGTCCACAGCCGAGGTAAAAACTAAACTGTGAACAATTTTAGAAAAAAAAAAAGTAAATCAGTCCACCAGTGATAAACAGGCAAAACAGGGTGCCTGGTCCTAAGCAATGTTCTGCTCCAGAATGCCAGCTGGAGTCATAGGCTGATAAAAAGATAGACTTACAGAATGTTGCGTCTTTAACTGCGCTCATGTGTGAGTGGACTGATGGTGAATTGTCAGTTGCTGGGTCATTTGCCCCAGAAAGTTAAAAAAGGTTATGACTGATCAAAATCAGAGGTGATTAAAGAAACTAGAGCAGATAAAGAATAATGCGCCGATATCCACAAATATCAGTGATAAATGTTCCTGATAAATGCTGATGAATTAATGTTCAAAAGTTTCAAAAGAAAACATGATGATAAAATGAGCAATGATTTTTTACAAAAGCCTACAAGATTACTGCGCTAAATAGGCAGTAAAGTTTGAATGTGTTGACATTCCTATATGTAATTGTTCTTTTGAGAAATTCACTACTGATAGCTGAAGTGATCACTGTTTCTCTGAGACAGAGCTTAGTCTCTTGACCAAATTAACAAAATCATTCAAAGATCAGATACATTAGATAATGTGTGATATGCTTGAGGGAATTGATCAAATGTGCTATGATGTATTTAGATTCTTTAAATTAGTTTAAGTACATATGCATCAACAAAACATAAGTCTATATTAACTGTGTGATATCTTAATCTTGATCTTAACAGCACAAGCGCTATAAAATAAATGTAGTAGTCTGAAAGTAAAATAATGAAAATGGAAATACTGTAGAGCAACTGTACTCAACTAGTTTACCACTCAGATAGTTAAGTATCATAACACTATACTGCAAAAAAAAAGATAGCTCCTTCGAGTTCAGATCCAAAGGAGAGCACTTCAATTTGGGACATATGATGAAAATAGAGAATAATAATCACTACGGTTCAAAATCAGCAAAATGTAAAACACTCGTTATGACAGAAATTTTATATAAATTAACAAAATGTATTTAAAGTAATGCAGATGATCGAGCACTGTCTGGAGGCTGCTGTGACGCATGTTCTATTGTATGAAAGGTTTAAAGCCATTAAAAAAGTTACTCTTACTGTGTTATGTATGAAACTGATAAAACGGAACCACTTTCAATGGGCGGTACTAAAGCGGAGATTAGACGTCGATTTCTTCACAAATGCAGAACAATGGTGACGCTATGGTTTAAATAATAATCATCAGATGTTAACATGTCAGAGATGAGGAGTTATTGAATGAAAATGTTGAACTGAGCCATGTTGTTTTTTTCTAAAATACTGACTTTTCAGAATGAAACTAGAAGATTTTGTCAATGAGATGGAACGAAAAGAAAGAAAAAAGGCAATTTGCTTGCCACAAACTGTATTTACTAAAATAATAATAAAAGTCATTGTAAGATTTGCATCTGAGAAAAAAAAAAAATATATATATATACAGTATATATAAAAAACTTAAAACTTATCTTATGGACGAAATGGTTAACAAAATTTGAGAGTTGGAATATTCAGACTTTAAGTCCATGGATGTAACAACTTGAAACATAATGAAGATAACTTTGCAAAAGAAAATAAATAATTATTTTCAAACCAATCCCAAAATTTAATTTGTATGACTCAATCACTTAAGTTATCAACAACTGATCCTAAAGTTTGGTTTACGCTCATCATTTAAAATAAAACAATGTATATATAATCTTTTTAAAACTTGTATTTTCACTGTGCTGTCTACAAAATAGATACAATTCCACATTTATCTTACATCACTCAGAGAATTGAGTATCAACACTATTTAATTATAAATTAAAGTCATTGTTTTCGCCTTTAAAGTTTTGTTTACTGTTTTATCCATCACTCTAATATAAACATTGCCAGCTTGAGTGGCATTGATGTTTGCAATGAGACCTGTCTTAAAGTGTTACTGCACAGGAGCATTTATTTCTACAGATAAATACAATACAATAAGCTAATGCAGTTTTGGATACGAAACACCTGAAATATGAAGACGTTCTGTTGGTCCACAATGGTGCACCTTGCCAATTCAACAGTCAAAGTCATTTGTACAGAGCAAGTGACACACATCTACATGTTGCTGTGGTTGTGACGTGTTAAAACACATTGAAGAGATGGTGGCTACATGCCAGCCAAAGAGAGAAGCTGTATGCTGTATTCACACCCAACCAAAAACAAGTCTTTTATCCAAGATCTCACAGTTTTTATGCTACAACAGCCACCCCATCCAATTAAATATGGACCACCCTCAGATGTTTGTGAAGTTCCTATCATCTTAAAGGTAAACCAAAAAAAGCAACAAAAAAATTCTTGTGGGACTTGTGAAGTCTGAGCCACCTCACAAAGTTAAAGTTAATGCTAAGCTACCTGCAGTTAGATAGTATCCCTTGCCTCCCGGAGTGATAACAGGCATGATTCAATCTGGACTGAGGTGTTCTGGTAGAAACTAAGCACACATGCAGCATTAACTGATTGGTCTATATAGAATGAAAGTAGTGTATTGAATATCACCAAGATATACCCAATAGTTTCCTGTTCTACTTCTCTTCTTCTTGCACTTTAAACTGTTTACTTTTCTTTCTTTAAATTTAAAAAGCATGGTCAGTCAGGGCTAGTTACGTTTTTGTTACAAAGACAGCATTATTTGTCATCCACAGAATTTCAACAAAAAAAAGTGATAGAAACATAACAGATAATACCCTTATCTTGCTGATGTTCTCCTTTACACGTGGCATCTATTGCACTTCTGTCCGTCCTGGGAGAGGGATCCCTCACATGTGGCTCTCTCTGAGGTTTCTACCTTCTTTTTACCCTGTAGTAGTTTTTCCTTCCTCTTGTTGAGGGTTCAGGGCAGAGGATGTCACACCTTGTTAAAGCCCTATGAGACAAATTGTGATTTGTGAATATGGGCTATACAAATAAAATTTGATTGATTGATTGATTGATTGATAGAACAAGAGATGACTTGAGATGTCTTGTATGAGTCAAACAGATTTCTAATTTTTGTTTCAACACGATCAGCACATCATGACCACAATTATATAGATAATAATTTCACGTTTGTTAAAAACCAGTTCATAGCCTGTAGTTTATACACACCTGAGGGTAAAATTGTAAAACAGAGTAAGCAAATATGGATGAATTAATATTCCATTGTAACACAACAATAACAGTACTGACTCAGTTCTGAGTGTACATTTAGTTTTTTAGTGAAGTACATCAGAAAACCTCGAACAACTTTAGGTGGAGGAGGATTATTTCTCCTTCAAAAAATAATTGAATTAATTTAAATTAAATATTTTGACATCTCAAATAATACATGTCAATGTATTAAAATAGTAATTCAAATAAAATACTACGCTGGAAAGCTAGTCGCCAGCAGCTCTAAGTTTAGGAATTTAATAAAGATGCTGAAAAGCACCAGAACCGTCTCCGGCTGTGTGTGGGAGACCATGGTCTATTGCCATAGTGGCAACCAATGTGGGGCTCCACCCAGTCAGAGACGCGGACCGGCAAGTGCAGATGGCGCTGGTATGGTTGGCGAAGGACTTCGCAGCCGTGTACCGGGAGCAGGCAGCGGAGAGCAGACGGTGGCTGGAGGCTCTCAAGAGGCAGGCGCAAAAGAAGACGGTGCTGATTGAGTTTCTGCTTGCCCGGTCGGGGCCCACTCCTGCTCCTGCCTGCCGCACTGAGTCTGCATGGTCTGATCTGACCTGGTCTGAAGAAAAAACTAATTTGTGCGCTCAATGTGTATAATTTTATGTTTTGCAAAATTTTAGAAGGGTCCAAGCGCTTACTGAATCTCCATCCGGGGACCCCCTCACTGTGTCTCCCACTGCAGAGCAGCTAATCAGTTCTGTTTAACAGTGGGCAATGGAAATAAATCTAGTATTTAGTCACTAGTGACTAAACCTTGACAAAATATTATGAACTCAAGGTCTACCTACTGGCCTTTTCCAGAACATCTCATTCTTCTTCAGTTAATGGAGTTGTTAGTTGATGATGAACCCCCGCAGCACCTGATCCTAAAGGTTTGTAACGCGTATCCAGCGAAGCTACGGGTAACGCGTAACGGGTAACGGTGAAATGGGATTGGGCCAAAGTGACACACCTTGGCAAAAGGAAAGCTGGAGGTTTAGCCAAAGCTCCTTACTGATTCTGTGTTTTGTGAATACATTACAATGCAATGAGACAGAGGACAAACCTGAAACTGCACCCACATTATTGTGGGAGGCATATTAAAGGGCCCATATTTTACACCTTTCTGGGATTTAATTTGAGGTATTGGTACCCCTAAAATTATATATCAGGGGTTTAAAGTCGAAAAAACTGCTGCATTGTGTATTTCCATGTCCTCTCTTCTGCCTCTCTCTGGAGCTGCAGAGAGAACAGGCTGTTTTCGCCTGCCTCTTGAGCCCCTCCTCTGATTGGCTGACTGCACTTTGAGTGACACGCGACCAGGCCTATCACCGGCCTCATTCTGGCGCATTTACGATCTCTGTCTGTAAACACAGCTGAAAGTCACATTGTTATGTTGGCAGCTATAAAAGACCAGCCACATATTCACAGTCGGTTACAACAGGATGTTTCTGAACGGTAAGTTACACCGTCCTCATGTTTGTTCAAGTTTTAGTAGGACAGTTGGCCAATGCAGGCGTAACGTCCGAGTTACAGTACGGAGTTTCACAACAGAGTTTCAACACCGACACTGCACGTCAGAAGAAATAAAGCGTAACCGCTGGTCTTGAACAGTAACGTTCTAAGGAGGAATGTGCACAGACACATTCTCTTCCTTGCATCACTCCACGCTGCAGTGTATCTTCAGTGTTGTTTGTTGTGGTTAGCCTGTGGTGGCTAACAAGCTGCTAGCTCAGCAACATGTCTGCTTGGTGTCGCGTTCGGTGTGGAGGGGTGGTGGTGCTGGAGGTGACGGGGAGCGGGGGTGGTGGGTTTGGAGCCTGGACTGGTACCGGCTGGGTGGGGCTGAGAGACGAGTGCGATCCCGAATGACTCATATGGGGGAGACGTTTCTATAACATATTTCTTAGAATGGACTGAGTGAAAAAGACCGCGGAGTGACTGTTTTCATACTTTGAGGGTACCTACTGACCCCCTTCAAGTAGTTATGGATAGTAAAAGCCCAGAAAATTCATTTTACATGGGCCCTTTAAGAGAATGCTTTATTTCGTTCCAGGCCTCCAAGCGGAAACATAGCAAAGAAGAACAGTTAAAACTGCAAGACCAAATACACAAGCTTGATGCAGACAATGCAAAATGGCCTTCGATAGAGAAATTAAATCAGATTTTAACACTTTATTACAAACTTAATGAAATTCTCTCAACAAGAATTAGTAAAGCATTTCGAGTTTGGCGACAAACTGCAGAAGCTGCTTGCAAAACAACTACGCAAATTGGAGAATGAACGCGCCATCCATAGAATTAAATCAAATACAGGGGAAATCTTAACCCCTCATAAAGACATAAATAAAAGATTCCTGCAGTTTTATGTGAGGCTATATACATCCCAAATGAGGGCAACACCGAGGGATATGCAAGCATTTCTTGATGAGTGCATACTCCCAACTTTAAGTCAAACGGACCGCGACCACTTGGGAGCCGAGATTACATGCAGGGAAATTACAGAAACAATTAAATCTTTGAAAAATGGCAAAACCCCAGAGTCGGATGGGTTTAGCAATGACTTTTATAAGAAATTCAACCATCTACTTAAATAAAATGTTTGGGCAGGCATTTGATAATGGAGAACTTCCGTATACATTGAATGAGGCAACTACTGTATACTGATAAACTACACTGATTCCGAAAAATGAAAAATATCTGGAAGAGGTGGGATCCGATAGACCCATATCTTTACTAAACGTGGATCATGAAATCCTTGAAGCTTGTCCCCAAAAGCTTTGGCCAAAAGGCTTAGCCATTTGACTGGAAAACTGGTGCACCCTAACCAGACCGTATTTATTCCCCAAAGACAATCGTTTTGTAATTTGTGGCACCTATTCAATGTTATGTATTCCTCGCGACACCCCAAAGAGGATCTTTCGGTATTATGCCTGTTGCTCTTTGTGTTAACGATAGACCCCCTCACTGAGAGCGTTTGATCACACCCAGACATTCATGGATATAACACAAAGTATATTGTTGATAAAAAATCCCTGTATGCAGATGAAATTCTTTTCATATCTCAACCACAAAAATCGATCACGTCAATTCTTTCCTTGATTGACCTGTTGATTGCTCATGCCAATTCGTATTAGGGATCATGAATGGCTCCATCAACTCCATCAACAAGGATAACAAAGGAAAGGTTTATATACTTAGGAATAGTATCACTAAAACTATAATTCATTATTTAACCCTCGTGTTGTTCCTGGGTCGGATTGACCCAGAGTGTGTGTGTGTGTGTGTGTGTGTGTGTGTGTGTGTGTGTGTGTGTGTGTGCGTGCGTGCGTGCGATCATCCGCAAGCCCTGGCCGGTCAGGGTTAGGGTTAGGGTGACCCACGGGTTATCATTATCCAATTCTCCTGGGGTAATTGAGACCAATGGATTGTCATTCTCGATTCTCCTGGGGGGTCATTTAGACCCACAAAGAGGTCGGGGTGTTTCTCTGTGGGGTCATTTAGACCCACAGCTGATTCCAATTGTAATCTCGGGAGAAACACACCGGCTTCTCTGTGGGTCTAATTGACCCCACAGAGAGGCCGGTGTGTTTCTCCGTGTGCCGTTCTCCCTGACCAGGTCACGATGTCACGTCAAGTGCGTTTCACCAGAGAACAGGTTCTCCAACAGCTGTTCTCCCAGCAACAATCCTCTGAACCCGAAGAGGACACGGAAGAGCAAGACGGAGAAGCGGACGGAGAAGCAGATGGAGAAGCAGATGGAGAAGCAGACCGAGAAGAAGGCCGAGAAGAAGACCGAGATGACGAAGACGACGAAGACTACGACCCAGTGTGTGATGCTGCTGCAGATTCGTCATCGTGCTCATCCTCGGAAGAAGAAGAAGAAGAAAAAGAAGAAGAAGAAGAAGAAGAAGAAGAAGAAGAAGAAGAAGGACAAGACCACGGCACCACCACCACCACCACCACCGGACTCGTGGAAAGAGAGACCTTCCTGTCAAGAAACGGAGAAATAACAGGGCTGCTGCTCCTCCTCCTCCTCCTCCTCCTCTGCTGCGGCTCAAAGCGCCGCCGCTATGCCCATCGGGGTCCCCGCCCGTGACCTAGCCTCGACGTTCCGCCTGTTCGTCACACCGACGGTAGAGAACATCATCCTGGAGTTGACGAATCGGGAGGGTCGTCGAAAATACGGCGACGACTGGAAAGGGATGGACGAGACCAACCTGCGCGCCTACGTAGGGCTGCTGATCTTAGCGGGCGTGTACAGGTCATCGTGCCACGATGCCGCTCAAAGTCTTTCACACGTACTCCAGACTGCTGCGCTTCGACGGCCGCGAGATGCCGGTGTCCTTTCCGACAGTACATGCCCAGCAAGCAGGCGAAATACGGGATCAAGTCGTGGGTGGCCTGCGACGCAAAATCCAGCTACACTTGGAAGATGCAAGTCTACACCGGAAAGCCGAGCGGCGGACAGCCAGAACGGAACCAGGGGTTGCGGGTAGTGCTCGATGTCACGGAGGGACTGCACGGTCGCAACGTCACGTGCGACAATTACTTCACCTCCTACGAACTCGCGCGGCAGCTCCCGGAGAGGAAGATCACCGTGGTCGGCACGGTTCGGAAGAACAAGTTCTCATCCAGGTTCGCATTCACGCACACCGCCACTCTGGTGTCCTACATCCCAAAGAAAAACAGGAATGTGGTGCTCCTGAGCACACGGCACCCAGAGGCCGACATCAGCGACCGCGAGGATGGAAATCCGGTCATCGTCCTGGACTACAACCGCAACAAAGGAGGCGTGGACAACCTAGACAAGGTGATCGGAACGTACAGCTGCAGGAGGATGACCGCGCGCTGGCCCCTGGTCGTCTTCCACAACATACTGGACGTCTCTTCGTACAATGCCTTCGTGATATGGAGAGAGATCAACCCAGACTGGATGCCGGGCAAGCGGAACAAGCGGAGGGTGCTCCTCGAGCAGCTGGGAAAGGCTCTCGTGACTCCGTTCATCGCACGAAGTGAGCGCATCCCTCGCACGGAAGCGTCCGCCGCGGCTGTGAAGGCTGTGAAAGCCGCCGCCGCGCGGAGAGCTCTTGACCACAGCGACGACGACGCTCGACCCGAGCGTCCGGCCTCCTCCCTAGCCCTAGTCGCCGCCGCAGCAGCCCCGCTCAGGGCGAGTAAGAGGAAGAGGTGTCAGATATGCCCCAGGAAAAAGGACTGTAAAACTCACACCGTGTGCCGCGGGTGTAACAAATACATCTGCAAGGGCTGCTCACTTGTCTATTGCCCTACATGTGCGTCCTAATATGGGGTGGGCTATGTGAGGGGGCCAACAGCCGGGGGAAGCAGGGACAACACAAGGGTTATGGCTAACTTTGATCCCCTGATAGATAAATTCCAGAATAACATTCGGTTTTGGAGGATGCTCCTGATAGAACAAATGATTTTCTGATGTTATTTCTCCCACAGTTGTTATTCTCCTCCAGAACATACCCGTGTTTATAACCAAAGCATTCTTTAAACGATTGGATTCAATTATTCTTCCATTTGTGTGGGATTATAAAACACACAGAATAGGGAAAGCTCATTTTTGTAAATCTAAGATAAGTGGAGGGCTGGCTCTACTGGGCCGCCAACATCTGCTCCATTACCTACTGGCTGGACTATATGGCAGAGTTACCTGATAGGTTGAAGATGGAGCAGGAAGACCATTTACCTTTCTCCGCATGTGCAGTTTTCTTGTCACGTGAGCTACTAAGCAAAACAAACTACAGTCACAACCCAGTCATTCATAACACCATGTGCATTTGGAAACAAATTACGAAACATTTTAAGCTCAGGACAATTCTCACTACAGATAATAGCAAATCCATCATTCGCTCCCTTCAATTCAGATGGTGCTTTTCTTGCATGGAGGGAAAGGGTAATATCTGGTATTGGTGACCTATAACTGGAAGGGGCGTTCGAATCCTTCCAACAGCTCCAAGAAAAATATGCTCTCCCACAACAGGACTTCTTTAAATATCTGAAGGTTAGGAGCTATGTGAGATCATATCTTCCTGATTTTTAGTGTACAGGGCCAGACAAACTGGATAACTATCTAAAACCTTCTGATAGGTCTGAAATTATTATTTCCTGCCTTTACCATGCTTTGCAGAGTATACCCCCGACCACTACTAACACCATTAAGGCAGAATGGGAATCAGAATTGGGTGAACAGTTATCAGAGGATATCTGGCACAAGAGCCTGAAATATATACATACATTTTCGATTAATGTCAGCTTTGTTTTATACAATTTTAAGTATTGCATAGATTGCACTATTCCAAGACAAAATTACACAGAATATTTCCAGAAATCTCATCACAATGTGATAAATGCGGCTCAGCAGAAGGGACCTTACTGCAGAGTTATGCCCCAGGTCCCAACTTGCAGAACTTCTGGATAGGGATATTTGGATTATTTACAAAGATATTGGGGGTAGAGATAGAACCTGACCCAGTACTTATGTTGCTTTCTGTTTCTTATGTTACACTGTGAAGACTATTTCTTCTGTTCATTGTTGTATGTTTGTTTGCTTTAAAAAAAGAAAAGAAAAGAGTGGCCTGTTTATCTGGATGCCATGTATGATGACTCAACTCCTTTATAATAAAAACATTTAAAACATAACATATAAAACAGCTATAACTGTAAGCGCACAGTGGCCTTATTTTATGAAAGACACCCTTTTATTAATCACAGTTAAATCCAAAGACAAAAGTAACTCATGCAGCAAATAAATAAATAATGTCAGCCTACTCAGCACTCATTGTTTCCTTAAGGCCATAAGAATTGCTTATGCAGTATTCATGTGTCTCTCATATGGATTTCTTTTATTTCTATGCAGGCCATTAAAGTTTTCATGGACTGTTTGTATTTGTCTTCTTTGTATTTTCTGCTTCAGCAGACTGATAATTCACTTGTTTTGTCAGGTAGCAGACAGAAAGATGAGACGGAGAATGTGAATGACTTGTGACACAACTCGCGTCTTGATATTAGAAATGATATGTTCACATGAACAAAAGCACCACATTTGCTTCAAGATTCCTGTATGGACACGGTGCATATTTTAAAAAGCACCACACTGCAAACATGCTTGATCGCATTTAGGAAAAAACATCTCAGATATGAGCTTTGTTATTAGCTGTCAGACGTCCGGTTCAAAGAATTTTTCAAATATAGGATCACTTAAAATACGATTTCTGCTATTCTTGTTCCAAAATAAAAAACTGCAGACAGACTGGTGGAGAACATTAAGCATCCTTCACCAGAATTCAATTCATGTTCAGTTGCCTTTGTTTGACACTTAGAAACAACTAATGGAAGGATTACACTGAATGGGTTGTAGAAAATCATAGTCCCCAGAGGATTTTAAAGGGTTTTGAATAGATATTTTAGGAGGCATAGGATACTACTTTACTACTCATACAAAGCATGATTCTACAGAGACATGACAATTGTTGAAAAATACTCATTGTTTAGTTTTTTGGCTTGATGAAATTTAAAATACATTTCTCCATAGCTTTCCTTTTTATCAGCTACTTTTTGTTTTGTATTGTCTCTTAACCATATTTGAAAGTTTTTGTTGACAATATTGTTGATGCCCATTCACACTCGAAGGGCACATTTTTACAATCAAAAATCTACAAAGGCCCAAGATTGTTTAGAAGCATGTTTAATGGAATCATCACCATCACATTATGATGTCCTGCAACACTGTAATCTAAAGCCACAGCTTTTTCACGGACATCATCACAACCACTTCAACACCACTGTCATCATTGCATCTCACTGCCTGAACTTCACTTACCACCACATTGGGTCAGTCTCATGTCCAAAACATTCATTTCACTACCAAATGAATTCACTACATGCTTATTCAGAAACTTGTGACATGTTTATAATTTCAAAGAAAGAACAAAACAATTGCCATTATGGCAATGCACTCAAACAGAGTGTAACTAATGTAACTGATCAATAATATAAAATATTATTATAATAACAATTATTTGTTCTTCTGGTAATTTTTTTTCTGTTCTTTTTTTTATAACAAGAACTGTTCCCACAATGAGCAAGCACTTTGGGGACTTTGAAGCAGAAAATGCTAAATGTGGGCGGCCATCTGCCTTGACCGGTTGGGGTGAGTAGAAAAATGAGGAAGAGAGGAGAGGTGGCTGGAAAAGACAGGAGAAAAGAGAGAGAGATAGGGGGTAGGAGGAGGAGAGGGGCAGGGGGAGGAGAAAGAGACCAGGAACAGTTGTGTAACCATCATCTTTCAGCTCTGACGGACTAGTTGTTATCATGAAAACAATAAGAGTGATAATCATAGATGTAAAGATGTTATTAATGATAGCAGCAACAGTTCATATAATAATAATTTGTTGACTGTTTGAAGATAATCTATTTTGCAAGATGCTGAAAACATAAGTAATTGATCCCCAATGGGGTGAACTGGAGGACAACTGCAGTGAAGCCTTAACTACAGACCTTGACTTTGGCTACTCTCCTGTCAGTGCTTTAATAAGATGCCTTGCGACACAGTGTGTCACTGAGAATGCCAGGACCCCAGTGTCTAATGCCAACATTGCCCGGAACCACAGAGGAAGGTTTGGAGAGGGTCTCTCTGACCTCTCCAACAGAACAAAGGGGGGACTGGCATCTGCCTTAATAAGGCTGCCCACTCTTCATTCACCTACCCCACATCCCCCACCCCAAATACACACGTTTTCTAAGCTGTTGAATGGGTGCTGCGCTGGCACTGGGGGAGAGGTGGCAGAGGTAACAGCTGGCTGCAGCCGTAGCGGCATGGCCGTTGCATGACCACAGCTTTTTTAGTAGCTTCCAGGACACCAGCTGATCCTCTCCCAGGGTCCCTGTCACAATGATGTCTTCATCCCTAAGTTGAGCAGACAGGACAGGCCTGCAAGCCGGTGGAGGTGACAACAAATCCAATTACCTCCACTCCATGGTGCCCGGACCAGCCGAGGGGGTTGGGGGGGGGGTGTTGCAAGGATAGAGGATGAGGGACATGTAAGACTGGACGGTAGGACAAGAGGTGGTACATTGACACTGGGCTGATGCAGAAGCTTACAGTTTGTCCCCTGGATGATAAACCAGGTGTTACTGTATTTCTGTATTAAAACATCAAATACAGGACAATGAACTGTATGTGTGAGTGGCAGCATTAGAGCCTCTCAGATTGCTGAGCTGAGAATGTTAAGTGAAATCCAAGGAATCAAACTTGTTTCACTCTATTTGGGGGGTAACACACCCAGCTTTGTTCTTTTTAAATCTCCATTAACAAATTGTTTCCTACTGATGATCTGGGAAAAAACATATTGAGAGCTCATCATCATGCGCCAATATTGATCTGTCATCAAAACTGTTGTCCCCTGTTTCCATTACAGACAAGAGAGAAAAGTTGTTTGGCGGTGAGGATGAAGGGAAGGCCCTGAATGGAGAGAAAAGCTAAATGAGGCAAACTGCCAACGCAGAACTCCTCAGTCATTACGTTTTCCCTCACTCTGTCAGTCTCCTCCACCTGAACCCTGCACTGTGTTCAAGGAATCTCACCTTATCATCCGCAGAGCTTTAGTGTCAGGAGTTTCGCCTTCAGTCAGTGACTTTGGTGCCCAACCGGAGAAGATCATTCACCTCTTCCGCTCTTCCATCTCTCCATACAGGGGTGGGATGATCGATTCATGAGCGCAAAAAAGAAGGGATACTGGGAGGATATGGGTGTATGCTGAGAGAGTTCTTGGGGCATTAACTTTTGAGAGTGGTTGCCAAGATATTGCCAAGATGTTTTATATTCATAGTTAAATATTCAGTGCACATGGTGGACAGGGGCAATTTCTGCAGTCAGCCCACCATTCAAAAGTGAAAGGGATGTGGCTTGTGGATGAAGGGAGCGTGAGAGATAGACACACATGGGGCTTCATGGTAGTCAGATGAGAGGCTGCCAGCAGCTGATGGGTGACTGTTTGAGCGTGGCGCCTCAGGACATGCCCGTTGAAAGGCGATGCGATCCGATACCCCCACTTATGCGGGGCTTATATACATATGCCCCCCTCTTTTAAAAAGAAGCCCATATCAATTTGCAGAACTTTCTGTGTTTTGGTCATTATGCCAAGTTGTTTGAACAAGCGCCTTGCATGTCTGAATGGGGAATGTGGACTTACTGGGCTATGACCACTGAGAAAAACCTCCTCTGCATAAAAATAACCTAGTGGCTTCTCAAAAAATGTTGAATCCCACTGTGTGTGATTCAAAGCTGTTAAGCGTCTAAAGTTTTGATGAAGAACCTTTGTTTCTGTACTGAAACTATATTTGAAAATGTTTACTGGCATCGGTAAGGTCAATGGATAGGAGAAAAAGAAACATAATACAGAGAGATATCTAATCACCACACCAAATTATACATTGTTACTTTTTATGAAGAGGATGACTATATGTTAAAAATCACAAAACTCTTATCTCCGTTAGAATCTTAGTATAAGCTGCTTTCAGACATGCACTGAACTCCGGACTTTCTGCAGACTTTCTCCAGCCAGTCCACAGAAAGTCTTGAGGGGCCAATGTGAGAACACAGCAGGAAATCCACAGCAGGATTCACCGCAATGAGTGGGTGTGTTGATGTTTCTAACACATGACATGCAAAATTTAAAAATACAAAAATAAAACACATATCTCTGCTTGAAAAAGCAGTGCCATATACCGAGAAGACACAGACGAATAGATGACAAGAGAGTTTTTGGTGAGCAGACACCAGTGTCGATGTGCCGTTAATAAAAACATGTGATCTCTGCAGCGGAATTAATACATTAAAGGGGACATATCATGAAAATTCCACTTTGTTAGTACTTCTACACGTTAATGTGGGTATCTGGCATGTCTACCAACCCAAAAACTCGGGGAAAAAAACACTCGCGCGTTTTGTTATGGTTCCTCTAAGTCAGAAACGTCATGCTTGAGTGACTGGAATGAGCTTCCTGTATATTGTGTCGTCACAATACACTGGAAGTCTCCCTACATGGCCTTGGCCCACCCCCCACCTCATCCCCCCCCCCCCCCCCCACACTCGTTACGCCGGGTTTACACCGGACGCGGAAGCGCCGCGCCGCGCAGCGCCGTTCTCAAGCGCCTAGCTGCCTGGCTGTTCACACGGGACGAGCATTTCTCCGCGCTGGTCAGCCCGCGATTCTGCTTTCTCCGCTTGTTGTTGTACCCGTTGAATGTCTTGTTGAAGCCCCCCCCACCCCTCTCTTTCTCTCTCTGTCTGTCTGCTTGTGTGCTTGTAGTGGATGGGCAGAGGGGGACATTTAATTATGTGATTGGGAAAATTTAAACTCCAGGACAACAGAAGGGGAATACAAAGTATGGGATGCATATTTGATAATTTATATCATATAAAATATGTAATTTATATCGTTTAAAATCATGGGGGGAGAGGGGGAGGGGGGAGCTGGCTCATTAGCATTTAAAGGAACAGGCACTCAAAACAGGTCACTCTGTGGAGGGCTGTTTTAGACAGGGTAAAAAGGGTGCTGTTTTAAATGATCCTTGTGGTATTTTGACCAAAGTATGTTACAGACATTTCATTAAGACCCCAAGGAACCATATCAACTTGTGGTAAAATGGGCATGCTATGTCCCCTTTAAGTCCTGTTTCTTCTACTAAGCCTGCCCTCACCTGAACGCTCTGCAGATCTCTGTGTTGTTGTGAACACGTCTGACAAAGAACCTCTTGCTACGTTCTTCGTGTGTGAAAGACAAATTCCGGAGAAAGTCCGGACACAATTGTACGAACATCCTCCAGAGTTGATGTTTGAAAATGACTGTAGTATCTGCAACAGTTTCACCTTGTTGTCTGTCCAAGAAAACCAATCCCACATATAATTTTTCACCTTTGCTGTTCCTCATTCATAGTATTTTCTGCAACTAGAGTAGATGTCCTGTTTACACCGGCACACACATGCTCAGTGTACATGAATGGTCATGTGACATGCATGTCTTAGTTTGGACCATAGACTGTTTATTAAAAAGGTTTGGACAGGGGATGTTTCAGATATGGAAACATATTTTCGTGTGGACGTAGCCAGAGCAGTGTTTCTTTGATCCCCCCTCCTCTCCTGATCGTCAGTTTTCCTTCACCTCTACTCATTGAGAGGATAAAACCTACTTGCCTCAACCCTGTGATTGTGCAGGTCGCACCTCTTGAAAGAGTGGGAGTGATTCAAAATGACAGAGAGACATGTCGACTATTATTGTTCAAAAAGCTCCACCTCGCTCTGTATCAGAACCAGCCAGTCCACAGGGGGAACCGGGGCAGGGAAGTGACTCCGCTCCCCTCCGGCCCCAATCCAGAACCCCCCCTACTCCCCTCACTACACGTCCAAGTGATTACACTACACCCCCCCAGCCCTTTACTCACAGACAAACACACACAGGAGCACACACACACACACACACGCTCAGAGGAGCTAATTAAGGCTTTAATATGCAAATGAGAGCTGCAGTAAATTACACAGCTGGCAAATATGCCTGTTTTTGCCTGAAAATACATCAGGAGTGCAGCGAGGAGTGTGTTGCTGCTGCTGTTGTTGTTGTGTTTGCAAAGACAGGGGATCGCCCCCTCCCAGCAACCTCAGCCCCTCTTTATCAGAGACTCATCCAGCTTTGTCCCTTTCAGAGGTACCAAGGGGAAAAGTCGACTCTGCACAAGTAATGTATTTTGTTGGGGGATACAACAGGAGTTCAATGGCTTTGAATATTAATGTACTGTTGACTAATATGTAGATCTGGGTTTGTCAGGTCCAGCTCTGACTCTCTGATAACTGTCTGGGTTACACAATTTCATTTACTCGGTTTTAAAAAAAAAGGTGGAATTACAACTCTCAAACTATACATCACAGACTGACTCCCTGTGTGTATGGCTCACAGTTTACCAAATCTTCAGAAATCACAAACACGGTTTTTGACTTTAAAGGGTCAGTTCACTCAAAGTCACAGAAAAAATACAATAGATAGATTTCTTTTTATTTGTCCAGGATTCTGATATATCTGTCTCCACCAAGCGGCAACGAGCGATGAAGCCGATGCGGAATTGCAAAAAGCTGCAGTTCACTGGGTGGCCACTTGAGGCTTGCTCCAAGAAGGGTGTCAATTGCCATTCACTCCCATGTTAAAAAGCCCGACTTTAGAGCACATTTAAACCTGTTTACAGCCGGGTTCAGGGTGGGGTATAAAATGTCTTTCTACCTCATCTTTAATATTCAAGGAGATAATCTCTCACAGTGCTGTTGATAACAGTCCACATCAAGTCCCTCGACTTCTGTCAGTGTGAAAACAGATAAATATAAAATAAATATGAGAACTGTTTACAACAGTGGTGTGTGTAGATTATAATCACATCTAAACTATCATATAATCAGTTGTCAGTCGTCACCCACCTCAGCTCCACTCGCGCTACTCCTCTTTGACAATTTATGGGTTAGCCAGGAACTAGGAGGAGTCAGCACCGGCAAGATGGCGCCGGGTGAAACACTCACTGAGAGCCTCATTTTCACTCTTCAGAAACCAACGGGTGACGTCACGGACACTACGTCCATCTTTATATACAGTCTATGGTCTCCACCCAAACACAGCCTCCTGCTTAATCACTCAGTGCGGACTTCACATCAGAGTGAAGTGAATAGTATAAAGGTAATAAGACCTGTAGCTTCCACTGGGAACACTGAGGTTTTCTCCTTTGTATTTTTACTTGATATATTGTGGTTTTATAAACCTGGAGGTAGGCTTGGATTACAAACCTGGCAAAACATGCAACTGCCCTGTGGTCCCAACTCCCCAGAATCACAAAACCCCTGCGTCAGTTTATGTCAATTAGTTGTAATTTGAATAATCTAATTTCTGAATCAATTTGCAAAAAATACATTATCAACAAACAGGGGTGCTGTGTCAACATTTTGTTTAATGACCTGGGTTGTATTTTTTATTATTTAACATCTATTTCTATTTTGTTCATATTTCAAAATTAAATAATTCTATATAAAGATACATTACACTGGATTAATATACACAAATAAACCAAGTATCCCTTTTTCCATTTTCTACGCTGATACAAAAACCCATTTGCTAGGGATTTTTTAACTGCATATGACTCCAATTGAAGAAATAATCACACCATTTAAGTTGTTCAGTTAAATGGGTTAAATGGGTTGTTCATCAAAAGTACAGGTCAGGGAAAGTTACAATGACACAGTGATTAAATACATTAAGTAAGTTTTAAACAGCCACTGCCGGTTGCTTCTATTCTGTTCTGTTCATTGTACTTAGATTCCTAATTTTACAATTCAAAGTTTTTTTTGTTTTGTAAGCAGGTATAACTATGATTGAAATAAGATGTACAGTTTATAGAATGAATAATCTGTTCAGAAATCTGAATAATTTAGAAACACAAATTATTTTCCATTTTAAGTGTCTGGGCAGCCTTTTTTCAGCGGGAGCACGGACTGAAAGTAAAATAAACTATTTATAATAAGAATTGTGAATTACCACAGAGACACTGATGTTCTCTAGCTAAATCTCAGGTTGTGTGTTACCTGTATGTAGGTGTGAACTGACATTAAAGTCTTGTTTTTTTTGTGTTTTTAAATTACCTCAAGAGAACATATTTTAATTCTGGATTTACTAGTGGCGTTTTAGTTAAATGGAAACGCTTCCAGTTGAATTTCTTTTGTAAAGTCAGAAATAAGCTGTTTTCCAGTGATTCAGTTGGTTAAATAGTAGACAACAACAGTATTTCCTTTACAATCTCTCAGAGATAATAGTGAGCTGCATTGTCTGGTGTGTTCCTAGTGGTTGATTGATCTGGTAGCCGTGTAAGCCCTGGTCTCCCTGGCTGCTCCGAGCTGTTCCATACTGCCCTCTGAGGCCTTACTGGGAGGTTTGTTCTGCCTGGTTGCTGGTGTCTGCCTACGTGCTCTTTTCCCCAGAGCAGCAGTGTCATCATGATGTGAGCTGAAACCTGAGTGCCAACTACATGCATGGTCAGGCCATCCTGTCACCTAGCCACCCTACTGGGACTGACCATGACAGGAGGGGTGCCCAAAAACATACCCAGAGACCTCTTTGTTTCACACTGCTCCAAAAATAAGAACCACTGCTCCTTCAAATGGTCCCCGTGCAGAACAGAGCAGTCTCTCCACAGACCACATGACGTGTCTTTCCTCTCGTGTCACTCTCATACCTCTCACATTCACTGAAATGGGACCTAAAAAAACTTAACTGAGGTGTGAACTGTCAAAATAAAGATTATGCTTTTGTTTTATTTAACCATCATGCTTCCAGCGTTTCCAAAAGAATTAATTCAATCTATGGCAGTAACAGGGGTGCACATGCATACCCACAATGGCCACTCTAATGTGCAACAGATTCTGAGTAACAGGTACACTGACTGAAGATAGAAAGAACTGTATTGAACTGTATTGGATGACACAACTCCAGGTGAAACTATGAGGTCTGACTGCATCTACGGTGAAAACGTTATGAACCATAACAAGAGTCCGCAAGTAGTTCATAGTAGCACAAGCACACAGTAGCACAACAGCGTGAGCAAGCACACCAAGTTAGAGATCTCTTATATGAAATTGTGGTGGGACAAATTAGAATACGGTGGGCTGCCACAGTCTAGATAATTAATGGGAAAAGCTGTGTGGCCGTTCAAAGCTCAATACAAGGGAAAGAACTACAGGTTAACATCACACAAATGCCCCGAGAACTACTAAAACTGAATACAGCCTCTGATGTTCAATTATTAATATCTCGCTTTTATTTTTTAGGTTCACAGCCTTTCACACTTTTGCTCCACAGTGGATGAGAAACGTAAAAATTAGGTTATTTCTCATCAGCTGTATTCCATATCTGTTGTTCTGCTCTGTAAATAATGTTGCTAAATAGCACTAAACACAAAATACACCTGAGCCTGAATGTCATTAGTTTAGCAGGTATTTGGTGATAGATTATAGTTTTAAAGTAACTGAATGTTTGACCTGATGATGAAGTGTGTAACTACTCTGGGCCCTTGACTTAGTTTGTGGTAATTTAAAAACATTTATATCTCGTCTTCAGGCCTGTCTTTGCAGAGGTGTCAGAATCTTTCTGTTAATATCGTTGTACTTTTTCCAAACACACTTTGTGCTCTGCTTCAACATTCTGAGTGAAGGGGTTTATAGTGCATGGAGCAAGTGCCTTCAGGATGTGTCCACATCCACCGCTGATAGTTCAATATTTTGGGCATAATATGCAATAAATCAATCAGAGAGCCATCTCCTACTGCCTTTAAACGCAGTGACACTTGCACTTTGGCCAATTGCTGTTTGTGGAGGTGAGGGGGCTGGGAGAGCACCTTCACCTGTACCAGAGGATCAATCAGCGCAGGTGAGAGCTGTCACCTGATCGATCCTCAGGGTTAAAAGGCAGCGGCTGAGCTGCCTCAGGGAGAGACTCAGAGACACAGACACAGGGAGAGACACGGACGGACTGACGGACGGACGGACGGACGGACGGACGGGTTGAGGTCTGAGTCAGACTGAGCTACAAAGCTAGTTGTTTATGTTGAGCTTGATTTATGTTTAATGGTTTAGTAAATAAAGTGATGTTGCAAAGCAACAGAACCGTGTCTGGCTGTGTGTGGGAGAGCCCTGTGGCATGGTCAACTGCCAAACTGCTAAAATAACAGATTTGTCAGGTTGAAAGAGAGAAAGCTTCTAGGCTTCGAGAGTTCACAAATATTTTAACTGGGTATGCTCTCCTTATTCACCCATCTATGAAGACGCATGTTACTATCTTGACAGTGAGCCTTAAAATAGCAAGTGCCTTCTGCTGCTTTCTGGGTGCTCAGATGAGCTAATTTTACTCTTGTTTATAAGACATAGTTTTCTGTATGTAAAAGAAACAAGTTTTTCTAACATGTCCTATAGTTAAAGAAAGCATTTTCTTCAGAGATAGCTTACATTAGCTTTTTCTAATCCAAGGTGTTCCAAAAAGATAATTGTGTTTTTTGATTAAACCGTTTAAGGAGTGTTTACAGGGCTGACATGTGACTTCTTTCGATTGCTACATATCCAACAGGCACCAAAGTCATGCACATTAGGCAGAATTTCTAAAATGTAAGGTAGTATACATGTAAAGCTTGACCTAACAATGCAGTACAGTTGAGTTAAAATAACTTTATCCTAAACCCCTAAATAAAAGTTCTAAGTTGTCATTCTGGCTTCTTCTCAAAGATCAACGACTCCCGCTGTCCCCCTCCACAGGAACACTGAAACAAGCTACTACACCACCTTCCTGTCGCACTACCCTCTGAGGGGACACACACACACACGCACGCACGCACGCACACACACACACACACACACACACACACACACACACACACACACACACACACACACACACTGCTTCTGTAATTATCATTCAGTGATAACAGCTACACCTTGCTGACATGCAACATTTAAGAGAGGAAACTCCAGTGTTATCACTGAACCCCTGTGCTGGAGAACAGCTGACTGGAAGCGTACACTGGCCAAATGCAAATCCAAATATTTAAGCATCAAACAGGTAAACCGCCTCCCTTGTCTGACCCGTGATTGAGAGAGTGTTGGGCAGAAGGAAGTTTAGTTCATTAGCTGGGTTGACAGAGTCCCCTGATAAGGATGTATAAACAGCTCCAGAGACAACTTGCCCCTTGGAAAAGGCTTCTTTCCACTAGGGCCAGGGTGCATGAATATTTTATTAGGGTAAATAATTAATAATTAACAGCAAACAGGCCAGTGATCAAATGGAGCAGCGTGGCAACAGACATGAAAAATCAGACTCTTGTAAACAAAGACGAGAGGACCCAGATTTCCTCCCCTCATGCAACCTTTTTTTCTCTCCCTTTAAATATGCGCATCTTCAATCGCCCCCTGCAAAGCTGTAAAACTAAACACATACTAAAGTACATGTATGAACACACAAACACCACATCAGCGACTGTAAAATACAGGCACAAAGTGCTGCCATAACCCCCTCAGTCACTCAGTCACATACATGCCCACACTTATTTTCTGTCACAAGATTGAAATTTTCATGTATTCCTTGGCGACCCAGGGAATGTGACTGAGCAAGAACACTTGATCTGGCCACCCGCTGTTTTCTGATGGAAAGATTTGCCTTTTAATACAATTGTTACTCCTCCCACCTGTATATGCCACACCAAGACAAATCCCAGCTGTGTGACTCCAAAACCTGACAGAGCTTAAAAATTCCCTTATTACCATTCGCTTAAAATACCCAGCCACAGTAACTCCCAACAATGGTGGAAATGCTAATCACGTCTCTCGACGGCTTAGAGTAGCATGAAAACCGAGCCACCAATATGGGGGCTTTGGTGCATGAGCAAAAACTGAGGAAGAAGAAAGAAGAAGACGTCCCAGCTTTAATGACACACATTCACAGAAGCGTCAGGACTCTTAAAAGCTGCTTCTCCAAAATCTGGCACATCTTGCCGCTTGACTCTAGCCAGAGGAGACATTTCATAAAAATCTGCCTTAATCGTGTAAACAACACGCAGACAAACAGAAAACCTCTGCAAACAAAAATAAAACAACTTTAGAAGCTGTGTACGGATCGCCTTCAGAGTTAATTTTAAAGTAAGCATCCCGTTCCTTGGAGATTTTAATTAATGCTTTAATATGCAAATACGTTAGCAGAGATAAAATCATGACAAACAGATGGCAAGTGTGGGTAATTATTTTGTGAATCCAGCAGGGGCATGTATTAAAGTTATGGCATCGTTTTCCTCAGGCCTCTGTAGCCATGGAAGGTAGAGAGAGAGAAAAAAACACAAGCATGACTGATGAACTGAGACACAAATGACTTACTTGTGTCTCCAAGTGACAAATCTAGTCTAAAGCCTAAATCAAGTCACCAATATCCCATAATTTAAGATTAAAGGGGGAATTTAAATGAAACATGCCTGGATGAAAGCATCAAGTCATTTGACTGCCTACAGACAAACATGACGTCACACTTGCCTGCACTTTTCCACCAGGAAGGACACAGGTCAGTTATAACAGAAATCAGAAATCAGAAATCACCATTTACATTTTTTGAGCTCTGCAAAAAAAAAGAAAACTTCATTCACCAAAAAAGACTCTAGATGTTAATCGCATTTGTACTAAGGCACATTTACTTTTGTCTTTATCAGTAGTCTAGGTAAAGTCTAGATGCTGCTACCAAAAACCCATGTTCCAGAAGAGGAGCCACTGCACACGTCCTGAGGACCAAACAAGAGAATCAGAGCTTTAACTACATTGCAACAAGAACTGTACCTACCTGCTCCTCTGGGGTTGCATCATCCAAATCCAGATGAGCAAGAGAATGGTTGATCCTCAGGGACAGACACAAGGCCATTAGGCCCCCAACCTTCAACTTGTTCTGACGGAGGTCAAGGCGCTGAATGTGACGGTTCTCTGCAAGGAACTCGGCCAATGCCACAGCACCTCCACACAAGAAAACCCATCAAACACACATCAGAGGAGCATATAGCTGCCAGGCCTGTTTCAGCTCAAAAACGTATCTTGGCTAAGTACCTAAGTGACCTATTTTACCAAGAGTGCACTGTTAAAATTGGCTGAATTGAGGCTTTCCCATATATCAGCGTTTATGTTTACCAAAATGCACAGATACTAACATTTTTATTTTAAAGAATAAACAATGCAGAACAGATGTGCATTTATGTTGACAGTTTACATAATTTTTCTTGATTCAGGTGCTATCAAACGTAAGTGCTTAAGTAGTATTCTGTTTAATACTAAATGCATGTTACTTGTCTTTAAAATATAAATAAATCAACAGACAGTTTGAAATGTCAAAAGCCCCACAAAATAAATCACCATTTCATATAGAAGGAATTTACTATCTTATTGATTTGTTGCCTGACTGCAAACTAATTGGTAACTATATTGTTAATGAATTTCCAACAAAATCATCAGAGGAAGTTTCTTAAATGTTGATATTTTCTGGTTCTCTGTCTTAGCAAACTGAATTTCTTTGGGTTTTGGACAAAACAATGTTTTCAAATGTCAGCTTGGTATCTTGGAAATATAGTGTGCTTTTTTTTAACAATATTTTGACATTTGACAAGTATAAGAAAAGTAAAATGAGAAAATAATCTGCATATTATCCAGTGATAGAAACACTTGCTAGTTGTGGCCCTATCTCTATTTAAACTTTATAGAGACACAAGTGGTTGATGTTAAACCAAAGATGCATCACTCGTATTTAAACTTGACTGATTTGAATGTTTGCAAAGACAAATGCATCACAACGGCATTAGTTTATTCCATGTCTTGATTTTGAATATTTGACTAAATGTCAACAAATTAATGAGAAATTATAGTAAATCCTATATTAAGTTAAAGTTATATAAAGAAATACTATCTTGATGAAATCTTTGGCTCTTATTTCAAATCAAAACAGTGTATCTACTACATGCAAAAGTCATACAGTGTGTGGATTTGTGTACCTTCACAGGTGATGTTAGCTTGGGCCAAGCCGAGCTGCAGCACTGAGCAGTTCACCATGAGAGGTGTCCTGATCACCTGGATGCCCTCGTTCCCCAGGAGGTTCTCAGCCAAATCCAGGACCTGCAGGACCTTCAGCACAGGCTGCAAAACACGGATTCTGGGTTCATATTGATTCATATCATATTGATACCTAGGAAAAGGAGCTATTCAGAAAGGATCCAGGGACATTTGGTATCACCAAAAACTGAGGAATTTGAATCAGGATTTTACATGTAAAAGTATGTCAGTCTGGTTTAAATGACTTTATCCAACGATAAGTCCTTGCTTTAGACTTTACACTGTTGTGTGCTACTTCCAGTGTGCTACTGAGGTTTTAGTTATTATTGTCATGTGGTGATTATTATTCATTTTCAAAATGTTTCCTCTCATGTTAAAAATTTAGAACTTCTGTTTCCAACTCTCCAGAGCCACATTAGCATGGAAGGTTGATTAGCTTTGGTGTAAAAAGCTGGGGGTGTCTTGGGCGCAAGGGGCCCGTGTTCCCCAACAGCTTGAGGAGGATTGTGCCACCCACTCCTTGGTTGCCCCCTCGCCTCGCCACCCTTGTTTAACTCCTCTGGTCACTGCTCTGAAGAGAGAGAGCATGGGGGCGGAAAGAAAGCCATAGGAAAGCAGCAACAGACCCACAGAGCATCCTCTTCTGAGTTAATTTGCACCGCAAACACACTTGAGAGCCCCCCCCCCCCTTTTTCTTTCCTCGCTGAGTTGCGGCACACAGAGGCACCGGCACATCCAACGCATGGCAAGAAGCTTCTCTGGCAAGTAGGGTAGGAGGAGAGGGAGAAAGAGCTTCTCCAATGACTATGCACGAGGGATAATAGCAGACAATTAAAGAGGCGACTGCGTGGTTGAGAGTGTGTGAGAGTCAAGCATGGTTGAAGCCTGTCAAACGTAAACCACAGGAGGGTGAGTGAGAAGTTTAAGGGGGGTAGGAGTGTGAATCCACCAAACGCACAGTATGCTTTCACACATGACATGCTGGCTTTAAACAAAAAAAACAACAACAACAAAAGCATGCAAACTAAATGAGATGGGAGCCATGCTTAACGTATTAACATCAGAAGAAGAATTCTATGAAAATGATGTTGAACGAAGAGTAAATTAAAAAATGATCAGCCAAATTCTACAATCTGAGTCAAGTGGATTTAGACCCAGATATGCCAGCCCTCATCTTAGTCCTTCAAAAGACAAGCCAACCAGCCAGGAGGACAGATAGGATACCCCAACCAGAAAGATTAATAACAGCTTTCTTCGTCATCATATTCAATTCGACCAGCAACTGTATAATTATCGTCATTATGGCCTGCAAGGACATCTACTTATCCCACTGACTGGCAGCACACATGAGCAGCCCTCCTTAACACACATCTATTATTTAATCAAACTGTTCCTTCTTTTGGTAACACCATGGACAGGCGGGGTGTGTGTGTGAGGCAGGCCTTTAATTTCTAGCCTTTTGACTTCCCCAATCGCCACTCACATGACGGTGCAGTTTATCCTGCCAGTCATGCGGAAGGAATGCATGTTATTAAAAGTGTACAATGAAACCTGTGGAGGCGGGACATTTTTCAGATTGGGAGTCCCCTGGATGAGGCTCAGCATTCTTCATTTCCTGAATTCTGGATTGAGGAAAACAGATTAGCTCAGCTAGTGTAAAGCTAATAGGACTACTAGGATGTGTTCACCTACATGCGTCATCTATTAAACTTCTGTCAGTCATGGGAGAGGGACCCCTCACATGTGGGTCTCTCTGAGGTTTCTATGTTTTTTTCCCCCTGTTAATAGGGTTTTTTGGGGTACATTTTCATTACTCTTGTTGAGAGCTAAGGACAGAAGATGTCACATCTTGTTACGAGACAATTTGTGATTTGTGAATAAAGTCGATAAATTCGTTACCTCAAGATCCTTCTCCTCACCTACAGAGTCCTTAAAAATCAAGCTCCGTCATATATCAAAGAGCTCATAACACCGTATTGTCCCATTAGATCACTTCGCTCCCAAAATACAGGCTACAACCAGAGTCTTCAGCTACCAGGCTCCTCTCCTGTGGAACCGGCTCCCACTCTGGGTTCGGGAGGCAGACACCATCTCTACATTTAAGGTTAGACTTAAAAACTTTCCTTTTTGATAAAGCCTATAGTTAGGCAAGTCCTGAACCATCGCTTAGTTAAGCTGCTTTAGGTCTAGACTGCTGGGGGAACTCCCATCATGTACAGAGCACTTCACCCCTTCTTTTCTCTGCCCTCACATTTATTTATTTTACTACATGTCACTAACTTTGTGTTTTTCCATCCCATAGTACATGAAACATGATGGTACAAAACTGTTCCTCTCCCTCTCTCATTGTCATACCAAATCCATTTGTAATGAATCCTGCCTGCCTGCTGAAGACAATACAATCTTTATGGATGCTTTAACACTTAGTGATGTGGGCAGGATTTCTCCCAGTGCTGCTGATGGTCTGTGTTTTTTGATGCTGGTTGATGCCGGTTTCAACTTTTAAAATAAACTGTGTACCCTACAATATCTCTCACAGGGGATGGGGGGTAGCTTAGAGGTAATGGCAGAATTGGCATGATATCAAGGGGGGCAGATATTTGGTCATTTTGGTTTAAAGGGGATACGATATCGCCTACTGACTGTGACTAATACATTTTCCCTTAGACTTATTAGTGACAAGTATTTTGAGAGAATGAATGAGACGCCTGCTAACAACCCCCTGTAACTGTAAGTCCAATTTAATGTTCACAACCCCGCACCCAAAATCAGACCCTGCTAATTTTGCTGCCAGAGGGACGTGCTTGATGATCCAGCAAAAACATAATTTTAAGCATAACGGCCTTAATAGAGTGTGTTGCTCTGGTCTGTATTTACTCTAAATAGAGAAAGGGAAGTTTATTTTCTAAATATCTCAGCACTGACTTAAAATATAAGGATTTTCTGTAGTGTTAAAGGCCCACATCATGTTGCAGAATATGCCTAATAAAAACTTTTTTCGTCTTGTACACAATGACCGGAGACATTTGTCTGAAGCTCTCTCGCTTTTATTTTTTTTATGCTGACTGCTTCATTTTTTAAAATTCTATTACTATCTATTATTTCACTAACATCTGGTATTTCTTCCTTACCAGAGTCTTGGCCAGATGGACCATGCCCTTTGCAGTGATCTGGTTGTTCCTCAGCAGTAAGACCTTCAGACCTTTTGTCTGCCACCTCAGACCATCACACAGTTCCTCCAGACCTGCATAAAAAATATAATTAAATTATAGTAATTAGCAGAGCATGTTCAAATTAACTGCTTGTCTGTGCTAACAGATGTTTAGTGGAAGTGTTACTGCAGTATTATTTATGACTTGCGCTTCAGTAACGATGACAACCAATGTGCTTAACCTTTTCACATACATGTATCTGTACTGAGATTATAAAGCTGGAATGTGCAGGTTTGTATACAGTGTGATGAGGCTTTTCAGTTTTCATTCACAGAGTGAGATGAGAAGTTTATCAAGACAACCATGTACCTCCCACTAAAAATACAATCTGCTGTTTGTACACTGTAAAAAAAAAAACATGGTGATCAGTGTGTAGAGTAGGTTTTCTAAATTATCCCGAAAAAAGAGTTGGGCGCCAGACAGGGAGTCTTCACCTGTCAATGAATTAAAATATATCACGGTAAGAGAGCTAACCTGGATTTCTCTCACAGGGGATGGGGGGTAGCTGAGAGGTGATGGCAGAATTGGCATGATATCAAGGGGGCGAATATTTGCTCATTTTGGTTTAAAGGGGATACGATATCGCTTACTGACTGTGACTAATACATTTTTCCCTGAGAAAAATGTTCCCTTAGACTTATAAGTTACAAGTATTTCAAGAGAATGAAAGATTAATAATGGCCCATGGTAGAGCAAACCCATATTATCAGTCCACAACAAAATTTAGTAGCAGTAAAGTTACCATGACATTAATACTCTCAATATTGGATCATTCTGCCTTCCCAACATCTCTCCACAAACTTTTTTTGTGTCTTTTGTTCTTTTTTTTAGGCTTTACACAGCTAATGGTACAAATGGCAATAACTCCAAGGTGTTTTTGCCCTTCTGTCACCACACCTACAACAGCTGTCTGAGTACAGGTTATGAGGTGATACTGTGCCTTCTCAAAAATGTAGTTACTCCACTTCAGCACTGTGATGCTACGGATATACCTGGTGGACGAGTGGTTGTGCTTATTTCTACAACAGCATGCATGCGAGTTGAAAAACGGCTCAGTAGTCTCTTGTCACTTGTTAACCTGGTTACAGAAGGCATCAAAGGAAAATAAATCCCAAACAATCCATTCCATTAATCTATTTATATTAGATAGAATGGTTTGTAATGACAGTAAAGAGATTTGGCTCCAGATAGTGTTGCCATCTTTCTAGAGCCCAAATGATTGCAAGGCACTTTTTTCTGTTAAAGAGTAATTTCTCTCAGCTCGGTTCAAAGTTTGACTGGCATTAGCAAGAACGACTTCGCTTCCAGTGTCTGCTCGCTGTGTCAACACAGCTCCAAGACCTGTATCACTTGCATCAGTATAGACAAAGTAAGGAAAGTCAAATTTGGGTGACCTAAGATGGGTGGTGAGATCAAACTGGACATTAATTTGTCAAAGGAATTCTGGCATATTTAATTCAAGAAGAAAGATTTTCCTTTTTCTTGAGATCATTCAAGGGCTCAGCAATTTTTGAGAAGTCTGGTGCAAATTATGATACCATCTGGCATGCCCCAAGAAACTCTGAACGTCCTTGAGGTTAGTCCGTACTGGATTGGACCGATTAGGATCAGCACTGACTCCTTCATAAACAATTATGTCATCTAGATATACTAAACAGATTTCTCCCCGCAGGCCCTCCAGGACTTTCTCCATTAGTCATTGAAAGGTGGCCTGTGCATTCTTGAGACCGAAAGGCATGACATTGAAATGATACAAGCCAGTATGAGTGACAAAGACAGTTTTTGCTTTACTGTGAGGATCCATGGTACATGCTAGTCTTCACTATTTAAATCAATTGTGGAGAAAAGGGAGGCTCCAGAAAGGGACTCAAGTACTTCATTGATGTTTGGGAGAGGATATGCGTCTGTTTCAGTGACAGCATTGACTTTTCGAAAATCTACACAAAATCGATGTCCTCCATTTTTCTTCAGTGGTAGGACTACAGGGGACGCCCATGCAGAATAGGATACTCCAGCAGTAATCATATCTCTTAATTGTTCTTACACAATGGCTTGCTTACCAGGGTTCATTCAGTAAGGCCTTTGTTTAATGGGTACACAGTTTGTAGTATAGATGGTGTGCTGAAGAATATTAGTTTTTCCAGGCTGATTGGTACAGAGAGAGCTTTCGTAATTGTTTCTTTTCTCCATCTCGTAAGTGAGCGTGTGACACAGGAAGGTTGATGTATTCTTTGGCTTCCAGTTGCACAGGTTCCAGAGAGAGAATGGGAGGTGGAACAGAGCTTATCAGTGAAAGATTCCATACTGGACTGGTCTTTGACATTCAGATGTTTGTTTGATTCTCATGGGCTCTATTCCCTGGGGGATGGGCACTGCCTGGCTGAAAAGGATAAGTAACAGAGGGGTTAGACTTGAAACTGTATACTTTATCAGCCACTTTGATTATCATCCCAACACTAGAAATGAAATCAAGACCAAGAACCATACTGTAGGTAGAGTGGACAGTTGTCCTTGAAGTTCCACAGAGAGGTTTTCCCATCCAATTAGAGTGGCTGCTTTACTATAGGTCAGATACAAGGGACCTTCTGCCCATGACTGGAGGTCAGCCATTAGCCCCTTTAATTCCACCCAAAGATACTCAGGAATGAGAGTAACTTGCTCCAGTGTCAACTATGGGTTTTCCACATCAAGTATCTATGGAAATTGGCACAAGGAGTTGATGGGGACTGGGGGAGGTATCAAGACGTTTGCATGTAGTCTCGGAATTTGAAAACATTTGATGTTTCATGAACTAGTTGGAATATTGGTTGCATAGGTTTTGGGGATTTCACAATGTGGAGGTGGGGGGGCTGGGAGAGCACCCTCACCTGCACCACAGAGGATCAATCAGCACAGGTGAGAGCTGTTAGCTGATTGGTCCTCACGCTTAAAAGGCAGCATGTGAGCTGCCTCAGGAGATACTCTCCGAGACTCCCGAGACACTGCAGACAGATGACACGAGAGAACCCTCAGCTGAACTCAGGTACGCCAGCATAAACTGCTGGCCGATTTATGTTTTGATTCAAGTTAATGTTTGCACCCGTGTGTTGGTGATTGAATAAAATATGCTCAAAAGCAACACTTGTGTGTCTGGCTGTGTGTGGGAGAGCCCCGTGGCATGGTCTACTGCCACACACAACCGACACAGACAGGCAGACCTTTTGGTTTTTGAGGCCGTGGAGGGTGCTTAGGTACCTGCTGCTGGTGAGAAGTAGGGGAACTGCCAGGTGAGTGGTAATGTGGACAGGAACCAGGAGGGTGTTTTCCTTCACATCTCCAGCACAAAACAAAGTGTCTAGCTTGATTTACCGATTGACCTGAGGCGGTATTTTGGGGAAAAGGGTTGGTATTTCTAACACCCATTCTCTGAGCATATTCAAGCTGTTGTTCATAATCTTTTTCTAGTTGGTGACCAAGGCGTACTAAATCTTCAACAGTTTCAACTAGGCCCCTGAGCTGACTAGCAAGAAGAGATTTATTGTTTTTCAGAATCATTTTAACAATGCTAGCCTCTGTGAGAATGGGGTTCCATATTTTACAGAGAGCTCTATAAGAGAAAGCAAAGTCTCTGATGGTTTCTTTCTCTTGTTGTCTTCTGGTTCTGACACGTTCAGCTAGATTTTCCACATAATCTTCTGAGAGGAAAGCTGCTAGAAAAACAGTTTGAAACTGGCTCCAGGTGGTTACCGTTGATCGGGCAATTTCCCACCAGTCGAAAGTAGTTCCATGGAGTACAGTTCTGAAGGTGGCCAGAATCTCACCATCAGATAAGGGATGCAGAGCCAGATAGTCATGGCATTTTGGCATTAGACGTTCCATAAGTAGGAAAGGTGAACCTGATATGATCACTTTTATCATAGCGGAGGTTGTAGCTGCAGGTGTGGATGGTTTATCCAAAGGATAAGCACTAGGGATTGAAGGAGATGGGGTAGATTTGTCTTCTACCATAAGAGATTCAAGCTTTTTTTTCAGACAGGAAGTTTTCTGTTCTAGACTTTGTAGTTCAGTAACTGTGTGTAAACCTTTGAGATCTTGTTGAATTTACACTTGAAGTTGTTCCACCATAAAACGGATCTGTGACAGAAGGGAGGTTTCAAAATGTTTCAGTTCCTGTCTCACATGACAGTCACATGACCAGCCAGTAAGCAGGAAGCGATAAAAAGTCTACTGGTTTTAGTAGAGAGCCCCTTCACTCTGCTGCATGCACGTTGTTGTGGTGTACTCTCCCTTTCATGCAGGGTGATAGCCAGATGCCAGCATCCTTTCCATTACGGAGGGAACTGATGTTGATGACTAAGATGACCGCCGACAAGCTGCCGTGGCAATAGACCCGGAAGTATCGTAGCACTGGAATTCTCCCTTCTTTCTGCATTCCTTTTTTAATCTCTTCCCACCAGCTGTTTACTTGCTGGGTCCAGTAGATGCCCATCATAGTGATACTTTTTATTGATTGATTTTCTGTAATGAGTGTTACCTTTAGTAAGTTAGGATGTAGGTGATCTTTCTTTTATGGTGATTTTATGCAATGTAATGTAATGCTCTCCTCCCTTCTGTAGCCATTTTCTTACTGCTACAAGTGAGATTCAGAAGTGTATGTAGATTGATATTTTAGCTTTGAACCCAGCCGGTGTCTTCTTGTTTTGCAAAGCATAGAAAGAAAACATTAACTTACTTAAACATAGTTTGGAGGAGAACACATGGAGGAGAACTATGGTGGCCTAACTACGTCAAAATATTGACGACCGAATCGAGCAGTCTTCTCTCAAGTGATGAGATAGATATATTTAGAAATGTTATGGTATCAAATTTGACAGTCTGTTAACTGTAGTTGATAGTTTACATGTAGAAAAGTTTACACCAAATTGCGGTAGCACTAAATTACTATAGATAGGTAGCTGATAGTTAGCTAACGTTAGCAAGTTATTTTCATTGTACTCGTTTTGGTCTAATAACAGCAAGATTGTGTTAGCAGGATCCATATGTTTTCTTTGTTTCCACACTAAATCAGCTGAGAGCTGCACAGAGGTGACGGGAGAGGATGAGGAAGAGAAGGGTGAGGATGAGGACCACCCAACTCCTGAACAAGCAGCCAGGGATACTCTTTGATGCCTTGATGCTGCAGTAGCACAGGCATGGTGACCCACCTTTTGCTGGAGTGCCAGTGATACCATGGTGTACTTGTGGCAACTGTAGGGACATACGAATGGTCCATAGGTATGTCCCTACAGGAGAGGAAATGCTCTGGCCAGGATCCTGAAAACTGTGTGAGCCTACCACCAAGTTTTTAAACATATTCACAGGCGGTACCAAGAGAACATTATGATATTAGGCCATATTAGAGAGCCTGAGGATGACAACAGGCAGTACCATTATGAATTGTATCGGCATTTTATTTATTGGCAACATGGCTCTGTAGGGCAGGGAAACCCTCTTGTCATTCCCAGCTGCTGTGTTTGGAGGATTCAAGTTAGGTTTCCTGATCCACAAGCCCAATACACAGGTTGTATGCCTAGTTTTTATCCCTGGCCTCTGAGTTTCTTTCCAGACCCTCTGGAATCTTCTTCACACACTTGCATATGCATCATCAAGACAGCAAACATATGTGGATATAATAGGGGGATAAAGACAATTATTAGTTTTATTTCAGATGTATCTATTTATAATTGCATTTCTATTACTATTTTTACACATTTGCTTTGCTATATTACATTTTTTAGGAATATATTTCTTTTGTCCATTATTTACATTTGTTAAATTGAGTTTACACTAGAATTAAATGTGAAACCATTTCTTAGGGGTGCAGTTCCTCTTTATCTGTCAAAATGATGCTGAACCATTATACAAACACAAAAATCTATCTCTAGCCGGTGTGTCTGATGCGGGTTAATGTAGATACTTGGCTATGCCTCCCTATACTTTCTTCACACTGCTCCCTTAAGATGCAATCTCATTGGAAATTAGATTTTCGCATGATCTAAATAACTTTTTAAAAAGCCTGCTACATCCATCCACATATATCTAAAAACTATCACATGACCATTTTCGTACATTGGACATGTAACTGCCAGTGTAAACAGGAAGCAGATTATCTACTCTGCAGTTGTTTACCCAGTTGGTGTGAGACCTGGGATACCTTTTCTTGGACCAACGTTGTGGTGGAACTGTTACCAACAAAGCCTTGTTTCCTGCAAAACAACTTGGAACTTTTAGTCCCAGGATCTTTTGTCAACTGTTAGCCCAAAGGCTTCTGTAGGACCGTTGTTCACCTTGGTTCCAACCAAAGGGAAATAACAAAATTTTGCCTGCTGGCATATAACCATTGACTGCAACAAGCAGTTCCAGTTCAATTAATTTATGGGAAACAATATATACGTATGGCGAGCAACGCTGCGTTTCAATTGCAGGAACTTTCCACCGGACCTAGAAACTTTTACATACTTTTTTTTTTTTTTTTTTCACCACAGGGACCACGATCGAAATAAAGTTTCAGGGAAATCTTTTTACCAACAAAAAAAATCCTGCTCTGGGGAAAGTAGTTTACGAAAGTACCTTAACCTTTGGGGTGGGGCTTGCAGCACTAAAAATACATGATTGGTTGAGTGATGGGTACAAAGGTTCCATAAAGTATTAACAAAGGGACTTTTTGGGTGAATGCAAACACTTGTCAAGTGTGAATTGTGAATATGCAGCTTAAAGAAATAGTATTCACCCTCTTCCTGAGTGAGAAGATAAAATGGGTTTTAATCTCATCGGTGTCTGTTAAGTACAGAGGTAGATTCTGGACATGGTTTGCCTAGCTTTGCAAAAAGACTGGAAGCAAAGGGAAACAGTTAGTCTGAAAAAATTCCTGTGCTTACATATATTTCTCCCATTTAAAGACCTGCTCATTCTACCTTCAGCTCACACCCTTACAATAACTCATATACCATACACATGCCCTCCATTAGATTAATGTGAATTTTAGCACAACTAAGGTTTGACAAGACTGAAGGCTCTTCCAGACCTTTACACATTAATATATGACATATTTTCACATATACATTTTGCACTGTGAAACTTTTAATAAATGTGTTTTCATTCTCTACCATAGAAGAGCATTTTACCAGCATCTGCTACAGCATTGTTGCTGAGCTCCAGAGTCTGTAAAGTGGTGTTGTAGCGTAGCAGGTCTCCAAGCTGCAGAGCATCCTGGTAGCTGTTCAACAAGTTGTTGGTAAGGTGGAGCTTTTGCAAAGCCCGGTTTATCTTCAGTGCACCAACTATGGGCAGCAACAAAAGAAAAGAGTGTTCATAAGATAAGGAATGCAATCTAGAATTTAATTTACTCCCCTAGAGTCCAACCATCTGGTGGGCATAACATGATAATTCTTTTAAGTTGTAAGATTCATCCCCAGATACAGTTGTTGGCTGGTGGGAACCCAGTTGTGGATCAGGTCTTTAGGGAAGCACCAGTAGATTTTGCTGCAAGGTCAAGGGACTTGCATGCAGGGGGTGGAATCTGATTGGAGAATGTGAATCACGATAAGTAAAGATCCGTGCTGGAACAGTCACACAGACACATATGGCCTAATAAGTAGTAGGCAGTGAGGACCGCTATGTGCAAAAATTAGTTTTTCCAACTTTGGTTGGAAAAGGTGGCCATGCTCTAATCCCTTACTCAATTAAAACATATAGATTAGTATAAATTGATGTTAGATATGATCCACTGTTGAAGGCTGCATGTCCAAATGCCTAACATGTGACTCTGATAGACTGATTGATAGCAAGTGAACTTGAGCATGAAAACGAGAGCACAGCAGGAGTCGTCGCCTCCTGAAATTACTGCTATAAAGATCAAGTGATACTCCATTCTAACAAGAACAAGGCCTGCACTTCATTGCGGAGGCCAGAGTCTTCTCGGCGCAAGAGAACTTACAGAACACCTGTTACATTTTATGACCCCCCTCTTAAAAATGAATAACATTACTTTTTTTTCCTCAATATTTTCATTATGGTTCTTTATCACAGCTTTAGCTGGTGTTTTGGAGCCTTAAATTGTATTTATGAGTGTGTTTTGGACATTCCCTGTGCATTTGGGTAATGTGTACTGTACTGAGGTACACATGTGTCTGTGTTGCCTGGGCCCTTGCTGCCCTTGCATCCCGATCAATGCTGAAGATTTGATCAAGCCTGTTGGGCTGCATGTAGAATGCCAACATTGTCATTAGGCACAGTGGGGACCAAATGGTGGAATCGGTGGGATTGATCTGGTTGACTCCACTGTGAGCGCCCTATACTGCAATCACAGGCCCCTCCAATCGAAAGCAATGATCCTCAGCCGGGACCCCCTGTTGGGAGGGAAGGTGGGGGCTCAGCACAGGCAGAGGGTAGGGTGGAGTTGGGTGAGGAATGAATGTGGAGGAGGGAGGGTTGCAGGGATGTGTGTTTGTTGGTGGTGTGGGGGAGGGGTAATGCACAGACACTAAGATATTAAATCAAACTAACCCAAACAAGTAGATTATTTCTCTATGCCAAAGTGAAAGGAAGAAAAATTGTGCGTATTTTTCATCACAATGAAATTTAAGGACAGGACATTTTTGCCATGACTTGAGATAGTCTACCAAAGTTTAAAAAACACTCCATTGTATTTAGTATTTGACTATCTAATGAAATTTTATACATGGTGAGAAAATGGCATATTTTGTCCTCATAATGACTTTTACTGCCACGTCACAATCTAGCTCAGCACCTTGTGGCCTCTTATTAGCTACCCTTGATTATGTGTTTGTGTGTGTGTGTATGTCCTGGCTTCCAGAGCCCTTATAGATGTGTGCATTGGTGTGTAAAGTGACAGGTAGGAGATTAGGCCTCTAATCCGGGTCTAGACCTGCAGAGAAGGTTGCAGGTCAAAATCTGGTCCTGCTGGCCATAGGACACACAAACTCACCCACCCATCCACGCACACATACACAACATATCACAAACTTGTGCACACATGCTAGTATTAATTTATACACACAGTCCACACTTGTACATGTTCAATATTTAGAGGCTAATGCTCAGGAGTATTCAGTGAGGACATTTTGTTTGTGTGTGTGTGTGTGTGTGTGTGTGTGTGAGCGTGTGTGTGTGTACATCATACCCAGTGTGTATAGTGGCATGCCACTGAGCTGGGCATTGTGAAGGTGCAGCACTGTGAGCCGGCTGGTCAGCAGAGCTTTAGACAGAGACAGGGCTGGGTAGTCGACCATGGGCATGTTACACATATCCAGTCTGGACAGACACACACTCTGAAACACACATATACATTTTTGTATGCAAGGAATGCAGTGAATATGGACAAAGAAACAGTTGAAGACACGTCTAATTATTTTCATTTATGTAAATAATGTAATATCAAAGTTTTTAACTCGAATGAACTCAGATTCTACAGGTTGAATTTTGTCAAAACATGCAGCAATGCACTATGTCATACAAAGTGTGACTATATTCTTATCCTTTTATTTTGCCAAATACATTCAGGAGGAAATATAGTACGTTCAGTGGTTAGATAGTTTTATATGAGTGTGAGTGTGAGATCCTGAAACACAATGGACATTTGGGTGTATAAAGTAGCAGACTGAGGGTCACATTCTGCCTCCTATCATTGTATATGTTGTTTAAGAATTGGTTAAGATTTGAAAATGACTTCTACTTCGACTCAGCATTTACTGCTGAGTCGAAGTAGAAGTCATTTCAGTTGAGTACACAGCCAAATCTACATCTATATTTAGAAACTGCTCACTAGGTTTAACAGGATTTCTCTCTTGTAACTGCTGGTGCCTACCACAAGAGTTGTCTTTCTTAGTGGTGTTGCAGATACTCCTTTAGTTTTATGGGTACATTTCTGTTGATAATTTGACTCATTTACCCCCAGTGATTGATCACACATATCACTCATTTTCATGCTATATGTGTGCGCGTGTATTTTTCTTATTCTTAATTAAATCTTCATTCATTTCCAAAATTATACTGGAAATATCACCATGGCAGCCATTTCACATGTAGTCAGAAAACACTATGTGGCATTCACTGGCTTTCTCTCTCCTTTTCTGCAGGCACCCGGTTGGTTATGCTGCAGCCTTAGTTGTCTTCACCTTGCACCCCCCTGCAAAATGTTTACTTACTCACACGCACAACCTACACCACTGATCCTACAGGTCACACTCCACTGCTTTGTAATTGTTAGTATTCTTTAGTAGTCTTTAATTATCTACTGTTGGCTCAATAAATATACTTTTGTTAACATTTAACAGTGATGTGACTGCCGTTTTGTCATGGCCTTAAGAGCTGGGTTATGACAAAATGATCAAATATTTTGGTATGAAAACCTTCATTTTTAATTTAACCAAGCATTCTGTAACATAAATACACATCTGACAATTGTAACAAACCAAAGGGCTTGAAAATTGTAATTGTGGAGGGACCTCCTGCCTTACGTGTTTTAGAAGATGCAGCAGCACGTGCCAAGGTGGCCCGGGTTAGACGCAAGATTTTTGAATGTGTTTTTTTTCTATTGAGTGATAAGCATGAGAGAGAGAGAGCATTTCTCTAAGCCTCCCTTTTTTCAAATCCATTATTTAATGACACTGGCACAGAGCCCAAAGAGGAGGTGTTTAAAGATGTGATTGGGCCAGCCCAGTGTCAATTAAGAAAAAAAACAAAATCAATGGGCCGATTTATCTCTGTTATGGGCCGATCAGACATCAGCCCAAAAGGCATGTTGGCCCACCAGAAAAGTGCCTGGTATGCCAGATGGCCAATCTAGCCCTTGGTGAAGTTTTCAACCATGGCAAAAAATGTAATGTAAATGGTCTGAGATTGCAAGGTTTAGAATGAATGTATAAATGTCATGTTCAGACCCTCTGAGATGACCCGGTTGAGCATGTGGCCTCTTTTGTGTGGAGGCCCTGAAACATGCTGTGAGACTTCAAATGATTCTAGTAGATCAGTACAATGTGTGCGGTCAGTGCAAGCAAGGTAAGCACCTGTTAAAGTTAAGTACAGAAATCAATTAGATGATACTGAATTGGAAGTGATATCTCCCTTCACATCTGATCTCAGAACAGTGTTCTGTCCAATAAAAGATGTGATGTTGCCTCTTTGCAAAGTCTGGGGCTTGTCAAGCAGCAAGTGGAGCAATATTTTTAGACTTCTACACTTTGAGGATAAAACCGATCTCTGACTGTGTGTGTATCTCAGGACAGGCGCGTTGAGTCAGGTCCCAGCCGGTGTAGCATAGAATTTGGCTATCCTAGCTATCACTGGGCGAGAGGCAGGGTACATGTCACGTCATTGCAGTACCACCTACATCATGAATCTTAGCATTGCTTTATAATTTCTTTATTTGTTCATATAGTTAGAGCTGAGTACATTGAAGTATTTTATCCTGGTTATATAAACTTACACTTCACATCTAAAACCACATTGACCTAATTTACTACAGTACTGACAATTTTGTCAATTTGACCAAGCAAATATATTTCCTCCTCCAGAAATTTCAAATTACAATACCAGACAGACCAAAGAAGTGAAGCTAAAACTAAAGGTTTATTTAACGAAAACTACTTTTACTGACAAAATCTCAAAATCCTTATATTGAGATAACATAATGTCCCGCCCTAAACCCTAAAAGTCCATTTGTATTTGGACTTGACTGATCAGTTATGTTTTCTAAGTTTGTGTGTTTGAATGTGTTTATGCTCGTGTTTGCTGTGGCAGACATCACACTCTGTTTGCTTTGCCCTGCATCTCCAATCCATGTAATGTGCAAAAACCTCACTTTCTAGGATCTACATCATCCCCTGGAGAAAGCCTATAAGAAAAGATTACAATTCCACTGCATCAGCCAACCTGCTTTATCAAATGAGCGAGGGCCCTCCAACCGGATGTTCCCATACTGCTGTTGTCAGAAATGTCAAGATGGGTTGTAGATTCATAGTACAAAATCATATCCAGCAAAGACGATGCTTCCTGGAAAAAAAAAATAGTGAGGTAGAAAAAGTGAGGAAAGCAAGGCCTCAAATTTGAAAGGAATGTTATGAAATTCTTTTTTAAATGAAAAAAAGCCTCTAATCTGATACAGGGTGAGACTTGAATATGAAACTGTGTTGAAATTGGAAGACGAAGATGAGCTAAATAAGTTTTGCTCATAAAACTCACATTTTCTTCCAGTTGGGCTGCCTGTAGATTGATGAAATCAAAGTGCAGTGATTTCAGGACGACTTCCAAAGCTTCACAGGAGCGGTGGTCTAATCGCTCACCTTGATAGAGGCAAGCAATCAAACAGAAGATAATTGGGAGGCTGTTTGCTAACAGGCAAAATTGCACAGCTCTAAATGTGCTTTATTCTTTTTCTGAAATGAACATTTCAGCAAAAATCACGACAAAACAACTTCCTTGATAGGCAAAGCTTTTTTTTGTGTGTGCGTGCATTTTTTCTTTTAATACAGTTCTGAGACTTTATCAGAAGCAGAGGGAGATAAATAATGATGACATCTACAGTTAGAAGGAACAGAATGTAGTTTTTCATGATTGGACTGCCAAGACGTGACTGCTCGAGTGTCCATTGATTACTGACTGTCTGCACAACATTGTAATCAATAAACATACACCAACACAACTTCTCAAATTCCCTGACATAATCTGATTACTTTGAGCTGCTTACCTCCAAAATGATAGTGAGCATGTAGTAAACAATTTAAAATTCATATAACAGTAGTCACTACAACATCGTAAAATTGATTTCCTTTCTCTTATCATTATCGTTAACTAGAACCCAATGGTGGAGTATTAGTACATTTATCTAAATATAGTTTTAAGTTACTTGTAGTTTATTAGAGTATTCTTTTAGATATAAATTTACTTTTTACTGCATTTATATGACAGCTGTAGATACTAGTAACTAGTTTTGCCGAGGAAGATTTTACAAACATGACATAACATGCACTCTGATCGCTTTAATCATTCAGTATTTATCTAGGTCCTTACAATCAGTTTTCACCATCTTTTTTACAGACATATACACTACTCTCACTTTATAAATGATAACACAGCTTTTTAAATGTCCATGGACAATACACTGATGTCATTGTTGTTTTCCTTATTTATTTATTTTTACATGCTCTATGTGCCTTACAATTGCCCTCAGGGGACTGTTGGGACCTAGTATTTGTGAACAATAAATATACATTTAAGGTTAAACTTAAAACGTTCCTTTCTGATAAAGCCTATAGTTAGGGCTGGATCAGGTGAGTCCTGAACCATCCCTTAGTTATGCTGCTATAGGTCTAGACTGCTTGGGGAACTCCCATCCTCCACTGAGCACTTCTCCCCTTCTCTCTGTCTCTCTGCCCCCTCATTCATTTATTTACATGTCACGAACTACGTGTCTTTTTCTTCCAATAGTCTCTTTCTGTCTCTCTTTGCAGGTATCGCCGACTCCAGAGCTGCAGGATAACAACTATTATTATTATCATTTCTATTATTATTAACAATAATACCTTTTATTACTTAATTACGGTATGAACTGTTGCTGCTATCATTAATAATCAATAGCATCTTTACACTGTTATTGTCTTCATTATAACTACTCAGAGCTGATACCTGATGCTGCACAAGTGTTCCTGGTCTCCCTCTCCTCTCTCCCCATCTCCTCCCCCTTATCTCTTTCCCTCTTCTCCATCCATCTCTCCTTTCCTCCCCATTTTTCCCTGCTCACCCCAACAGGTCGAGGCACATTGAGTCTGGTTCTGCTAGAGGTTTCTTCCAGTTAATGGAGTTTTTTCTCTCCACAGTTGCCAAAGTGCTTGCTCATTGTGGGAACTGTTGGGTTTCTCTATAAAACATTTTAAGGTCTTGACCTTCAATGTAAAGTGCCTTGAGATAAGGTTTATTATGATTTGGAGCAATACAAATACAATTGAATAGTTGGGCCTACATGTGCAGCCAAAGCCTGCAAACACATGTTTCCTTTGTTCTGGACACAAAGGAGAACCTCCAGAACTCAGTCTCCCAGGGTGCTTTGACTTCACACCTAGGTGTTAAACTGCCAAAAGGCAGCGACGCGAGAGCCTGCCTAAGAACTTCAGCACTTGATGCTACCTCGACAAAACGTCTTGCCAGCAGAACCACAACAACAGGAGCCACAAACCAGCAAGTCCACTTCACTGGACTTCAAACAGCACATCAAAAGGGACCTTTTTCCCCTTTTCATGAACTGGTAACACAACTGGGCTAAATACACTAGGCTATGCACAGGACTGTTGAATTCTATTCATGTGATGTTTATAAGTTTGATTTGTGTTGCTGTGATTTTTTGGTAATAAGTTATTTGAAAGCTAATGTTATGTTATGCTCTTTATAGACTTTCTTTGCATGCAACTAACTACTTTCTCTAACATGGCACCAACACATCACACACTCCTCTCCCCAAACTTAACACATACATGTGACCTCAACCACATCACTCCACCACTCCAGAGGGTCTTTTGTCTTCATAGTGGCCAGCCCCCATTTTGAAACTTACTCACACACATACACGCTAACATACTCACATACACATCTTCATTTGTGTGTTTTTACTTTTATTATTTTCATAATAAATGTTTTTCTTTAACACACATGTTCATTAATGTTGCATAAGTGTGAATTTTGCCAACCTCTACACTGTCAAGAACTCCATATTCTTCAACTTTGCTAGTTATTGATTTGAAAATCAATAATCGATATTGAAATTATTATTTAATATCATTTTTTAATATTCAATATTTTTCTGATAGAAACATTTATTGAATGCCCAAAGCCACACCATTTATTGGTGCCACGATTAAGGTTTAATAATCACAACAGGGCAAATACTGTTATTTTGATTTGAACATAACAAAACTATCATTTTGTCAAATATGAAAGAAATATTAATAAACTACCTGCAACACAGCAGTAAACTAGTCAAAATAACTTTGACCACCTACAACATTAAATTGCTACTTACCTATTAATGTATCAACAATAATAATACAATATAAATTTACAATACTGATATAAGCTGTTCTGTCAATCAATATGATTTTCACTTCACTGTTTTTCCTAAATACATTATTTTGATGTTATAGCTTGTAATTTATAAAAATAGATTTAACATAGTAACACATTTCTGGATACTTTTATATACACTTATATTAAAATACTATTGTTGTAACTTTTAAATTTTTATACACTTAATTTGGCATCATGCATTTTCATGAATGTTTTACTTTTATTCTCTACTGCAGGGGTCAATGTTTTTCAGGCCAAGGACCCCCAAACTGGTGGAGAGATGGAGCAGGGACCCCCTACTATATATATTGTATAAAATTGTGTTTTATATTAAACTGGGCCTAGTGCCATGTATAAACATAGCTACCCTGTTATTGTGCATTCAATACTAAGCTATTCAAATATTACACAGGTTCATATATTCATGTTTTTAATTTAAACATGTGCAAGGTACAGGGTGGCCGTGCCACTGCCATTTATAAACATACATCTTGCATAAAACACTGAGCTATTAAAATAATTCAAGGGACAGTGAATCCTCAAGCCATCTGTGGATGGCACACATACTCCCACATTAGTGAGATGTCTGACCCTGATGAGTAGCACACAACTTATCTAACCTTGGACGGATGGAGGTTGTCAGGCAGAGGGTCATATCAGCCTCACAATATGTTGGATGCATGTTAATGTGTATTTAAAGACATTTAAATTTGTGGGAAAAAAATTTAAAATTAAAAAAATATAAAAAATTGTCTAATCAACCAAAGATTTCGTGACCCCCCCTGCAGTACCTCCGCGGACCCCCTAGGGGTCGCGGACCCCCTGTTGAAGACCTCTGCTCTACTGTGTATTTGTATGTTAGTAGTGTAAGGGTTATGTGGGCTTGTTTCTTACCATTTTGTATAGGATGTTCAAGTCAACATAGTCTTATATTAATAATAAAAACTAAATTTATATAGCACCTTTCATCAGGGAGAATACATCTCAAAGTGCTTGACAAGAAAATGTAATTAAAACAAAAGGGCCTGTGTCCTGCTACAGTGTTCATTCACATGTGCATGCAAGTCAGCTGCCCTTTGAAAACATGCACAAGCTGATCAGCCAAATCAGGATCTGCAGAGCTACAAAGAACTACTTCACTGTGGTACTGAATGAATTGACATTTGTCTAACCAATTGGCAACATTTAGTGTAATGGCTACATAAAATATGGCCAATGTGACACTAATTATTATTTGCATGGACAGAATATTTTATGCGGTTTCTTATGTTTTCCTTCCTTTTAACAAAAACATACTGAATCATGACACCAAAACCCAGGTACCTAACAAAACTTGTATCGTATCTACAAAGTAGCCCTATAGTACACATTTACTGTATATTATGAATACATTCATTTTACCTCAATATGGTATTAACAATACTGCTCCCTGGATTCTATCTTCATTCACTCATCACTGTTCAAATCTGAACAGCATTGCTCTCACTATTCATCTGCCCTCTGTAGAACATATGTGTAAGCAACATTTTTTGTTACAGCTTTTTTCCCCTCCTTATCCTTTTCCAAATTGTTAATCTATTTTTTTGTAATCCAACCATTAATCCCATTGTTCCTGTGATTATTGTGTTTTTAGGAATGATTATCAGGGATCACAACTAAGATTTCATTAACTGATCATTGGAATGTCCCATTTGTGTTTCATATATAAATATATAGGCAATCTTCTGACTGATGTGCTTTTGCCATTGAATGCACGTAAATAAAGTTAACATTTTGTAAACTGATTCCTGTTGCTCCCCAGCCTTAATCACAGGTCATAGTCCAAATCAAACTGTGACTGATCCAAACAAACCATGGGTCTCTCTCTTTCTCTGCCTCTCTCCTAGGTTCTTATCTCCTCAGCCAAGAACGGGAAATGATAATTAGTATCATAATTATTTCCAAAATGATACTTTCCCCCTCTGTTTAAACAATAATCACTTAACTGAGTGATGGTAGAGGGTATGTGGGGTGGAAGGGAATGTCAACTGAAATCAAATTGTTCTAATCCTCCCTGCGTCGGGAGATAATAGGCAGCAACACCTGCAGTCAGATGTCATCAGTGTGTAACAACAGTGATGCCCATCACGGAAGTTTTACACTGCTGCTGTGTACAGATTTGACCGCTGCTGTAGTACTTCTTTATTTCAGAGAGCTGGCAAAGTTTTAAAACTTTATAAGGGAGGACATTTTGTCCAGTGTTCACTATTTTGGATCAGAGTTTGGATTAAAGTTTTGACAAAAATGAAGTTAATGCAATAGGTGATAAAGTCAAAAAACAATATTATGTGTCTCAGTGAGGTGTACGGCCACAAGCTGTCCAAACTTTTCACTTCAGTGAGATTGCTTGGCACTGAATCTACAAGGTTCTGAACTCTGGAGGCATGAACGTGAATGTGTTGTACACATTAAAATCTCTCATAGGTTTTCAACAGAGTCATAGCATATTAGTCACATTATTTTCATACTCATCAAATCCTTCAGTGATCTCTGTTCAATGGATGAGGGGACTTTCATATTTTGTCTTCTAATTTTTCAGGTTTACCTATCACCTATCTGTAGGATCAAATTGACTTTACTCCCTTTAAACTAGAAGAAACATAAAACCAGACTCAGTGTGTGCAGCCATCTGCCTCAACCTGTTGGGGTGAGTGGAGGGAGAAAGGGTGTGATTGTGTTGATGTTTTGTGTCAGCTGTTCCACTTCTGAATAGGTGTCTATGACAGAAAGATGTTATTGTCAGTTAGAACAGCTCTGATTAGTAGACTCTCTCGCTCTTTTAGGCATGTACTGTGTGGCAGTCGACCATGCCAAGGGGCTCTCCCACACACAGCCAGAGACGGTTCTGTTGCTTTTCAGCGCAGGTGAGAGCTGTTACCCGATTGATCCTCAGGGTTAAAAGGCAGCGACTGAGCTGCCTCGGCCAGAGACTCAGAGACACAGACACGGGTACAGGTGAAGGTGCTCTCCCAGCCCCCTCACCTCCACAAACTGATAATGCCTGAATTTAAACAACTGAATGGAAACACAACCACTGTCTCTTTCTCCCCTGTTTTCTCTTCACTGTACTGGACCATCGACCATCCTTGGACCTGATTTTTGTTCTCCAGGGCCTTCTAGAAAGCAGTTTAACCAAAGTAACAAAGGTAGAGCCTCACCTAGAGGACTTAATTAATGAACCCTTAGGTGGTAACTCAAAGAGTTTTGAAAGCTGATCTGAGTTGGTTCAACTGGTGAATGAAAAAAGCCATCATCAACAGAGCTTCGATACTGTAATTCACCATGGCAACTGGTAAATAAAAGACGAGCTACCATTTAATCCAGTGCAGCCAGGAAGATTAATGTGTGACATTAAGGCACATTTATTTATTTTTTTAAACAAAAAAAAAACAACAGCAGCATTGAAAGAGCCTGATAAAAGAGTAACTAAGTTAACATGGTTACATTTTATTCACTGTATTCCACTGGACCACATTATTAGTCTTTAATTAAAATTGCTGCTGGCAGCAGAAAATTAACATATTGCTCAAACATATAATATAATAGTTTATAGGACTATGATAGTATCCTAAGAGTTTGACCCAAAACACTGGTCAATAATTGTGGTGATTTGCAATTAAAAATAGTTAATATTCACAATGAATGTAAATTTTCATATGTTATATGTTACTTTTGAAACATCTTGCGCAATAGCATTTATTGTTGAACATGTAATAAGATCAAATATAGTAAGAGACATAATGTTAAAACAAGTTCAGACAATCTGCAGCTTATTCAAAAAGAATGTTTTATCCAGTTTTTAAAAGTTTTAACCGCACTATGATGCAGAAATATCTCAAAATCTACAGTATGATGTGGTCAGTATGAACAGTGCAACAGTAATAACATTGTCAGCTCTTTCATAAATTTATTTGTAGCGGTGGTATCATGAAAAAAGTCCATGTTATTTTTAATCATAATTGGACAACCTGACTTTTCATTTTCAGTAAGGTTTCTGGACATTTTGCCCTCGTCTTAGTGAAAGAAAAACTTTAGTTTTTAAGTTTAGTGAAGACCAAGAATGTGTATTCTATAGGCAAAATTCAGTAAACAGTTTTCAAATAAAATGTCATCAAACAGATTTTAACAAGTAAGAAAAAAACTTGTACAACAGTCTTGATAAATCCTCTTCTTATAATGTTCAGTTATGTCAGGACTGTGGCAGACAGGTATTGAATTTATTCTCTAATTTTTGTACATTATTAGATTGTACATTGATTTCAGATCAATAGTTTATAATAGGTTATACTATTCAAATACAGTTTTATGATTTTTCATACTGTTAAAATAAAATTCATGTCAAAAATTACAATGTTATATTTTGTACACACAACATCTACTTCCTGTCCTGAGGTTTCATCCATTTTTGGATCAATGGATTCTTTGGAAAGTTTGTCCTCATCAGATTCACCGCTCTCAGCATAGAGGGTGTCATATGCTGCTCACATTGTTAAGCCACCTGAGACAAATCTTTTAGTTGTGATATTGGGCTACAACATATTTCTCAGAACCATACCGTACAGATTTGAACTGCATTTCGAATTTAAATTTAGTTTGATTTTGAGGCCAAAAAATTTGAGTTTAGTTTAGAGTCAGGACTTGGGTTTAGAATTTGAATTTTTAGTTCAGGATTAGGGTTTGTGCTTGAGCTAGGATTACGTTTAGTTTAATGTGAGGCGTGAAACTAAATTTTGGTCTAAGATTTACATTTGAACTGGGTTTGTTTAAATTTAATTGAAGAGCTCCCATTATATTTAGTTAAGGATTAAGATTTATGTGTGGATTAATATTTTAACCATGGATTAGTTGTGATATGCTGATATGTGATATGTTATCAGGGTCAGGATTTGAGGAGGGATTTGTTTTATTGTAATGAAATGAATAAGGGTCCAAAATAAAGCTCAACCACGTTCTTTGTTTTCAAAGGTATATCCAATTAAATATTTGTATCCACAAGCTAATAGTGAAATCACATTTTACATGATGGGCTGGATAACTCATCACTCCAAATAATATGAGAAGAAACCGTCCTGAGTGTAGGATGAGTCATCAAAATACTAAAAAATATCAAAAATATGTATTGTATGTAACATACTTAACTAGAGGTATGAGAAAACTTTACACAGAGACACAGTGTAAGCACTTCTAATGTTGTGTGTTTAAATGGGTAATATTTGAATCAGGTTTGGTTTATCTAAATGTGAGTGCTATAATTGATATTAGTTTAGGATTAGTGGATTTAAATTGTTGTTCGGATTTTTGACTTGGAGTTTAAGTCAGATTTGAACTATTATCTCCATCTTAAAATTGGTGCTACAATCAATTTAGGAGTAGGATTAAGATATAGGATTAAAAAATTCAAATTCAATGTAAAGTCAATCCTATTTAGCTTACAATTTGGGTTTAGGGTTTGTATTCGAACCAGGGCTGTGTTTAGTTACATGCAAGAACAGTTTGGGTTTAAGTTTACGATCCATACAAGATTAAGGTTTAGTTTAGTGTATGATCAAAGTCAGTCTATCAAGGATGTATTCAGGAGTAGGATTTGAACAAAGATTAGCTGTGGTTTAATGTGGGGTAGTGCTGGAATTGAATTCTGGCTTAGATTTGAGCTATAGGATTAGGTTGAGTTCTTACAATCACATTTATTTTGTATATATTTGGGGTTACTAAAGTGGTATCAAAGCAGAGTAAAGTAATGGCTAATGAATAATGAATGAATTATTAAGATATTTTGGTCTGTCTATTTACACTTCCAATAGACGAGAAACATAACAAAAGAATTCAGTGTTTCATGAATGTCACATAAAGTCCTCAAGCATATTTAATAATGATGGAGTGAGGCGTTCAGCTTACCTTTGAGATCCAGACATTTCACACTGCCACCTACACATACACCCTGCTGAGAGAGAGACAGGGAGAGGGGTATAAGCAGGAGGTGTGAGTGAAAGGTGTGAACACACACACACACACACACACACACACACACACACACACACACACACACACACACACACACACACACACACACACACACACACAGAGAGAGATTTGGCAACAACAGTGCATCATCCACACTCATGGTCTCTTTCCGCACGGCCTCTCCATCCATGCCACACTGAAGTGGTTTGAACAGGTAGGCTTATTGGACACCAAAGCATGAATTATAAATTTCACACAGTTTACCGCCGCCGTTGATGGTGACATGGCGTCCTAATTAACCAGTGTATAATAATTAGAAACAGCTGGTCATCAGTTGATGTGTTCATTTGCCAGAGCCACTGCTCTACATACATCTAATTTGACTGCATGAATCACTGGAGGTGGCAGATTCGTGCACATGGTGGAAAACACTGATTTGTTGTAAATTTTTACAGAGAAAGAATATTTTTTAAGTTTTTATTTTTTATATGTAGATTTATAGATAATGATATTCTGTAACTGGGATTATTGTGACAGGGGTTTATCTAAAATATATCAAGCTGATTTGGCTTTTTATAAAAAAAAAGCTGGCTCCATCTCTGACAGGAGGATGACTGGTTAATTTGTGGCACAGAGCCAATGAACGATGCTCAGTAAGAATGTGGAAGCAACTGGCTTGCTACCCATATGATTTTTTGACACACACACCTCGTTGATAGCAAACCAAAATTTAATTACAGTATCTTCATGTACAAAAACAATAAAGTATTAGCAATATTCAAATAAGGGAGTAAAACTAACCCTAACAATAAACATTTTTGTGTGAGATAAAAAAAAAAAAGAAGATTTTTTTAGGAAGCTTTAGAGGAAGCTTCTGCTAGAGAATGCTTCAGTTAGCCATATTTTTAGCATCCCTATTTTCAACCAATCAACTTGACATGCATTTGAAAATGGTAAATGGTAAATGGTCTGTATTTATATAGCGCTTTTCTAGTCTTGATGACCACTCAAAGCGCTTATTTTGTGCATCGGCAACCTAAAAACACCCTTCTCTGTCGAGATCTTTATGTGTGTCTTCAGAAAAACACAATTACTTTCACTGTTAACAGTGAATGATGGGTCTGACGTGAACATGCAATAATTTGCTCTGAGTATCTGATGTGAGAAATGCTTTTTTTCTTTTTGTCCATATTGTTTTAATTGGTTTAATGTGGGCGGGGCTCCGTTGGAAAAATGTTACAATGCATACACCTAAGCACCAATCAGGATTTACCACCATTTGAATCAATGCTAATGTTGCCAGGCCCAATTCCTGAGACTCTTCATACTATTTTTTATTCCCCCTAAATTTCCATTTTGCTTTCTTTTTTCTTTTTTTTAAATGAGGTGTTTTTCCACTTCTGCTTCAGGTGCTGGAAGTGTGTCATGCCCTCCACAACCACATGTCAGTGACACACTGGCATTCTAACTGCCTCTCCTACACTCATCTTGGCTGGCTCGCTGAATTGCCGCCTTCATATTTCCGAGCTGCGCCCTGTTTCCTCTGTTGTAGCTAAATATGATTTATTGTTCAAAGGAACACGGGTGGTACAAAAGAACTTGGAAGGCTTTCCTCGCTCGGCTCTCATGCTGCAGAGAGCGAAGCAAGGTGGGAAACAAAAGGACTGCGACCATAATGTGCTCCTGTTGAAAGAATTAGACAGATCAACCAGACGTAAATTGCACTGTTTATGTATACAAGAGGCTTGTGTGTAATTGGTAGAGGTTGTTGAATTTCCCCAATAATCAGTGCGCACACACACACACACACACACACACACACACAGTCAGATGTCTATCAGAAATAAAGATACAATTTCATCTCATTTGTGTTTGCCTAAATTTTCTATTTAGTTTCATAAAATCCAATATCCTTTATTTTACTTAAATCTCCTTAAATCCTTTTGTTTATCCTTTTTTTTTTATTTGATTCATCTACCGGATCACCCCTTTAGACAATAAAACCTCCAGCTAGAGTGAAGACATGTTGAGGTCGGTCATAGCTTGTTTGCATTTTTGTCACCTCCGATTTTTTTTGTCTGTCAAAGCAACAACTATAGAAGGAAAAATAAGTAGTAGTGTGTGCGTCCGGCTGGTGACTGCTTGTGGGACTGGTTAATTTGTGGCACAGAGCCAATGAACAATGCTCAGTAAGAATGTGGAAGCAACTGGCTTGCTACCCATAAGATTTTTTGACACACACACACACACACACACACACACACACACACACACACACACACACACACACACACACACACACACACACACACACACACAGAGAGAAAGAAACACACACGCAGCACTTCGTCCTCACAAGAAATACTACAGTGGCAGCTGTTTTTCATCTTAATGAATTTCTGAACTTGTTCGTTCCCTCTCCGCTCGCTGCTGCCTCGTGGTGAAAGACGGAAACTGAAGGCGCCGGCTGCCAAATCAATTGATGTGTCAGGAGGGAGAGAGGACAAAACGGAGTGATAAAAAGAAAAGCATTCCCTCTCACACTCTCTCTCTCTCTCTCTCTCCGAGACACATGCAGGCAGTAGGAAAAGACAGAGAGAAAGGGATCTGGTTTCCAAACTTGACTCTAGTGCATTCACTATTCTTTACTCAGCCGTCCACAGCTGCTCTGCCTCTCCCGCTGGCTTTGTATTAAAAACTCTTCATATATATATATTTAGTACAGACACATACACTATATGTGTGTGTGTGTACGTATATATTTTCAGCATGCATTTTCCAAGCTTTTATGGGTTAAAAATCACACCCACATTTTCCTTTCAGCATCTTTTCTGCATAAAGGATAAATTATTTAAAATAACACAACCTTTTATCTAACACCCTTAGAAGGCAGCAAATTAAAAATGTAAATTGGGAGTTAATTAATATGCAAATATATTCATTCGCTCTTAACAATTAGCAATTAAAGCTGCAGTGTGAAAGAGCACAGACAAAATTAGTAACTTCATTTATCATTTTAAAAAGAGAGAGATCTAAAGACATACATAAAATTCTAATTGACTTTCACAGTATTTGCCACTGTCACTGATTTTGTTCATCCGCATCGATTTGAAATACATAATAGTGTGCATTTAGCGATTTAATTAATGCCACTTTGTGTAAAATACACTTTTCCCTTAAATGGTTCATCTAAAAAATAATGTACACTTTTGTGTGTGTGTGTGTGTGCGCATGTGTGAAGAGCCTCAGCGTGGCATGCCGAATCTGTGTGTTTGGATGTTTTGCTCATTTAACTCCCTGCTGAATATTAGATTTCAGATTGGTATCAGCCATTGGAGCATAGGAGAGAAAGAACACAGAGATGGGTGACAGTGCTGGTTTAGAGTTTGATACAGATTGTGTATAGAAAAAATTTACAACAATATTTATCAAAATGACCATTGAAACTACTACCAAATTACCATCATAATAAACCCCCACTTCGGATTGTGTGTGATGACTTAATTTCACTTGTCCTAACTGTGGTGTTTGATGGTGGATGCCTATGTTGAGGGATTCTGGGAGTCTTACATTGACAAAGCTTTTTCACTGGCACAAACATTTGATTTGGTCACTTCATTTCAGTCTTTCAAATAATCATAAACACTAAAAGGATTATAGCAAAGACCACAAATATATAGCCTGAGGCCTGGGCTTATTATGTTTAACTAAGCAACACAAGTCATATGCAAAGGCATCAGTTTCTACAGCAGGCTAATTTCTGTATTTTTGGACCAAATATAGGACAGGAAGCACACAAAAACATTTGTGTTTACTCCTCATATCACATGAAACATATTCACGTGTTAATCACTTGTGATGCATCATTAGGGTTGTGAAAATTTACATTTATATGTACCTCTGTACCTGGGCTGCAGAGGTCTAAGGATATTCTATAATTTTATTATTTTTTTAAAAGGTCATTAAGGTGAACTGTTCCCATGTAATTAACAAACTTCCAGAAGTGATGCAAACTTCTTCACAACCCCCAAATTCCAAGACACAATATTGAGGACTATGAGCACCACAAAACCTGACACAGTAAAGACGGGGCAATCTACAGCAAATATAAATAAATAATTAAAATGGGAACATTATTCACATAATTAGCATATAATTTACATATGCATGAGCATGACAGATGTAAAGATGCTTTCTCTGTTGGCTTGTATGATGAGGAAATGTTTTTAAACGTGATAATATTGGTCACAGAGCCTCCAGTGTGAGCCGTCACCGAGCCCAGGTCTGTAATATTATCCTACTTACTAAAGCACTCATATTACTTGTGCGGCCACCCGACCATGCAAATTCAATTCAGCCTAATAGAGCATCACACTCGCCTTTCACTTTAACTGCTACTGCTTCAATTCAATAAGAGGCAGAGAATGTAAAATAGACTATTTTACATGTAGACAAGGTTTTATCCTTTTTCAGTTATGCATGCTGTTTCCCAAACAGCATTAAAGCAAGATCGTGTAAAACTACAACGGAAAGACTGTTGAGTCTAAGTGTTTTGAATAAAGTATTCATGGCAACTATAGTGTGTGTGTGTGTGTGTGTGTGTGTGTGTGTGTGTGTGTGTGTGTGTGTGTGTGTGTGTGTGTGTGTGTGTGGATTGGTGGCCATCTCAATGACAGGCTGCACTGTGTCAGCGGCAGGTCCTTGGTGGTCCTCATTGCGACCCATACTACCCGCTTTTAATTTTTTTCCCATGTGATAGTCACAGCTGCCACGGTACACCATTTCAAATGCACCACTAAGCGCCTCGTTACATCGTCTCGGCCTGTAATGAGAGGAGCGACATATGTCCAGTCCCTCCGCTGTTTTCTGATAAGCCCTCACATTCATACACATGCAGGAACACTCCTCCACCTCCTCCCTCTCCTTGTTCTGCTTTTATTTTGCATGCAAAACCTGCTTACAACCACCAAGGAAAATAATGTGGCACTTACTTAGTGACATTTACCTCGCTGCTGACTATTCCACACACAGGGGGGGGATACAATAACAATCAGCATGCATTTAATTTAAAAGAAAAAACTGTTCCCTTTACAATTACACAAGCAGGGACAGCTATAGCTTTCTCGCTCTGTGTGTGTGTGTGTGTGTGTGTGTGTGTGTGTGTGTGTGTGTGTGTGTGTGTGTGTGTGTGTGTGTGTGTGTGTGTGTGTGTGTGTGTGTGTGTAAGGAGACAGTTGTGCCAGCAGACTTCTGCAGTGCAACATTAATGCTAATCAAAAGAGCTAAGAAAGCAGCGGTGGTCTGTAAAAAACGATTCTCTCTTGTCTTTTCATTTCTGGAGGGATTCTGTTTTTTCTCGCCCTTCTCCCCCCTCCTCCTTGGAGGGATTTATCCCGGCGACATAATATTTATAGGAAATGAATCTGACCGCATGATTTTAAGAGCGGTGCATTGTCAAGTAAGGCCATTTTTCCACGGCTGTAGGATAAATAAAGAAAGTTAAGTTGTGGTAATTGATTTCTCTTCAGTCCACTCAACTGAATAATCTGCAAGAGAAACAAGCACTAAACTGTTCATTAGAAGATTTGCCAACATGCAACTAATTCCAAGCTTATTCGCCAAACATTATGGAAGAATAGAAACTCAGAGTCAAACCTTGTTTGATTTAGAATCCCTTTGTGTTTGGAGGATTGGAAAATTCTTCACTTGAAGCTGAGAAACAACATTTTATTTCCTCTGTAAACTAAATGTCAATAAATAGCCCTTAGGACATAGTGAAGAATGAAGACTGAGCAGGTCTGTATATTCAACTCCAAACAAAATGATGCTTGTGATATAATGAGACATAATTTATGCAGCATAAATAGTACAGCAGAAGAGTACACTATTACAGAGGAAATATGGAAGTTGAACCACAGTTGGGCTAAAAAAATGTCAGACTAAATGATATCTAAGATATGATTATATCTACTAATAGACTACAAACAAAAATAAAATAATATTTAAATATCACATAATGTTTTGTTCACATGATGATAAATCCAGTCCATGTTATAATCTCTGTTTTCTGACACTTACTTTTATTTTATCGTAGCAGAGTATGCTGTTGGGTTTTTATCATGGTCGATTTTATATAAAGATTTAAATAATAATTGATCAATCAAATGAAAAATGCCCCTTTCTCCCCAGAGGAAGTTGAAGATATGACATATTAGCTCCTAATGTGTTTCACAGTCATTCCACAATCTGATTATATATCCCTGCAGTTAAACTCTTCCTTGGTGCCAAAGCAGTTGTGTCGACTATGAGCTTGATCATCTCAATTACCTTTATAATCACAGAGTGAAACAAACAGAAACACACATACTTCACAGTTTGCACAGTGAAATCACAGAGTTTAACCATGGTAGCCTAAGACCCCGCTGGCTCCAGCCTATTATTGCTTACCACTCCTATGAAAATGTCACCATCAGCCATACTGCTTTATCCACTTACAACATTTCAAAGGAGTCCAAAGGGCCCCAAGGGTGCAATAAAAAAAGCCTTAAATAGTCTTCAGTGCTGGTCCTCAGGGGAATTGCCCCTTGCCTGAAAATACCTAATTTAATAAACTTGCTCTTTAGGCGTTCATCTTTTCGTTTTGCATCGTCTAATTATGAATTCATTCACATGAAGCCCTTTTGGTCTGAATATTGCCCCTCTTAGCTAATGTTTAACCATACATATTTTACTCTTTCAGGAGGACCACCTACATTCGTTTCCAATGCAACTGGGTTCATTAGCACCTCAGAGATAATACGCTGGCTGTATGCTTAATGTAAGCACTGCTAAGTCTCTAATTTTCCACAAATAATTCCCCTTGATCTCAACTGAAATTTATGCTGAGGGTTGGGGGTGGGTAGTGCACAGCATGCTTTAACATGGTGGTCCAAGTAAAGTAAGTATGTACATAAAATGAATTATAAATGGCAGACTGTGTTTGGCTAAGAGAGAATAAGTGAGTGTATTTTACTGGAGAGAGTAAGTGGCATAAAAATATTGTTTAAGAAAGTGTATGTAAGTGCAATGGTGATGTGTTTGTAACCCTAATGCAAACTAAGGACTCAATGGTCAAGTTGTTACTGTACTGCCGCACAAAGATTTAGTTCAAGACATAGTCGATCAGTCGTTGGAATTCTATTGAAGCAAATTGAAAAGCTGACCAAAAATATTTTTTCTTCCATTGAGTTTGGAGTAGAAAATATTATGAAACATACCAGAAACTATGTTCTTACATTTCATGAGGAAATTAAACTGAGTGTTGTTGCAAGGCTGTCACCTCTGCACATTACAGATGTGCTGTCTGCCTACACTGAGGCCTTTCAGAGGTTGTATTGGTTGGTACCAGCATGTTTTCAAAAATTAATTTCATAGTGAATGGCATCCTTTTGGTATCTCAATTGTAAGACTGGTAAAAGTGAACTCATTGTGCGTTCAAAACAAAACGAAATCAGGGCATGTGGCGTTGGAGATAGAATGTAATCTGGGAATGCTGGAGGCTAATAAAGGACTGGTGGATTACAATGAGACAGGTCTTTAAAGACAATTATTACAATAACTACAATTTTGCTTTATTTTGAAACATATATCAACTACTGATTCACACATATGCTGTTTATGTTAGGTTTTTTCTTTTTAGGGTGCGGCCTGTCTACTGACATGAAAAACTCCCCAAAATAATAAAACAAATATGAATAATTAGATTGTATCAAACTATTTAGTACATTGATATTGGATCAAAGACAGTCAGTTACTAAACTGAACATCCTGTAACAAACAATACACGTTCCATTGCACCCCAGGTGCCAACACAGTGGTCTTTTTGCAATGATTGATGAGACTGGTTTTTCCATGCATGCAGTGCTGTTTGTCACTTTGAATGCAGTTTATTTGGAGTGAAGATTGTGTTAGTGCTCTGCAGCCATAAACCTGATGGAAGCTGATGATTCTAATTATGAAGGGCGTTTTAGTATGTGTGTAAATACTGTGCCTACATATATAGTATTGGTGCCCAGTGTTTACCATATGTGTCAGTAAGCTTCTACTGTTACTGGGCATGAAAATGCTTTTTAAAAATAAAAGAGCTCGCTGTCAGATGCAGTGTACTCTGACATAATGCAGGGGGTGAGTGTTTCATTTGTCTTGGTCCTGCACCAGCTTATAGAGTTGATATTGATCCTTTCTAGAGTACTGTAATATCATTGCATGGTACAGTTATTTTCTGAGCAGAATTGCTGATGTTGCATTAAGGACCAGGGTTGTATACTTTTTAAAACAATATTTCAATTTGCTGGAGCAGTTTCCCTCTTTGTTGGAGTTCAAACCCTCAGATTGAGGATTTTTTTGTCTGGCATTTTAGTCTAGCACTGTAGGCCTTTCAAATTATAAACTTATCTGTTGTAAAGTTCATTGGTTCTAATCTCTGGGACTTTATATCAAACATATACTACAAGGCAATAAAGACTATTGATTGTCTTACATGGTGTGTTTGCTGCCCCCAATCATTGATATGTGTCATTTAAAAATACACTGACTGTTACCACTAGCAACCACAGGTGACAGCAGATCAACCACAATGGAAACTTCAAGTAGAAGTATATGTACAGTGCTGTGAAAAAGTATTTGCCCTTCCTGATTTTTTAATTTTTGCATATTTGTCACACTTAAATGATTCAGATCATCAAACAAATTTTAATATTAGACAAAGATAACCCGAGTAAATACAAAATGCAGTTTTTAAATGATGATTTCATTTATTAAAGGGAAAAAAGCTATCCAAACCTACTTGGCCCTATGTGAAACAGTAATTGCCCCCTAAAACTAATAACTGGTTGTGCCACCCTTGGCGGCAACAACTGCAATCAAGCGTTTGCGATAACTGGCCATGAGTCTTTCACATCGCTGTGGAGGAATTTTGGCCCACTCTTCTTTGCAGAATTGTTTTAATTCAGCCACATTGGATGGTTTTTGAGCATAAACGGCTTGTTTAAGGTCATGCCACAGTATCTCAATTGGATTTAAGTCCAGACTTTGACTAGGCCACTCCAAAACCTTCATTTTGGGTTTTTTGAGCCATTCAGAGGTGGACTTGCTGGTGTGTTTCGGATCATTGTCCTGCTGCATAACCCAAGTGCGCTTGAGCTTGAGGTCACGAACTGATGGCCGGACATTCTCCTTCAGGATTTTCTGGTAGAGAGCAGAATTCATGGTTCCATCAATTATGGCAAGTCGTCCAGGTCCTGAAGCTGCAAAGCAGCCCCAGACCATCACCCTACCACCACCATGTTTGACTGTTGGTATGATGTTGTTTTTATGAAATGCTGTGTTAGTTTTACGCCAGATGTAACGGGATGCACACCTTCCAAAAAGTTCAACTTTTGTTTTGTCAGTCCACAGAATATTTGCCCAAAAGTCTTGGGGATCATCAAGATGTTTTTTGGAAAATGTGAGACGAGCCTTTGTGTTCTTTTTGGTCAGCAGTGGCTTTCGCCTTGGAACTCTCCCATGGATGCCATTTTTGCCCAGTCTCTTTCTTATTGTTGAATCATGAACACTGACCTTAAGTGAGGCAAGTGAGGCCTGCAGTTCTTTAAATGTTGTTCTGGGGTCCTTTATGACCACAGGGATGAGTCGTCGATGCGCTCTTGGAGTAATTTTGGTAGGCCGGCCACTCCGGGGAAGGTTCACCACTGTTCCAAGTCTTCTCCATAATGGCCCTCACCGTGGTTCGCTGTAGTCCCAAAGCCTTAGAAATGGCTTTGTAACCCTTTCCAGACTGATACATGTCAATTACTTTGTTTCTCATCTGTTTTTGAATTTCTTTAGATCGCAGCATGATGTGTTGCTTTTTGAGATCTTTTAGCCTACTTCACTTTGTCAGACAGGTTCTATTTAAGTGATTTCTTGATTCAACAGGTCTGGCAGTAATCAGGCCTGGGTGTGGCTAGTGAAATTGAAGTCACCTTTCCAAAAAATTTGGTTAATGACAGTTCATTCATGATTTATCAAGGGGGGGCAATTATTTTTTCACATAGGGCCAAGTAGGTTTGGATAGCTTTTTTCCCTTAATAAATGAAATCATCATTTAAAAACTGCATTTTGTATTTACTCGGGTTATCTTTGTCTAATATAAAAATTTGTTTGATGATCTGAAACATTTAAGTGTGACAAATATGCAAAAAAATAAGAAACCAGGAAGGGGGCAAATACTTTTTCACAGCACTGTATATGCACAGAATGAAAATAATTCCCTTTTGTTTGAGATATGCACACATCCACAATCCCCATGTTTAAATTGTATCATCGGGGCCAAGAGTTTGGCCCTCTGTAAGCCCTTACTTTAGAGCAGCCTTCTGTAAACACATGCCATGTAATCATATCATTTCAAGCTACACAACTTTCGGCTAGTTTGCCTGTATCAGACACATTTTTTGAGATCTGAGACAGTTGGCATGAAATTCTAAGACACTTCTTGTTATTGCTGTGAGCTGCTGCTGATGCTACGACGTTTAAACATTTTATTGGAGCCAAAAACAGAAGGTGCTTGTTGTTGTGGCACCTTAGAGATGAGTCGAGAGAAATGAAAGAAGATGAGCATCCAGTCAGAGTGCAACAAAAAGGAGGGAGGTAGTAGTCACAGACACACAATTTTTTTAATAATTTGTAATTTGAAACAGACCAAACTACTCCAACTGGAATAAACTCAAAACTACAACAGCTTCTAAGACGTGGTAGTTTTAAGCTGAGATAACAAAAAGGGTCTTATTGTAATACAGTGCAAACATGTATGGCCCATGTGATGTAGTTATCAATTTCTTTCTCATAATACACTTTTTGGCACAGTGTTGGGAAATACAGAAACTGACTAAGCACCACCTACAGAAACTCACACATCAACAGTAAATCATCAAAAGCACTAGCCTCATTCAGTATGACGTACAAAACTAGTGTTGATATGTGAAGTAGTGTACCTGGAGCTGTTGCATGATGTGTGGTCTTGGTTGGACCTGGTGTCTGCTGCAGCTCTGCTGGTAGGCTACCATTACCTCTGTCAAGGTGATACAGCTGTCATCTAAAATACAAGAATACAATCATTCACTGCTTTCATGTCTGCGCATCCCAGTGAGCCACCAGCAACCATTCAAAAGTGCCTAACAGGCACAGAAATGCCATACGGTGAACTGTCTGTGTGTGTGTGTGTGTGTGTGTGTGTGTGTGTGTGTGTGTGTGTGTGTGTGTGTGTGTGTGTGTGTGTGTGTGTGTGTGTGTGTTCTACAGGAAAGATGGTAGTCAGTAAGAAGCGGCAGGGACGTGAATGTCTGTATAACAATAAATCAACCAATCAGACAGTTCGATTTATCAATCACAGCCTTATGGGATGGTGAATTCCAGATGTGAGAGACCACAGAGGATTGAAACATGAAAAACGTTTTTCCTTCAAAAGCTGAGTTGCCTTTTAGTTGTCATGGATAATAACATGTCATGGATAATAAAATAAGGATAAATAAAGTGCTGGGGCCTCATTTATGAAACAACCATCCATATGAATAGTTTACATGTGCACAGAAGACAGAAACACAGACAACAATCAGATACAATTGAGAAGGCCTCTGCACAACTTTCCTTTTATAAATCACATTTATTTTGAAAATGTGTGAGCCTCATATACCATAATGGTTAACCATGGTCAATGCAGAACTATTTTGACTGGTGATGTATGTATTGTTCCATGTAGAAGATGGCAGCAACTTTTAATGCAGCCAGTTTAACATGCAGGACCATTCCTGAAATTAAACAAAGCATCATTAAACATGGAGGTCAATGTATGGTGCCTGACGCTGGTGCATAAAAATTCCACTGGTCATGCTTTTCAATTGCCAGCCAAAATAATATTACTTTTTTTGGTTGGATATTTTTTCAGTATTTCATGGAGATATTAAGGTGTTATGTTGAATATAGGCTTCAAAAGAAAAATACAACTCAAGAAGTTCATAATTCAAAATTCTATTATTTTATTATTATAGTATTTTTCCTTAAAGAAAGCAGTAGATATCGGACACAGTTATTTGGGACAGAAATATTATCTTAATATTTATGAGAGCATCTTGATAGCTCTTTATCTTCTTAACAGGAGACAATACAAGGGCTGATTGATATAATTGTGGCCTAAGTTAGAAAGAGAGGAGTGACACAGCTCTGGTAAATGCACATAAAGTTCAACTCTCTGAGTGATTATGCAGAAAGTTTGAAGTGAATATCTTATGTTATTTAAATTCTGGGCTCATCACCCCCAGAGCTTCACGAGGCACGTGGCAACACTAGAGGAGGGGGTTCACGTCTTACAGCCAGGTGAAGAAGTAGACTGCTGAACTCAAACATGGCAGGAAGAGCCTGTATGATGGCCCCCTCCCTGGAAGTCCAGTCACTTTCTGGGGGTCGAAGATGCTGACTTCTACAAAGACGGGATCCATATGTTCCTTGAACACAGGACTGAGTGTGTGAATGTAGGAGGGGATTATGTCGAAAAATAAATGTGATCTAGATTTCTAACTTTCACTCCCTCTACCTTAAGCCAAGAATTTATCAATCATCCCTCACAGTTAAACAGTAGCTTACCCTTTATGGCAGAGTTCCTGTGCTCAGCAAAGCCAGATACGATCTGCTCATCAGGGGGAAAAGACACATGTTTTCTTCTCTTATTTCTCTTCTTCTGGTTCTCCTTCAGGTTTTCTGCTCCATCATCACTCTGATCATCATTTTCGTTGTCACTACGGTGGGTCATCCCTCTGTTTAGGTTGGAAGATCTTTCAAAAATTAAAAGCAAAGTCTGAGTTCAATACAAGAAGGGAAAGCTCGGCCTATCAACAACCTCGTATGAGGAGCCATAGGAACAGTTCCTGAAAAAAATACTAATTTAAAGATGGAGCTGTTCTACTACTGACCTTGCTTGATGTGAAGTACTGCTCCTTCCACTCTGTGGCAGTTGGAAATACAAGACACTAAAGAAACAATATCTTATTCATGAGTTGTGTGCTGGGTTGTGAGTGAAACCCAATATGTTTGTATCCAGTGACGCATTCAAAATAGGTAAGGCCCTGCACATTAACATACCTATTTAAATACGGCATTTACAGCAACATTCAGGAGTACACAGGCAAGAAGATGGGCAGGTATATTGAGTACACCTTTCGAAACCTTACTGGTTCTACGTGTAATGTGAGGTGGGTCACCTGTAGTGACAAACTCACAGATAATTATAACCCAATAGCACAGTTCTCTCAGCTCTCTCAGCCCTACTAAGTTTTTTGTCCTCTTTCAGTTGATTATTTTAGTTTTCTGGACAACAAACTCCCCTTGTAAAACACCCTTGCCAAAAACATGACAGCAAGTTTGATATTTTGAGACCTCCTGAAAGTGAAAGTTTAATAACATTCATTTGAGGGATTGAATAGGGATGTACCCAGTTTCTATAAACTGTATGCACTATCTACATTTGGGGTTGGTGATTAAGTTTGACCACAGGACGCAGGCATAGTTTTCTCTAAGCCAGTAGATGACGGGCCACAACATAATCAAATGCTAAATCTAAAATTTCATTTCAATCACTGCACCTGAAATTTGTGACAGACTGTTAAAGAATGCTTTGTGAACTCATTGTCAAATTGTGTTGTGATGTCAGAAACCAACAATCGACATATGTTATCCGGTGTCTAGGTTTTGCGTAGCATTATATATTCACATGTTTGGGAGATACAGACGTAACGTTGACCAGTAGTGCTGTGCAGTGACTAACTCCCTGACATCTTAAAGGGATAGTTCACCCAAAAACGTAAATTCACTCAATTCACATTCTACTCACCAGTATGTCAATGGAGGGGTGGGTGAAGTGTTTGAGTCCACAAAACACTTTTGGAGTTTCAGGGGTAAACAGCGTTGCAGCCAAATCCAATACAATTGAAGTAAATGGCGAACACTTCTTCAAACGTAAAAAAACCCCATAAAATTCCTCCATACTGCTCCTGTGTTGTCAGCCAAGTGTCCGTAAGCCTCAACATTCAAATTCGACTCGAAACGGCGTCATTTACACCATGTTTTTGACCTAAATGACTAAGTGACTGCAGCTATCGCGATGTACAAATACATTTCCACAGCTAGTTACATGCTACAAACTAATTGCATGTTTTAAACATTTTGTATATTTGTTGTAAAGCCAACACTTTGGTATAGTAAATATGACCAAAAGAACAGAACTTATTGTAACTAAGGTGTTTCAAGTTACAACATGAAGTTTGTTTGTAACACGTAACTAGCTGTGGAAATGCATGTTTACATAATGCATAGTTTACACTTTAGATTTGGGAATGCAGAAAGGTTTGTAAATGAATTTTATAAACTTACAGAAAATTCATAAAGGGTAGGGAAGATCTACAAATGATATGTGACACATATACATGTGATGAATAGTTTACACTTTACATTAGGGCGTGCAGAAAGGTTTGTAAATGATTTAGCCATATGTTTACAGATAATTTATAACAGGTAAGGAACACTTCATGATTTGTTTTGCAGTGGTTCTATGTGCTGGCTGCTTCTGCAGGCTCGGGGAATGTATAGACTGCTACCTTCTCTGACACATGGAGCTTCACCTGCAGGTCATAACTGGTTCAGAGGTTCACATTAATGCCCGATCCCACACACTCCACACAGAGGTCAAGTCTCTGTTGCGAGTGAATGTATACACTGACCCTGGATCCCCTGACTCTAAATCATTTTTAAATGTTAAGTCACTTAAAAACAAATAATTTTTAACTCATTTAAATCATAATGGGTGTTTTGTGATTTTAATAGGCTAATAATTGCATACGTCCAAATCTTGTTCATGATCATTTCATGTTTTATTAAAAGTTTGTAAAATGTTATTACGTTATTAACGTTTTGGAAATGATTAGTTCATCATAAGTAAGTCTGTGAAAAGCCTGCAGTGGGTCCAAAATGCTGCAGTGCTGACAGGAACAAGAAGGAGAGATCATATTACTCCTGTCTTAGCTTCTCTGCTTCTTGGCTCCCTGTAAAATTCTTAATAGAATTCAATATCGTGCTCCTCACATACAAAGCCCTTAACAATCAAGCTTCTTCATATATCATAGAGCTCATGACACTGTATTGTCCCAATAGATCCCAAAATACTCTTGTGGTTCCTAGAGTCTGAAAGAGTAGAATGGGAGGTAAAGCCTTCAGCTACCAGGTTCATCTCCTGTGGAACCAGCTCTCTCTCTGGGTTCGGGAGGCAGACACCATCTCTACATTTAAGGTTAAACTTAAAACATTCCTATTTGATAAAGCCAATAGTTAGGGCTGGATCAGGTGAGTCCTGAGCCATCCCTTAGTTATGCTGCTATAGGCCTAGACTGCTGGGGGAACTCCCATCATGCACTGAGCACTTCTCTCTTCTTTCTGTCTCTCTGCCCCCACATTTATTTACTGCATGTCACTAACTTTGACTAATTATTTACTAAACAGTTTTTTTTTTCATACACTCATGTCAGCATGTCAGCTATTTTATGCTGAGCAACTAACACAATCTTCAGAACCCAGTTCACATCTAAATATAAGCTCAATAATTCAACTTGATATTTTGAATTGCAGCAACAAAAATGAACATTGTGCTTGTACTTTGTCGACAAATTGCTATAAGGGGGTGATTCTATGAATGTCGCTGTCATAACAGAGCTCAACAGCTGCAATACACAAGAATGTCTGTGTAATGAAAAGTATCCATTTCTTTTACTTTAATAAAGATGTGTTTCATTGTGGGAGGCAGACTGTCAAAATGTGGGAGATCTCCAAAATCCCTTTGGCAATGCAACCTACTTCCTGCTAAATTAAAAAAATCTTTGCATTGGGAACGCAAAATGTCATAATAACAGAGTAATGAAAGGAGTACTGAGGTCACAGATTTAACTATAGCAGCATGAAGTGATTACTATTACTCGTGTTTTATCAGTTAAAAAAAAGAAAAGAACATGAGCCTACAATTACATTTATCCAAAGCTCATGAAGCATGAAGTCAACAGAGAATAAAGGAAAATTTGCAAACTTCAAATGTTCAATGGCATTTTTGCATGAAGAAACAAGTGTTTCTCACATTTAAATATTTTGTTAGATAATAAAAAAATGGAATTTTAGTCAAATATTTTGTAGTGCAGTGTTTTCAAACTCCATGTCAATTTACTGTCAGTCTTTGCTGAACTTCTTATAACTGTTTTGATTGACATGGACACTTGAGTTCAGTCCTCCAGGAAAAGAAAACGTGTACAGTCATGCCACTGCATACTTAGACAAGGCAGTGCTCTCAACTAATTGCTAATCTTGGCATCGCAACATGCTGACTGGGACAACATGTCAATTTTTGCCAGGAGACATTGACCATGTTGACATCTTGGGTTAGTGTTTTAGCATGCTAATATTTGCTGATTAGCATTAAACACAAAGTAAAGCTGAGGCTGATGGAAATGTTTGGTCATACCAAAACTTTGGTTTTATTTTATGCAACTAATAGTATAAAAATTGTGATTTTGAATCACATATATGTGATCACTGTTCTAAATGACAATGATTCTGTCGTCATTACATTACATTTCATTTAGCTGACTCTTTTATCCAAAGCGACTTACAATAAGTGCATTCAACCATGAGGGTACAAACCCAGAACAACAAGAATCAAGAAAGTACTATTTCTTCAAGAAAGCCAAACTACAAAGTGCTATAAGTAAGTGCCATTTAAGTGCTACTAAATTGTTTGCTTGTTGATTATAACCCCTGCTGCATCAGGATCAAGATAGGTCAGCGGGAGAGTGTCCTTCCTCCACTTAAACAATACCAAAACAACACCGACCCTAATCAGAAGTTATTAGGACCTGAACAGTACTGACATTTACTTTGTGTTTGTTGGTTCACTTTAGAGTTCATGAGACCAGATTCATGATGCAACACCATCGATTAATAACTAAATACATGTAGCCATCAGGTTTTGTGAGCGACAGAGACGGGCAGACAGACACACATACCCACAGGTTGCAGAAAGGAGAAAAGAGTTTTTCTTTACTTCATTGTTGCAGAAGAAGCGACGCCCCATTTAACCAAGAACATAAATATGAATTCAGCAGGTTTTTATAAGGATCAGATCTAAGTGTGAGTGATTAGAAAAAAGCAGAGGAGCAGAGTCTCTTGTTGACCAGCAGAGTAATGCGCCTCGTTGCTGCCAAGGGGGGCCAGACGGGGACACCCTGATATAGTTAAGGCTAAAGATGCAGCACACAAGTCTAAACTGAATGTATGTCAAATTAATGTGGAGAGCACTGATTACTGTTATAGACTGACTACTGTAGTGTGATTTTCGAATTGAAAACCTTATTTTGTAAATTACAGCACACTTGTAATAACAGTAACAGTCTAAAATACTTTTAAATGCATAAATCATGAGGCTAGTGAAGATGCCCACCTCTAGTCACACAGTGACAAATAAATATATGTATAGAAGTCAAATTCTTTGATGCATCGATAATAGTGTTATCATTGAATCATAGCCCTCTGAATCTGAATCGAATGGAATAGTGAGGTGCCTAGAGATTCCCACCCCTAATGGTTATTGCTTGTTTTCCTGATAACAGCCATGTGCAGTGTAAAAAATAAGCTCAGCCAATATGACAGACCAGACCCAAACCTAAATATTATTTCAAAATATTTGCAAGAACTTAGCCTGTCAGCTCCTTAGTAAGGTAGGTAAGCAGTAAGTGAGACTTAATTGAGTTTCACTGAAGACTGCAGTAGACAGGGCTGGATTACCAACCATTTATCTTGGTCAACATGTAAACTTTGTAGCAGTTCTGATTTATTTGTTAATACACATGCACCACTAAAAGAACAGAATGTGACTGGGTCCTGAGTTTAAATGTAGTAGTTTTTGGTTTTTTTAGCATTGTTTAATGAAGTTAGAGCTAGGGTTGGTAAACCTGGAAAAGCGAGCAAGAACAGCCTCAGAAATATTCAGCTGATACATTACACCCACTCCCATTGGCCCTCTTGTCAAAGCTATGCCCCAGAAACATATGAGCATGCACTATCTGCCAACTGATAGAAGCCAACTTTTCAGTGACAGGTCGCTGTGAGGACTCTGGTCATGTGCAAGCATTAAAGGTCAGTTAGTGAGAGACAGATCGTTCAGTCCTGTGAAATGTTTGGCCATGTTTGTTACAGTCATAGGAGGACCACAGACACCTTTTTTTTTTAAAAACACCTATATTTATTGATGGCTATCAGGACGTGAAGAGGATTTCAACAGATATAAAAAGTGTATCAGAGACCACTTACAGTACTTTTAACTTTCTACAAACTAATTAATCATTGTAACATATACAAATGAATTTGAGAGCTGGGTGGAAAAATGGGGGCCCTATGCTAATTTCTGCCTCTCATCCCCCTTTTGTGTTAATCTGGCCCTGATTGTAGGACAGTCCCCACTTGTTGGTGTGATATTAATATTTGTTCACGTACCAGCAACTGGCAAGCAGTGTCTCTTGAAAAAAATTAATATATTATAATATATATTATTATACATGTACATATATTTATATATATGTCTATATAGGCCTATTATAACTATAACTATTACTATGACTTTTGAGTTTGTTAAAACAAACATTGAAATCACTTATATTTTACTTGCATTTGTATAATCTGTAAGTGGAAATAAATGAGGCGAAAACGCTCGTTCTTTGCTCACTAGCCCCAGACTCTTCACATCACCACCGGTTGTGGTTTAAGTGCATTTACGTTTAAGGAGAATCGCTGACGCGATTACTCAGCGTAATCGACCAATAGAATAGCAAAGTCTCGTGACGCCACTTCCTGGTCGGTTGTTTTGCGGGAAGTTTGGTCGTGGTACAATTCAGCCGGCAGTCAGCGATAAACAACAAAGTGAAGGTGTGTGTGTTCATCTTTTCATTTAATGAAAGGATCGCCTGCACCCAACGTGTCGCAGAGATTCAGAAGCGTTTGTTATGAAACGTCGTCACGGAGCAGCTACAGTCAGATATCGATACTATCGAGACAGCGCAGTTAGCTCTGAAGCTAACGTCACTTGGGCCACTACCTAGCTAACGTAGCGTTAGCCTTTGCAGAGCTACCCTGATCGCAAACGCTTTTTTGTTTAAATGAAAGGCGGCTCATACCTCTGCAGTAAACACACTGGTCATTATTAAAACTATGTGTATTGAATTCGTAAGCTGTACTTACTTCAAGTCGCTGAGTAGGAACGGGCGACTTCCGGATGTGGTTAGCTAACTCTGTTCGTAAATGAAAGCATCAAACACGACGCCACGTAGCACCGGAGCTCCATTTTAAAGACTGAAGTTAGTCGTTAAGGCTGTAAGTGACGAAGTAGCACTGTAACACAGATGACGGTGCATTTCAGATGCCCCCCAAAGCCAAGGCTGCAGGGAAGCGAAGCGCTCCAGCCAAGAGGAAACTGGCAGAGGAGTTCCCACCAGGAGAAGTGTTGACCGACACCGGGAAGAAGGCCTGGAAACTAGGGACTCCAATCGGCCAGGGGGGATTTGGTCTCTTATATCTGGGTAAGAATAGATGGGACACTGATGATCAAGTTCAAAAGTTGAACAATATATTCTAAAAGACATCTATAGATGATGTGACTTCATTTTTTTGTTTGTTTGTTATAAAAGTAATGTATATCTAAACTTTTTTTTGTGTCAAGCATTTATTGTCAGCATTCAACTATTGTTGATCATCAAAGATTTTAAACAGTCTTAGCATCTGTTTCATTTTTATTGTATTATAGGTTCCTGGCAGTTTTGTTTAATTGACTAAATGATATTGTCAATAAATCGAACAAACGATTGGTTCAGACTTATAGTTGAGTCTGTGCTTAAAAAAAGCACACCATGTATCTATGAAACAGGATTCAGAGAAATGTGTTAACCTAAAAAATAGTACATGTGTAAGTACTATTTAATGCTGCCATTATTTTCTTTTTCTCAAGCTGATGAAAATTCTGCAAAATCTGTGAGTGCTGATGCTCGCTATGTCATCAAAGTGGTAAGACTCTAAACATCCTGAAAGCATGAACTGATATTGCGTTGCTAAAGGGTTTTTTCTTTCATACACATCAAATGTGCACTTCCTACAACTCACTTCCTTAAGTGACTCTTGGTTTTCACTGTTGTTTACAGTAGTTTTGTTTTATGATGTTTGCAAATCAGTTTTGAAATGTTTGATGTTTGTAAAAATTGGGGGGAAAAGCACAAGTTAGTTGACAATGGATAGAGTGGGTTAGCACTACAGGGCCCCACAAGTGGTCAGATTGTAGATTTAGTATGTACTGCAATCAGAGTGAGTCATACCCTTACAGGAGTGTTTGATTTAGTTGAACCAGTGTGGCTGGCTCATCCTTTATAAAGATTAAAACTCATCAGAGTGAAATGTGTGTGTGTGAATAGGGTTGCAAAATTCCGGGAATATTCAAAGTTGGAAACTTTCCATAGGAATTAACGGGAATATACGGGAATTAACGGGAATAAACTGGAAATTGTGTGGGTAATTTATACTAACTGTATTTACCTTGTCATATACAGACATAAATATAAACATTTTGTTTTGTCTTAAGCTGATTTGAGCCCTGAGGAAACTTTGGGCACTTGACTATATGCTTCTGCATCTTTGTGGCATTCTTAACATAGGTCTTTGCACAGTATTTGCAAATGTACACAGCCTTTCCTTCTACATTGGCTGGGGTGAAATGTCTCCACACATGAGATAGTGCACGTAGCATTGCTCTGTAGAGTAAGATGAGAAAAAAAGCTTGTAAAAAACACTAATGCAATGCCAGAGATATAAATAGTTAGCTAAACAATTGGAATCGTCTTTAAAAATATTTTACAATTGATGGATAAATGAATAGAAATAGGCTAGATGAACAGATGAACAATCCTCAATCAGCATGCTAATATATTTTCCCCAGTAATATCATCAAAACTTCCCTGACTAGTCCTTGGGCTAATGCAGTAGTGTGGCCTCAATAGCCCTGCTGTAGTGTGCAGGATGCTGGGAATTATCTGTGCATGTGATGGAGAAATACACATTGCAGGGTTGAAATTCAACGTGCAGCGTGTGCTGCATTCCATACATCTTTAAAATAGAGTTTTGAATGACGTTTTTATTGCTCAGCATTTAATTTAATTTTTTTTAAATTCCCAAAATTCCCGAGCTTAACTTCCCATGGAAAGTTTCCGGAAATTTTCCGTCCCTTTGCAACCCTATGTGTGAATCCAGCAAACAGGCACTGAGCTGGAAGAGAAATCACATTCAACTGCTAGGCTCCTAGTATTATACATTTTTAAGTCAGTGGATTTTTAATATAATTAATTGTAACATTTAATCTAACTATAAAATGACATAAAGTGAAATATGTTTTCCATCAGTGGTTCCCTTTTAATTACCAGTTATCTGTTAGAACTCTTATACATTAAGTCAACAGTAAGCTTCCCTGCCTTGTCTGTTTGTTGCCTTTGGTATTCTACGATGTGCTCCCCATCATTGGCTCTACTTGCTCCTTATTAGTGGCTGTTTTGCCTTTGCCTCTTGTTATGGTTTTCAACAAGCACCAGACCACAGCCTGTCAATGTCAGTGAAAGTCATTCACTGTCCACTGCTAAACCTTTTAAAGTCAGATAGCTACCTACCAATTCCATAAACGTATGTCTGTGGAACGCATATCTCAATGACAGTTCATCCTATTGACGTCATTTTTGGCATATGCCTTATAAATTGCCTGAGAAACTGAAGTGTCTAGTTTGGTACGATTTGAGCATGCAATATGTTCAATATTAATATAAATTGAATAAATAGGCGACCAGTGCCAGTAGTGTGCTAGCAGTCAGTCTGTGGATCAAGTTGAATATGTCCTCTTCTACATTCTCAGATAAACTACAGCAGTGGTCAGTAACTGGGTCAGAATCGCACCCAGATCATTTTAATCATTTGATTTTTTTTTCTGACCCGGAATGGTTGCTGATCTCTTTCATTGAAACAATATTCACAGCATCACTGTTTGGTCATTTGTCTTCAAAGACAAAGTATAATGTTAATTTAGTTACTGTAATGATTTATATCCAACTGAATTATAGGGCTTTTATTTGTTGAACCTAGGTTTGAAGATTGTGTCGATTGCTTAACAGAGCTTTGAAATAGCCATGTATGAAAAAATAACAGCAGTTCAGTAAATCATTCAAACTTAAACCACACACGTTAGCTCATGAACACACTGTTAAGTCATTTTAAGTCAGTTTGAACAATAGTAGGACTGTGCGACATAACGATATATATCACTTTCCCAGAGAAATTATTCAATCTATGGCAGTAACGTGCACGAAGGTCACTCTCACCGCAACAGATTCCGAGTGACAGGTACATAGACTAAAGAATGAGCGATAAGTTCTCTCGTGAGAAAAATAACTACATTGTTGCCAAAACAAGCTGAAACTGTGAGTTCTGCATAGATGGTAAGCGCAATCACACGGTAGAATGCGTTAACGCAACAGCTCAAGTGAGTACGCGGCAAAGTTAGAGAGCTCTTATGATATTATGACATCTATCCATTATGTTCAAAACTGTTTTGTTATTTTGATGATATGTTCAGCTACACGCTGCATCTATTAAACGTCTGTCCATCCTCGGGAGAGGGTTCCCTCACATGTGACTCTGAGGATTCTACATTTAGATTCCTCTATTAATAGTGGAACATGAAACATGCTTTTGACACAATTTACAGTGCACTCTACTCTGCTTCTTGTCGGACTTTAAATAGCCCAAATATCTCCACACTACCGAATTCCTCTGACCCTTCTTTTCAACAATGACCTCATCTTTAGAGCCTTGTGTTTGTTGGGTTGTTTTCTTTTATAACGCTGTCGCTCTAGTTTTTGGTTAACTTTTCCTGTCTTAATTTTCTCTTTTATATAGCTCCCACTCCTGATGTACTGCTGTGCATGGCTGCATTAGCCAAAACATTAACATGTGTGCTGCTGTCGGCTGCTACTCCTATGTTCTGTGCTTTGTGTATCAACCTAACCTGATGGGGCTGTAACTCTCTTCCAGCCACATGATTGCTCATATGTTATCGTTGCTGCATGCACTTCAATGTCAAGCACACTGCATCTTTGCAGTGTGCAAAGATGCGTCCTATAAAATGTGTCCTATAAATAATGTTGGATGTTAAATGATATTCACATCAATGTGATGATTTGTTGGTTTGTGAGTATTTCATTTGCTTGATGAGCTCAAAAACAGACATACATTCAGGTTATTTTAATTATGTTCCAAAAGATTTCGATATTATATATATATCACTGTAACCATATGCATTCACATATACAGCTACCCCATATACTGTTGTATTCAGTCTTTACAGTGTATCCATGTGCAGCTTTTACAAAAAGACATGAGATGATACATCGGTTGGTCTATGTAAGTACCAGTTATTGGTAGTTAAAATGAATGTAGACATAAATGTACTTTGTATTTCGTCCACAGGAGCCCAGTGAAAATGGACCTCTGTTCTCAGAGCTCAAGTTTTACATGCGAGCTGCTAAGCCTGAGCTGAGTAAGCCAAATTATAATTCTTTATACACAAACACACACACACATGTTTGTACTTCTATCTTATTGAGGACGCTTATTGGTATAATATATCCCTAGCCCCTTTCCCTAACCATCCATCTAAATGCCAAACCCTAACCATACCCAAGTCTTAACTGTCAAACAGCCCATTAAAAAATGAGGAACGGCCCAAGTAATGTCCTCACACTCAAAAAAGGCCTTACTTTCTAGGGTCTATGCTTAAAATGGTCCTCACAAATATTTAAGTACTGGAACACACACAGACCCCTGTTGAAGTATTACATTACATATCATTTAGCTGATGAGTTTATCCAAAGCGACTTCCAATAAGTGCATTAAACCATGAAGGTACAAACCCAGAATAGCAACAATCATGTAAGTACAATTAGCTTTAAAAAAGCCAAATTACAAGTACTAGATGTAAGTGCAATATATAAGTGCAGCTAACTTTTTCTTTCTTTATATATTTATTTTTATATAAACATGAGTTGACGATTGTTATTAGACATCATCTTCTTAACCAAGGTGTAGTTGGAAGAGAAAGTATGCCACCAAAGTTAGCCTTGTAATCATAGCACAACAGTCTCTCACCACCAGGGCAAACAAATAAAAGAAAGCTAACTTTCTTAATTAAAAAAGACAGTCTTGTAGCAGAGGCGTAGGGGACCCTACAGAGGAACGGAAGCATTTGGTGGAAGCGCTGTTGGCCCCCAGGCCACAGCTTTGCATTTTATATAATAACAATCCAAATGTCAATCTCCCCTGACAATTAACTGTTATATTACTAAGGAACCAAAGGCTCATATTTTATTCATGCTGGAATCTCGTGTTGTTGGTAAATATATTTGTCCCAGCAGCAGATTAGCTTGCAGCCTCGCTGCCCGGCTCCCCCCACAGAAATTTACTATTATTACTGTGAGCATCACAGCCATCACCCACTTACACCGGCACCAGTTACCTTGTACACAGGAAATTTCAGTAACCACTCTGATTTGATGGAGAGATTCAGTATTTTCTCTTGTCCTGCAGTCCAAAGTTGGATGAGATCTCACAAGCTGAAAAATCTGGGAGTTCCCAGGTACTGGGGCTCAGGTCTGCATGACAGAGGAGGGAAAAGGTAAGATTTAAACCAGAAAATCTCACATAACCATTCCTGATCAAATTTCAGAAGTTAAATGTAAATGAGCTTCTTACTGTGCTGCTGTTTCACCAGATACAAAATATTCAGTTTGAACCCCAAAAATATTTTATAAACTCAATAAACTAATTGAGAAATCAAATACATTACCTTGTAGAACACCAAACACATGTTTACAAAGTAAAATATAAGATTTAATTTAGTAAAGTATTGGATAACAATTAATCAAGCCATGCACTGTAGTAAGAGAGGGGACATGATGATTTACATGTGTTTAGTAAAAGAAATAACTTGATAGGTATATTAAACATGATTTCTCATTGTAAGTGAAAACATTTGTAAGACGTTGAAAACTGATTGTGAAGACTCAAAGCCTTTCATAAACCATTAAAAAGGAGTTTTTTTTCTCTGGCATGAGAAACTAATCATGGGTTAATCATCACAACAGTGAGCAGTGCAGTGCTGTGTTTCTACTGCTTTTTTATCTGACACTTCACAAATATTAAACACATCCTCTTTGTGCTTCCCAGGTACAGGTTCATGGTTATTGACAGGCTTGGCACAGACCTGCAGAAAAAGTTTGAAGAATGTGGAAAGAGGTTCCCCAGAAAACTGGTTCTGCAGCTTGGTCTTTGTCTGGTTGGTTATTCCATGATCAGATGGTTTAATTTTGCTTGAGCACTGCAAACGAGAGGGAACTGCATTTAAGTGTGGCACAAAACAGGTTAATGTAATTAAAGGTCAAAGGCTTCTTGGGACTATTCAATTGACAAGCTGTTGTGCCTGCAAATGGACACAGGAATTAACTTGCTATTTAATGATGACAACAAAGGTGTGTTGAACCGAACGCGGCGCCAATTTGATGTGCGTCGAGATTACATAAAAAGTCAATGCAAAGTCCCCTCTAAATTTGCGTCAAGAGCTCTAGGTGTCGTTTGGGGGGTTTGATGTTTCAAACGCGGCCCACGATTGAGTTGAAATATTTGAACTCGGGCATCAAATTCGCGTGAGACAAAGGCGCGTCATTCAATCAGCGCTGAAAATTGTTCTTGCACCAGCCAAAGCTAGCGAGTGATCAAACCAGTCACTGCTCAGCCTCAAGTACCGCTGGATTGACCGTCACCTAGAAAATGCTCCTGTAGGAGCCGGTTTGTTTGGGGACCCACACACAACGGCGCGGGCTTCTCCGGCTCTTCCACAACACGTTCACCAATCACCGCAGCAGTTGTAGTTACTTCAGCCAGTATTTCTCTCTCTCTCTCCTCTTCCGTTGGCTTCCCCCTGGTGTTTCCACAACATGTACAACACAGCAACTTGATCGCTTCAGCCAGTAATCCTCCTCTCTGCACAGTAAAGCCACAAGGGAAACAGTGTTATTCCCATTTACTGAAGTATTGGTTGTCAACCTCTATAATTTCTTCCACATTGCATTAATGAAAATAACTGTATTGTGTGATGAGTCCGTAAGCTTCACTGTCAGACAGTCAGTGAATTACATAAAGGCATTGCTGTGGTAACATTAGTCATGCTGTAACACACCAATCAGAGCAAGACAAGATGCTTGCAAGCAGGATGCTCAGGTGACATGACCGTCATCTGACACAAGTATGTCATAGACTAGGGCTGGGCGATAACACTTCAGATCAATATCGCGATTATTTCAAACTTTTACCTCGCTAACGATCTGTCACGTTACGTCTCATGACGTTTTTTTCAATGTGTTTAAATACATGTCTCAAACTCTGGAGGGAATCAGACGAATACAAATACAACTTCAAGACCTGTACGTGTCCTAATAACTTCTGATGAGTGTAAAGTGAGCACAGATCCGTGGGGGAGTGAGGGAGGACATGCGGCAGAGTAATATGGCACGGTAAAAGGTCCCCAGGCCACCGCTGCAAAATGAACATAGCGGAAACCCGACAGTTCGTGAATGCACGCATTGGGGAAAGTAATAACCGAATTAACCAACATGAGCAAAATTAAGTCTGTTAGAGGCTATGAATGTCGGTTTCGATACATTTTCGGTTAATTGCCCAGCCCTGTCGTAGACTGACACATAATTGTATTTTGCAGAGACAGAACTCCTCTGTAGCTTTTTGATGGGCATCTTGAAATAGCAGGAGAGAAAAAGAGAAAGTGCCAATTGACCGCTCAAATTTCCTAAGAATAGGAATGTCCAAACTGTACAGATGTCATTCACACTTGGCTGAGATCCTGTCGCAGTGCGAGCAGGACACATCCCGTCATGGTCGAGCAGATCCAATTACATTTTTTTTGTGATGCATTCTGTGTGTAACATGCCTCTTTCTTATAGATGTATCCATATACAGAACAAATGTTAATACCTTGTTTGTAAACACTAGAAAAATCAAAATAACATACACCAAATACATATTTTGCACTAACATTTCATATAAAATATTTTGCTTTCTTTTTCTTGTTTAGCTGGATATTTTGGAGTATATCCATGACCATGAGTATGTGCACGCTGACATTAAAGCATCTAACCTCATGTTGAGTGACACTGATCCCAACCAGGTCAGTCGAAGTCAAAGCACATGATTAAAATCACATTGGGTTTGATTTAGGGGTAATGTTCTTCTGTATTTTTTAATGTCGGAAAACTAAGGCGCTCCTCTAACCCCAGTTCTGTTCCATAAAGGCTGGGGGGGGATTGTGTTCTAAGATCATTATATCCATTTGTTGAGGAGGAGCCTAGCAAACAAGGTGAGGGCAGGGGTATATAGGCTATTTAATTTGAAGATTATTAATATATAATTGGTGGTATTATTAAGGAGCTATTTATACTTTTTTAAAAGTGGTCCCTCTGGATTTAAATATTGTGCATGTTTGTAGTTATGCTGTTTCTGAAGCTTTACTGGAATGTCTGTTTGATTTTATTACAGTATGATTCTTTATTAAAGCCAGTTACCAAGTGTAGGGTATCACTATAATGCAAAAGCCTGGAATCATCTGCTGCTCCTGCTTTTGGCTTTGTGCTAAGAGAATTTAAACATCCTGTCTATCTCTGACTAAAGATGAGACTATTTTTAGTGTGATTCCTGGAATCATTCTAGATGTATATGTGTAAATGTGACGTTGCTCTTGGTTTACGCATGTCTGTATGCATGCCTGACTTTCTGTTTTTGTGAACTGTAGGTTTACTTAGTAGATTATGGGCTGGCGTACAGGTACTCTCCTGATGGTGTCCTCAAAGAGTACAAGGAAGACCCCAAGAGATGTCATGATGGTACCATTGAGTTCACGAGCATCGACGCCCATAAAGGAGCATGTAGGTATTAGGGTTACTAGTAGTTTAATGTGCCCATTTACTGATTATAAAGGCAAGGTAGCCAGATCTTTGATTGTAAAAGGAAGGTCACATAGGGTTTAACATTCTTAGCTCTACCTAGAAGCTGAATCTTGTAGTATTTGTATTAGTCAGGTATATCTCCTCAAAGTATAAGAAGTTTAAGAAAAAGAAGGTTTTATAGCTCTGTACTGTTTTATATAGTACAGAGCTGATGTCACTCCCAACACAGCAATGAGATTAATATTCTAATTTTATTTTTGGAAAGAAGGGTTCAAATTTTTTAACATTTTTATAAGCTACAATTGTATTACCCTAACTAACCCTAACCCTTAGATTTAGATCATGTGTTGGTGTTTACAGTTGAATAACAGCATGTTTCCTCTCCAAGAATTGGCTTTGCTACTAATGTACGGGCAAAAATGAAAGTGAAGATGGTGTACGCTGCTGCTGATTTGGTTGTTGGCTCCAGCTGCATGTAGGCGGAGTGACCTGGAGATCCTGTGCTACTGCATGGTTCAGTGGTTGTGTGGTCGGCTGCCCTGGGAGGACAAGCTGCAGGACCCCATCTACGTCAGAGACTCCAAACTTTGGTGAAAGAGTGGCACCTGCATTCACTACACACTCCCTCTCTGACTGTGGTTTTGTTGTGTGCTGCAGTAGCAGGACCATTGTACATAAGAAATGGTAGTTGAGATATTCACAAAGGACATCATCAGCAGTGTGTGTTTGACCAGGCTGTTTTCAGGTGATAAACACTGAAATTGTTATTGGCCAACTACTCTCAGCTGTGCCAATCAGCTCTCCCTGGTTCACCTGCAGGGGCTCACTGAGACACCTCCACAAAAGCAGTTTTACCTTTCAAGTAAATTAAAATGACAGGTTTCAATCTTTCTGTCTTACAGGTGTCAAGAAAACATCTCACAGTTTATGAACAAGTGTTTCTCTGCTCAAGACAAGCCAGGTGACACACACACACACACACACCCACACAGACAGACAGACAGACAGAGAGAGACACACACACACACACACACACACACACACACACACACGGGGCAAGTACAAGATTGAGTGTAGATCTGTCATAGCCATTAACAGAACCAGTAAAAAATCACTACTAATCGGATGAGTGGCCCGGCAGTTAAGTACTGTTTGTTTTTCCGAGCTGTCTGTGTGTGTCTCTTCCAAGCTGATAACTCAACAGGCAACTGGGTCAAACTCATACCGCAGCAGCATTAATCAGAAAAGGTTAAGACCGAAGCACCTCACCATACTCGACAAACATGCACACACGCACACAAAGGCTTTAGTCATACTTAAGTAAACGACAACATTCATTTATCTGCAGTGTGATCTAATTATAATCTTTCAGACCTACTTGGTTCTCATTTGGATGGTAATTCCAATAGCGCACACTGCAGTAAACACTGTTTGCTGTGGCTATAAATGGTGACTTTGACATTTGTTGTCTTGCTGTGGTAACAGTTGCCATTTTAATGTTGGCATTTTGACCTGCAGGCAGTGTGTCAGTTCAGGCAGAGGAGACAAACACAAGAGTCACACCTCCTTCCTTCTGCTCTGTTGAGCACAACTGAACTGTTGGTTACAACTCCATCTGTGTTTGTGTCAAGGCTAAAATGATGCTGCGACCAGCCCTACACATTATGGCGAAGACGGTGTTCTGACACAAACACATGAAGAGTAACATGAATAGAGAGATGGTCAGGGCCAGTCAGGGTTATTTACTTAGTCTTCCATAATTAATCATGCTCTAAAGAACTTCACTAGCTAATTGGAAATTGGAAATGTGTCACAAATCAACACTAACTCTAAATCCACAGCCACCAAAATAGACAGAAAAGATCTAACAGACATACCTGAACTGTATGAGCATGTCTGGTGTTGCTGATACTGACATAGAAGCAAGTAGCTAATAGTCAGATTTCAGTTTATAATGAACCAGTGCATCACTGTGTTTTTCTGTTGAGCTGCAGATGAAATTCAGAAGTTCATGGAGGAGATTAAATCTCTGGGATACCAAGACAAACCACCGTACGAGAAGCTGCGCTCCATCCTGCTGTCCGGACTGAAGAGCATCCAGTCCAAAGATGATGGCAAGCTTGAGTTTGCTCCTGCCAACGGAGCTGTATCACTTCCTGCTAAGGTCAGCACAAGCACACTGAGATAGACAACAACTTGGGTATAGGGAAATCTTTGAGACTGCCTCGCTTAATTTTATTTGATGTACTGCTCCTGGCTAGCTTCCGGCTCCAAAAGAAGAAGCCTAAGCGGAAGTGCTTAAAAGTGTACTTCCGCAGAGATCCAGCAGGGGCTGGCTCCGACTGGCTTCAAACAATCTCTGGCTCCATAGAATGCCATTCAAAAAACGCCAATTTCTCCCATGAAATACTCCGTCAAACAAAATAACCCACGGATGATTGTGGTCTCATTCGCTAGTTATTGTCCTTATCAGAGATCTGGTGGTCCAACTGAAAATAATATCGTAATTAATTAGATATTAGAGTCTAAAAAGCTGTAAATTTAGGGGCGTGTCTGCTTGATTGATATAATACTGTGCATGTTACTGCTGTGACTTTTTACCAGATGTGCTCATTACAATCATGAGTAATAAAACTGAGTTTCATAGATAACTTTATTGCACATTAAACTACATTAATTTATAATTTAACAAAAAATGTAATATAGTTGTGGATCAAGGTAAACATGATCTTCACTGAAGGAAGAATAATCTAGTGCTTAATATTTAGTAATTATAATTTACAGTAGAAATGTTAGAATTGAGAAAGCACAAAAGTTGGATTTTATATTAATCTTGCAGCTCTTGATGCAGTCGTCTGTTTACTATAAAAGTAAAGTCCAAAGACTGGAGGAACACAAGCTGCTCTTACATTTGATATGTTTAACAGTGTGTAGTTTAACAGTCAGTCCAGAAGCAAATAATTCATCACAGTTCATGAAGCAGCTCACATCTGTTCTGACGTCTCTTCATGTTCTGCAGATTAAAGCAGTGTTAAAAAAAACTCTGAAATCAGATGATCGAAGCTAACTGTGTTAGCTGCTAATTCTCGGCACAGACAGGTGCTGTGGCGAGTAGCCGGTGTAGGTGGGTGTGTTTACACACCTCAAGTTGGAGGTCAGGTCAGACCCAGCTCCTCCCTTTTATCCAAATATGGTAACGTCCCCCTCCACCGGGCTCCAAACAATCAAGATGGCGCTGATTCAATCTCGAAACTCTCGGCTTCAAAACGGGAGTACAGAAACCAAGGTGACGTCATGCTAGGTTGCCACTTGGTTTAAACATTGAGGTGCGGCAAAGGTTGGTCTTTTGCCATAGGAGACAAAGTTATCATAACTCCACTGTGCATTGTCCAATCAGCACCAAAAGTCCTTCACGTGATCATAGTCCAATCCTGAACAGCTCCATATGTCAATATTAACAAAGGGTCATAGCGCCCACATACTGATTAACTGTGGGACATCAGCACCAAAATTCTCACCTTTGATCAGGTGAACAGATCTATTAGTCTATATGTAGTGATAGTGATGGCGTAGATACCTACTGATCAGCGTGAAAATAAAGTTGTAACTCCACTGTACATTCTCGAACCGGCCCCTAATTTCTCAGGCTTCATCAGAGCCCCGAACTGAACAGATCATTAGTCTCTATGTAGTGATAGTGATAGCACCACCTACAGCCAAAAGGCAGTAAGCCTCATTATACAACTTTAATTCGATTTACATGAAATTTTCATGGTGTGGTCTACACTTGATGGCTTTGACCGTAATGTGTGATTAGTGGCTGCGTGACAGAAGCAGGAAGTGACGAGTTTATCCTTCCCGCAATGCACAAAATGCATGCAACACCGAGCCGTTTCGCCCGGTCCCTGTCCACCCTCCCCCATTGCCGCATCAGGTCCTGAGATTGCAAGTGCTAGGGCCCGCACAGTCCTTCTTGCAGCCCTAGTTATTAATAGTAATTATAGCAACTAGTGTAGTGCCTGTACGAACATTTGTTTGGGATAAGCTGTTTGCTTGGCCTGTTGTAAGGCTGGTTGCAGCTTTCTCTCTGAAGTTGTACTGATCTGCAGTATTTGAGCTGTGGCAGGGTAAAGACCTGCTGCTGGCCTCAGTACAGAGAACCCCGAACTTGAGATTCAATTGATGTTGCCCTTGCAGTGAACACACTGTTGGCATGAATGGCAACTTCATTTACATTGATGATTCCCAGCTGCTGCTGCTACAGAGCACTGGTCGCCTATTTATTCAAAGTTTTTTCAAATTTAAAATATCGAATGTACGAATCGCACCACATTTGACACACCACTTCCTTGGGCCCTTAACAATTCTCATGCCAAGTATGAAGTATGGGTTCCACAGATATTAATTCCACACAGACAGATTTCTGGAATTATTAGATTATAAACTTGGTTTATACAGCATTTAAAAGCAATGTCTTACCTTCCTAAGTGGCCAGAATCTCGGCTCCGTGGTTGGGAGCTCACTGGTAGTTTGGCTCGTTGTCTGGCCGGTAACCAGCCGTCCGGACCATCCTGCTAAAGAAGGATGAGGAAATGTTTTTTTATCGTTCGGAACGCAGCCACTTTATCTGCCCTCCACAACAGCAGCAGCAACATACAAGGGCGTGAGCACTGTTGGTTGAATCATTAATGAATCAGTTTTCATATGATGAACGTGAGTGAACGTCACGTAAATTTTTTAAAGCATCATCGTATCAGGCCGTCAGGAAATACCAGGAGCGTTTGCGTGAGTGCGGAGGTTGGCGCAACGCGCGCCTTTACGCACGGTGCAACTCTCTCTCGCTCACTCGCGTGCCCCCTGCATCAGGAGATGCGCATGGCCCGGCGGCGTGTTTGCCGTCGGGGGGTCAGCACGAGACCCTAAGCGTCCGGAGGTTGGTCGGGCTGCCTTGGTCAACCGGGGTCGAGCAGGCTGTACCGGTAATGATCCCTCCGCAGGTTCACCTTCAGAAACTTTGTGAAGAGTTTAACTTCCTCTAGATAGTCAAGTTTGATCATCTTCTCGGCGCTCCGCCATGTTATACTGTGGTCTATTAGTGTTCTTAGGTAGACACAAGAGGCACTTGTTTATTCTGTTGGTTCTTTGTTGTCCCTAGAAGTTCAGATGCACTAGTCCATTACTATTTGAACCTCAGCATCTGGGGTTCAAAATTTGTAAAATTATACAGTATATGTATATTTTTGTTATAATTTTTCAGTCAGTTGAAATAAATCCTGAAGAGAACAATTTGGGGTTGTTTTGTGTCTGTATAGACTATAAAAAGCGCTTTGCATTTTTAATTTTGGTACTTGTACTTTTACTTTTGATACTTAAGTACATTTCAACACCAGATACTTTTGATGCTTAAGTACATTTAATATGAGCTACTTTAAGACTTTGACTCAAGTCATTTTCTTACGGGTGACTTTTACTTTTACCGGAGTCACTTTCAGGTAAGATATCTGTACTTTTACTCAAGTATGGCTTTCAAGTACTTTATACACCACTGCTTACCGGCTGCTTCTTAACAGTGGAAACAGTGAAAACACAGAGTTTCTCTGGTCACAGCTGCTCAGAGATCAGCGCTGCAGCTTCTTGATCAGAGCAGAAGCTGCAGTTGGTTTGTACCGAGCTACATCCTATTACGTCTACGGCCCGGCGCTTTTTCGTGCGGGTGGCTAATCTTGAGTTTCCGATCCCCAGCCTCGGTAGGCTAACCATGGATAAATCCCAAAAAAGAAAAGTCTGGGAGGAAAATAGAGAGTTTAATTCTGCGTGGACAGATTAATTTGCTTTCACTGCCAACAATGCTGGCTTACCTGGATGCTTGATATGTGGCGAGAAATTAGCAAACAACAAAAAATGTAATGTTGAAAGACATTTCCAGAACAAGCACACAGCATTTGCTGAAAAGTACCAAGCTGGAGATGAGCGAAAAAGCATAGTTCTGTGTTTAATTTATTTCAAAGTAGGCCTACACATGCCAATGTATTTTGTTCTCCTCTTCATAAGAGTTTGGTGTTTTCCTTTGTTGTAACAGTTAAAAATATCAATAAAATGACAACAGTTTTCTTTATTGTCATAAACAAAAACAAATATTGACAAAAGTAGAGTGGATGTAGGAAAGTAAGTGTAAAATTATATTTCAAAATCTATCTCTTACCTCCATCTGATCAATCCTATGTAATGAAAACCCTGAAAAACTGTCTTAACGATTAATTGAAGACTACACACAAAGATTGAGGCTAAATCTGCATGTTGCTGAAATCTGTAGGATTGTAACTTAAACATTAACAGCACTGAGCAGATATGTGTATTCTCATAGGTTTACACGCTAACATTTACTTTATTCACAGGCCAGTCATATTTGTTTCCTGCTGTATATAATTATCCTGTCAATCTGTTCTCCTCAGCAGGCGCCACATGGTGTTCACTAGGTAGCAATTGTCAAAATAAAGGCAAAACTGAAAAGAGGTGCAGGGGGTGAGTGATAGTTCAGACTTTATAAATGGCTCAGGCTGGAGGAGGACTTGATTGTCTTTATTAAGTGCAAAACTCTCTGAACAGCCACCATTTCTCTCTGACTCGCTCTGATTTCAGAGCAGAAATAATTTAGTCATATTGTGTGGAAAACTCTTTCCTGTCTTTCTAGGAAACCTTCACTTTTGTTGAACCCACAGTTAAAACACACTTTATGTAAACAATTTATGGAAGCCAGTGTTTGTTTGTTGTGGTCAAAGCAGTTGAACAAGTGATCTGATGTTTTATTGGAAATGGAAAAAACACTTAGTTTAAACACGTTTAACTCTTAACGGAGGAAAATAAATGCTTTTATATGAATCTAGTTCCCAAGAGCAGGTGCAGCACCAAATGGTACATGACCAACTTAGGTATAGGTTTTAATGTGGACATGTATGCACACGGTCACCACCTAATTCTTCTTTTCCTCTTCTTCCAGAAGGCGGCCAAGAGAAAAATAGCAGATGTGGAGAGTGAGACGGATGGAAGTTCCACAAAGAAAAAGAAAGTCACAAAGAAAAAAGGTGTGATCAGATGTCATGTTGTATATTTGCTGTTAATCTTTATTCCTTTTCCACTGCAGAAACAAGATGTGTGGGTCGGGTTCTTTTGTTTTCATGGTTTGGTCCGCTTTATTGTCGAGTTCTCAAAGGGATAGTTCACAGAAAAATGTGTTTGAGTCCCCTTGTGTCAGGGGGTAAACAGCGTTGCAGCCAAATCAAATACAATTGAAGTAACTGGGGATCAATTCTTCAAACGTTAAAAAACAACAGAAAAAAACATTAAATCTCTCCATACTGCTCCTGTGGTGTCATCCAAGTGACTGTTAGCCCTACATTCAAATTTGACCCGAAACAGCGTCATTAACACCATATTTTAAGCCTAAAAGGCTGCTACTGGAAGTAGCGATGCTAGCGGAAGCAGCGATGCCAACGCGCACCCCACACATGCCCGTGGGTGAGAGCGTGTGCGCGTGCGAGCGTGAATGATATCAGAGGAGGATATCAGAGGACGTTTAGCCTAAAAACATGGTGTAAATTACGCCGTTTCAAGTTGAATTGGAATGTCGGGGCTTACGGACGCTTGGATGACACCAGCTCTTCATTTTCAGGTGAACAATCCCTTTAAAGTCAAAAGGCGGAAGGTGACACTTTGTTTGATTTACTCTAGAGTTTATGGGAAACATGTTTAAACCTGCTACACAACATGAGACATAATGTGACGCGCACAGTCAGGACATCAGAGTAAAAGCGACTGGAACAATCTGGATTCATGATCCGACATCATGGATTAATAACTAAATACATGTGATAATCAGTTTGTGTGTGAAGAGGGACAGAGATGAGCAGACACACACTCACACTCACACCACACACAAACTCTTCCGGAGACAGAAGTTCTTTCCTCAGATTATGATGCAACACAGTGTTTTAACTTCATTGTTGCAGAAGAAGCAACGGCCCGTTTATCCAGTAACATAAATATGAATTCAGCAGGTTTTTATAAAGATAAGTTCCAAGTGATTGATAAGAAAACGTCAGAGAAGCAGAGTTACTTGTTGACCTGCTCAGAGTAATGCGCCTCAGTGCAGTGGCGCTGATTTGATTTATATCGATATTGACTGATATGAACAAAATTATCGCGATATGATTTTTTTTCATATCGCAGGGCCCTAAATTGAGGTCATATTTCAGATCCAATTACTCAGATCATATTCTGAGGCAGTGTGAGATGCATGTGTCCACAATGCAAATCAAATTAATTTGATTGTCAGTTTGTGTTTGAAGACCAATAGAGACAAGCACAAACACACACACACACACACACACAATCTTAGATGGAACGCTAGAATACCAGCCTTACAGAATGCAAACCTAAAAGCTCATCTAAAGCATGACCATCCCATCCAGTGTATTTGCATTGTTATGATATGATGTATATATATATGTATTTATGATATCTTTGGAATGAAAGTCTTAAATTGATGACGATTTGTTTTTGTGATAGGCCGAGACACAAGCTGAAATATATAAATTTTTTTTTAGAAGTGAATAGAGTGAAGAGTCCCAAGAAGAATCCTAGACCAAGAAAGGCGCCCAACAGTGGAAAACAGGGTGACCCTAAATCCAGTCTTGTGGAGATGGGGACCCAGACCACACCTGGACTAGCCCAAAGATCTAGAGGCAGACCCAAGAAAACCATCACCTAAACATCAACCAGTCTATACTCCTTCCATCCTCTTAAAAATCTGTTTTGAGTTTTATATGCTTTGATCATTTCTGTCTGTCATACACTGGTAGTGGTTGATGTTTTATTGTATTTTGTGTGGTTGAAGTCAGAACCATTGTAATAAAGAAGAAATGAAATATTCCATCTTTTGTTTTTATTTTGTGATGGAAAGAAAACTTCATTATGACCATTGACCAGATATAAGGAGATTAGTTATAATAATCATTAAGTGTGAGAGGGTTCACTGTTTGAAGAAAGTTCTAAAGAAGCCCTTTCCACAGTGGGGAGACCGAGGGGGCCCTCTGCTATTCTCTTATTTGAGCTGCATGTTGCAACCTTTGTGTATGTTCCTATCAGAATAAGTCAACCTTCGTAAAACAGGTTCTATAGAAAATTCTGACAGGTGACTCCAGAGAACTTCTGTGGAACAAACAACGCAAGCAACAACTGGAGAGACGTAAAGGAACATGATTAGGAAATACTTTCCTGAGTGGTGTTATTCGCTGTGGTTCTTGATGAGAGCTAATGTCACGTCTGCAGATACCGAATTATCAGCGAAACCTAAACTCATTGTTTATCAACCATTTTAAGCTAAGCCAAATACAACGGTCCTGCATGATGAATTTTGTAATGTTTAGTTTTTGCTGAAACATGTAGAGACCAGTGGTGGCTGGTGATAACATTTATTGGGGGGGCAAACAAACTGGACCAGACTCAACAAAAACAACATAACACACAATTCAGAGAGATGTTTTAGGTCTCGCACCCCCATTGTTGTCCACTGTACCTCTGTGCCGATACTTTGAAACAGCAAACAGGGGAAGCAATAAAATCCATTACTTACTGGGTACAAGCTTCTTTTTCCTCTTTTTTTTCTTGTTAGGGAGTTGACCGGATTTTCCCAGAGTTCCCCTGAAGCAGGTCAGCTCCCAGCGGAAGTAACTCAGTGACGTTGATTTACCTGAGATGGCATCGAGGTTCGACCAATCACATTAGATTAAAAAAACTTAAATCAATACCTATTGGCTGTAAGTAAAAGTGGGAGTGTCTCTGCACTTTGCAACAACCAATTAAAGAGCAGCCTCAGGTCCCTTAGTTGGCAAAACTTTCAGGACCCACATTCACATCCATTTGGCTTGCGCCCAGCACCAGGAAGTATTATGTATTTAGACAGAAATTAACCAAATACAATTTGAGAAGAACTGATATTGAATTCCCACAGGCGCTTACAGTCTACCAGGAGCATTGTAAGAGTAAAATTTTATATAATTAAATCATGTTTAACAATTTTATGTCGAAGGGGGCGGTGCCCAAGCGCCCTGTATTAACCAGCCACCACTGGTAGAGGTTGAGTCACCTGTATGATCATTGTGGAGGACCAAGGTTTCCAGTATTTTGTCCACCCTCTTGTCAATGTAAAGAAAAGATGAGGGTTTTTTGCATGACTGTTGAATAAGGCCCACACCACAGTTACTTCGTTACTTAAAGGCCCCATATTTTACACCTTTCTGGGATTTAATTTGAGGTATTGGTACCCCTTAGATGATATATCAGTGGTTTAAAGTCGAAAAACCTGCTGCATTGTGTATTTCCATGTCCTCTCTTCTGCCTCTCTCTGGAGCTGCAGACAGAACAGGCTGCTTTCGCCTGCCTCTTGAGCCCCTCCTCTGATTGGCTCACTGCACTTTGAGTGACACGCGACCAGGCCTATCACCGGCCTCATTCTGGCACATTTGACGATCTCTGGCCGTAAACACAGCTGAAAGTCACGCTATGTTTGGATACCGCTATAGAAGACCAGCCACATATTTACAGTTGGTTACAACAGGATGTCAGGATGTTTCTGAATTACACCATCTTCAAGTTTTAGTAGGACAGTTGGGCAATGTAAGAGTATCGTCCCGAGTTACAGTACAGAGTTTAACAATGGAGTTTCAATAGACGTTACTCCGTAGTGAGCACAGCAACACGGCATGTCAGAAGAAATAAAGCATAACCGCTGGACTCAAACAGTAACGTTCTGAGGAGGAATGTGCACGGACACATTCTCTTCCTTGCATCCCTCCACGCTGCAGTGTTTCTTCAGTGTTGTTTGTTGTGGTTAGCCTCTGGTAGCTAACAAGCTGCTAGCTCAGCAGCAAGTCTGCTTGGTGTCGCATTCGGTGTGGAGGGGTGGTGGTGGGGAGCGGGGGTGGTGAGTTCGGAGACTGGACAGGTACCGGCTGGGTGGGACTGAGAGACGTGTGCAATCCCGTATGACATTATACAAGGGAGGAAGTACGAAACGAGACGTTTCTATAACATATTTCTTAGAATGGACTGAGTGAAAAAGTTTGTGGAATGACGGTTTTCATACTTTGAGGGTACCTACTGACCCCCTCAAAGTATGAAAAGTATGCTTAGTAAAAGCTCAGATAATGTATTTTGCACAATATGGGCCCTTTAACCCTTGTGTTGTCCCTGCTTCCCCCGGCTGTTGGCCCCCTCACATAGCCCACCCCATATTAGGACGCACATGTAGGGCAATAGACAAGTGAGCAGCCCTTGCAGATGTATTTGTTACACCCGCGGCACACGGTGTGAGTTTTACAGTCCTTTTTCCTGGGGCATATCTGACACCTCTTCCTCTTACTCGCCCCGAGCGGGGCTGCTGCGAGGGCTATGGAGGAGGCCGGACGCTCGGGTCGAGCGTCGTCGTCGTCGTGGTCAAGAGCTCTCTGTGCGGCGGCGGCGGCTTTTACAGCCTTCACAACCGCGGTGGACGCTCCCTTCGTGCGATGAACGGAGTCACGAGAGCCTTTTCCAGCTGCTCTAGGAACACCCTCCGCTTGTTCTGCTTGCCCGGCATCCAGTCTGGGTTGATCACTCTCCATATCACGAAGGCGTTGTAGGAAGAGACATCGAGAATGTTGTGAAAGACGACCAGGGGCCAGCGCGCGGTCATCCTCCTGCAGCTGTATGTTCCGATCACCTTGTGTAGGTTGTCCACGCCACCTTTGTTGCGGTTGTAGTCCAGGACGATGACCGGTTTCCCATCCTCGCGGTCGCTGACGTCGGCCTCTGCGTGCCGTGTGCTCAGGAGCACCACGTTCCTGTTTTTCTTTGGGATGTAGGACACAAGAGTGGCGGTGGGCGTGAATGCGAACTTGGATGAGAACACCTCTCTTCCCTTGACCGCGAGCAGCCCGGTCGGGAGCTCGGGCTTGTTCTTCCGAACCATGCCGACCACGGTGATCTTCCTCTCCAGGAGCTGCCGCTCGAGTTCGTCAGAGGTGAAGTAATTGTCGCACGTGACGTTACGACCGTGGAGTCCCTCCGTTACATCGAGCACTACCCGCAACCCCTGGTTCCGTTCTGGGCGTCCGCCGCTCGGCTTTCCGGTGTACACTTGCATCTTCCAAGCGTAGCTGTATTTTGCATCGCAGGCCACCCACGACTTGATCCCGTATTTCGCCGCCTTGCTGGGCATGTACTGACGGAAAGGACACCGGCCTAGGGAGAAAAAGAGGAGGAGAAGAGATGAGAGGAGATGAGATGAGGACGAGGACTAGCAGCCGCTATCAGCCGCATAACATAACATAACATAATAATAATTTAAAAAAAAGACTAACCTCTGAACGGAACCAGTTGCTCGTCCACGGTCACTTCGGGCCCCGGGTTGTAGAGGCGAGGTAGCCGCGGTAGCCGCGGTAGACGCGCCACCCACGCGTCCCAGACCCAATTTGTCCGTGGCTCGTCTCGTGCGTCTCGTCTCGCGGTCGTCGAAGCGCAGTAGCCTGGAGTACGTGTGGAAGAGTTTTAGGGGCATCGTGGCACGAAATATCGCCCGGCCGCTCTCGGCGTCCCACAGGCTGGCGGCGGCCTCGCCCCAGGACCTGTAGACGCCTGCTAAGATCAGCAGCCCTACGTAGGCGCGCAGGTTGGTCTCATCCATCCCTTTCCATTCGTCACCGTATTTTCGACGACATCAGGATGATGTTCTCTACTGTCGGCGTGATGAACAGGCGGAACGTCGAGGCTAGGTTACCGGTGCGGGACGTCGCATGGATCGTGGGGCCCGGGGGGACCCCGCTTTGAGCCGCAGCAGATGAGGAGGAAGAGGAGGAGGAGCAGCGGCCCTCCTCTCGGCCGTACGCCCTCGAGGACCATGTTATTTCCCCATTTCTTAACGGGAAGGTCTCTCTTTCCACGAGTCCGGTGGTGGTGGTGGTGTCGCCGTGGTCTTGTCCTTCTTCTTCTTCTTCCAAGGATGACGAATCTACAGAAGCATCACCCACTGGGTCGTAGTCTTCGTCGCCGTCGTCGTCTTCGTAGTCACAGTCGTCGTTGTCGTCTTCGTCGCCGTCCTCTCTGTCTTCTTCTCGGTCTGCTTCTCCATCTCCTTGTCCGTCCGCTTCTCAGTCTGGCTCTTTCGCGTCCTCTTCGGGTTCAGAGGATGGTTGCTGGGAGAATAGCTGTTGGAGAACCTGTTCTCTGGTGAAACGCTCCTGACGTGACATTGTGCCATGGTCTGGGAAGGTGACACACGGAGAATGGCGCACCGGCTTCTCTGTGGGTCTAATGTACCCCCCTAGATTACAATTGGAATCAGGTGTGGGTCTAAATGACCCCACAGAGCACCACAGCGCCCTCTCTGGGGGTCTAAATGACCCCCCAGGAGAATCGAGAATGACAATCCATTGGTCTAAATTACCCCAGGAGAATTGGATAATGACAATCCTTGGGTCACCCTAACCCTAACCCTGACTGGGCAGGGCTTGCGGATGATCACACGCACGCACGCACGCACGCACGCACGCACACACGCACACACACACACACACACACTCTGGGTCAATCCGACCCAGGAACAACACGAGGGTTAAGCTGCCCTCAGACATGCACTGAACCCTGCAGTCCGTATTTTCTCCGACAAATGTCAGAGTGGAGTGAAACGCCTGGCCTCCTAATATGATGTCCATAGAAATCCAGGAGAAGTCAATGTGTGAACACAGCAGGGGATGACACAAGCAACAGATGCAAAGAAAACAAATATCTCCTGGTGAAAAAGCGATGTCAAACACATAGAAGACTGATAAAAATGTCCAGAGCATTTGTGGTGATAAGAGCTGTCTGTGTGTTGTCAAGAAAAAAGTTGTGAAGTCGTCTGTGCAGAGAACCTCCTGCTGTGTTGTGCATGTGTGAAAGGCTGATTGCGGGTAAACTCAGTAGCCTTTTCTCCGGATTTTACCTGCAGGTCATGTCTGAAAATGGCTTTAGATGAACCTAACAGTAGATTTAGAAGTAACTTTTCGTCTCCTCTATGAAGTGTTTGTAAGTCGTAACTATTTGCTTTAATAAAGGTTATTAAACCATTTACCAATGCCTCTAGAGCAGCGAAATATGACAATAAGATCTTGTGTTTTCATTTATATTGATTTTATTTTATACACACTTTATTTGAATGAAGTAAACATGTTGACTGAAGGCAAATTAATCTGGTTACAAGGCTTTTATTTTTATTTTTTTTAATATGTGTTTATTGTTTTTTAGCAATAATACAAACAGACAAAATCTTTTTCCAGTGTGTGTAAAGTTTACTGCATGACCAGAAAGAATGCGTTAAATTACATCTATTACAAACAGGTGAAACATCAGTAGAAAAGCTGTGTAACTTTTCCCTGGAATAATAGTCTGTGTAACGTTTTAAGACTATGCCTGACATTAACTGAACATTCATGTATATTCTTTAAACATTTGTCCCAAACCTCATCTGTTAGTGCTACCTTCAGCTCCTCCACCACGCATGTTGTAGTCCCGATGTGTCTAACAGAGCACTGTTATGTAGTATCTGATAAAAATGGGAGATCGCCCCGCGAGTAACTGGATCAAATTAATTTATTGCCTCCAGGGACCCATGCCCATTCAAGGCTTCAAAGTTAAGCATATGCTTCCTGACATAGTCACGGAATAGTAAATATCTGAAAAAAAATTATGTAGGGATATTGTAAACAGCTTGTAACTGAAAATGAGGCAAAATGTCCCTGAATATATAGGTCATCTATATTACAGATACCTCTGCGTTTCCAAGTGGAAAAAAGTGCATCAGTCAGGACAGGAATAAAGGAATGATCTTCACAAATTGGGGAATCCACATATATTTTTGGAGCCTTAATGTATTGTTTTATCTGCTTCCAGATTTTTAAAGAACTGCCGACTACAAAACTATTACTAAAATATGACTTTTTAATTTTAGTGGGGCTATTGAGGAGAGCGGGCAAGGAAGTATTTTTGTAAAGCAATTCTTCTTTGAGTAACCATGCATGGAAGGGAATCTGTGGTGGAAGGGGGGGCCTTTTTCCACGATGCCAGAATGGACAAGTGAGCAGCCTAATAATACATGTTAAAATTTGGTAGAGTAAAGCCTTTTAGAAATTCTGATGGCTTTATAGTTCCAAATGAAGGGCATATAATAAATTAATCCAGCTGCTTAAAGTAAGACTGAGGAATAAAACATGGAATTGACTGGAAGAGTTTGAGAAAGCGTGGCAGTACAATCATCTTGATTGCATTTATCTTCCCAACCAGAGAAATTGGAAGGGTTTTCCAGAAGTCAATATTACGTTTAATTTGCTCTATTTTGTTTTGCCAGTTTAATCGTAGGAGGTGGTCTGGATTTTTTGTTACAGTCACGCCAAGATAAGAGAAGTTATTAAAGGTTTTTGAAAAGGAATGGACTGAATATAAGTCAAATCGACCACCGTAGAGACTGGCATTAATTCACTCTTGTCCCAGTAGATGGAAAATCCTGAGAGACTGCTAAATTTATTAATTAGAGTTAGAAGGTGGGGTATCCATACTTGCGGGTTGAAGATGTATAGAAGGATGTCATCAGCATATAGAGAAAGGTGATGTTTGTCTCCATACATGTCGATGGGAGATATGTGAGAGTTCTGTCTGATGCTAGCAGCTAATGGTTCAATGATAACTGAAAACAGAAACAGGGAAAGAGGGCAGCCTTGACGGGTCCCACGATGAATTGCAAAAGGGTGAGAAACATTTTGATTAGTTATAACTGAGACAGTTGGGTGTGAATAAATTATCTCAATCCATTTTATGAAGGAGGGTCCAAATGCTAGTTTAAACATCATGTAGGGCCATTCCACTTGACAAAACGCACGTTGTGCTTCTAATGAAGTAACAACAGCCTCCTCTGCATTTTTGGATACAAAATATTATTGAATATATATATGAATATCTATGAATATAGATTGAAATACATATGTCTACCAGGCATAAAGCCGGTTTGGTCAGGGTGAATAATGGAACTGTGGCAGTAGACCATGCCACGGGGCTCTCACCACAGCAGCCAGAGACAAACCATTCAGGTTTTAACATCTTTATTTAAAGACCACACGCGAACAAACATAAATAAACAAACAGTTTCAAATTCATCTTCTATAACTACATTTCCATCTACTTCATCTTCATCTCTTCACTTTCCTCTTTCAACCCCCTGTCTCCCAATCAAGTTCATACCTTGGTATCCTCCGCCCGCCCAACCACCTGTCCCCTTGACCCCATCCCATCTCACATTCTCCAGTCTATTGCTCCTGACCTTCTTCCTTTTCTCACCCATCTTATCAACACTTCCCTGTCAACTGGCTGTTTCCCTAACTCTCTGAAGGAGGCAAGAGTTAACCCTCTCCTGAAGAAACCTGCCCTCGACCCGTCTGAAGTAAACAACTACAGACCTGTCTCTCTTCTTCCCTTTCTTTCCAAAACTAGCTATCTTTAATGAACTCTCCTCCTATCTCCACAATAACAACCTTCTTGACCCTCACCAGTCTCGTTTCAAGGCAGGTCACTCAACTGAGACTGCCCTCCTTGCTGTCTCTGAGCAACTTCACACTTCTAGAGCAGCCTCTCTCTCCTCTGTCCTTATTCTTCAAGACCTTTCTGCTGCATTTGACACAGTGAACCACCAGATTCTTATTTCCTCCCTTCAGGACCTGGGTGTCTCAGGCTCTGCTCTCTCCCTGCTCCCATCCTACCTCAACGACCGCACTTACCGGGTAACTTGGAGGGGATCTGTGTCTAAACCTTGTCCTCTCACTACTGGGGTCCCTCAAGGTTCCGTCCTGGGTCCCCTCCTCTTCTCTCTGTACACCAACTCTCTCAGCTCTGTCATTCACTCACATGGCTTTTCCTACCACAGCTATGCTGATGACACCCAACTAATCCTCTCTTTTCCCCAATCTGAAACAGAGGTAGCAGCACGAATCTCTGCTTGTCTGACTGACATCTCTCAGTGGATGTCCTCACAATCCCTGAAAATTAACCTTGATAAGACTGAACTACTTTTCCTTCCAGGGAAAGGCTCTCCCACCCACGACCTGACTATTACTTTGTGTTAGCCCCCACCCAGACTGCTAGGAACCTGGGTGTGACACTCGACAGCCAACTCTCCCTTACTGCCAACATTACTGCAACAATACGTTTCTGTAGATACATGCTGCACAACATCAGGAGAACACGTCCCCTTCTCACTCAGAAGGCGGCACAGGTTCTGGTCCAGGTTCTGGTGATCTCACGCCTAGATTATTGCAAATCCCTTCTGGCAGGTCTACATGCTAGTGCTATCCGACCTCTGCAGCTCATTCAGAATGCAGCAGCTCGACTGGTCTTTAACCTACCTAAATTCACTCACACTACTCTGCTCCTCCGCTCCCTTCACTGGTTACCAGTGGCTGACCGCATCCGTTTCAAAACATTGGTATTTGCGTACCGTGCTGCGAACGGATCGGGTCCATTCTACATCCAGGACATGGTCAAACCTTACACCCCAGCCCGTCCACTCCGCTCTGCATCTGCCAATCGGCTTGTTGCTCCCTCACTGCAAGCTAAACACTCAACAAAATCACGACTGTCCTAGCTCATAAATGGTGGAATGAGCTCCCCAATGACATCAGGACAGCAGAAAGTCTACACATCTTCCGCCGCAAACTAAAAACACATCTCTTCCGACTAAACCTTGAATAAAAAATTTAAATAAATAAATACCTATAGCACTTTGTAGTTTGGCTTTCTTGAAAAAAATTGTACTTTCTTGATTCTTGTTATTCTGGGTTTGTATCCTCATGGTTATTGTAAGTCGCTTTGGATAAAAGCGTCAGCTAAATGAAATCAATCAATCAATCAAATTTTATTTGTATAGCCCATATTCACAAATCACAATTTGTCTCATAGGGCTTTAACATGGTGTGACATCCTCTGCCCTTAATCCTCAACAAGAGTAAGGAAAAACTACTTAAAAACCCTTTTAACAGGGAAAAAAGAACGTAGAAACCTCAGAGAGAGACACATGTGAGGGATCCCTCTCCCAGGACGGACAGAAGTGCAATGGATGTCAAGTGTAAAGGAGAACATCAAGATAAAGGTTTTAGCAGCATTGATTAGGGTAAACATTTTGAAGTATAACTGAAGGTCAGTGAATTGGTGGATTAATGTCATTAATGGTCAAGTGTCTGAGGAGAAATACTATGTATCGAGCAGTCCTGCTGCAATCATAGTCCATGGTCAGCTGCCACCACGATCAGGATCCACCATCAAGATCGGATGCCACTATAGTCCACAGTTATTGTCCACTGCCGCCATTAGGATCCATCATCAGCTGCCACCTCGGTCGTGGTCCACTACCAGTATCTGATGCCAACACGATAAAGGATCTGCCTTTGTTATCACGATCAGCCAGCACGATGCAGAATCCGCCATACTGGATCCACCATTACGACCTCTGATACGTGATCCACAGATCCTAATCCATGATGTGGCCGCAGCCGCGGCCCTGGATCTGCGGACAATAAGGCAAAGGGACTCCGGGGAAGAAGTCAAGTCAGTAACATGTATTGATGGGATATGAATTACTTTGATGTGATAAAGATTGAGAAGAGGAAGGAGAAGCTGGAAAGAGAAGCTCCGTGTGTCATGTGTCCCCCGACCTTCTAAACCTATAGCAGCCTAACTAAGAGCAGGTCTAAGACAAGCCTGGACCGGCTCTAACTATAAGCTTTATCAGAAAGGAAGGTTTTAAGCCTACTCTTAAACGTACAGATGGTGTCTGCCTCCCGAACTGAAAGTGGGAGATGATTCCACAGGAGAGGAGCTTGATAGCTGAAAGCTCTGGCTCCTACTCTACTTTTAGAGACTTTAGGGACGACAAGTAAGCCTGAATTCTGGGAGCGCAGTGCTCTAGTGGGTTGATAAGGTACTAACAGCTCTTTAAGATATAATGGTGCCATATTGTTAAGGGCCTTGAAGGTGAGGAGGAGAATTTTAAATTCTATTCTAGATTTAACCGGAAGCCAGTGTAGCGAAGCTAATACTGGAGAAATGTGCTCTCTTTTCTTGTCTGACTTGTAATATTAGTTTTGAAACATTTTTGTTTTGTTTAATTTTATCAAGTAATTCTGGTTAATGATTTGTTCTGTAAGAAGCTTCTAGATCAGCTAATTGTTTGTCTATTTCAGTTAACCAACCTTTATTTTCTGCTGCCTCATATGATATTATGTGGCCTCTAAGAACCGCCTTTATGGCCTCCCAAAGAATGGAATCATCAACACCAGCCACTTCCTTGGTGTTTAGGTACAGATCTATTTTATCTGATAGATAGGAGCAAAATTCCTTATCCTTTAACAAGGCATTATTTAAGTGCCAATTTGATATACCCCAATTGTGGTTCAATTTAAGATTTAGAGAGACAGGGGCATGGTCCGATATAAGTATATCATAGTAGGTAAAACCCGCTACTGACAAGAAGTAATCAATTCTCGACTAGGATTTGTGCACAGCTAAAAAATTGAAAAAATGTGTTTTCCCGTAGGGTGAAGAAGCCTGCAAATATCCACTAAATCAAATGACTGCATAAGATTATTGAGTGTTCCACTGTTCTTAAATGAGCTTGATTGGGGGCGCTGCCTGTCCAAGACAGAATCTAAAACACATCTAAAAAGATTCCGAAAAAAGGGGTGTGGATAAATTATATATTTTTCCCTATCAGTATTGCAACACCTCTTGACCTTGTGCTAAAGTTTGACTGGTGGACCTGAGATGCCCATGAAGGACGAAGTACTTGCTGCAGTTGTCTCAATGTGTGTTTCCTGGAGAAAACAGATATTAGTTTTGAGCAAGTAGATGTGCATACACATTTCCTCTTTTCAACGGATTATTCATCCCCCGTACATTCCAGCTGATTATTTTAACTTCACCATTGCTGCGTTTATGCAGATCATTTAACATGTATAATATTTGCTGCTTATAAGAACCCATTGCATTACAGTGGCAAAGAATAAACAATAATCTGAACAAACATATGTGCTGAGAAAAACACCCCAAGGAACACAAAAACCCAGCCTGCGGAACAAACCCAGGAGCATCGCTTCCATACCCCAATCCTAACGTTAAAGCTGAACTCGGGGCCCATAGTACGGTCCAGGTTAGCGGATAACTACCCACCTCTCTCTTAACACGGGAGACACACTCCGCCTCACAAATGAACTATATTATTGAGAGAAAAAAAAAAATCAGTCCTCACCCAGTTTTTAGCATGATAATAATAATAATAATAATAATAATAATAATAATAATAATACATTTTATTTATAGAGCGCTTTTCAAAGTACTCAAAGACACTTTACAAACGTTAAAATTAACATATAAAAGCTACACACTAAAAACATAGAGCACACAACATACATCACATACAGCAGTTCTGAAAAGGTGAGTTTTGATTTGTGATTTGAACATTGTGAGATTGGTACAGTCTCAGATGTGTTTGGGGCGAGGGTTCCAGAGGGAGGGGGCAGCTACGGAGAAGGCTCTGCCGACGGGATGGAGTGTAGTGGTGAAGCAGGTCGATGAGGTAGGAGGGGGCCTGGTTATGGAGGGCTTTGTATTGGATGCGTTGTGGCACAGGGAGCCAGTGAAGATTCTGGAGAACAGGGGTAATATGATCACAGGAGCGGGATTGGGTGAGCAGGTGAGCAGCAGAGTTCTGGATGTGCTGTAGTTTATTAAGTACTTTGGATGATGCGCCATAGAGAATACTGTTGCAATAGTCAATTCGAGAGGTGATGAAGGCATGGATCAAAGTTGCAGCAGTGGAGGAGGAGCGTGATAAGCGAAGACAGGCTATGTTTTTTAGGTGGAGCATATTTTTGGGCCTCTCAGTTTCTGAAAACAGTTTAAATGTCTCTTAACGAAACCGCTGGTGACAAACGTTGAAAACAGGAATCTAGTCTGTTTACCCGCTTGACACGAAGTCCGAGTTCCAATCATCAGCTTCTCGACTCAGAAACCTTTCAGCTGTGTTAAACATGCCAGTGTTGTTGTTAACTGGTCCACAAACCTCGCTGGGTGTCGGAATCCACATCTAATTTTCCTGACTCTGCACTTCTGCTTTATATCTTAAAAAGCCAGGTGTTTCTTCATAGTAGCCGAAGTTAGATCAGGATAGATGACCAGCACCAGCTCTTTTACCTGAAAGTAGTGCAGCCTGGCTATAATAGCCCTCTTTAGCCGGCCCTAGGCTCCGGTGCACACAATCTATTTCTATTGGCCAGTCGAAGTGGTCCTCTCCCAGTAGCTTTGGAAGCAATATGGCTACAAATTCTGTCGGACAACCATCTTCAGCCTTCTCCTTGATCCCAATTATGTGAATGTTTTGCTGGCGGGAGTGAGCTTCCAAGTCATCAAGTTTGGCTTGTTGTTGTATGTACTGAGATGCTAGGCTATTATGCCTCCTCTCCAGCTCCTTGATTCGCCTCTCATGCGATTCAGTGGCAACCTCCCCGAAAACACATCTACTCCATACCAAAACAGACCGGAAGCCACAAGGCTTCTATTTTAGTACCTGCTGTGACACATTTACTTGAAAACATCTGGGAAAAGCAGGTTTTTTGAACACCTTTCACCTCTTCAGCATTATATATATATGGATGTCATGTTTGACTCTGTCGAGTCTGAGAAAGAACAGATGCCCAATTGCTGAGATCAGCATTCGCTCAGCTAATGGAGATAGAATGATATTAACTTTTTAGATAGTCTAAATCGAACCACTGGGTTGCATTTGCAAGTGTGTGTCTTTGTCATCCATCTCTGTCCTGCTGCTGAAATGTCCCTGTTGTGAGGGAAATTCTTTAAACAATTGTGAAACTGAAATTGTGTCAGATCATCAGAGGAACATTTCTGTCACAATGAATGTTCAGGAGTAAATTTCACACTTGATGAGCTGCTGGCAAACTGTCCATTTTCCTTCCATCCACCCCTGTCCTCAAGTTTATGGACTGTCCCTGATGGGACCCCCCACCTTCCTCATTAACTACCAACAGCCTGCCCCCCCCTTCCTTCCCCACGAAGAAAGACATCTCCTCCAATGTTAGTGTTATTAGGGCCCGTGGGGGCCCCTGTTGTGGCTGGTGGCTTTCCATTGATTGTTCCAGCCTCTTCAAGTGTTAAGACCCCCCCCCCACCTGGCTTTTCCCTTCACCACCCTCTCCCCCACCTTCCAGTCACTGACCCTGGATGCGCCACAGCCACAGTACCACAGTAGGGGGCAGTAGTACATAATGACAGCAAATGGATGTAACTGGTGTGGGGGGGCAGGACTGGAGAGATGGAGGAGAAAAGCGGTAGCACTTAAACACAACAGTACCATCTTTTCTGCAGGTGGAGAGAGGTATACATCTTCACCCCGCTTAGCCTTTCTCATTTTGCATGGATGTGTTATCCACTGGCCGAGCTGGCAGGCAGTTGTTGCCCATGTGTCTGCTTTGGTCGGCCTCCGATTGGCGAGGCAGTGGCACATGAAAGCCTCACAGCAGTGGCCTAATCGCCGCTCTCATGATACGGATGCCAACACTCCCTGGGACCAAGCGCCAATAACTCAATAACAGTTTCCCCAATCAGTGGGTTTCCTGTGTTTGTGACAATTGTCACTATTTTGGTGGGGTGGGGCAGGAGGAGATCCAAAGTGTTGAAAGCAAAATGTAAGGTACAGCCATGGTAGGCTTCATGCAGGGTCCAAAAGTTCACACACAAAGGAAACAAAGACTTGGAATGTTTTTATTCACTATATTTGCATTTTACAATGATTTCCAGTCATGGCTATGAATGACAGGCCAAGGCTCCATCACTGTGCTAATGTCTGATCAGACTTCTTTTGTATTTTAACGTGAAACCATGTGCGTTGTGATCAGACTGTCTGAAAGTTTGAAGAAGTGACTTATCTGCTCAAATGTTTCTCATATAGTTAGAAATTAAGTGAATTAATCTCACATAAAGACACAATTTGAGGAAATAGTGAAGTGAAGGGTGATCTTTGCTAAAAGACATCAGACTCTCAGAATAATGTCTCTATAGCTGCTCTTGGACATGCACTGAACTCTGCAGATCCTCCGTATTTTCTCCAGGAGAGAATGCAAAAGTGGAGTGAGATGCCCGGATTGTCTGCGGACTTTTTCCGCCTGGCCTCTTAGTATACACTCTGTAGAAAGTAAGAAAAATCCCCCACAGGAGGGGATCCCACAATGGATTCACCGTGAGCAGCAGAATGAATAAGTCACTTCCTGCCTCTGCCTGCTGCTCCACCTCTCGCCTGAATAGTGCAGAAGATTTGTTGCTGTTGTGAACCCGTCTGGGCAGAGAACCTCCTGCTGCATTGTGCATGTGTGACAGACAAACTGTAGGTAAAGTCCCTATCCAATTCTCCGGACTTTACCCACAGATCATGTCTGAAAACAGCTTATGATACAAATTAGATTATTAATCAAAGTCACCGCTCCACCACTTCTATTTTTTTCTTCCCATCTTTTTCAATTGTGTCAGGAATGGTTTGAAGAGTCTCTTTTAGGCCTTGTTGCACCTCTCCATCACATTTTTGTTCTCTCTGTGTATGTCTTTGAAAATAAATTTAAAAAGTGAACACTAGCATAAACATTCAATAAAATAATGACTTGTTTAGGACATGGGACTCAAATCTCTGAGATTTTGACTCAGATCTTCAAATCTTCACTCAGAAAACAGTGACTGTACATCCACATCCTCCTCGGAAGGTACACTCTCCAGAGTTGTGAAGTCGTTCTTCATGTGCTTGGAAGTCAGAATGTGGGGAAAAAACATGGAAGCTGTAAACTTAATTTGGGTATTTATGTTTTTAGAGTGTTTAAATAACACATTCAATTAAATAACTGATTGTAAACTTATGTTAATTGGTTTGTTATTGATTACAAAACAGCAACTCGTGTATTCCTTTGCTGACCGAGTTGTTGTTCCGACTTCATATGGTGTTCATGTGAATTTTCCCTGTCGAGAACATCATTTTCAGTTTTTTCTGACACCACATGAATGCATAATGTGTCCCACACAACGGATCCTTCAGAAGAGAAGACAGTGGGGCGGTAAAAGGAAGGCAACACTACCAACGTAACAATACCATTTAAATCATATTATTTACACCTTTGCATAACAAACAATAGGAAAGGGTGTTTATCTTGTCTGTGCTACTGTCATTTTGTGGTAATGAAATATTAAACTGCCTTTTATTAATATATTTCATGTCCAAACTGAAGTCTCTGTAATGTTAAGGTTGCAGTGTAATAATTGAAGATGATGTCCAGCCATCTTATTAGCCTTTTCCTGTGTGTGGCTGAGGAGTAGAGCGGTTGTCCTTCAACCACAAGGCCAGCAGTTCGATCCCAGTCTTCCCCACCTGCATGCCGAAGTTGCAAAGATGCACTGTATGAATGTGTGTGTGAATGGGTGAATGGCAAAAACCTTACTGTAAAGTGCTTTGAGTGGTCATCAAGACTAGAAAAGTGCTATATAAATACAGGCCATTTACCATTTACCATTCCTCAAGTGTCAACATCCTGATATTGCCAGTGTCTGCTATAGCGTACATACGCCCAGAGGGCACTGTTTAGGGACAACTGTAACCCTGCTTATTTATGCATTTACTCAATGAGCCAATCATGTAGCAGCAGTGCAGTGCACAGAGTACTGCAGATACAGGCTACTGTTCACATTTAAATCCGAATGAAGAAAAATGTGATCCTGTGACTAGACAGACAGGCTACATTAACTCAGATAACCACTCCATCTTAGATAACCATTACAGACTAAACAACAGTAAACTAAACTCTTTTCCAGTAAAGAGAGTGGAGGCGTGTGAAGGAGACACAGATCTACAGAAACTTCCACAATGCTGCAGTGTGTGAGGGGTTTTCTGGTGTTTTGTGAGCGTTGATGTTGCCTGAACATCTGCAGGGTTTTGTTGTCCCTCACAAATGTTCTCTTTTCCTCTTGTTTGTTCTTTGGTTGCGTTCGTGTTTATGCATGGGATATGTGGGTGTACAGAGTCACGAGAGTGTCCACGTGTACTCACTGTGTCATCTCAGTACCTACTATAGCCCCTGCTTAGGGTTTAGGTTACAACACTGAGTTCCAAGCCTGTTGGATGACTGCAAATGACTGACAGTCACAAGAAGAAAGTGTGTTGATGGTGCCTCGCCTCCTTAACTCACTGTATTTGTGCTTGTGACATCATGCTGTGCTTTGGTCCAAAAAAATTGGGACTAACAAGCTTTTCACGACTATTTCATGCTCCCATTCTTACTTTAAACCTACACTCATTAAAACCATACACCAGCCTGTGGACATGTTTGCTGACTAAATAAATCTATGATGATTAATGATGAAAATATGAATTTGTGAACCAAAAAAAGGCAGCAGGGACATTGAAAATATTTTCTGAGAACTGACCACTTCTTTGGTGCTAAACAGACTGAGCTGTTGAGTCGAAGTTACTACAAAGTGCAAATCAAAAGTCATTCTCATATTTTTCACAATATTTATCATATATATGTATGCCTTTATTGATAGTACATTTGCTGTTCTGCTTTGGCAGAAGCACTACAAAACGATATTCAGTGTACAAAGAAGAAATAGTCAGCTGGATTAATTATGAATTATTACAGAATCTTTTCTTCTTTTACTTGAGTTCTTTATGGGAGTAAATGTATTACCACACAAGAATATTTTATTTATGTTGTAATGAAACATGAAACAAGCAGACGTCACAGTCTATGCAATCCAAGGAATCACAATAGCCGTATTCAGACACTTCTTCCAGATGAACTACAGAGAATTGGGTCTGGACTTTATTCCAGAGGTTGCCTTTCACTCATGAACCATACAGCAGGAGATTCTCCTCTCAGACTCATTCTCCTCATCTTCTCCTCTCCTCATCTCCTGCTGTGTTCTCAAATCGGCTACTCTGGAATGTCTGCGGACTTTATACCAGGGCAAGCGTTTTAGTGATAATTTCATATGGTGCACTGCACATAGGTAAGTACAAAATAAATGCAGCTTTAAAGTTTCTGATCTCAACTAAAGGAAGGAATAAAGTGACAGAAAAAATGAGTTTGCTGTGAGCTGTGAACTTCACTAAATCCTTTTAGTGCTGGCATTTTAAAAAATCGATGTATTTTGTTCCTCTTTGGAGCCTCTTCTGACACAGAAATCAGCTCTAAAAAGGTATACAAAGTCATTTCTCTTTTCATTGGGTTTTAATCTAAATCATAAGGATTTCTTTGTCTTGCGATTGTGAATAATCTGCTGTGTCAGTGGCCTCCTGTGTCTTTTCTCTACATTGCCGGGCTCTTCAATTGTCACAGTTAGACAGTAAATCTGCATTTCACAATCCAGCCTCACCTGAAAAAACATCCACCTTCCACCCGAAGAAAGTAGAATGAAAACTCTTGAGCAATTGCAATCATCCACACCTACCTCCTCCTGACATTCCTGGATGAAAAGATAGGATGGAAATTTCACCGTTTGTGCTGAAATTTAGCCCCTCCCTCTCCCGTTTTTGTCAAAAATCAGGCCCCTTCCACAGAAAGACAAAACACACACAAATATGAACAGGGTTCCAGGTGTGGGGGGAGTGTGTGGGTGAAGTTACGGTACATTTGCCATTCTAGTTGTGTGTAAATATTAAAAGCAGCAGGTTCCCGGCGTGAGGAGAAGCCAGCCAAAGCGGCGACACTAAGACAGGCATCCTTATCGGTATTGTGTTCAGACTCTGGCGTGCTCCTGCTGTTTGTAATCTGCAGCCGCCACTGTGAGCAAAACTGGACAGGCATTTATTGTCCCAGCAGGAGGACGCTTGACAAGAGAATGTTAAACACTCTGCTACCTGCAATTCTCAAAAGGCGATAGCAGGCACCATAAAATGTACATACACATTTAATTTGATGCTTTCTTTGCTTCTTTTCTAGGGTAGGGAGGGAGAAGCAGCAGAGACATGGCAACTTAGAAAGTGTGAACAGTTCCATTTGAGTTTCACTGTAGTCTTTTCTCCTTGTTTTGAATTCATATTTTGATTTATGTCATGATGGAGGAAGTGTCGACATCTTTCTTCAGATCCTCGAGGTGATCGACTCTTTACAGAGAAGAAGTTCCAGTCAAGATAATTAGATGTTGGACTGGTGGAGGTGTTGACTGCGCTCAGTGGTCATCAGACGATGTGGTCATCAGCGACCACACACACTCTCACATGTAAACTGCTGTATGAATGAAGAAGAGGAGACCTCTTCAAAAAAGTATGATTATATTTTGCTCAGGTTAAAATGTGTTAGTTTTTTAGCAAACTAAACTCAAAGTCTTGTGAGGCAATGCTGCCATATGGGCTGTGTTTATTTGTCCTTTTCTAAAGAAGCTGTCATGTCAGAGTAGAGCTTCCCAAACTTTTCAGCTCCTGACCCCCTAAAATAGCTCATTCACAGAAAAATCAATGCATATATTGCAATATATCCCATGGAGCTGAAAACTGACGTGCTTTTTTAAAAATGGTAAATGGACCAATTACATTTACTCATTCGCGCACACATTCATGCTGTGCTTTTCTCTATCACACACCATTCACACACTGTGGTCTCAGCCATCAGGGGCAAATTGGGGTGCAGTGTCTTGTCCAAACGACACTTCAGAGTGCAGACTGGCGGAGCCGGGGATTGAAGCACCAATCATCTGGCCGAAAATTAAATTACATTAAAATTAAACTACACCTGGCTATTTCTAATTAATTTTAAATAAATCTTGTGATCCAGCAGAGGGCCCTGACCTCCGCTTATGAAACGACTGAAACCACAGGCAGCTGGAGACAGCTTCCTCATGCTTTCTTTCTTATCCACATGAGGCACAAATCACATGTTAATATGTGAGGTCAGACACATGGATATTTAAACCCTATTCATCTCCAGACTCACAGGCTCCTGTGGCCTTCATCATTGAAATCTGTGAAAGTTCAAGCTGTGGAATGTATCTCTGAAAACGACATGTATGTGAGGAGAGACAGATCAGATGTGTTTTATAAGCTGCTTTCAGACATGAACTGAACCTTCAGAGTTTCTGCGCACAGGGCTGTATGTCTGAGTGAGAGCCTCCGAGGTTTCTGCAGACTTTCTACACCTCCCCCCCAGCAACAAAGTTCACAGACACGCCGGAAAAGACAATGTGAGAACACAGCAGGAGATCCTCCGCAGGATTCACCACGAGTGAGTGGGGGGGCTGATGACGCTTCTAAAAAAAACCAAAAGAAAGGAAATATCAATGCATTAAAAAAAGCAGTGCCATACACAAAATGTCCAGAAAGCTTTTGGTGATAAAGGTCTATGCCGATGCGATATGCTGTAAATACAAACATGTTATCTCCACGGCCTGCTGCAGCACCCATCACATCAATCCTCCAGAGGACTTGTTGCTGATGTGAACTCGTCTGTGCAGAGAATCTCACGTTGCATTGTTCATTTGTGAAAGGAAACCTCTGGAGAAAGTCCGGACTCAACCCATCTCCAGTTGCTCCAGAGGTCATGTCTGAAAACGGCTCAAGTCTCATAGTGTGCGTCTATCTCACATGTGTTGTACAGAATCAGATCAGCTGTCCACACAAGCAAGTAACAGCTCGCATTATATTCTTGCTGTACGACATTTTTACTAGCTAGTATATGATTGTTTGTTTGTGCTCTGGGTGCTTCTAAAACGCAGGTGACCTACAGCTCAGCACTGAGCCTGAAGATGTTGTGATTTTGCACTTCAGTACTATGACCTTACCACACTGTAATGACTTCCCCTCTTTATGAATAGGTTGATGAAGAGCAGAGGATGTTGAATGCTGTATAAACTGTAAAGCCTTTTTATGATGACTAAATCAATTATTTTATTCATTTCCATCATTAATGAAGGTGAATATTTATTTATGTCTCTTTTAGCAACCCACCAATAAACCAAGCTGAGAAATGAACCATCGCCATCAGTTTTTTTCCCCATACCTTTGGAAAGTGATTTAAACAGCTCATCATAACTCAAAGTGACTAAAGCTGCTTTCAGACATGCACTGGACTCAGCAGATCCTCCGTTTATATTTGTGTCGCTCTGTGTGAGTGTGTGTGTGTAAACTCCAACTCACTCCCAGTCTCAAACAAACTGGCTTCAGCGGGGCCATTGTTAATCCATCTGCATACATGCAATATAAATGCATGTTGCTATGTAAAGGGTTCTGTACTTTCTGCATTAGCTCTGCATTTCCAATATGTATTTAATTACATAAGGTACTGAGCTAGGAAAAGTACAGATTGTGCCGTTTGAAGCTACTGTAATGTATTGTGCAGAGAAAGTGTCATGTTTCACTGAGGGTAGCTGAACACCAATTGAAAAAAAGAAGCTGTCTTCCATAAAAGAATGACAGCATCCTTTATTTCAGTATGTAACCCCAACATTTAGTTGATAATGCTCTGTAATGAGTGTAGTAATTATGACAGAGCAGTGGAGGAGGTCAGGTGAAGTCCACGGATGAAGGAGGTGGATTAAAACCTTCAGACGTTAAAACAGGAGACTGCTGGTCATTAACCATTATTGTTCCCGAACCTTGTTCCCAAAGCCTAAAAGAAGCAGCTTAAGAAAGACCTGCTTCCTCCTTTCCTCAGAGTAAGACACACAGAGCACAGGGTGAACATGAACACTTGTTAAATGGACTGATGAGTGATGATCCAGAGATGAAAGCACAACTTGTAGCTCATTCTATTGTACATCTTTCCCATGCATCATGATGAACATAAACTTACAGAGATATATTTCTCAAGACACTGATTTCAGAGGTCTTGCTGTAAAACAATTACACACACTATAAGTTCTCTAGTAAAATCGAAGTAGTAATTGGTGTCTAACACAGTCTGCATCATTTAATAAGGAAAATGTGCCTTTCTATTATTATGACCATAAATGTGTTTGTGATGGGCTGCGATATTGTATGAGTCCAAACCACTTGAGTTCTTATCTATGTGAACATTATTTCAAAATGGACAATTAAGTAACATGAGCACTTGTCTCCATCATGTAAAAGTGCCAGATTTAACCATACATGCTAATTATCATCGGTTTGTTGATGGATTACAAATAATATACAAATTTTAAAAACAGAGCGCATGAAAACTCTAAAATATTCAAACGATGGCAAAAACATATGGCAAATAAAAAACATTAAAAGGTGGCATGGCACTAAATAGAGCGCATACCTCTGCCAAGGCCCAACAGTTTCCTTAAATTCAGTCAAGCTGTACCAATTTGCACATTAAATTCCCATAAATTATACTTCAAAATGTTTACCCTAATCAATGCTGCTAAAACCTTTATCTTGATGTTCTCCTTTACACTTGACATCCATTGCACTTCTGTCCGTCCTGGGAGAGGGATCCCTCACATGTGGCTCTCTCTGAGGTTTCTACCTTCTTTTTTCCCTGTTAAAAGGGTTTTTAAGTAGTTTTTCCTTACTCTTGTTGAGGGTTAAGGGCAGAGGATGTCACACCATGTTAAAGCCCTATGAGACAAATTGTGATTTGTGAATATGGGCTATACAAATAAAATTTGATTGATTGATTGATTGATAAATAGGACTTTGTTTTTACTCAGATACATATTCTATTCCCTGGGAAATTGGTGAAAACATTTAAACCTTCTAACTTGCAATGGTTACAAAGGCCTAAACTACTCAAATCTAATGGGCTCTGTCCTTGCCCCTATCTCATCCATCCTACTGTGGTTGAATCAACCCAGCAGACAGGTGTGAAATTTGAAAAACTACATAAACAGCCCAAAACACATAAGCAAAGACAAGAACATGACGAAACTGTCTAAATTATGAACAAATACATGAAAAATATATACACAACAAATAAAAATGAATTCAACGAATCATATTTAAATGTTCAAGTGATCATATGAATTTGACTTTTAATCCAGTGTTTGCAGTGTGAGAGAATAATGGTATTGATAAATGTCTTTTTGCAACTTATAATAAAACGTCCGGATGAAATGATATCACTGGTAGTATCACACTACCAGTGATAAGACTAATTCATTTCTTATAGTATATGTTTTTATAATCATAATTAGATTAACTGATGATGAAAATGAATTAATCAAATGTGGGAGGCAGACAAGAAATACCAGAACTAAGTTCCTGAGACAAAGCTATGTTGTTCTTTGTGATCAGCAGTGATTACAACTGATGCTCACACAGTTTTTTTCAGATTCTCACATTAGGTTCAAACCAGGGGCCTCATTTATAAAACAGTGCGTAGGATTCATACTAAAAGTGTACGTGCACATACAAGCTAAAAATGGCATATGCAAAAAACAAATCTGATTTAAAAAACCGTGCACACGCACACCTGAGCGCAATGTTCACTTTATAAACATTTATAGAAATGTTTGTACTTAGATCTGCCTCATGTCTACACACCGACATTCAACCATTAATGGTCAATGCAAAGCAACTCATGAATATTAAATTATGCTGCTGACCAATGGGTTTCCAAGGTGAGTCATGGCATCAAGTGATGAGAAGATGAAGTGAAAGTTTCTGACACTGACACGAGGTGTTTGTTGTTGTACTGGGATGGTTCAGTTTCGTTGGGTCGATCTGTGTAATACTGGACTGGTTCATGAAGTTCATGAATTAAGTTTTTTCTGACTTTAATTCATTCTAACAACTAATACAAGCAAAAAAACCTAATGATTCCAAATCCATTTTAGTCAGATTTAACCGTGTGCTCCCGTCCTCACAGCTTCTCCATGTGACTTTCCCTCTGTCCTGTGTTATTTCAATACATCAGCATGTTTTCAACCTCAGACAGACTAATATGAATTCTCAAACATGGATATACATTTTAACAGCCTTGTCCCTCCCCCCTCCAGCTTCTTGTGACCTCTGCTACACTGTGCAGCCTGACGATTTAATCTATTGCCTATTCCAGACTCCACTCTGTTGGCTCCTTTCTCACCTTAACCCAAACCCTGAACACCTTTGCATGCTACTACGGTGCATGTAAGTGGGTTAGCACCAGGCTAAGGTTGGCTAAGGCTGCCTCTCCTTTCCATCAGGCTGTGAAGGGTCAGCTGGCACTGAGGTCTTAGGGAATGTCCTTTTTTGAATGACATCCGATATTCTCTGGAGCGTGGGAGAGCAAGGGGAAGGGGAGGGGACTCAGGGAGCAGGGAGTTATAGGAAGGAGAGAAACAGCTCTCCTTTGGATTTGAGCGTCAACATGACCTCTGCCCCCCTACCCTCGGCTCAGATATCAAAACACAGAACCATCTGCCCCATACTGCAGGGCTAGTGGGAAGCGTGGGGTTAATATCATACACTTAGGGAGCAGAATACAGACTGCAATTATCTTCTATTCTCAGACTGAGTCCTATTATTTGATCCTGGACTTGCGACAGATGGAAGGGGGGCAGTCACATCTTCTCTCTCTCTCTTTCTCTTTGCTGCCATTCCTGTGCAACACGAGTCTAGAGGGCAGGGTGAGTGAGGATGAGGACATAATGATGAGAGAAGGCAAGGAAGAGGCAAGGGGAGGGTGAGAGAGGGCATGGGGTGAGGCAAGGTTGCAAGGTTGTGGCAGAGAAAAAAGGAGGTGGATGAGGGAAACCTGAGCCTGGAGGGGTTGGCTTCCTCCTCCCACCTTAATCTATCCATCTATCACAATGGGAAGAGAGAGTGTTTGAAGGTGATAGATAAAGACATGCAGTTTGAAGAAAGAGGAGGAGGAGAAAGAGGAGAGAGGAACAGCTGGTGGAGTGAAGCATGGTCAATTTCTTTACATGGTGACAATCTTTTCTAAACAATATAAGCTGCACCAAACATTTTCACTCAGTAGATCAAGTGACTGTAAGTCAAGTCAAAGGTGTCAATCTTTATGACAAACCATGGAAAATGATTACCAATTTTCCTCTTGTTAGCTGCGAACACACATGACTCAGGAGATAGAGCAGGCAGTCCACTAACCAGAGTTCTTGCTACATTGCCCCTGAAGACTGGGTTGGCAGTGTGTCAGTGATGTGAGATAGAGAAAGTGCTGCACACTCTATGAATGTTTTTGTGAATGGGTGGATGGCAAAACTGTACTGTAAAGCTCTTTGAGTGGTCATCAAATCTAGAATAGCGCTATATAAATACAGATCATGGCCTTTGTGCATTGAAGTTTCAAAATGTTTGATCCTGTGTCGCTGTGCTTCGGTATCCATACATGAAACAAGCATTACAGTTTCTTTTAGTTAAAATCCATCCATGTTGTAATACATGTTAAGCAGTTCAAAAGCTGTACTGAATCTTTTAATAGTAAAGTCAGAAATATGTAAATGTTATCAGCTAAATAAAACAATAAAAAGGAAAAGGAATATCTAGTTTCAATTCATAGTATTAAAGGCAGTGGTCATGTCTAAAAGCACCAATACAACAGAGCTCTCTGAATCAACAGTTAGATGATCATTGAGAACATAGCTGTTTCTGTACTATGGCATGGTTAGGGGTTAGAAAGTTAAACGTTATCTGAAAATGGTTCAAATTTTTTGGATATCATTTTATCCTAGAAAGCAACATGAAAGCAAGGAGAGGGGACCAAACTATCCATGTAAGTTGCAAACTAATAAAAAGTAATGACGACTCAGTTGACAGAGGGGTCTCGAACTGATTATTTGGATTTGCCACTTTCATGGAGCAGCCCCAAAGCTATCTGTCACATTTACTTTGAACACAAAAGGCATGAAAAAGCTGTCAGTCTCTGGATTCTAAGAAAGTCATGTGCTGTAAAATGTTCTTTCACTTCCGTGCCCTGAATTGGATCCTATTTGCCAAATAGTGCACTATACAGTATTTACCATTAATTTATTATTGTGACTATTGAATGTCCTAGTTCTTACATTGTAAAATTTAAGCACCTCACAATGTCTTCAAAAATACAGCAAAAAAGCAGTGTTAATGGCAATGGCATGATTTAAGGTTAATGGCTATTAATGTATATTTATTGTTATTATTTACAGAGTGGACTATAAAATGACACATGACAGGACACTAAATCAGTAAATGATGATGTGACAAATTATTTGCCAAAAACACCATGAAACTATTGAGTATTGTGCAGTGTGTGGATAAACGAAGAAATGGTTTAAGGGGATAAAAGGTGACACAAAGTGTAATTTCTTAAAGAATCTTTTGGTTAAATTAACTAGACAAAACTTGAGAGGTGTTGGGAGACACCCTTTTTTATGTTTTTTTATTTTGGATAGGCTAGCTGTTTCCCTTTCTTTCAATCTTTATGCTAAGCTAAGCTAACCACATCTTGACTACAGCTTTGTTCTTGTAAAGCGGTACTGACATTAACTTACTTATAATTTGAATGGATTTCTTTTAATTAATATATTACAGCTTTTAATATTTTCATCGATGTATTAAAATCAATCAATCAATCAATCAATCAATCAAATTTTATTTGTAGAGCCCATATTCACAAATCACAATTTGTCTCATAGGGCTTTAACAAGGTGTGACATCCTCTGCCCTTAACCCTCAACAAGAGGAAGGAAAAACTACAAAACGAAAACAGGGGTAAAAAGAAGGTAGAAACCTCAGAGAGAGCCACATGTGAGGGATCCCTCTCCCAGGACGGACAGAAGTGCAATAGATGTCAAGTGTAAAGGAGAACATCAGAAAGATAAGGGTATTTGCAGCATTAATTAGAATAAACACTTTGTAGCATAATGGAAGGTCAATGAATTGATGGATTATTGTCAGTAATGGTCGAGTATCTGAGGAGAAATATTGTTTATCAAGCAGTCTTGTTGTAATCATAGTCCATGGTCAGCAGCCACCACGATCATGATCCACCATCAAGATCGGATGCCACCATAGTCCACAGACATCGTCCACTGCCGCCATTAGGATCCACCATCAGCTGCCACCTCGATCGTGGTCCACCACCACTATTCTGAAAAAAAAAAAAAAAAAAAAATCCTACAGAGAGGAAGTTGACAGCCTGGCTTCCTGGTGCAGCCAGAACTTCCTGGAGCTGAACGCTTCGAAAACTGTAGAGATGATAGCAGACTTCAGGAGGAGCCCAGCCCAAACCGCCCCCCCTCACCATGTGCGACTCCCCAGTTAAAACAGTGGAGTCTTTCAGATTCCTGGGGACTATAATTGCACAGGACCTGAGGTGGGCTGAGAACATCACCACCATCACCAAGAAGGCCCAGCAGAGGATGTTCTTCCTGCGGCAACTGAAGAAATTCAACATGCCGCAGAAAGTGATGGTCGAGTTCTACACGGCCATCATTGAGTCCATCCTCACTGCATCAATCACCGTCTGGTTCGCTGCCTCCACTGCCAAGGACAAGGGCAGACTGCAGCGGATCATTCGGTCAGCTGAGAAGGTCATCGGCTGTGACCTGCCGGCTCTCCTACACCTGTTCCACTCCAGGACCAGGAAGAGAGCAGGCAAGATCATTGCTGATCCTTCCCATCCCGGCCACCACCTATTCCAGAGACTCCCATCTGGAAAAAGGTTCCGGGCCATCAAGACCAAAACCTCGCGCCACCTGAACAGTTTTTTCCCCATGGCAGTGGGGCTCACAAACAAGCCCCCTGCATCACACTGACTCTGCCCCCCCCCCCCGCACATAACTTATAACTTATATATTGTTGGCACTATCCGGAACCAATCACTGCAGCTTAGCACCGCACGTGCCTATTGTTTTTTCTGTATATATTGTTGTTTTATGTCCGATTTGTTGTTATGTCCAAAGGCACCAACCACACCAAGGCAATTTCCTGTATATGTAAATATACTTGGCAATAAAAAGAATTCTGATTCTGATTCTGATATCAGATGCACTTCATAATCCACGATGTGGCCGCAGCCACAGCCCTGGATCTGCGGACGATAAGGCATAAGGACTCCGGGGAAGATGTCAAGTCAGTTAATTAATTCATTTCTTTGATGTGATAAGGATGGAGAAGAGGAAGGAGAAGCTGGAAAGAGAAGCTCCGTGTGTCATGTGTCCCCCGACATTCTAGACCTATAGCAGCATAACTAAGAGCAGGTCAGAGACAAGCCTGGACCAGCTCTAACTATGAGCTTTATCGTAAAGGAAGGTTTTAAGCCTACTCTTAAACGTACAGATGGTGTCTGCCTCCCGAACTGAAAGTGGGAGATGATTCCACAGGAGAGGAGCTTGATAGCTGAAAGCTCTGGCTCCTACTCTACTTTTAGAGACTTTAGGGACGACAAGTAAGCCTGAATTCTGGGAGCGCAGTGCTCTAGTAGCGAAGCTAATACAGGAGAAATGTGGTCTCTTTTCTTGGTTCTTGTCAGGACACGTGCTGCAGCATTTTGGACAAGCTGCAGAGTCTTTAACGACTTACTGCTGGAGCCTGATAATAAGGAATTACAATAATCAAGTCTGGATGTAACAAAGGCGTGGACTAGTTTTTCTGCATCTTTTTGAGAAAGGACATCTCTGATTTTTTAGATGTTACGCAAGTGAAAGAAGGCAATCAAAGATATTTGTTTTAAGTGAGAATTAAAGGACAAATCAGGATCGAAGATCACTCCAAAATTCCTGACGGTTTCACTGGAAGCAAGGGCAATGTCGTCTAGCGCAGGTATATTATTAGATAATGTATGTCTATGGTGTTTAGGGCCAAGTATTAGAACCTCTGTTTTATCTGAGTTTAATAAGAGAAAATTGCGGGTCATCCAGGTTTTTATGTCCTTGAGACATGCTTGGAGTTTAGTTAATTGATTACACTGTTCTGGTTTTATTGACAAGTATAACTGGGTGTCATCCCCATAGCAGTGGAAATTTACAGAGTGTTTCCTGATAATGTTTCCTAGTGGAAGCATATACAGGTGCATCTCAATGAATTAGAATATCATGGAAAAGTCCATTTATTTCGATAATTCAATTCAAAAAGTGAAACTCATATATTATATAGATTCATTACACACAGAGTGAAATATTTCAAGTGTTTATTTCTTTTAATTTTGATGATTATGGCTTACAGCTAATGAAAACCCCAAATTCCGTATCTCAGAAAATTTGAATATTACATAAGACCAATAAAACAAAGGATTTTTAATACAGAAATGTCAGCCTAATGAAAAGTATGTTCATACATATATGCACTCAATACTTGGTCGGGGCTCCTTTTGCATGAATTACTGCATCAATGCGGCGTGGCATGGAGGCGATCAGCCTGTGGCCCTGCTGAGGTGTTATGGAAGCCCAGGTTGCTTTGATAGCGGCCTTCAGCTCGTCTGAATTGTTGGGTCTGGTGTCTCTCATCTTCCTCTTGACAATACCCCATAGATTCTCTATGGGGTTCAGGTCAGGCGAGTTTGCTGGCCAATCAAGCACAGTGATACCATGGTCATTAAACCAGGTATTGGTACTTTTGGCAGTGTGGGAAGGTGCCAAGTCCTGCTGGAAAATGAAATCAGCATCTCCATAAACCTCGTCAGCAGAAGGAAGCATGAAGTGCTCTAAAATGTCCTGGTAGACGGCTGCGTTGACTTTGGACTTGATAACACACAGTGGACCAACACCAGCAGATGACATGGCTCCCCAAATCATCACTGACTGTGGAAACTTCACACTGGACTTCAAGCAACTTGGATTCTGTGCCTCTCCACTCTTCCTCCAGACTCTGGGACCTTGATTTCCAAATGAAATGCAAAATTTACTTTCATCTGAAAAGAGGACTTTGGACCACTGAGCAACAGTCCAGTCCTTTTTCTCCTTAGCCCAGGTAAGACGCTTCTGATATACTGGATACGTCTGTGCGTGGTGGCTCTTGATGCACTGACTCCAGCCTCAGTCCACTCCTTGTGAATCTCCCCCAAATTCTTGAATGGCCGTTGCTTCACAATCCTCTCAAGGCTGCGGTTATCCCTGTTGCTTGTGCACCTTTTTCTACCACACTTTTTCCTTCCACTCAACTTTCTATGCATATGCTTGGATACAGCACTTAACAGCCAGCATCTTTAGCAATGACCTTTTGTGGCTTACCCTCCTTGTGGAGGGTGTCAGTGACTGTCTCCTGGACAACTGTCAAGTCAGCCGTCTTCCCCATGATTGTGTAGCCTACTGAACCAGCCTTAGAGACCATTTAAAGGCTCAGGAAACCTTTGCAGGTGTTTTGAGTTAATTATCTGATTAGAGTGGGACATCGTGAGTCTACAAAATTGAACTTTTTCACAATATTCTAATTTTCTGAGATACTGAATTTTGGGTTTTCATTAGCTGTAAGCCATAATCATCAAAATTAAAAGAAGTAAACGCTTGAAATATTTCACTCTGTGTGTAATGAATCTATATAATATATGAGTTTCACTTTTTGAATTTAATTATCGAAATAAACAAACTTTTCCATGATATTCTAATTTATTGAGATGCACCTGTATAATGAGAATAAAATTGGGCCGAGCACAGAGCCCTGTGGAACACCGTGGTTAACTTTGGTGTGCACAGATGACTCTTCATCACTTTGCACAAATTGGAATCGATCTGAAAAATAGGATCTTAACCAGTTCAGGGCGGTTCCTTTAATGCTAATGAACTGTTCTAGTCTCTGTTATAAAATGTGATGGTCAATAGTGTGGAATGCTGCACTGAGATCTAACAGGACGAGGACAGACACAAATCCCTGATCTGAAGATATTAGAAGGTCAATAGTGACTTTTGCCAAGGCTGTCTCCGTGCTGTGATTAGCTCTAAACCCCGACTGAAAGTCTTCATATACATTACTTTCCTGGAGAAACTCACACAGCTGATTGGCTACAACCTTTTCAATGATTTTAGACAGGAAGGGGAGGTTGGATATTGGTCTGTAGTTGGCTAAAACCTTTGGGTCCAGGGTGAATTTTTTGAGAAGGGGTTTGATTACAGCTAGTTTAAAGGACTGTGGTACATATCCTGATGATAATGACAGATTGATTGTGTTCAGTAACGTACTATCAATTAGGGGCAAAATTTCTTTAAGTTATTTTGTAGGAATGGGATCTAAGATACAAGTTGTTGGTTTAGAACATGAGATTATTTTGGTCAGCTGATCAAGGGTGATCAGAGAGAAGCTGTCTAAATTATTGGTAAGATTCCCAGCTGTTTCTGATATTTCTGTTCTTGGTAAGGTATTAGTACCAACTGAGGGCAGGAGATGGTTGGTTTTATTTCTAATAGTTAGAATTTTATCATTAAAGAAGGTCATAAAGATATTGCTATTAAGGGATTGAGGAATACTGGTTTCAGTGGAGGTGTGACTCTCTGTCAGCCTGGCTGCAGTGCTGAAGAGAAACCTGGGGTTGTTTTTATTTTCTTCTATTAATGTGGAGTAGTAGGCAGCTCTTACTTTGTGGAGGGCCCTCGTTTATGCTTCAAAACTATTTTTCCAGGCTAGGTGATTTTCAACGAGTGCCACTTCCTTTCTAGTTTTCTTGATGCTTTTTTTAATTCATGTGTGTTGGAATTTTTTTAGAGGCGCTATTGAGTCAATCAAACACATAATAGTCAATAAATATTTGTATATATCCTCAAATAATTGTTAAATTACATATTTTTTAATCCACACGGCATTATTCAATGTCGTGCAAAATTCCCAGATGAATGACCAGATGTTATTTTTTCCTCTCAAATAAATAAATCATGAATATCAGGCCTACGTCTCAAACACAGATCATACATACTTACAGATATGCATACATTTGTGGGAGAAAATATTGAGGTTAAAAGATTCATTAAGTGTATTCCCCAAATACACACACACACAAACACAGTGAGAGCTGTGTTTTCCAGGCAGAAATCGAAAAGTGGATCCTGAATTTCCATGTAATATCAAGCCCAAGAGAGCTGGTTTACAGGGCAAAGAACCAGTCTTGCTCATTTAATTACCGCCTATCAGTGGCATCACAGTGTGTAGCTACCAGTTTAAATAGAAAGTGGGATGAAACAGGCACTGGCATCAAGGCCAAAGAGAGA